>NC_053392.1:268790199-269453587 GCF_905171765.1 Bufo bufo | reverse complement strand
CCCCAAACATTATACTACAAAAATAATAGTACCATACAGATCATCCCCCATAGTAAAGTTGCTCTCATAAGTCATATGAATAGTAATTCTCTCCCAGAGTGCTCTCATTAGTAATAGTACCCCATACAGTGCCTCTAATAGTGCCCTCATTAGTAGCATTGTCCTTCACATTTTTCCCAATAATAATAATGTCACCATAGAACCCCTAGTAGTATTAATGCCACAGAGTGTCCCAGAGTAGAGACAACACTCCCACAGTGCACAAAGGGCTAATGGACAAAAGGTGTTTTAATTAAAGGGGTTCTTTAGTTTGTTTAAACTGATGATCTATCCTCTGGATAGATCATCAGCATCTGATCGGCGGGGGCCCGGGACCCCCGCCGATCAGCTGTTTGAGAAGGTAGCGGTGTCACTTACTATGGATCCGATCGGTCCGGATCCCACAGCTGTGACGTAGTGGTCTGTGACAGAGTCTGCGCACACACAGAGACCTCACGTGACCGGGGTATTACCATCCGGCTAACACCCCCCCACTACACTTTGGTAACTGCCACCACGTGGGTTCCCGGTCCACGAGCCGACTATCCGGGTCATTCACTATCACACAGATCAGTGGATGAACCGGATATCACTTAGTGACCAACCGCAGTCAATCACCCCCAGCTACAATTCCTAAATGCAATTTAACTAACTACCTGGTAACGTCTCTTCAAAGGCAAGGTACGTTGTTCAGCAGCTTAGAATATGGAAGACTTGGCCATTTAGATTTTATAATCTTTAATAAGAGGTAAAAAGCAGTGCATACAAATCTAATGAAAATGACTATAAATCTACAGAATAATAATAACAATATAAATAATCACGACAGTTCAAATGAAAGGGAAAAAGATGAAAGAATACTTAGTTTCTCTGGAGGGTTTCAGATGGTCGTTCATATGTCCTTTTTGAATCCTTGCAAACCCAGTTCAGTATGTATCAGGGGAGACCCTCAAAGTTCTTCTGATACAGGGATATGCCATCAATGTCCAATTAAGTGTCTGGTGATGTTCCATGGGTCTCTCTCCTCTGTCCTTGTGCACGGATCTTTATGAACTCTGCCATGGGCAGGAGACTTACTCCTGTCAGCCAATGGCAGCAGAGTGACTGTGAAGCCTAGGGATTGGCCTCCAAGTGTTTTATTACCCCATCAAAGTTCAGTTCCTACAATGAGGATTATACTTGAGCCTGTATCTCCCTGATACATCGGCATATTTTTATACAGAATACATATTTGCGATCCTTATGTATTTACATACAGAATGAGACCACACACGGTAATGCTGGGACCTGTAGTTCTTCTACCAGAAGCACATCCTCTGGTCATATTTGATACCCAATTAACCACAATACTCTGTAGAGCCTGGATCTGGTGTCAGAAAGGGCATAAGTTGATTCATAAATGAAATATGAAAGTGGACTGGTTTTATGCCCAGAGCTAATTAAGGGCTATTAGCTCTCCTCAAACCAGACCTGGAAATGAATGACGTCACGCTCCAGCCAGGCTTGACAGCGAGCTGATCTTTATCTTATAGGACAGGATGAGCTGGGCCTGGTATAGCCTTTATGACCTTTTATAGCCGGCCTCACAGAGCAGTGGTAATAAAAGTGTCCATCTATATCATACTTGACCCAGGCTTCAGGAAGATGAGAGTTCACTGTTCTTTTACATAGGCCAGAAGCATACAAAATGGATACCCAGAGGAATTATGTATGTATGCCGGCACAAGCGGTGCTACAGGAGCGCCGCGGCCTTCTCACTGTTTACTGCAGGCCCAGTGATGTCACGACTTTTATCAACTGGCCTGGGTGCGGCTAAGCTCCATTCAAGTGAACAGAGCTTAGCTGTGCCCAGGCCAGTTGATACAAGTCATGACGTCACTGGGTCTGCGGTAAACAGTGAGAAGGCCGCAACGCTCCTGGAGCCCCGCTACCTTCTCAAACAGCTGATCGGCGGGGGTCCCGGGTGTCGGACCCCCTCCGATCAGACGCTGATGATCTATCCAGAGGATAGATCATCAGTTTAAACAAACTGCAGAACCCCTTTAAGGATCCGAGATTGGAAGTGTGGGTTTCAAAAGCACTTTGCCCATTACAGAATGGCACACAACGCCTGTTAGTGACAAATCAGTTCTTCTCAAGAAAAATTGGTTAGTGTGAACCATACCTCAATGCAAACAACTTTCAGAAAACCTCAAAAGATGTGTCGAATATACAAAAATCGCTAAACAAGAATGCTGTTCATGGTGGGACTCCACAAAAGAAACAGCTGCTGTCAAAAAAATATATTGTGGTCTGTCTCAAGTATGCCTGAGACGAACTTGATGTTCCACAATGCTTCTGACAAAATGTTCCATGGACAAATGAGAAAAGTGAAACTTAGCACACATGTACAACATTACAGTATGCACAACAACAAAAAAACCTCAGTTCAACTGTTTCACATGGAGGAAACATTATGGTTTTTTGACTGCTTTACTGCATCAGGGTCTGGATTCCTTGTGATCATTGAGCGAACAATGAATTCTAAGGTGCTTCAAAACATTATAACAGGAGAATGTAAAGGTAGCTGTCTCAGACCTTAAGCTGAAGAGACATTGGGTGATGCAACTAGACAATGATCCAAAGCAGACAGGTAAATCAATTGAAGAATGGTTGAAAAAGATGGCAATTTGTGTTTTGGAATGTGTAAGAAAGAGTCCTGATTTTAACTCTACCGAGATGCTGTGGCATGACCTGAACAGAACTGTGCAGAAATACTCATGGATTAAAAATTTGAAACACATTTCCCAGGGAGGAAAGTCCAAAAATATTTCTCAACATCGTGCAAATTTTATTTTCAGCTACAGGAAATTTTTGTGTAGGTTATTGCTTCTAAAGGGGGACCTTCATGTCATTTAATTCAAATGCACTGTGAACATTTACTCAATGTACTCAATAAAAGACAAGAACAGTACAACTTATTAAGCTGAACTTACAAATCAGAAACCTGTTGACTGAACAATAGCTATCTCTCCTTCTCCTCTCATACATACAAATTCTCTGGCAGCAGAATATCTCCCTTCTAATAAAAGGATTGGGTTATTGAAACCAATGTGCCAGATCCTTATCTCCCCCGACATCAGAAGTTAAAAGAGGGTTGGTTGGGAGACCACTATATCCATTAGATCAGGGGTACTCAACTAGTTTTATTAAAGGTCCACATACCAGGGTCTGCAGTCAGGTGAAGGTCCGAGCTGAACGCCAACAGTAAAGATGCCATGCGATCATGTGATACATGCGCGCGGGGCGCTCTGACGTTATAGTGGAGCGCCCCGGGTAAGTCCCAGAATTAGTAATGGCCACATTAGTGCCCCAGTAAGATTAATGTCCCCATTAGTGCCCCCAGTAAGAGTATTGCCCCCCTTCTCTGCTTTTGCAAAAAAAAATAAAAAATTTGCATTCACCTGGCTGCGGTGAACATTCGCTGCTGACTGCAAGCTCAGGACCGGTGCTCTAACGTGATGGCGTCTTGTAGGTCCTGTCCTGAGCTTCTAGTCAGCAGGGAGTGTTCTCCACAGCGTGAGCAAATGGAGGTGGAGGTGCCGTAATCGTAATATATATTTTTTTTTACTAGCACAAGTAGCGGTGGAGGTAAAGGCTGTACTAATGGGCGTTCCATGATGGAAGCGCTCATTAGTAAGGGTACTTTCACACTTGCAGCAGGACGGATCCGACAGGCTGCTCACCCTGTCAGATCCATCTTGCCACTATTTCGCCGTGCCGCTGCTCTGTGCCCATCGACTATAATGGGGATGGGGGCAGAGTTACGGCGCGCCAGACTAAAAGTACTACATGTCCGACTTTTTCGTCTGGCGGCCCCCTCAATATAATAAACATTGGTGGCGCAGTGCGCCCCCCCTCAAAATAATAAACATTGGTGGCGCAGTGCACCCCCCCATCACAATAAACATTGGTGGCGCAGTGCGCCCCCCCTCAATATAATAAACATTGGTGGCGCAGTGCGCCCCCCCATCACCCCAGTATAATAAACATTGGTGGCGCAGTGTGCCCCCCCATCACCCCAGTATAATAAACATTGGTGGCGCAGTGCGCCCCCCCTCAATATAATAAACATTGGTGGTGCAGTGTGCCCCCCAATATAATAAACATTGGTGGCGCAGTGCGCCCCCCTCAAAATAATAAACATTGGTGGCGCAGTGTGCCCCCCCATCACCCCAGTATAATAAACATTGGTGGCGCAGTGTGCCCCCCCATTACCCCAGTATAATAAACATTGGTGGCGCAGTGTGCCCCCCAATATAATGAACATTGGTGGCGCAGTGTGCCCCCCAATATAATAAACATTGGTGGCGCAGTGCGCCCCCCCTCAAAATAATAAACATTGGTAGAGCAGTGCGCCCCCCCCATCACCCCAGTATAATAAACATTGGTGGCGCAGTGCGCCCCCCCCCCCCAATATAATAAACATTGGTGGTGCAGTGGGCAGTGCCAATGAGGGTTAAAAAATAATTTACTCACCTCCTCCAGTTGATCGCGTAACTGCCGGTCTCCAGTTCTTACTTCTTTCTTCAGGACCTGTGGTGACATCACTGAGCTCATCACATGATCCATCACCATGGTAATGGGCCATGTGATGAGCTCAGTGACGTCACCACAGGTCCTGAAGAAAGAAGTAAGAACTGGAGACTGGCAGTTACGCAATGAACTGGAGGAGGTGAGTTAATTTTCTTTTATTATTTTTAACCCTCATTGGCACTTCCCACTGAGCCACCAATGTTTATTATAATGGGGAAGGGGGGGGGGGGCGCACTGTGCCACCAATGTTTCTTATACAAATACAGGAGGCGGGTGCCGGAATCAAATAGCCGGCACCCGACCTTTGTCACAGGGGGCTGCGATCAGCTACAATTAACCCCTCAGGTACCGCACCTGAAGGGTTAACTCAACTGCAGCTGATCGCAGCTCCCTGTCACAGAGGTCGGGTGCCGGCTATTTGATTCCGGCACCCGCCTCCTGTATTTGTATTACAGCTCAGTTTTCTTCATTGATGGCGCAGTGGCCACAGCCCCTCCCCTCCTCCTCCTGCCTCTTCTTATTGGCAGCGGCGGGGGCAGCAGCACAGGGGGGAGGGAGAGACTCCTCCTGCGCTGCTGAGAACGATCATCTCCGCTGTATTGAGCAGAGCTGCCAGAGTGTGCAGGAGGAGGAGCGCTACATGTGGAGGAAGCCCTGTCTCATTGCGCTGTGGGACAGGTGGAAGTGCGCCGGTAAGCTCCTCCTCCTGCACGGCACAGTGTGCAGGAGAGGAGCAGCGCTCTGAAGGATGGCCGGGGTCCGGACAACTGGCGGCCGCGGTCCGTATTTGGACCGCGGTCCGCCAGTTGAGTACCCCTGCATTAGATGGTCAGTAGGTTTTTCTTGCTCTCACTGAGCCTCTTGGATAAGAAAAAGGAGGAAAAATCAATTGAAATGAACAGATTGTGTAAGAGTGTATTACAAAATTACTAACCGGCTGTGGGGCTGATATATTATAGACTGGTGGCGTATGCTTCTGTATGACCAGAGTGAATAAATCTAGTTATCATTTGATCCTGTAGTAGCGCTGCAATGGGAAAGGGCAATCCCCAAATCAGAGGCAAAGAAATCCCAGCGGCTGCTATAGTATAATCCAAACAAGTATGTACTTTATTTCACTTCACAGAGGACAGTGTCAGGATGCATTTCAGCCCGTCCATTATTAGTTGAGAAAGACTGGGTGGCCGAAATGCTTCCTGAAACTTTACTTTACTTTATGAAGTGAAATAAAGTATATACCTGTTTGGATCATACAGGAGCTGCTCGGATTTCTTTACTTTTGGTCCATGATAACCAAGTGCACTCTGACAGTGGTGTTCAAAAAGTCAGAAATGCAGATCGCAACCTTTTTACTCCAGAAAACAGCGTCGGCTACATCTAATCTGTGGAAGCAACCTATGTACCACTGTGTCCGGCTGAAATAATATGAAATAAATCATCATTTTCTATCATCATTAACACAGAGTGCTGTCTAAAATTTGTGTGATATCTACAGTTCTTGCGGTGGAGCTAGAACATAATCTGGACGTGCACTCACCTTTGCCAGTTTCATAAAGAGTGTCGGGGTCCACTAGTTTTAAAGTTAACCAGGTGCAATGTGACAGTGGTGTTCAAAAAGTCAGAAATGCAGATCGCAACCTTTTCACTCCAGAAAACTGTACAGTAGTCTATGTGCTATCAGACTAGACTCTCATAACCACTGACACCTCCCACCGTAACACAGTATACAGGGTGGGCCATTTATATGGATACACCTTAATAAAATGGGAATGGTTGGTGATATTAACTACCTGTTTGTGGCACAGTAGTATATGTGAGGGGAGAAACTTTTCAAGATGGGTGGTGACCATGGCGGCCATTTTGAAGTCGGCCATTTTGAATCCAACTTTTGTTTTTTTTAATAGGAAGAGGGTCATGTGACACATCAAACTTATTGGGAATTTCACAAGAAAAACAATGGTGTGCTTGGTTTTAACGTAATTTTATTCTTTCATGAGTTAGTTACAAGTTTCTGACCACTTATAAAATGTGTTCAATGTGCTGCCCATTGTGTTGGATTGTCAATGCAACCCTCTTCTCCCACTGTTCACACACTGATAGCAACACTGCAGGAGAAATGCTAGCACAGGCTTCCAGTATCCGTAGTTTCAGGTGCTGCACATCTCGTATCTTCACAGCATAGACAATTGCCTTCAGATGACCCCAAAGATAAAAGTCTAAGGGGGTCAGATCGGGAGACCTTGGGGGCCATTTAACTGGCCCACGACGACCAATCCACTTTCCAGGAAACTGTTAATCTAGGAATGCTCGGACCTGACACCCATAATGTGGTGGTGCACCATCTTGCTGGAAAAACTCAGGGAAAGTGCCAGCTTCAGTGCATAAAGAGGGAAACACATCATCATGTAGCAATTTCGCATATCCAGTGGCCTTGAGGTTTCCATTGATGAAGAATGGCCCCACTATCTTTGTACCCCATATACCACACCATACCATAAATTTTTTTTTTCCAACAGTCTTGGAGGGATCTATCCAGTGTTGGTTAGTGTCAGACCAATAGCGGTGGTTTTGTTTGTTAACTTCACCATTCACATAAAAGTTTGCCTCATCACTGAACAAAATCTTCTGCGTAAACTGAGGGTCCTGTTCCAATTTTTGTTTTGCCCATTCTGCAAATTCAGTGCGCCGATCTGGGGCATCCTTTTTGAGATACTGCAGTAGCTGGAGTTTGTAAGGGTGCCATTTGTGAGTAGCTAATATCCACCGAAGGGATGTTCGACTAATGCCACTCTCCAGTGACATGCGGCGAGTGCTACGCTGTGGGCTCTTGCTGAATGAAGCTAGGACAGCCACTGATGTTTCTTCATTAGAGACAGATTTCATGCGTCCACATTTTGGCAAATCCAACACTGAACCAGTTTCACGAAACTTAGCAAGCAGTTTGCTAACTGTAGCATGGGAGATGAGTGGTCTCGTAGGGTGTCTTGCATTGAAATCTGCTGCAATGACCCGGTTACTGCATTCACCAGACATCAACACAATTTCTATCCGCTCCTCACGTGTTAACCTCGGGTACATGTCAATGGCTGTAAACAAAGAGAAACTTGTAAATAACTCATGAAAGAATAAAGTTATGTTAAAACCAAGCACACCATTGTTTTTCGTGTGAAATACCCAATAGGTTTGATGTGTCACATGACCCTCTTCCTATTGAAAAAACAAAAGTTGGATTCAAAATGGCTGACTTCAAAATGGCCGCCATGGTCACCACCCATCTTGAAAAGTTTCCCCCCTCACATATACTAATGTGCCACAAACAGGAAGTTAATATCACCAACCATTCCCATTTTATTAAGGTGTATCCATATAAATGGCCCACCCTGTACATACAATTGATCCCGAGGGCAATTTCAGTATCACAGCAGCACAACATAGACATGGATTACAGAAGACAATTGACACTATAATCCCATACATTACTATTCATGACAGGCCATAACAATACACCATTGGTACAACAGTAATACAACAGTCACTTGAAGGATTTCACACTTAGGTCGTTGTTATATAATCCCATAGCAGTCGGCACAAACAATTTCCTTTATCTTTCTTTTTTACACCTTAGTAGGATTGGAATCCATCCATACAAACTGCGGCCTGTCTGACAGGTAGTCAATTATCCAATTTATCATCCTCTCATTTAGGCCTCATGCACACAACCGTTGTTGTGTTCCGTGTCCGTTGTTCCGTTTTCCGTGATTTTCTGCGGACCCATTGACTTTCAATGGGTCAGTTGAAAACTCGGATAATGCACCGTTTGTCATCCGCGTGTTTCCCGTCCGTCCAAAAAATATGACGTCCGTGAAAAATATGGGTCCGTGAAAAAACACGGAGGCACACAAGATTGTCATCCACGTCCGCGTGTCCGTTTTTTTCCTATCATTTGCAAGGCAAACTTGACTTCGATTTTTTTTTCACTTTTCATGTCTGGTGATCCTCCAAAAACAGCTTTTTGCGGACCGCAAAAAAATACTGTCGTGTGCATGAGGCCTAACAAGTCATCTTCTTGCATAGTAAAAGTGGCTGTAAGATATTAAATGCACTAGAGAAATCAAATAACAATTTTCTGGCATTAGCATATCAGTACTTGGACTCAAGTAAGCAAGCACTAATCTTTCTAAGGACTTCATAGCATGCGATCTTAAAGCCACAGGACAATAGTCACTTAGGGACGTTAGCAAAGTAGTCTTGGGGACCGGCAGCAGGCAGGAAGTCTTCCATAACACCAGTACTCTCCAGTTAAACAAGTAATGAAAGACTGAACCCAGCTGGTTTGCACACACTTTAAGGAGACATGGACTGAGTCCGTCTGGCCCTGCAGCTTTGCCCATCTTCAGTTGCTGATCTATCCCCAGCTCCATCCTGACTCCCTTTTGGAGCTGCACATATATTGCTGAACCTGTTGAAGAACTTGTTCATTTCTTTAGCCCTGTCCAGTTTCCCTTCTTCATGCTCTGGCCTCGCCTTAAACTAAGTCAGTAATTTCATACCAGACCATACCTCTCTGGAGTTATTGTGTGACATTTTATTTTCTAGCTTTATTCTGAATGCCTCCTGAGCATCTTTTAACCTACCCTTAAATCTCGTTGTACCATTTTCATTTTCTCCTCATTTTAAATGCCATTTTTTTCATGTTCAGCAAATACATAGTAACATAGTATATAAGGCCAAAAAAAGTCATTTGTCCATCCAGTTCGGCCTGTTATCCTGCAAGTTGATTCAGAGGAAGGCAAAAAAAAAAAACTGTGAGGTAGAAGCCAATTTTCCCCACTTAAGGGGAAGAAAATTACTTCCAGACTCCATTCAGACAATCAGATAACTCCCTCAATCAACGACCCCTCTCTAGTAGCTATAGCCTGTAATATTATTACACTCCAGAAATACATCCAGGCCCCTCTTGAATTCCTTTATTGTACTCACCATCACCACCTCCTCAGGCAGAGAGTTCCATAGTCTCACTGCTCTTACCGTAAAGAATCCTCTTCTATGTTTGTGTACAAACCTTCTTTCCTCCAGACGCAGAGGATGTCCCCTCGTCACAGTCACAGTCCTGGGGATAAATAGATGATGGGAGAGATCTCCGTACTGAACCCTGATATATTTATACATAGTAATTAAATCGCCCCTTAGTCTTATTTTATCTAAAGTGAATAACCCTAATTTTGATAATCTTTCAGAGTACTGTAGTTGCCCCATTCCAGTTATTACTTTAGTTGCCCTCCTCTGAACCCTCTCAAGCTCTGCTATGTAAGCCTTGTTCACAGGAACCCAGAACTGTACACAGTACTCCATGTGTGGTCTGACTAGTGATTTGTAAAGTGGTAGGACTATGTTCTCATCACGGGCATCTATGCCCCTTTTGATGCAACCCATTATCTTGTGGGTTGCATCAAACTGGTTGTTGCTATAGCTTAGTTTGCTGTTCACTAAAATTCCTAGGTCCTTTTCCACGTCAGTGTTACCCAGTGTTTTACTGTTTAGTATGTACGGGTGACTTGTATTATTCCTGTTCACTTCAGATGGAAAAAAAATGACGAATATTCTAAAAATCAAATATATAGCACTATATTGAATATAGTGCTATATATTCGATTTTTAGTATATTGGTCATTTTTCAATCTGAAGTCATGATTCCTCCCTGCTTAAGTTGCTTGTGGGCCAATGACTCATTGGCACACAAGCAAGAAGCAGGGAGGAAGCATGTGTTCAGATGGAAAAAATGACGAATATTCTAAAAACAAATATATAGCACTATTGAGCGTATTGAGCGTGCAATATCCGCATATTACGTGATCATTACCTTGCCGATTTTTCATGTAAAAAAAAAGAATGTAGAATATAACGAATATACGAATTCGTGAATATATGACGAATATTCTACAAAATATTTGTGAAATATCACGAATTCGAATATGACCCCTGCCGCTCATCACTATTACTTTACACAGTTTAGTGTCATCTGCAAAAAATGACAGTATATTTTACTGTGCAAACCTTCTACAAGATCATTAATAAATATATTGAAGAGGATTGGGCTTCAGCTCTTTTGTTATCCAGGGCTTATTATTTGGAAAACACCTAATCTCTTTTTCTGGCATTAGCATATCAGTACAAAGGTTAATGTAATCATTAATCCTATCAACTACTTCGTTAACATCAACTTCATTAGCAGCCTCTCTCCAGGAGCTGAGGAAGCGTTACAAGAGTGATTTGATCTTACTGACTGGGACATGGTGTGTGGCCCAGTCAGTAAGATCAAATCACTCTTGTAACGCTTCCTCAGCTCCTGGAGACCACTGTCTGATGTTCCTTATTGTAGCTGGTTGTCTTATAACAACTGGTTGATAAGTTGGTGACAGTAGCATGAGGTTTTGGTCAGACTTCCCCAAGGGGGGCAGTGCAGATAATAAATAAGCGTAGAGAAGTTTCCACTAGTGCAACAGTGGGAACGTATTGAAGAAGCAGATGCTGTGGAGACAAGAAACAAGAACTGTCTATCTGTGTACGTCAAGCGGTGGTACTCATCATAAACAGGAAAGCAGGTCCTGTGTCTGAGAATAGTGAGGGCTGTGTTAAAGAGGACCTTTCATCGGTCCAAAAATTGTGAACTAAGTATCGTGACATATACAGCGGCGCCCAGGGATCTCACTGCACTTACTATTATCCCTGGGCGCCGCTCCGTTCTCCCGTTATGCTCTCCGGTATGTTCGCTCAGTAAGTTATAGTAGGCGGAGACTGCCCTTGTTCTGTGGGCGGCTCCTTCTCCTAGGCCAGTGATGGCGAACCTATTAGAGACCGAGTGCCCAAACTACAACCCAAAACCCACTTATTTATCGCAAAGTGCCAACATAGCAAGTTAACCTAAATACTACAGTCCAATATAGTATATCTTCCATGTACTTTATCACTCAGCTATAATATCCTGCCTACATTCAGTGCGCTGCCTGCGCTGTTCATAGTGCGCAATACGCTGATGAATGGCAGGAAAAGTCTAAGGCATATTGGTACACCATAAATTTTTTCCAGGGAGGGGGTGCCCACAAAGAGGGCTCTGAGTGCCACCTCTGGCACCCGTGCCATACGTTCGCCAACACTGTCCTAGGCTGTAGCGCTGGCCAATCGCATCGCAGAGCTCACAGCCTGGGAGAAAAAACCTCCCAGGCTGTGAGCTCTGCGCTGCGATTGGCCAGCGCTACAGCCTAGGAGAAGGAGACGCCCAGCAGAACAAGGGCAGACACCGCCTACTATAACCAAGTCCCCGAACATACCGGAGGACATAACGGGAGAACGGAGCGGCGCCCAGGGATAATAGTAAGTGCAGTGAGATCCCTGGGCGCCGCTGTATATGTCATGATGCTTAGTTCACAATGTTTGGACCGATGAAAGGTCCTCTTTAAAGCTGGTCAGAAGCATAGGGAATGTTGTGCTGGCAGATCCACCTGACTCTTCCTAAAGAATGAAAAGCCTTTTCAAAGTTGGTATGGTTTACCTTGACGCATCTTCGAACACTGGATATTACAATGAAGGACTCAAAGATCTGAAAATTGGTGGGGATCACAGGCCAACGTTGCTGATTTTAACTGGCACATGTAAGAAGTAATTTATTAAATTAGCACCCACCAGTGAAAAAGCAATAATTTCTCTCGTAATCATTAGCTCCATTTAAATGAAAAAAAAACATATTATTACACACTATTCACCTTCAAGGTAGACCTTTCATTTAAGGCTACTTTCACATTAGCGTTTTCAATTCCTCTATTGAGATCCGTCATAGGATCTCAATAGCGGAAGAAAACGCTTCAGTTTGGTCCCAATTCATTGTCAATGGGGACAAAACTGAACTGAATGAAGCGGAATGCACCAAAATGCATTCCGTTCTGTTTGGTTGCGCTCCCATCTTGGACAGAATAACGCTGCCAGCCGCGTTTTTCTGTCTGCAGTGTGGTGCGGAGCAAGACGGATCCGTCCTGGCACACAATGTAAGTCAATGGGGATAGATCCGTTTTCTGTGTGAGACAATAGAAAACGGATCCGTTCCTCCATAGACTTTCAATGGTGTTCATGACGGATCCGTCATGGCTATGGAAGATACAACTGGAACCGTTAATGACAGATGCATGTGGTTGTATTATGGTAACGGAAGCGTTTTTGTAGATCCATGACGGATCCGCAAAAAAACGCTATTGTGAAAGTAGCCTAAGTTTATTTTCAAACTTTTCTTCCTTGTTAATTTAAGAGGCCGATGCGCATGCAACATTATGAGACATTTAGTTATGGGAATTTCAACGTGTGGAACAATTTTGTAGTATGTCAATTATAGACACAATATTTTCTAACTTTAAATGAGTTATCTAGGAAAAGATATTTATGACTTATCCTCAGGATTTGTCATCGTTATCATGTCTGCAGGGGTGTGCCACCAGGGACCCGTGCCGATCAGCTGTTAGAAGAGGCCTTGAGTGCCACAGCCTCTTCCTAGGCCACTGATGGTTACATGGCCTAGCTGTAGCACAGCCTCATTCAAGTCAATGGGGCTGAGCTGCAATACCAAGCACTGCCACTGTACGATGTACAGCACTGTCCTTGTAAAGCTTCTGGGAGCCTGCATTGCTCAACAGAGCTTCGGTGAGCGCACGGCTCCGTAAAACAGCTGATTGGACATGATGCTGGGACTTGGACCCCCGCTGATGTGATAATGATGATAAGTCATCCTTATCTTTTCCAGGATAACCCCTTTAAGTATACTTACTAAGAATTTTTTTTATACAGCTAGTGTATGCTAAGATTTACCCACAGTATCTACTAACATTTTTTATTTATACATTTAATTTAACTTCAGTAGAAACATAAAACATTTTTGTTATGTTAATTTAAATAAACAAATAATTTATTCACAAATGTTACAGCGACGTTTCTGTCCCCTCACGGAACCTTTCTCAAGAAACATCGCTGTTACATGTGTGAATAAAGGACACTTGTTTTTTCACCATATATTTAGGAGTGCCGTGGAATTTCTTCTCTTATTCATGCACCCAGGATTAAGGGTTTTGACGCTGGCACCCATATTACACTTTTAGGAGAGTGCTGCTGGGATTTGAATATTAAATACGGTATTTACTTTGTTAGACTTTGTAATGTTTCATTTTTATGTAAAGAGATTTGTAGAATTTAGCCATTTTTTTCCTGTGCTTTCCACAGAATGATTAAACATCTTTTCTAATTATCTTAAGGCACTGAGCAAACATTCAAGTGTTACTAGAATGAGCTATTATTACCGTACACCTACCCATTAACCGTAAAATAATATCAGTCCATAATGCAGGGCTGATTAAAATACCAACTTTATTATTCTCTGTCTGCTTGAAGGCTCTTCTTTACCCCAGTGAATTCATACATTTAATCATGAAGTATGAATATCACAGTTAAACATATGTACTGTAATTTTACAGAAATTGAATATGCTAACATAATCACTTATTTAACATAACATCTTGGAAACATTAGTCTCCAGTAACCCATTTTGCCTTTAGAAAAGCACATGAATATAGTTGCAAATGAAAAGGGTTATCCCTAAATTAAAGCAAAAAATAAAATAGATATCATATAGTACTTTACTATTTCTTTCTTACTATACCTTACATGGATCCAGAGCTTCCCCAATTCATTTCTAGTGATAAGCGGCAGGGGCAATATTCGAATTTGTGATTCGCGAAAATTTGTCATAAATTCGCGAATTCCAGAATTCACGATTATTTTCTTGATTGCAAAAATCTGCAATGTAATATTCGTGTAATGCGCGCATAATACAGGTGTGGGTCACTTTTGCTACATTTTCCAAGCTGCTAGAAGTTTCATGAGACTCAAGAAAATGGTTGGCACGGCAGAACATAAAAAATGGCTTTATATGCAGTTAGAGTGCTCCAATATATTTGCGATTGTGCTAATAGGCAATTAATGCGCATATTTTTGCGCAATACATGCAACTTCACATTTTAGCAGGTCTGACTACATATTACAGATTAGTGCACTAAGTATTGTTGTGAACTTCTGACATCACAGCATGTCTGTATGTATGGACAGCAGAGAAACAGTAATTCCTATCACACTACCTAACACCCTGCACTGGAACCTACCAGCTACACTATATCACTATCTAACCTAGACTGACTATCTGTATTATATATAAGCTAACTAACAATCTAATGTAATGAGTTTGACAGACCAAAGCACAGAGCGCAGCAATGACACTGCTGTCTCTCTCATAAATGCAGAAAATGGCTGCTGGGGAGGTTCTTATAGGGTAAGGGGTTGGCAACTTTCCTATTGGTTGGTAGGGATGTTGCTAAGCTCAGGCAAAGACATTTCAGACTTCTCATTGGCCCACAAGCAAGAAGCAGGGAGGGATCATGTGTTCAAGTAAAAATGAATCTTATATATTCGCGAATAAAAATATATAGCACTATATTCTAAATATAGGCGAATTCTCGAAGTGGCGATATTCGCGAATAAAATTTGTGATACGAATATTTGCACCCAACACTATTCATTTCTCCAATTCAGGTGGAATGTCCTTTTTGCTGTCACAGCTCAGGGAGCATGGCATTTCTCAGGGAGGTGTCCTTTATGCTGCTGCTCTCTCCCTGAAACTATCACAGCTTCTAACAATAGATACAGCTGGTGGCAGTGGAAAGATGAAATTGAGCATGTGTGTCCACCTGAGCATGTGTGTTCACCCAAGATGTTATTAAGGTGGACAGAGAAAAAATAAATAAACAGCAGGTAGCCCTATACAGATACATTTTATTGAATAACTCAGAGGCTATGCTTCATTTTTAATTACATACACAACTACAAAAGTGTTCAGATCCAGGTGCCGGTTTGAAAGATTTTGAATATTTCATTCATTTCATTGGACAAACCTTTCAATGAATACTTAGGGCAAATTACAGTCATAGGGAGATTTAGCAACAATGTCATGGGATACATTCATTTATTACAGAAATGGCACAATTCATTCAATCAAGGGATGGCATATACTGTATGTAAACCAATATTTTGGCCAAAAAATGATGCTCATTTATAATAAATTTGTCTTTTTTTTAAATTCTCTTGTAAAAATGTCCAAAACACATACATTTTGCACATTGTACATCACAATTCTGGAAACTCTTTCTTCATCTATCCTATATATTTCTTTGCTTTTAGAGGGCAATGGGGCACATTTACTATTAAAAATGAGCCAGTTTTTGGTGCAGTTTGCACCAAAAACTGGCATATGGTACATGACTTAAAAGAACCTCTGTGCCAAACATTTTTGGAGTACAACTAGTGGTGTAAACTTAGACTAGACAGTCTAAAAATATGACAGGTTTATCATGCAGCATAGGCCACTGTCTTTCTTATTTTTAGTATTAGTAAAACTACCCCAGTATCTATAATTCAATGCAGTATAGAGGCACCATACAGCACTACACAGTTTATATAGCTCCATAGAATGGAGTTTCATGGACTCCGTGTGCTACTGTACAGGCTTCATGCATAAAGTCCTGCCATGAGAAATGTCAATGTGGTCGCTGTCAGTCTCCTAATATTTCATGTAATACTGCCATTTATTTCAGTAATATATACCAGGGCTCGACAAATCCCGGGCGCCAGGTCGCCATGGCGACCAGGAATTTGTTCCTGGCGCTTGGGTATTTGTCAGCCCGTTTTCAAAGATGCGCTCTCGGCGCGCACCATGGTTTCCTGAGCGGCACAGTGGAGGAGAGGAGTCCCTCCCTCCCCACTGTGCGCGGCTGCCGCTGGCCACTAAGAACAGGGTAGGAGGAGGAGGGGAGGGACTGTGGCCACTGCGCCACCAATGAATGTGCCGGCCATATCCCGGCCCCTATGACTGCACGCTGTGATCCGCGCGATTAACCCCTCAGTTGAGGGGTTATTCGCGCGGATCACAGCGTCCTGTCAGAGGTCGGGGGCCGGGTTCTTCAGTCTCGACTCTCTGCATTGGTGGCAGTGGGCAGTTCCGATCGGAGTCCCAGCAGTGTAATGCTGGGGCTCCGATCGGTTACCATGGCAGCCAGGAGTCACGCTACTGAAGTCCTGGCTGCGATGGTATGTTAGTGAGCAGCATTATACTCACGTGCGCCGTGGCCGCCGGGCGCTCTTTCTTCTGTCTGTGCGGCTCATTGCTATGCTTATAGCATTAGCAATGCGCCGCACAGACCTATGAGAAGAAGGAGCTCCCGGCGATCACGGCGCACGTGAGTATAATGCTGCTCACTAACATACCATCGCAGCCAGGACTTCGGTAGCGTGACTCCTGGCTGCCATGGTAACCGATCGGAGCCCCAGCATTACACTGCTGGGACTCCGATCGGAACTGCCCACTGCCAGTGCCACCAATGATGGGGGGAGGAGGAGGAGGGGGACCCTGTGGCCACTGCCACCAATGATTAATACTGGGGAGGGAGGCAGGGTGGGTTTGTTACCAGAGGGGGCTGATAAGAGGGGGGGGAGGGGCTGATAAGAGGGAGGCTGGAGGGGCTGATAAGAGGGAGGCTGGAGGGGTTGATAAGAGGGAGGCTGGAGGGGCTGATAAGAGGGAGGCTGGAGGGGTTGATAAGAGGGAGGCTGGAGGGGCTGATAAGATGGAGGCTGGAGGGGCTGATAAGAGGGAGGCTGGAGGGGCTGATAAGAGGGAGGCTGGAGGGGCTGATAAGAGGGAGGCTGGAGGGGCTGATAAGAGAGAGGCTGGAGGGGCTGATAAGAGGGAGGCTGGAGGGGCTGATAAGAGAGAGGCTGGAGGGGCTGATAAGAGGGAGGCTGGAGGGGCTGATAAGAGGGAGGCTGGAGGGGCTGATAAGAGGGAGGCTGGAGGGGCTGATAAGAGGGAGGCTGGAGGGGCTGATAAGAGGGAGGCTGGAGGGGCTGATCAGAGGCTGGAGGGGCTGATAAGAGAGAGGCTGGAGGGGCTGATAAGAGAGAGACTGGAGGGGCTGATAAGAGGGAGGCTGGAGGGGCTGATAAGAGGGAGGCTGGAGGGGCTGATAAGAGGGAGGCTGGAGGGGCTGATAAGATGGAGGCTGGAGGGGCTGATCAGAGGCTGGAGGGGCTGATCAGAGGCTGGAGGGGCTGATAAGAGGCTGGAGGGGCTGATAAGAGGCTGGAGGGGCTGATCAGAGGCTGGAGGGGCTGATCAGAGGCTGGAGGGGCTGATAAGAGGCTGGAGGGGCTGATAAGAGGCTGGAGGGGCTGATAAGAGGCTGGAGGGGCTGATCAGAGGCTGGAGGGGCTGATCAGAGGCTGGGGGGGGCTGATCAGAGGCTGGGGGGGGCTGATCAGAGGCTGGCTGCCATGGTCAGCTCCCTGCTGTTGTGTGCACAAAGCACAGGACAGCAGGGAGAGTGTAAAGTCCTATTCACCCTAATAGAGCTCTATTAGGGTGAATATGACAAGGGTTCTAGCCCTTAAGGAGGCTAATAGTTATTAAATAAAGTAAAAAAAAAAAAAGTTTGAACACCCCCCCCCCCCCAATATAGAAAACGATATATTGCGATATACATGCTTAAAATTATATCGCAATATAGATTTTATGACGCGGCTCCGCCTGGCTCCTAACTTTTTTAGCTGGCTCCTAGATTCCAAGGAAATTTGTCAAGCCCTGATATATACTACATTTGTTAGTAGCCTTTACTTTTTAAATGGACAGATAATGTATGTGAAGTAATGTCACATAACGCTATAATTGATTTGATGCTTACATGCCAAATAGAATATTGTCATTAAAAATAGTTTTTTGATATCAGTAATAGACTCATGATTAATTTGTAGTACTTATCAGAAATTAGTTCCCAAGAATCATTTCATCTGCCTAGATGGCTACCCAATGAACCTGCAAGTCAGTATAAATGCCTCATAAGAATTTTTACTCAACCATTTACCTTTGAGCAAGAGGAGCATTTGTCGACTGAACAATTTTTAAGTAAGAACGCTCTTGAAAGCGTATTAGTTAAATCTGTAGATAAAGTATGGGCTATGGATAAAACATATTTTTTCACAGACAAAATATAAAACTAATACTATTAAACTGATCCTATTTTTTAATACACAGTATGGAAAGATAGGATTGATTTTTCAGAAACATTGGCATCTATTATGCCAAGATAAAATCATAGGACCCATGCTACCTAGTCGCCCACCAATAGTTTACAGTAAAGCACCCAATCTGGGGCTTAAAGTTGCTCCACACTTAAAAAAACTAAAACAAAAGCATAAACATTTACAAACAGATATACACCACTTTTTGGCGTATTTATTCATTTGCGATTTTGTTACCTGGCATACTTACGTGTTCCTGTGTTCCCTTACGATCCTCTGCCTGCTCCTCCTGTACTGCGCTGCTCTCCTGGTATTCTGACCCAGCTTCCACCTGACGATTCTCTGCGGACTCCTGTGGTACTTCATTACTCTCCTGGTATTTGACCCCGGCTTCTCCTGACTATTCTCTGCTTACTCCTTCTGTACGTCGTTGCTCTCTTGGTATTGACCCGATCCGTTCACTATCTATTATTTGTCTTGTCTGTCCTCCCAGCACGTATTCTAAGCTAGGGACTACTGTCCAGTTGTCCCCTGTCACCAGGACTTGCGAGGCAAGTAGGCAGGGCCAGGGGTGAGGGTCGAGCTCAGTGGTCACTATCCTCCCCCCTGTGTGTGTGTGTACGTGACCGTTACAGATTTAACAGGTAAGGTACATGCAGTAATTGTAAGATCCTACTTTCCCTAGGAAGACTCAAATGGTATGCTCTACTAAGAATGATTTTCAGTGGAGAATAAGGAAAGCACTTATCTTTGACAGCAGTAATTTTACAGACAGTAAACAGACAGTTGCCTCAAAAGGAACGGGCAGTGGCAAAAATGTTGCTGCAGCCAGCCAAAGTAACAGTAGAAGAAGGGGTGTGGTAGCAACCGCAGAAACAGGCCAGAGCTGCCACTATCATCCAGCGGTCGTCTTTTGGCCAACAATCCAGCTGTACTGGAATGGTTGACTTGCTCTTCAATATCATCATCTCAGGTGACAACAGATACAACAAGCCAGGAATTGGTGGATTCCTCTTACACCACATTTAGTTGGCTTGGCACTCACCTGTCATGCAACTGCCTCTTTCTTTTGCTACTCCTTCTGCTCGGGAAGTAATGCATGCTGCCGGCTGTGCTCTGCTTTTCAGCGAGGATGAGCTTAGTGAGGAAAGTCAGCCGCTTACGGGCCAGCACACACTTGGAGGAGAGGTCTGGTCAGGGACGTGGCCATAAGACTGGTTAAGGGTGACATAATTGATGAACAGACAGTAGTGGATAATGATGTAGCCGATCGCATGTGGGAGCTGGGTGAAGGGGGACATCATCATCATCAGTGGGTCAGGGTGGCAGCATGCCTATGAGACAGCAGCAGGGTCGCAGTGTGCTGATGAGCCAGCAGGTGGAAGCAGTGGGAGATCTGAAGCCAAATGCACCTGGGGCTGTCTGCCACTCAGGAGCCTACCTGTCAGGAAACAACTAGCAATGCACGGGTTCATACAGGCAGCGGCAGGCAGTCAGCACTGACTGGTGAAGGTAAAATGCCATACTTAGCAGTGTGGGATTTTTTTTATCAAGTTGCTGGAGGACATCAGTGCTGCGGTATGCAGGATATGTAAAGGTGAGGAGCGGTCAGGATGCTAATGTTGGCACCAAACCCCTGGTCAACACTTGAGCTATCACCATAAAGTAGCCTAGGAAAACCGTGGCACTAATGTGAGTGGTACAGCCTGATGCAGCACTCGCTGCATCTCCCAGTGGCCCGCCCACCTTCTCCAGCAGTCAGGGCTCCTTAACCTCAGCAGATGGAAGCTGTCATTCCTTTTCTTTGTCTGTTGCTCCTGATACATCTCCTACTCTTCCTTACGTGTTTCAACAACAGTCGATCACCAAGGCGATTGCAAAGAGACAACAGTATGCGTGCACTCATCCAGCAGTGCAGAAGTGGAACATGCACCTGGCCAAGTTGCTGGTACTAGAGTCCCTCCCTTTCCATACCATGGACTGTGAACATTTCAGAGAACTGATGGCTTGTGCCCACCCAAGGTGGAGAGTCCCAAACCCTAATTTCTTCTCTAAGAAAGCTGTACCATATGTTGAGCAGAAGGTGGGTGTGGAGCTGTAACTATGCTCAAGGACAATATATGTCCTTTACAGTCCACTGGGTAAATGTGATTATGGCCCAGGCACACCAGCAACTTAGCCAGGTGATGGCAATGCCACCTCTGCGTTCTAGTCTTGGGATTTATGCACCAATGTCCTCCTCTGCCTGCTCATACTCCACCTTGTCATCACCCTCCCTTCTACGCACAGTTCAGAGTGGTCCTCCAGCATACCACCTATGCAAAGTACGGGGTTGTCATGTAGTTCTGCACCTGGTCCGTCTGGGAAAATGGAGTCACACCGGGGAAGAACCGCTCTGCGGCATCAACTAAGAAATTTAAGCTGCGGTTTTCTTTCCATCATGGGATGTGGAGCAAGACAGATCCATCATAATCCACAATGAAAGTCAACGGGGACGGATCCGTTTAACTCTGACACTATCTGACACAATAGAAAACGGCGCCCACTTTTTAAAATAAATTCTTAACCCCAGTCACCCAATGACCCACGGTGCCAAGTTTGGGTACTCTGGCTTAAATACTGTGAGAATGACAGCAATTAAAATTTTCTCATTGAAGTCAATAGGAAAAATCTGATTGGTTGTTTGTACCTCCGCCCACTTTTTAGAGTCCCCGAAATGTGACAGAAATTTTCAGGTTGACCCCATGACTAAGTGACCCAAGTTTGGTGAGTTTAACTTCAAAGCTGTACGAGTGGCACCCGGAGGGTGGGATCGGTTAACAAAGCACAAGCAACCTATTTGGGTATGTGCCGAACAAGTGTGCAAAGTTTGGTAATTGTACTCCTAAAACTGGGGGAGGAATAGCGTATAGAAAATAGCTACATTTTCATTGGCCGTTGCTAGCTCCGCCCACTTTGGGTTGTCCCCTCAAAATGTACCTTTTTATTTGGGTTGACATCAACTATATGTGGTCTGAGTTTGGGGAGTGTAGCTTCAAAACTGTGCGAGTGGGAGCGATTTGAAAACTTTCCCTGTCAAAGTCAATGGCAAAAAATGGGTTTTCGGTGGTCAGCCGCAGGGGCGTGGAGGGTGGGATCGCTTATTAAAGCACAAGCAACTTACCTCACTATAGGTCGAAGAAGTGTGGAAAGTTTTGCGTTTGTAACCCCAAAACTGTAGGAGGAGTAGCGTATAGAAAAAGGGGGGGCGGAGAAGAATAATAAAACGGAATAGTAAGCTGAAGCAATCGAATAACAGTATGTTGGCCTTTCAAGCCAACATAATAATCTGTGTGATTCTTGGCCCGTGTAAAGGGCCCTTAACTGTGCTAACTGTGAGGGCCCAGCGATGAGTCATTCTTTGTCTACTCAACCAAATTTATGTGCATATTTAAAGAGGCTGTGCAGTGGCATAATATTGATAACCTATCCTCAGGATAGTGGATCAGTATCTGATTTGTGAAGGTCTGACTCCCGACACATCCACTAATCAGTTGTCTGAAGGGGTTGTTGCATGTGTGCGAGAGCTGCATCCTCTTCAGTATTTAACTGCATTAAATTTCTACTGCACAGCCCCTTTAACTTGTTATATGTCTTATGTTTTTTGTGATCTTTAAACCCTAAGGACCCGCCCTGTACATGTACGGCGCTGATGGACGTGACTTAACCACCTCAGCTCCCCTAGCTTAAACCCCCTTAATGACCAGACCACTTTTTACAATTCTGCACTACACTAATTTCACGGTTTATTGCTCGGTCCTACAACTTACCACCCAAATGAATTTTACCTCCTTTTCTTCTCACTAATAGAGCTTTCATTTGGTGGTATTTCATTGCTGCTGACATTTTTGCTTTTTTTGATATTAATCGAAATTGACCGAAATTTTTGCAAAAAAAAGACATTTTTCACTTTCTGTTGTAAAATTTTTGTAATATAACTACATTTCTATATAAATTTTTCTCTAAATTTATTGTTCTACATGTCGTTGATAAAAAAAAATGCAATAAGTGTATATTTATTGGTTTGGGTAAAAGTTAAAGCGTTTACAAACTATGGTGCAAAAATGTGAATTTACGCACTTTGACTTTCTGAGCACCTGTCATGTTTCCTGAGGTTCTACAATGCCCAGACAGTAGAAACACCCCACAAATGACCCCATTTCGGAAAGTAGACACCCTAAGGTATTCGCTGATGGGCATAGTGAGTTCATGGAAGTTTTTATTTTTTGTCACAAGTTAGCGGAAAATGATTTTACATGAATTCGCCATGCCCCTCACGAAATACCTTGGGGTGTCTTCTTTCCAAAATGGGGTCACTTGTGGGGTATTTATACTGCCCTGGCATTTTAGGGGACCTAAAGCGTGAGAAGTAGTTTGGAATCCAAATGCGTAAAAAATGCCCTGTGAAATCGTAAAGATTCTCATTGGAATTTGGGCCCCTTTGCGCACCTAGGCTACAAAAAAAGTGTCACACATGTGGTATCAGCGTACTCAGGAGAAGTAGGGCAATGTGTTTTGTGGTGTATTTTTACATATACCCATACTGTGTGAGATAAATATCTCTGTAAAAGACAAATTTTCCCATTTTTTTATACAAAGTTGTCATTTTACAGAGATATTTCTCTCACCCAGCATGGGTATATGTAAAAATACATGCCAAAACACATTGCCCTACTTCTCCTGAGTATGGCGATACCACATGTGTGACACTTTTTTGCAGCCTAGGTGTGCAAAGGGGCCCAAATTCCAATGAGTATCTTTTAGGAGGGCATTTTTAGGCATTTGGATTTCAGACTTCTTCTCACGCTTTAGGGTCCCTAAAATGCCAGGGCAGTATAAATACCCCACATATGACCCCATTTTGGAAAGAAGACACCCCAAGGTATTCCGTGAGGGGCATGGCGAGTTCATAGAAGTTTTTTTTTTTGGCACAAGTTAGCGGAAATTGATTTTATTTATTTTTTTCTCACAAAGTCTCCCTTTCTGCTAACTTGTGACAAAAAGTTCAATCTTTCATGGACTCAATATGCCCCTCAGCGAATACCTTGGGGTGTCTACTTTCCGAAATGGGGTCATTTGTGGGGTGTGTTTACTGTTCTGGCATTTTGGGCGGGGCTAAATTGCGAGCAACCCTGTAAAGCCTAAAGGTACTCGTTGGACTTTCGGCCCCTTTACGCACCTAGGCTGCAAAAAAGTGTCACACATGTGGTATCGCCGTACTCAAGAAAAGTAGGGCAATGTGTTTTGGGGTGTATTTTTACATATACCCATGCTGGGTGAGAGAAATATCTCTGTACAATGACAACTTTGTATAAAAAAAATGGGAAAAGTTGTCTTTTACAGAGATATTTATCTCACACAGTATGGGTATATGTAAAAATACACCCCAAAACACATTGCCCTACTTCTCCTGAGTACGGCGATACCACATGTGTGACACTTTTTTGCAGCCTAGGTGCGCAAAGGGGTCCAAATTCCAATGAGAATCTTTACGATTTCACAGGGCATTTTTTACGCATTTGGATTCCAAACGACTTCTCATGCTTTAGGGCCCCTAAAATGCCAGGACAGTGTAAATACCCCACAAATTACCCCATTTTGGAAAGAAGACACCCCAAGGTATTCCGTGAGGGGCACGGCGAGTTCCTACAATATTTTTTTTTTTGTCACAAGTTAGCGGAAAATGATTTTTTTATTTTTTTTTCTCTTGCAAAGTTTCATATTCCACTAACTTGTGACAAAAAAATAAAATTTTACTTGAACTCGCCATGCCCCTCACGAAATACCTTGGGGTGTCTTCTTTCCAAAATGGGGTCACATGTGGGGTATTGATACTGCCCTGGCATTTTAGGGGACCTAAAGCGTGAGAAGAAGTCTGGAATATAAATGTCAAAAAATTTTTACGCATTTGGATTCCGTGAGGGGTATGATGAGTTCATGTGAGATTTTATTTTTTGTCACAAGTTAGTGGAATATGAGACCTTGTAAGAAAAAAAAAAAAAACTATTTCCTCTAACTTGTGCCAAAAAAAATAAATCTTCTATGAACTCGCCATGCCCCTCAAAAGTGATCTTTATAGCGCCGCAGCGATTTTACGGTGTTTTTGCAGTGATCAGAAAAAATTAAATTCTGTCACTGCGGTGGGGCGGACTGAACACAAGTGTGCGCATAAGATCAGGCCTGATCGGGTGAACACTGCGTTTTTTGTAGAGCCTATAGAACATGTCCTATTCTTGTCCGCCATTGCGGACAAGAAAAGGCATTTTCTATATAGTTCTGGCAATGTGCAGATCCGCAAAATGCGGAAAGCACATTGCCGGTGTCCGTGTTTTGCGGATCCGTGGTGTCCGTGTTTTGCGGATCCGCGGATCCGCAAAACACATACGGACATCTGAATGGAGCCTTACAGGGGGGTGATCAATGAAAGGGGGGTGATCAGGGAGTCTATATGGGGTGATCAGGGGTTAATAAGGGGTTAATAAGTGACAGGGGTAGGTGTAGTGTAGTGTGGTGATTAGTGCTACTTTACAGAGCTGCCTGTGTCCTCTGGTGGTCGATCCAAGCAAAAGGGACCACCAGAGGACCAGGTAGCAGGAATATCAGACGCTGTTAACAAAACAGCGTCTGATATACCTTTCAGGGGTTAAAAAAATCGCATCTACAGCCTGCCAGCGAATGATCGCCGCTGGCAGGCTGTAGATCAGCTCGTTTACCTTCCGATCCTGTGAACGCGCACTACTGTGTGCGCCCGTTCACAGGAAATCTCGCGTCTTGCGAGATGACGCGCCGATGCGTCCAAGAGGAACAAACCGCCCGCCCGCAGGACGCATCCCTGCGTTAGGCGGTCGGTAGGAGGTTATGGACCAGTGCCGTACATGTACGGCGAGCTGATCGGGCGGGTGCAGGTGCTGACAGCCGGACCCCTGCTGCATACGCCGACATCGGTGAAAACACCGATATTGGCGTATTAACCTCTTGTATGCCGCGGTCAAATCTGACCGCAGCATGCATGGGGTTTGCGGAGGGTACGCATGCCCTCCGCTTCCCCATCGGGTCCCTGCGCTGCAGTGACGGGGACCTGATGGCAGAGAATGCAGCCCTATGCTGTCCATAGGCATCGGGGCTTGCCTTCTACGGAAGCCTGTGAAATCCAGCCCTTAGGCTGGGTCTCACAGGCAGGCTGTCAGCATATAAGCTGACATGCAATGCATTACAATACACAATGTATTGTAATGCATTTCAGAGGGGATCAGACCCCCAGAAGTTGAAGTCCCAGAGTGGGATAAAAATAAAAAGTAAAAAAAAAATGTTTTCCATAATAAAAAAATAAATAAAGTTTCAAGTAAATAAAAAACGCCCCTTTCCAAAACAAGACACATGAAATTGTAAAAAAAAATGAAAAACAGACATATTTGGTATCGCCGCGTCTGTAACGACTGGCTCTATAAAAATATCACATGAGCTAACCCCTCAAGTGAACACCGTCAAAAAAATAAAACAAAAACTGTGCTAAAAAAAAATCACAGTACATCACTAAAAGTGCAACATCAAGCGATCAAAAAGGCGTATGCCCCCAAAAATAGTACCAATCTAACCGTCACCTCATCCTGCAAAAAATGAGCCCCTACCTAAAACAATTGCCCAAGAAATAAAAAAAAATGATGGCTCTCAGACTATGGAGACACTAAAATATGATTTTTTTTTGTTTCAAAAATGATATTATTGTGTAAAACTTAAATAAATGAAAAAAAGTGTACATATTAGGTAGTAACGACCTGCTCTATAAAAATACCGCATGATCTAACCCCTCAGGTGGACGGTAAAAACAAATAAAATAAAAACTTTGCCAAAAAAGCCATTTTTGGTCACCTTACATCATAAAAAGTGTAATAGCAAGCGATAAAAAAGTCATATGCACCCCAAAATAGTGCCAATCAAAGCGTCATCTCATCCCACAAAAATTATACCCTACCTAAGACAATCGTCCAAAAAAAAAAAAAACTATGGCTCTCAGACTATGGAGACACTAAAACATGATTTTTTTTTTGTTTCAAAAATTATATTATTGTGTAAAACTTAAATATTTTTTAAATATTTTTCTGTATAAAAATATCACATGAACTAACCCTTCAGGTCTTCAGGTGGACACCGTAAAAAAAAAGAATGTAACTGTTAAGAAAGCAATTTTTTGTCACCTATAAGTGTTATACCAAGCGATCAAAAAGTCAGATGCACCCTAAAATAAAACAAATCAAACCGTCATCTCATTCTGAAAAAAATTAGCCCCTACATAAGACAGTTGCCCAAAAAATTTAAAAAAATATAGCTTTCAGAATATGGATACACAAAAAAAAAAAAAATTTTTTTCAAAAATGCTTTATTATGTAAAACTGAAACATACAAACAATCAAAAAAGTAGTCATATTTGATATTGTCGCGTTCATAACAACCTGCTTTATAAAAATAGCCCATGATCTAACATGTCAGATGAATGTTGTAAATAACAAAGAATGAAAACAGTGCCAAAACAGCTATTTTTTGTTACCTTGCCTCACAAAAAGAGTAATATAGAGCAACCAAAAATCCTATGTACCCTAAAATAATACCAACAAAACTGCCACCTTATCCCTTAGTTTCCAAAATGGGGTCACTTTTTTGGAGTATCTACCTTAGGGGGTCTTCAAATGTGACATAACAACTTAAAATTATTCCAGTGATATCCTTTCCTTCTGTGCCCTGCACCCCCGTACAGCAGTTTACGATCACAAATGGGGTGTTTCTGTAAACTACAGAATCAGGATAATAAATATTGAGTTTTGTTTGACTGTTAACCCTTGCTTTCTTACTGGAAAAAATGGATTAAAATGGAAAATCGCCCAAAAAAATGAAATTCTGAAATTTTATCTACATTTTTCTTTAATTCTTGTGAAACACCTAAAGGGTTAATGAAGTTTGTAAAATCAGTTTTGAATACCTTGAGGGGTGTAGTTTCTAAAATGGGTTAACTTTTGGGTGATTTCTATTATGTAAGCCTTACAAAGTGACTTCAGACATGAACTGCTCCTTAAAAAGTGGGTTTTGGAAATTTTCTGAAAAATTTCAAGATTTGCTTCTAAACTTCTAAGCCTTCTAACGTCCCCCAAAAATAAAATGGTATTCACAAAATGAACCAAACATAAAGTAGACATATGGGAAATCGAAAGCAATAACTATTATATGAGGTATCACTATCTGGTTTAAAAGCAGATAATTTTGTTTGTAAATTCTGTATTTTTTTTTTTTAAATCATGAAGTAAAATGTGTCACGAGAAAACATTCTCAGAATGGCTTGGATAAGTAAAAGCGTTCCAAAGTTATTACCACATAAAGTAACACGTCAGATTTGTAAAAAAACGGCCTGGTCCTTAAGGTGAAAAATGGCAGTGTCCTGAAGGGGTTATGGGATATACACTCACCTAAAGAATTATTAGGAACACCATACTAATACGGTGTTGGACCCCCTTTTGCCTTCAGAACTGCCTTAATTCTACGTGGCATTGATTCAACAAGGTGCTGATAGCATTCTTTAGAAATGTTGGCCCATATTGATAGGATAGCATCTTGCAGTTGATGGAGATTTGAGGGATGCACATCCAGGGCACGAAGCTCCCTTTCCACCACATCCCAAAGATGCTCTATTGGGTTGAGATCTGGTGACTGTGGGGGCCATTTTAGTACAGTGAACTCATTGTCATGTTCAAGAAACCAATTTGAAATGATTCGAGCTTTGTGACATGGTGCATTATTCTGCTGGAAGTAGCCATCAGAGGATGGATACATGTTCTCATTCTGTTTACGCCAAATTCGGACTCTACCATTTGAATGTCTCAACAGAAATCGAGACTCATCAGACCAGGCAACATTTTTCCAGTCTTCAACAGTCCAATTTTGGTGAGCTCGTGCAAATTGTAGCCTCTTTTTCCCATTTGTAGTAGAGATGAGTGGTACCCGATGGGGTCTTCTGCTGTTGTAGCCCATCCGCCTCAAGGTTGTGCGTGTTGTGGCTTCACGAATGCTTTGCTCCATACCTCGGTTGTAATGAGTGGTTATTTCAGTCAACGTTGCTCTTCTATCAGCTTGAATCAGTCGGCCCATTCTCCTCTGACCTCTGGCATCCACAAGGCATTTTTGCCCACAGGACTGCCGCATACTGGATGTTTTTCCCTTTTCACACCATTCTTTGTAAACCCTAGAAATGGTTGTGGGTGAAAATCCCAGTAACTGAGCAGATTGTGAAATACTCAGACCGGCCCGTCTGGCACCAACAACCATGCCACGCTCAAAATTGCTTAAATCACCTTTCTTTCCCATTCTGACATTCAGTTTGGAGTTCAGGAGATTGTCTTGACCAGGACCACACCCCTAAATGCATTGAAGCAACTGCCATGTGATTGGTTGACTAGATAATTGCATTAATGAGAAATAGAACAGGTGTTCCTAATAATTCTTTAGGTGAGTGTATTTCTATTTTAACACTGAATATACAATATTTTGATTGGGCACCAATGAAAGGGTATTTTGAATTATTTTATTTCTAATAATAAAATCCCTCTGTGCCTGCGATGTGTCCGTGCGTTTGTGCCGAAGTTAAATGCGGATGCGCCGAGTTAAATGTGCATGCGCAATGCACCGATTTAAATGCGCATGCCACACAGCCGCCTGGACCTCCCACAAGCACCGCCATTACAGTCCTGTCAGACACAGATACAGCAGCTGCTTCTGCATAGCAGTATTAGCCACCAGTTGCTGCCAGTGGTCTCAGCACCAATAGTCAGTGCCAGCCATCTCAGCCATCAGTCACTGTGCCCGCAGTCTCAGCCACTAGTCAGTGTCAGTCGTCTTAGCAATCAGTCAGTGCCAGCCGTCTCAGCCACCAGTCAGTGCTAGCCGTCTCAGCCATCAGTGATTGCCAGCAGTCACAATGCCACAGTGCCCGCAGTCTCAGCCACCAGTCCGAGCCAGCTGTCTCAGCCATCAGTCAGTGCCACTAGCCACCAGTCACAGTGCCAGCAGTCTCAGCATCACCAGTCAGTGCCAGCTGTCTCAGCCACCAGTCACAGTGCCTGCAGTCTCAGCCACAAGTCAGTACCTGCAGTCTCAGCCACCAGTCAGTGCCAGCCGTCTCAGCCACCAGTCAGTGCTAGTTGTCTCAGCCATCAGTGATTGCCAGCAGTCACAATGCCAGCAGTCTCAGCACCACCAATCAGTGCCAGCCATCTCAGCCATCAGTCACAGTGCCCGCAGTCTCAGCCATTAGTCAGTGTCAGTCGTCTTAGCCATCAGTCAGTGCCAGCCGTCTCAGCCACCAGTCACAGTGCCCGCAGTCTCAGCCACCAGTCAGAGCCAGCTGTCTCAGCCATCAGTCAGTGCCACCAGCCAGAGCCACCAGTCACAGTGCCAACAGTCTCAGCACCACCAGTCAGTGCCAGCTGTCTCAGCCACCAGTCACAGTGCCCGCAGTCTCAGCCCCCAGTCAGTGCCAGCCGTCTCAGCCACCAGTCAGTGCTAGTTGTCTCAGCCATCAGTGATTGCCAGCAGTCACAATGCCAGCAGTCTCAGCACCACCAATCAGTGCCAGCCATCTCAGCCATCAGTCACAGTGCCCGCAGTCTCAGCCCCCAGTCAGTACCTGCAGTCTCAGCCACCAGTCAGTGCCAGCCGTCTCAGCCACCAGTCAGTGCTAGTTGTCTCAGCCATCAGTGATTGCCAGCAGTCACAATGCCAGCAGTCTCAGCACCACCAATCAGTGCCAGCCATCTCAGCCATCAGTCACAGTGCCCGCAGTCTCAGCCATTAGTCAGTGTCAGTCGTCTTAGCCATCAGTCAGTGCCAGCCGTCTCAGCCACCAGTCACAGTGCCCGCAGTCTCAGCCACCAGTCAGAGCCAGCTGTCTCAGCCATCAGTCAGTGCCACCAGCCAGAGCCACCAGTCACAGTGCCAACAGTCTCAGCACCACCAGTCAGTGCCAGCTGTCTCAGCCACCAGTCACAGTGCCCGCAGTCTCAGCCCCCAGTCAGTGCCAGCCGTCTCAGCCACCAGTCAGTGCCATCTGTCTCAGCCACCAGTCAGTGTCAGCTGTCTCAGCCATCAGTCAGTACCACCAGCCACCAGTCACAGTGCCAGCAGTCTCAGCACCACGAGTCAGTGCCAGCCGTCTCAGCCATTAGCCGCAGTCAACAGTCTCAGCCACAGCTGCAGTCTCAGCACCACCAATCAGTGCCACCCGTCTCAGCCCCATTAGCCGCAGTCAACAGTCTCAGCCACAGCCACAGTCTTAGCACCACCAGTCAGGGCCGCCTGTCTCAGCCACCAGTCAGTGCCATCCGTCTCAGCCACCAGTCAGTGTCAGCCGTCTCAGCCACCAGTCAGTGCCAGCCGTCTCAGCCACCAGTCAGTGCCAGCCGTCTCAGCCACCAGTCAGTGCCATCCGTCTCAGCCACCAGTCAGTGTCAGCTGTCTCAGCCATCAGTCAGTACCACCAGCCACCAGTCACAGTGCCAGCAGTCTCAGCACCACGAGTCAGTGCCAGCCGTCTCAGCCATTAGCCGCAGTCAACAGTCTCAGCCACAGCTGCAGTCTCAGCACCACCAATCAGTGCCACCCGTCTCAGCCATTAGCCGCAGTCAACAGTCTCAGCCACAGCCACAGTCCTAGCACCACCAGTCAGTGCCAGCAGTCAGTGTCGCCTGTCTCAGCCACCAGTCAGTGTCAGCCGTCTCAGCCACCAGTCAGTATCAGCCATCTCAGCCACCAGTCAGTGCCACCAGTCACAGTGCCAGCAGTCTCAAATGACCGGAACAATTTCCGGCGTACACACTCTAAAAACACAGCGTGCACGCCGCACCTCCAGCGCCCTGCCGATTACCCCATATGCCACACAGGTACCTAATCTCATGCCTTCTCTTTCAGGAACTTGCCATGCCTTTACAAATGCTGACAGCTAGATCTGTTTAAGTTATTGCCTTTATATCACATATTAGAGGAGTCCGATATGATCATGGGAAATACCATCGATTTGATACCAGAACCTGCTATTATCTTTAATCATGTACAAGTTGATTGCCATCAGCATACAGTCAGGTCCATAAATATTGGGACATCTACACAATTCTAACATTTTTGGCTCTATACACCACCACAATGGATTTGAAGTGAAACGAACAAGGTGTGCTTTAACTGCAGACTGCAGACTTTATTTGAGGGTATTTACATCCAAATCAGGTGAACGGTGTAGGAATTACAACAGTTTGCTATGTGCCTCCCACTGGTTAAGGGACCAAAAGTAATGGGACAGAATAATAATCATAAATCAAACTTTCACTTTTTAATACTTGGTTGCAAATCCTTTGCAGTCAATTACAGCCTGAAGTCTGGGACACATAGACATCACCAGATGCTGGGTTTCATCCCTGGTGATGCTCTGCCAGGCCTCTACTGCAACTGTCTTCAGTTCCTGTTTGTTCTTGGGGCATTTTCCCTTCAGTTTTGTCTTCAGCAAGTGAAATGCATGCTCAATCGGATTCAGGTCAGGTGATTGACTTGACCATTGCATAACATTCCACTTCTTTCCCTTAAAAACTCTTTGGTTGCTTTTGCAGTATGCTTTGGGTCATTGTCCATTTGCACTGTGAAGCGCCATCCAATGAGTTCTGAAACATTTGGCTGAATATGAGCAGATAATATTGCCCGAAACACTTCAGAATTCATCCTGCTGCTTTTGTCAGCAGTCACATCATCAATAAATACAAGAGAACCAGTTCCATTGGCAGCCATACATGCCCACGCCATGACACTACCACCAGCATGCTTCACTGATGAGGTGGTATGCTTGGATCATGAGCAGTTCCTTTCCTTCTCCATACTCTTCTCTTCCCATCACTCTGGTACAAGTTGATCTTGGTCTTATCTGTCCATAGGATGTTGTTCCAGAACTGTGAAGGCTTTTTTAGATGTCGTTTGGCAAACTCTAATCTGGCCTTCCTGTTTTTGAGGCTCACCAATGGTTTACATCTTGTGGTGAACCCTCTGTATTTACTCTGGTGAAGTCTTCTCTTGATTGTTGACTTTGACACACATACACCTACCTCCTGGAGAATGTTCTTGATCTGGCCAACTGTGGTGAAGAATGTTTTCTTCACCAGGGAAATAATTCTTCTGTCATCCACCACCGTTGTTTTCTGGTCTTTTGGTGTTGCTGAGCTCACCAGTGCGTTCCTTCTTTTTAAGAATGTTCCAAACAGTTGTTTTGGCCACGCCTAATGTTTTTGCTATCTCTCTGATGGGTTTGTTTTGTTTTTTTAGACTAATGATGGCTTGCTTCACTGATAGTGACAGCTCTTTGGATCTCATCTTAAGAGTTGACAGCAACAGATTCCAAATTAAAATAGCACACTTGAAATTAACTCTGGACCTTTTATCTGCTCATTGTAATTGGGATAATGAGGGAATAACACACACCTGGCCATAGAACAGCTGAGAAGCCAATTGTCCCATTACTTTTGGTCCCTTAACAAGTGGGAGGCACATATGCAAACTGTTGTAATTCCTACACCGTTCACCTGATTTGGATGTAAATACCCTCAAATTAAAGCTGACAGTCTGCAGTTAAAGCACATCTTGTTCGTTTCATTTCAAATCCATTGTGGTGGTGTATAGAGCCAAAAATGTTAGAATTGTGTCGATGTCCCAATATTTATGGGCCTGACTGTATCTTTATTCTTAATCATGTGTATTATATTTCAATCAATTTTGTTTACAATCATGTCTTCAATCACCTGCAATCATGTATATATGATATACCTCCTGATACATATCAAATAGTTCTTCTATGCACTGTATATAGTTATTTCTTTTTTGTAATGTCTATATTATGTATCGATTTTTTTCATTTTTTTCTTTTTTCTATGTTTTTCATACCGGTTGTGAATGACGATATATCCTATGTACCTGTTGTTCACAGATAAAATAATTTATAAACGCTGAGCAAGGTCCGTTTGAGACCGAAACGTCCGGTCAGCTTTTTCTATTTTGTGATTTCGGCATAAATTGGGCAACTGGAATACGAAAATAATGCATGAATAAAAAATTCTTAAACGCAACAAGAACCTGAGTGCCTCAATTTCTACTACATGAAAGTGCCAGCAGTCTCAGCACCACCAGTTAGTGCCAGCCATCTCAGCAATTATCCGCAGTCAACAGTCTCAGCCACAGCTGCAGGCTCAGCACCACCAGTCAGTGCCAGTTGTCTCAGCCACCAGTCTGTGCAAGCCATCTCAGCCACCAGTCAGTGCCAGCTGTCTCAGCCATCAGTCAGTGCCACCAGCAAAAGCCACAGCTGCAGTCTCAGCACCACAAGTCAGTGCCGGCAGTCAGTTCCAGCTGTCTCAGTCATCAGTCACAGTGCCTGCAGTCTCAGTCACCAGTCAGTGCCAGCCGTCTCAGCCACCAGTCAGTGTCAGCTGTCTCAGCCATCAGTCAACACCACCATCCACCAGTCACAGCGCCAGCAGTCTCAGCACCATCAGTCAGTCCCAGCTGTTTCAGCCATTAGCTGCAGTCAGCAGTCTCAGCCGCAGCCCCAGTCTCAGCACCACCAGTCTCAGCCATTAGCCGCAGTCAACAGTCTCAGCCACAGCCGCAGTCTCAGCACCACCAGTCAGTGCCAGCCGTCTCAGCCACCAGCCAGTGCCATCAGTCTCAGCCAACAGTCAGTGTCAGCCGTCTCCGCCACCAGTCAGTATTAGCCATCTCAGCCAGCAGTCAGTGCCACCAGTCACAGTGCCAGCAGTCTCAGCACCACCAGTCAGTGCCAGCCATCTCAGCAATTATCCGCAGTCAACAGTCTCAGCCACAGCTGCAGTCTCAGCACCACCAGTTAGTACCACCAGTCAGTGCCAGTCGTCTCAGCCACCAGTCAGTGCAAGCCGTCTCAGCCACCAGTCAGTGCCAGCTGTCTCAGCCATCAGTCATTGCCACCAGCAAATGCCACCAGTCACAGTGCCAGCAGTCTCAGCAATTAGCCCCAGTCAACAGTCTCAGCCACAGTCTCAGCACCACCAGTCAGTGCCAGCCGTATCAACCACCAGTCAGTGTCAGCCGTCTCAGCCACCAGTCAGTGTCAACCATCTCAGCCATCAGTCAGTGCCACCAGTCACAGTGCCAGAAGTCTGTTCCTACTAATGTTTATGCACTACTGCTCTAGCGCCCTTTATTGTAACAGGCTTAATATCTAGTTTTTAATATTATGAGTAGTGTTGAGCGAACCCGTACTGCAAAGTCCAGGTCCATACCGAACTTTGCGAGTTTGGGTACCTGGACCCGAACCTGAACTTTGCAGCAAAAGTTCGAGTTCGGCATTTGTGCATTTATTAAAGCTTGTTTTAAGGCTGCAGGGCAGCCAATCAACAAGCTCTTAAGCTGTAGGCACTTAGATTCCATCACAGCCATGCCTAGTAATGGCATGGCTGTGATTGGCTGGTGAATCATGTGACCCAGCCTCTATACAAGCTGGATCACGTGTAGCACCGCCCATCAGCTCTGAGTAGTGCAGGGACAGGAAGCAGGCAGCTGAAGTGAGGGAGAGTGTTAGGAATTTCATATGGCTATTTATTCTGTGGTTGACCTATAGTGATTTTTTTGTGGGTGCAATACACCAGCTTTGCACCCTGACACAGAAATATAATAATTAATCTGGCTGTTCTGTAGGCGACCTATAGCGATTTTTTTTTGGTGCAATGCACCATCTTTGTACCCCTGACGCAAAAATATAATAGTTAATCTGTCTGTTAGTTCGGTGGGTGACATATACCTATTTTCTGTGTGAGGTACACCTGCACTGTATCCGTGACAGGGAAATTAATATAGTTAATCCGTCTGTTAGTTCGGTGTGTGACGTATACCCATTTTTGTGTGAGGTACTGTCACGCCCTGCCCAGTGAGAGGCCTGAGAAGATCTGACAGACTTGCTACATGTGAGTCTATCTGACAGATTGTTCTGTTTCTCTTTGTTGTAGTTTTGGGCAGGATCCCACCTCCCCACAGGTTCTGCTCATTAGCTACTTAGTGGTGCTATTTATACCCACCTCTCACTATAGCCCTTGCTGTTTATATTTGCTTCTGGAGTTCTCAGCTGGTGTTTGGTGGATCTCCTGCTCCCCGTCCATCTTAAGTCCTACTCCTTCCCTTTTGTTGTGTGTTCTGGCTACGCATCAGGAAGACGCTGGTTCCTGCACCTAGCGCTAGGAACCGGTTGTCTTATCTACAGCTCCCTAGCTGAGGGTTTGTTTCAGTTTCACCTAGACTTAGGTTCCAGCGCATGAGCACTTCCACCCTAAGGATTTTCTTATGTTGTCAGCAGTCAGGGAAAGGCTCAGGGATTGTCCGGTGGTGACCTTTCTCTGTTCCTTAGCTTTGGGGACTAGCCTGGTGTTTTGTTGCTTTTGTTGTACTTGGTTTGCTTCCCTACCCTCACCTACCGTGACAGGTACACCTGCACTGCATCTGTGACAGGGAAATTAATATAGTTAATTCGTCTGTTAGATCGGTGGGTGACATATACCCATTTTTTGTGTGAGGTACACCTGCATTGCATCCGTGACAGGGAAATTAACATAATTAATCCGTCTGTTAGTTTGGTGGGTGACATATGCCCATTTTTTGTGAGAGGTACACCTGTACTGCATCTGTGACAGGGAAATTAATATAGTTAATCTGTCTGTTAGTTCAGTGGGTGACATATATCCATTTTTGCTGTGAGGTACACCTGCACTGCATCTGTGACAGGGAAATTAATATAGTAAATTCGTCTGTTAGATCGGTGGGTGACATGTACCCATTTTTTGTGTGAGGTACACATGCACTGCATCCGTGACAGGGAAATGAACATAGTTAATCCGTCTGTTAGTTCGGTGGGTGACATATACCCATTTTTTGTGTGAGGTACACGTGCACTGCATCCGTGACAGGGAAATTAATATAGTTAATCTGTCTGTTAGTTCAGTGGGTGACATATATTCATTTTTGTTGTGAGGTACACCTGCACTGCATCTGTGACAGAGAAATTAATATAGTTAATTCGTCTGTTAGTTCGGTGGGTGACATATACCCATTTTTTGTGTGAGGTACACCTGTACTGCATCTGTGACAGGGAAATTAATATAGTTAATCCGTCTGTTAGTTCGGTGGGTGACATATAACCATTTTTTGTGTGAGGTACACGTGCTCTGCATCTGTGACAGGGAAATTAATATAGTTAATCCGTCTGTTAGTTCGGTGGGTAACATATACCCATTTTCTGCGTGAGGTAAACCTGCACTGCATCCGTGACAGGGAAATTAATATAGTTAATCTATTTGTTGGAACGGTGGGTGACATATACCCATTTTTGTGTGTAAGGTACACCTGTACTGCATACGTGACAGGGAAATTAATATAGTTAATTTATTTGTTGGAAAGGTGGGCTACATATACCCATTTTTGGTGCGAGGTACACCTGCACTGCATACGTGACATGATAATTTATATAGTTAATCTGTCTGTTAGTTCAGTGGGTGACCTCAAAGAGTGAGGAGAGCATCAAATAAGGGACGTGGCCCTGGTCATGGAGCTGTTGGTGTTGGTGGAGCTCCTGTTGCAGGGAGAGTACGTGGTCGATCTGTGCCAGATACACGCCCAAATGAAACACCCTACTCAGGTGCACGTAGGCGACTACCGTTGTACGAATGGTGAGGCCAGAACAAGTTGGGCGGTAGTAGATTGGGTGGCTGACAGTGCCTCAAGTTTTTTCACATTGTATCCCACCCGATCCCCTGCTGAAATTGCAGAGTTGGCACCTGCAGCCCATGGGCATCTGTCTTTCACCTCACCCCCTTGCAAATCAGCCAAGCAGTCTGAGCCCCAAGTCATGCATCAGTCTCTTATACTTTTTGATGACTCTGCTGGCAGGGTTTCTGTGGGCCATCCACCTAGCCCTGCCCCAAAAGTGGAAGAGATTGAGTGCACTGATGCCCAACCACTTATGTTACAGAATGTGGACATGGGAGGACCACCGCAGCACGTCTCTGATGATGATGAAACACAGGTGCCAACTGCTGCGGCTTTCTGAATTGTGCAGACCGGCAAGGAGAGCAGGGGTGAAGAGTGGGTGGAAGATGATGTGGAGGATGGTGAGGTACTAGACCCCACATGGAATCAAGGTCATGCGAGTGACGTGTGCAGTTCGGAGGAAGAGGTGGTGGTCACACAGTGCCAGCCACACAGCAAAAGAGGGAACAGGGTGCAAAAGCAGAGTGGCCGTCCGTGGCAGTTCTTCAGACAATGTGCTGATGACAAGACACGAGTGGTCCCGAACCCGTACTTTGACCCGAAGTTCGGGCGAACCCCAAAATCCACGGTTCCACTCATCCCTAATTATGAGTTTATTTGAGAGCCAGCCATAATTTTCCTTAAAAATTGTTTCATTACCTTATATTCATCCTTTCCAGTTTTCATTATAGTTTGAAATCTCCTCAGTATAGAAGCTCAAAAATATTTATCTTTCTTTGAAGCTAGAATTTACATTGTGATGAGTAGTCATGTCATAAAAGTTATAAGCTTTTTCTTGCTTTGAAAAACAGATTTTATTGCTAGAAGATTAAATGTAAATGATTTGTCCCATAAATAATCATGACTTGTCATAATAGCTCAGACATGTCATAAAGTCATGTTCATTTATTAATTTAGTGACTTTTAAAATTACCTTTATTGATCGACGTGCGGGTATAGGTATGTATATACCAACAGACAATGCTACAATTCAAAAGAATTATATATAAGTTACTTTTGACTGGGGAGTAGCAACCCCTCAACATACATTAGTGACACACAGATAGTCTAGATACTTGGTAGTTCGAGGAATGAAGACATGTACTGCGGTAGGGCAGGGCAGACAATTGCTTACCCTAGATGCCCTAACGTCTGCTCAGCCCAGGGTCGCCCCCTGATGGTGGGAGTTCCCTGTCCCCGAACCTAGGGCTAACGAATCCCTAGATCGACCCTATCCAGGGAAAAAGTATTGGATACACAAAAACAGTTAAAAAAAGGCCCATAAAGCCGCAAGTGGAAGGTGTTCCAAAGATATGGAATGACCACCTGCCCACTCGGGGCATACACCGGAATTAATCAGGATAAGAGGAGCGGAGAGAGGGGGTAGATTTATAAGATAGCACACAATCCTCTCACAATAACAATAACACGTACGTTTTCATATGCCCATCCTAATACAAAAACCTCGACGCGTTTCACCTGAAACGAGGCAGGTTCATCAGGAGGTGGATAGGTACTTGGACATAGTCCAGGGATGGTACAAACAAAACCTGAGACTGAAAAATATGATAATAAATGTGGGTCTATACTTAGCTATAGATGCTTCAGAGAAACGGGGAAGTAGAAGCTCAATGGCTACCAGGCGGCACGATAAGCCCCCATCACAGAATACCTAGAATGGTGTAATAGGATACAAGTGGTAAGTTACATCTCATATAATAAAGTAAAGTGGAGGTGGTCACAGCTTCAAAGTCACAGAGTCACAGTTCTTAAAGCAAGAAAGACTTACATGATAGTGATACTGGCAATGTTACCCCCCTCTCAGCTAGCCTGCTCAGAGGTCCAGGAGACTTGCTGATTTGAAAAGGCCACTATTTATGGAGCAGGTTCAGAGCGTCCGGACGCCGGTAAATCGACTTCCGGTTTCCGGAACGCACATTGGAACGCATAGGGACTTCCGGCCTAGGTCACTTCCGGTGCCGTGGAACGCATCGTGAACCGCAAAGGGCGCGATGCCGGCACCGGAAGGATACAAATGAGTATCATGCTAATGGTGGGCGAAGGGAAGAAACAAATGATAATAATAGGAGCCCTATAGTGATAAATATCGCCATTAATGCCGGTAATTGATTTCCGGCACCCAGGGCGCACCATGGACCGCATCGGAACTTCCGGCTTATGTCACTTCCGGCACCGTGGAACGCATCATGAGCCGCTTGGGGCTTGATGCCGGTGCCCGGAGGATATATATAGATTTAAGATTTGGGAGAGGGTTAGGAAATAAATTATGTGACAACCATGATTATAGTTATCACCAACGCTGCATATAACCAAAAAACCATTTTATTCTTTGTTATGGACACCAACCAGTCTAGGCAAAAAGTGGATATAACTCACTAACTATGGTGGGGGGCACTGCTAACCATTAGGTAACCACCTCCCCCAAATAAAAGGAGAAAGACATAAAACCACCAATGAATTAGTGATATATATTGATTAGAAGACATATGTAGCATTACAGACCAAACTGGCGCTCAAATCAAATTGATAAATTGTTTGAAGGTGCCTGGTCATAATAAAAGATATAAGGAGTTGATTATATTACCCCCTTAAACTAGATGTAGTGCTTTCCGCACTGATCAGCATAGTTTCTTAGGGTAACATACCCTTGGTACCAACAATGAATTTACTTCGAGTAGTCAGGACTAAAAGAGAACAGGGAGGGTTTCTAGATAAAACACGCGAAATTAAGTCTCTCATTGAGACCGAGGGGGGACTGGGATTGGAAACGATAAATCCAGGAGGACTCTTTTTGAAGAATCCTTCTATCCCAGTCTCCCCCCCTCCCCGGGAAAGGGACAACCTCCAAAACTGAAAAACGAACCGAACTCAGATCACCCCTATGGCAGCTATTAACATGATGGGCCACAGGGGTATCCTTAGATTTCCTAATATCATTTAGATGCTCACAAAATCCACGGTTCCACTCATCCCTAATTATGAGTTTATTTGAGAGCCAGCCATAATTTTCCTTAAAAATTGTTTCATTACCTTATATTCATCCTTTCCAGTTTTCATTATAGTTTGAAATCTCCTCAGTATCGAAGCTCAAAAATATTTATCTTTCTTTGAAGCTAGAATTTACATTGTGATGAGTAGTCATGTCATAAAAGTTATAAGCTTTTTCTTGCTTTGAAAAACAGATTTTATTGCTAGAAGATTAAATGTAAATGATTTGTCCCATAAATAATCATGACTTGTCATAATAGCTCAGACATGTCATAAAGTCATATTAGTTGAGGGAAGGAAGGTGGGGAGGGATGAGTTTGGCATTTGGGACCCCTATTTATTTTGTAAGGTCTCCAATTCAGATATCAGTTGTTCTGAACGTTCCAGTACTTTCCTGTCTGTATTCTGTCAATGGAGAATGTAGGGGTGTATTGTGATGAACATTACAGCAGAACAGACCTTCGGTTCTCATCATTTGCAGAACACAGGCACTGTAAACTGTTTTGGTTTCATTTATCAAACTGGTGTAAAGTAGAAGTGGCTTAGTTGTCCATAGGAACCAATCAGATCCCACCTTTTATTTTTGACACCTCCTTTTGAAAATAAAAGGTGGAATCTGATTGGTTGCTATGTACAACTAAGTTGATTCTACTTTACACCAGTTTGATAAAAAACCCAATTTGTTTTCTGCTTGTGACATCAAAGAAGTGATCTGGATAATACTGTTGGGAAAATATTCCTAAAGAAATGCAATAATTTATTAGAATGGCTCTAAAAGTAGAAATTCACTATAAATTAGTGCCTATGTTCATTGGTGATCTAACATCAAAGAAATAAAATAAAAACTTTTTTTTTTATTAAAGGGGTTATCCCATGAAAAATACTACTATGCAATAAATAGGGCATTTAAAATGGACTATTAGTGCGGTATACATAGGGTCAAAATATTTTTCATTTTTTATGTAGAATTTATTTTTCTCCCTGGCAGCTGTTTTATCCTTCGGGTCTACCTTCTCTTGTATTCAATGGTAGACTAACATTCTGATAGAAGACTAAAATAAGACACAACCTAGCTTCTTTGTACTATATGTACTTGTATGAACAATAAATTATATACTAATATATTATATTGTCTTGTGTTTTACATATGAATATATGGTATTTGCTATGCTATGAAAGTATGCATCTATCATTATGCTGATTTATAAGGCTGTATAGTTCTGCCACTCTGAAAATGCTGCCCAATCCAAGATTGTGAATTAGTGGATCATTTTCTAAATCACATGATCATCATTTAAAAATATTAAATTGGTTAACTTGATACTGCACAATCTGGCAGTAATTGAATAGATTTTAAATATCACCTTGCCCTCTATAGATGGCAATCTTGGCAGAAATGAATCCTCAACAGAACTAAAAGAGATAGAATCTTACTTCTCTATTACAGAATGGTCTGTGCACAGATGTCAAAGTATATAGGCCAACTGGTTACAGATGTTGCCAGAGTTATTTTAGCATTTGGCGAGACACTAAAAAGACATTAGATCCTTTTAATTTCAATAGAAGGCAAAACTGAATGGGTGTGAATTTATAGTGCTTTGTTCCATACTGTAAATCAAGCTGCATTTTTTAAAAAAAAGATTATATAATAAAGTACTGATGAGGTGAAAGAGTACAAAGAGAAGGAGCAGGTAAATTAAGGTTCTGGAGTCAAGAAATAAATGAAAATCTGCTTATTTTTTATTTTCCAGTTGGTGAATTGTGTTCATTGCAGTCATTGTGGATGTCTTTTAATTGGGTTGCTTCTTGAAGAATATGCATTTTCAAATCAACAGAAGTTCCTTCAAATTAGATTCCAGTTTACTGACCTTTACACTATAAAATAAGTTACGGCTTTACAAATTGAGAGGATTGTGGCCTTCATGACTATGGTATTTGCTTCTCATTACTTCAGCAGGTTAGATTAGAAACAATGGTGACATGTTTGTTGGTTTTAATGTCTGTACTTTACTGCTTACTGTACTATAAGATGGGATCTTTGGTAGTTCTGACTCTTAAGCCGGCCATACGCATTCATCATTCAGCTGACAGCTATCGCTATCGACTCCCTCCCAACTGCTCCTTACACATACCGGTTCAGCTCGGTTGAACATATGTTTTCAAAGGGGAGAGAGGAGAATGCCAATGCCAGACACTTCTTATCTCCTGGGAGATCAAAAGGATTTGGCAAAAATGATACTTTAGCTCATCCTTCTCTCTCGACATCATCTGTAAATGGAGAGACGGAAGCTCCCCATAAATATTAGACTTTCGGTCAAACCCTCCATCGTAGTTAGGTTTGGCTGACAATACACTAAAGTATATGAGGGCTCACGTGTAAGGATGCATAATGGTTCTGAGTTGCAGCAAAGCTGTGATAAGACTACTATAGAGGTCAATGGGGCACCTACTGTACTGTACCTTGAAAGCACCTTTTAAGACAGCACCTTTTAAAAATGACTTCATATCAATATATATATGAAACTGATGTATTTTGCAGAGTATAGCTGTTTGTTTTATGTTAATTGGAACAATGAGTACAAAATTAGGCAACTTGTTGAATAGGTAAAAAAAAAAATTTTCATACACAATTGTTAACATAAAATTAAGTGCAAAACTCTACGAGCAATTATCCCACTTCTGGAAAATTGAACATAACTTAAATTACTAGTAGGCAGATACATTTGAAATATAAACCACTGTGTAAATGACAGTGTGATTATCTATGTGGTAATTGCTCTCCTTAGAATTATATATAATCTTTTTCACAGTGTTTTCATTCTCTTTAGCAGCTATCCACGTCACCACCTTTGTATAAACAGGTTCCAACAGCAAAAGATTTACACTAAAAGCAAAATAGGAATGAAAAAGTATTTGCAAAAGATTGCTATAAAATCAACATTAACATACCCATAATAGACTTAGTTAACAAAAAATGAACTGACTCTCGATAGTTGGATACAATAATAGCCACCAACAGATGTTTTTGCAGTTTGTAATGTTTTCTGCAGGCCTTTTGCTGTCACCCTTGGGGTCTTTCCCACTTCATTTAGGATTGGCCGTTGTGTTCTTGGAGAGATCCTACAGGATACCCACTTCTAGGGAGAACAGCAAAAATAATACATTTTCTCCACTCCTAGATAATTTCTTTAATATTGAATTGATGTACACCTAGGTATTTGGCAATGTTTTATAGCATTTTGCAGCCTCATATGGCTCTATTATACATTTTTGAATGTTTTTCACATGAAGCCGTAGTTCATCATCCTAACCAATCTTTCCTGATCAGATTTGTCAGTAACCAGGTTATGCATGCCTCATTAAAAGGGCCAAGCAGTGTGAAATCCACACTTCCAAACTCAACTACTCAACTGAAATATGTTTAATCAATTAGCTCTTGGAAAGTTCATTAGCACAAATGTATTATCAAACAGTCCAGGCATACAGTCTGACTTTTCATATATAAAGCCATACACTGTCCAATTCTAAATGGTGTCCTAGCGGGGCAAAATTTGCCAGCATAGCAGTAATGGGTCTACTTAGTTCCAAAACACCCACATAGTTACATACTGTGCTCATTTAGAGGCAAATATCACCAAAATGTGATGTAGTTGTCACATCTGTGACAGGTCTCAGAAGGTCTGAAAGATTATTTACGTATTAGTGATCTGACAGCCTCTTTCGGTTTCACTTTGTCTGTGTGTTGCTGGTTTGTCCATACCTCCTGTTCAGGTGTGGATCATATGACCTTTACCTCGCCCTATTTAGTCTGACTTTTCCCATCACTCTTTGCTTGGGATAGCTTCATTTGGTCTTGAAAGAGCTGGAGTGTGGTTCGTGTTGAAGTCCTGTTCATCCATCATCCTCTGAAGTTAAGTGTTCCGCTTGGTGTGTTTTGTATTCTTTCCCCCTGGTTGTTTACTAGGCCTCAGTGAGATGCTAGTTCCTTCACCAGGCAAGGAATGGGTGGTCTCTGCCCTGTCATTATCTTTAGGGCATCTGAGGGTAACCAGGGTTTTCTAAGTTCCTGTGTATGGGTATCTCTACCATCGAGAGGTGCCCATACGGATAGGAGTTAGGGCCAGGAGCAGGGTTTTATAGGTGGTGACCCTTTTTCTTCCCTAGTGGTGAGGTCTAGTGTCTTTCCGCTTCCTTCTTGATTGTCTTTTGGTGTTCTCCCCTACTACATCCGTGACAGTAGTTCACAAAATCCTCAGTGTCTTTTAAGATATTGGGAGAGTATATGGCCTAGTCTTCTAGCATAAAAAGTAGTAAACCCTGTGCTTGCGGCATTTTAAATGCCATTGCTCCTAAATCTTGGTGCAAGTGGCATTTCTACACTGCCCTCGCCACTTTGAAATCTTAGACAACATAAAGCCAGCCTCCACTTACCTGTATCCCTTTTCTTACGCTGATATTAAACTCCTGCACTGTGCAGGAGAGCTATCCTAATTATCCTATTCTTTTTCAGCAGCTGATGGCATTTACATTAATAGCATTGCATTATTACATATTTACAGTCCAGCTCCTCTCAACTTTGGGTTTCAGGGTGAGGACACCTGACACAACAGAAATGCTCTAAAATCTTATTAATAATTTAGAGGTTACCATGATGAGCAAATGCACAATAGCTAAATACTTATATATAAGTACAGTAAAAAAAAAAAATCTGCCTTGGGGGCGGAGGTGCATCCTAAAAATAAGTAGCAGACAATTAAGGGGCCAGACAGTACTATTTACTGGGAAGCAAATGAAGGGATTAAGGGATTTGCAATTCTGCACTTCTTGCGGGGGCCCTTAGATATCAGTATCCAGGCTTGATACTGATATATATATATAAGAAGAATTATTGTCTTTGGCCCAATTAAAGAAGTAAAGAAAACATCCACCATTTTAAAGTAATTTATGTTTATTCTTTATAGGTCCCCATACACATTAGCGTATTATTGGCTGAACCTGCTGGTTTACCAAAAGATGATACATGTTCGGCCTAGGCAATGTATATGGGGGAGCTGGGAGGGAGTCGGGAGAGATGGCTGATTATTCAGCCAATAGCTATTGAGTGTGTATAGCTGCCATGTAAATTTAGCAGAACCTGCTACTGCCCCAAGTACCCACTCACAGAGGAAACATCTTTGTACCTGTTTTGGGAGTGTCACTTTGTATATAGTCTGTTGGATCTTATATCTTCCTCTGCATTTCAGTCTGCCTCTCATCTCCCTGCATGTGCTGTCAATAGGCAAACTTGTTGCACATAGCAGCCAATTACAGCAAATCATTCATATTTTTCCATATCAACAAATGACAACACAGCTTTCATTTTGCTACAGTAAAACTCCCAACCATCTGAGATCCCGCAGGACAGTCTCAGTTTTTCAGCGGCTGTTTCATGGTCCAGAGAAGGCTACGGCATATCCTGATTTTAGCTGTCTCAGCATCTTGAGGATGCAAAGACAGTTGAATGCAGTGGTAAAGCAGGAAGCCACCAGCTCCCTGTTTCACCATTCCCCAGCATGTGTTCTCTCCAGCCTCAGGTGTGACGTGTTGACACATCATGATTGCTGGGCTGTATAGGAGGAGTGGACAGGCTTGATAATTGGCCTCTGTGCTCCTCCTACACAGCCCAGAAGACACAATGTCTCATTTGATCATGCCTGCTGGGGAGCACAGGATGTGATCCGATCATGGGGGAATAGGGTTAGGTAAGCATTCGTTTTTTTTTCTAAATTAGCAGTATAGCACTATGGGGGTGTAACTACTGATACTATAGGAGCATAAATACTGTGTGGGGGCATCATAGGAGTAAAAATACTGTGTGGGGGCACTATGGGGACATGACTACTGTGTATGGGCTCTATGGAGGCATGTCTACTGTGTGGGGGCACTATGGGGCATATATATTGTGTAGGGGGCACTATGGGTCATAACTACTGTGTGGGGGCACTAGGGAGGGTTAAATACTGTGTAGGGGCATTATAGGATATAAATACTGTGTAGTGGGAACTATAGGGGTATAAATACTGTGTGGGGCATTATGGGGATGCTGCTGCTATTGTCCCTCTTTGGCCTTAGCTACAGCACTTCTTACAATACTGTAGAGTAGACCTATGTTGACCAACCTGTGGCTCTTCAGCTCTTGCAAAACTACAACTCCCATCATGTCCCGACAGCCTGAAGCCATCGGGACATAGGTCTACATTGCAAGAAGAGACGTAAAAGGAAAGCTATGCTGTGATTGGTTATGAGCAAAAATGAAATGTCATGAGGGTGTCACAACCTATCGCTGACCCTGTTGTGCCTGGGGTCAGAAGGTTGCAGCGGGTGGATACTCACTCGGTTTCAAGAGATCGCTACATGACCTAGTGCCGGTCCAGATTTTCCTGCTTAGGTATGCAATCCTTTTTGTCCCATTGAGCTGTACATCTTTTGGTACATTTTTATTGTATTTTTATTTTATTTTTATTTCCTGCACCATAAAACACACTGGACCATAAAACGAATCTGGGTTTTAGAGGAGGAAAATAAGAAAACATTTTTTTATTCAGACCTAAGATCAGACTCCCAATCTTCATCAGACCTCCAAATCAGACCCCCAATCTTGATCAGACCTCAGATCAAACTACCAAATCAAATCCCCAATCTTTATCAGATCTCAGATAAGACCCCCAATCTTCATCAGACCCCCAATTCAGACTCCTATTCTTCATTAGACCCCCAATCTTCATAAGACCTCAGATCAAACACCCCAATCGTCATCAGACCTCAGATCAGACCCCCAATCTTCACCAGACCCCAATTCAGACCCACAATCTTCATCAGACCCCCAAATCTGACCCCAAATCTTCATCAGACTCTGACTGTATTTAAGAATTCAAATGTCATACATATTGCTGTATATCTGTTGTCTATTATGCCACATTCTTGTGCATAAACAAAGCATACAGCCATGTGTTAGGCATTGGCTTCTGGAATTTATCATTGTCCTGCTTGTTAACAGTCCAACAATAATACTGATAGACAGAAGATAATGGATTAATCCCAGACTCTATTATCATGCCACATTTAAAAACAAAATCATACTGGAATGACCCGCAATAGATAGAAAATGAATTTATCTTACAGTCACTTTTCAAAGCTGTCAGATTCCTGCTTCAAAGATATCTCCTATTTCTGTCAGAAGAAGCATAGCTAAGATCTTAGAATGGGAGGCGCGAAACATATATGAGGCCTCAGTAGGCCCTGATCTAGGTATGACCACTACCAATACAACTATATAGTAACTAAATGATATTACCATATGCTTACTGAACAAAACACACTATACAAAGACCAGTATTACCGATAAAACCACAGTACTGTTACTGAGTAAAAACATTGAGGCAGATGTATAGGGTGGCCCACGAAAAAGTAGCCCACCTCCAGTGATTGTATGATGAGATTAACGAGTGAGTGGATTGTTTTTTTTGAATTACCCACAAGTCACAAAAGATGCTGAAAGTGGTTCCTGTTCAGGTCTATGCATCTTTGGGCACGTCAGATTATGTCGGCTGATACTTCTTGCAGTGATGCTGGTGATAGTGTTTGTGATGTTTTCCTTGAGTTCATCCAGGGGATGTGGATTGTTAGCGGACACTTTCTGTTTAAAATTTCCCAACAGATAAAAATCACATGTGGACAAGTCTGGGGAACGTGGTGGACATAACTCCTTGCTCACAGTTCACTAAAACTAAGACAGATTTTCTATAAGGCAGTTTTATTCACAGATATTGGAGGCGGTCTACTTTATCGTGGGCCACCCTGTATAACAGTGCTTGTACCAAGAATCTGTTGGCTAATATTGCCAATTTTTTTGCTGCATGCCCCTTGCATTGCAAATTTTAATGTGCTATACCTAAAATTGTTATGAATTGCACCACACTTTTTTGTCTACACATAATTTGCTCAAACATCATAAAATGGATAAAACTTCATGGTATCCTGCAGCCCGCGTGTTTTAGGCATTCAGCGCTTATGTGTATGAGGTACGATTAAGCACTGAACGTGCAAAATGTGTAAGCTGGAGAATACCCTGCTAGAATACTGGTGGTGAGTTAGTAACAAATGTAAAATAAAAGCAAAACAAAACAGAGTGCTTCTCTAACAAACAAACAAACAACACACTATTCATAGTTATACATGTTAGCAAAGTCCATATACTGTAGCTACATACCTTTGGTCACAGCAATTGCAAATAATCAGTGTGGTTCCAACAGAATCATAGCCTAGTCAGTCAATACACTTGGGGGGAGATTTTAAACTGCAACTTTTTTAAAACAAGTATAACATCTATAAGTTTTATGCCATCCTCGCCACTTTCCCTAAAGGGGGAAAGTGTGGAAAGGGACCATGGCCAGTCGCCCCGACATAGTTATCTTTATTTATGCCCGTTTTCTAGTGAAAATTAAGCCAGAAATCTACAGCAGCTCTAAGCTGTCATAGATTTCTGTTTAGGCGCATTGACTAAATAAGGAGGATGCTCCTATTCATAAAAAGGCATGAATCTCATCATAAATTTTAGGCGCATTCTACCGGAAGTGCACTGGTTATCAAGACCGGCGCAGAAAGTGACCCTTGATTTCTGCTGGCAGAGGATGAAGGAAGAATTCAGACGGTAGTATTTATTTTTTTACAGGCTTTATGGGTATTTTTGGCCATTTTTTATTGGAAAAAAGTCACAAGACTCAATTTTATAGGTGTTTTTATGCCATCCTCACCATTGGGAACAGGTGTAAATGATGAATAAAAACTAGTACTGGAGTAGTTTTCAATTTAGGTGCATGGACAATTAAAAGAGTAGACGCCACTCATCATAAATTTGGCGCATCTTCCAGCAGCAAAGGGGAATAAAACATTAATAAATGACTCCCATACTTTTTAAAGAGAATCTGTCACCACAATTTTGGAATGCAGTAATACTTGAGTAGTAGTGCAGATAAGGCGTCCATTTCTTTCACTGTCAGCACTCAGCACTTATTTCCAGGACTGCTGTGATGGGCAAATGAGTCCTCTTCATTATATTAGCACAGCGCAGCAGTCCTGACTGTGTATTTTATTACAGGTTTGATTGATTACAGTGGGGGTAACCGGAGGCAGTAGGATAATAAAAAAAACTATGATTTGGACATCTTACATGCAGTACTAGTCATGTGTTACTGCAGATTATAGTCCAGAATAGTGGTGACAGATTCCCTTTAATATATGGTATTACATTTCTATAGAATAAAATGGCAGTGTAATGTTGTTATGCATTATAGGCTAATGCAGGGGCGTTGCTAGGTTAAAAAATTCGGGGCCTGGGCCCCTGATGTTTAGCCCCGGGCCCCGAATGTCCTGCCTGCCAGCAAGATACAACTGTATTGACGAGGACGGCAATACAATTGAATCTAATGCAGTGGAAGAGCTGAAGGACCTGTGGTGACATCACAGGTCATGTGATCAGTAAAACAAGCAGTGGCTGAGAAGGACCTGTGATGATGTCACCATCATGTGACCAGTGCAGGAGGGGACGGCAGTGAAGAGGAGAAGTCCTGGGGGAAGAAGCTGTGGTGATGTCTGCTACATGAGGAAGGGTAAGTGAAGGGAGAGGCAGAGCAATGCTAGGAGTTGTGGTTATTTAACTGGGACTGTATGTTGGAGGGGGCTGGGGGAGGGAGTGATGTTATTTACATGGGACTGTATGCTGATGGCAGCAGTGGGAGGGAATAATGTTATTTACATGGGACTGTATGTTGGAGGGGGCTGGGGGAGGGATTGATGTTATTTATAGGTATGAGCGAATCGACTTGGGATGGAACATCTGAAGTCGATTCGTATGAAACTTAATTTCAATACTGTACGAAGTGAGCGATCCGTACAGTATTAGAATGTATTTTCTCCAATGAGTCGAAGTTATTACTTCACAAAGTCTCATGTAAATAACATCATTCAAGTGGTACCTTGGAACCAAACCCAAGCTCGGGAAATGGTTTTTACAGTAGAAATCAATTTATAAACTTATTACGCAAAGTCTCACGAGACTTCGCAAAGTAATAACTTCAGCTCATCTGAGCCAATACATTATAATATTGTACGGAGCGCGTGCTCCATACAGTATTGAAACGAAATTCTATGCAAATCAACTTTGGATGTTTCATCCATAGTCGATTCGTTTATCCCTTCTCATTTACATGGGACTATATGTTGATGGCGGCTGTGGGAGGGAGTCATGTTATTTACATGGGACTGAATGTTGAGGGGTGATATTATTTACATGGGACTGTATGTTGAAGGTGGTTGGTGGGGGTGAATGATGTTATTTACATGGGACTAAATGTTGAGGGGGTGATGTTTACATGGGATTGCATGTTGGAGGCGGCTGGGGAGGGGGTGATATTATTTACTTAGGACTGTATGTTGAGGGCGGCTGGGGAGGAGGTGATGTTATTTACATGGGACTGTATTTTGGAGGGAGCTGTAGATAGAGAGGGATGTTATTTACATGGGGCTGTATATTGGAGGGGGCTGGAGAGATGGTGTTATGTTATTTACATGGGACTCTATGGCGGAGGGAGGGAAATAGTTTTATTTACATGGGACTGTATGTTAGAGGGGCTGGAGGGAGGGGAGTCATGTTATTTACATAGGACTGTATTTTGGAGGGGGAAGGAGAGATAGTGTGATGTTATTTACATGGAACTGTATGGTGGAGGGAGAAATATAACTGCAGAGGGCATTATAAATACTGGGGGCACTTGAGGGTGAGCATCATAACAGCAGGGGACAGTATAAATACTGGGGGCACTGTAGCGGTATTATAAATCCAGGGGACATTAGGCATTCTTATTACTACTGGAAGCTCTATAGGAGGGACTTATAGATCCACCTTATTTCTACTAAGAGCACTATGGGGGGCTTTATTACTACTAAGGGGTCTGTAGAGAGCTTTATTACCACTGGGAGAACAATAGGGGGCCTTATTTCTACTGGGGGCTCTGTGAGGGTATAATTAATACTGGAGGGCTCTACTAATGGGGGCACTCTTGGGGAGCATTATCACTGTTGGGGGCACTGTAGGGGGCAGTATTACTGATGGGGCATTCTTGGGGAGCATTATCACTGTTGCGGGCATTGTAGGGGGCAGTATTACTAATGAGGGCATTCTAAAAGGGAATTACTATTGGTGGGACTATGAGGAACACTATTACTATAGGGGCACAAATTTTTCTTCAGGATAGTATTTGAGGGTATTGGGAAGCAGAGCGAGCATCAGGATAACACTGTAAGGGCTCGAGGTTGGGGGATGATGATAGAAAAATGAGGAAGCTAAGATGTCTGTGTGTCACACTCTGCAGAGATGAGGCGGCTGAAAGAAGTTGTACGGACCAAATGGAGAAGATGATGACAGAGAAGATCTACATCGGAGGAGATGTCACCTGGGAGGCACTGGATGTTACAGGTATGTGCTGCTGTATAGCAAGCACAAAAAAATGAGAAATATCTTAGCTTACTCCATTGGACTGTGTGTGCAGACACATCACTTTGAAGTAATACTAAGCACTGATACAGTTTTCCAATATACTGTATGTAGGAAATATTCTTAGTCCCATGAGTTCAATCATTTTCCCAAAAATGACCTGAACGTCACCTTCCAAAATGCATTTGTTGATTTATTATTCATTAACCATTCTTGATTTATTTTTATTATCCCTTTACCATTCATTTTGTGTAGGCTATTTTAATATTGTATAACACTATTTTAAGAGATTTTTATATAGACTTCAGGGGGACATTTACTTAGACTGGAATATTCTATGCTGATCTTAATCCATCCCCCTGCTGGCCTTTAGATGCTGTGCAGATCCGTTGACCAAAATGGAAATCTACAGCAGCATGGGAGCTTGTGTAAGTTTCCTCTGTAATCTAAGCCAGTTTCCTGGCATAGATGAAATTCAATGGGCTGGCTACTCCGGCCATGCCCTGCCTGCTCCCCAGCCCACTCTGACCATTTTTGAAAATTTTTTTACGTTTTTGCCGCCAGTTTTTCAGCATACAGTGGATATTAAATGTCCCCCTTTGTTTTTCTTTCACACTTATTATGACTCAGCACCACCTGTTATATTTGAATGTGGATCGCAAACTGAAAGAAGTTGCCAAACTCTAGCTAAATGTGCTTCTAGGTTGCTCTGTCTAAAGCTTTTTCAGATTGATGAAGCGCTTAAACGTTCTCCCATATGGTGCAGTAAAAAATCCAGTTGTACTGTATGTTCTAATTGTACAGTTTTTGCTGCATTTTTGGTGGGCTGAAATATTATTTTCAATGTAAAAACTACAACCACAATGGACTTTTTTTTATTGTGGTACTCCATTAGGGTTTTCCATACAAGTAGTTCTAGTTAAGGGCAATTTCTGAAGATTCTTTTAGTCAGAACTTGGGAGTAGGTCCTAAAGGTCTAAGCGTGCAATTACAGTAATACTTTGAATGCCAGAACTGAATATCGGAATTTAAATGCAAATGTAAACCTAGCATTTCTACTCCACCAACTAGCAGACAATTATCAGGAAAGAAAGGATTGTGGATAATTCTTTATATTCAACTTTTATTCTGTTTCTACTTTTAAATTGTCAGTGCTGAATCTTAAACCCAGATCCTTCTGTATTGGAGGCAGATTCTCTAACCACTGTTATTAATTGGAGGATTTTCTTTGAATAAAATCCTCAATATTATTTTTTCCATGTATAATTTAATCCCATGTACAATGTACTGGTATCTACAAATACATGTCTCTGTATATAACAGTACATTGTTTAGGAATTTTCTTTAAGATGATTAAAGCAGAAGTATATGTTTACCTTTTTTTTTTGTAATTAGAAAAAATGTAATGACACAATAAAGTTACAACCGACATTGCAAGGTCTTGAACCTAGGACCTTTTGTATTGGAGTGAAATGCTATAACCAGTAGGCTACAAAATCCACTGTTAATCATAGGAGGGTTTTCCTAACTAAAACCCTCATTATTTTCTTCCTATGTATACTGTATCCCCATGTAAAATGTATTGGTAAATACAGATACATTTCTCTCTGTATATATCAGTAGATTGCATGGGTGTTTTCTTCTTTAAGAGGATAGAAGCAGAAATTTGGGGAATTGTAAAATTAATGACACAAAATAAATTAAAATCACAAAACTGTCTACTGTAGAAGAACAAATAAAATAATGGAAGAGGCATTTCCATCAAATGATGGAAATGAACGCCACTTGACAGACTGCGCTGGCTATAAAATGAACTCCTTCTGATGGACGGCACCGACTATAATATCAATGTCACCAGATGGACGTCATTGACTATAAAATGAATGCCCCCCAGAATGCCCACCCTCATTATAAAATAATTGTCTCCTGGTGTACCACACTGACTGTATTGGGATTTGGTTTCCATTAGGAAATCTGGAATTTTACCGGACAAGAAGACAGAATCTGCAACAGAGGCTTCTGACATACCCTCTTGTACAGATGGGGTGAAACCTCACAAGGACTTCTGTGCATGTAATCATCCCTCTATCAGTCAGTGCATACTTGTTTTCAGAAAATGACTGAGAATATAATTAGAGTTGAGCGAACCTGAACTGCAAAGTTCGGGTTCATACTGAACTTAGCAAGTTTGGGGTACCCGTCCCTGAACCCAGACTTTTTCACTGAAGTTCGGGTGTTTAATGGGGAGCCGAACTTCACTTTATTATTTTCCGTTATAACATGGTTATAACGGAAAATAATATCATTCTTAAAACAGAATGCTAAATAAAATGTCTATTGAGGGGTAAAATAAATAAATAAATAAATCACTTCATCCACTTGATCGCACAGCTGGTATCTTCTTTTTTTCAGGACCTGCAAAAGGAGCTGCAGTGACGTCACCGCAGGTCCTACTGAATAATGATAGAAGGACCATCCCTCCCCTCATTGGTGGCAGTGGCAGCTTCTAATCGGAGCCCCAGCAGTGTAATCCTGGGGCTCTGATCGGTTACCATGGCAGCTAGGATGCTACTGAAGCCCTGGCTGCCATGGTAAGCTCCCTGCTTCTGTGTGCACTATGCACAGGGCAGCAGGGAGAGTGTGAGATCCTATTCACCATAATAGAGCTCTACATATCACATAGTAATCAATTTTCAAAAATACATTTTACCTGGCTGGAAAAAACCTTCTTGATACAGACCCCAAAATTTATAAATTCCTAGACCAGACCGCAAAGTTAATGCAGACCCCCAGAGGCCAAAGTTAATACAGACTCTCAGACCCCAAAATTAATACAGACCCCAAAATTAATATAGACTCCAAGACCAGACCCCAAAATAAATACAGACCCCAGTGCCCCAAAACTAATTAAAAAAACTTTACACAAGTCCCAAAATTGGCTCAGACCTCCTGAAAGACCCCAAACTGAATGCAGACCTCTTGACAGGCCCCCAAATTAACAGACTCCCAGACTATACCCTCAAATTAATACATAGCTCCAGACAGACCCAAAATTTTATACAGACCCCATATCAGCCCAAAATTCATAGAGTTCCGAGAATCAGACCCTAAATTCTTACAGACTTTAGAATCAGACCCCAAATTCATACAGACTCCAGAACCAGATGCCTAAACTCATAAGACTCTGTGATCAGACCCCCAAATTCATACAGACCCCAGGATCAGACTCCAAATTAGTAACATAGTAACATAGTACATAAGGCCGAAAAAAGACATTTGTTCATCCAGTTGGGCCTGTTATCCTGCAAGTTGATCCAGATCCAGAGGAAGGCAAAAAAAAACTGTGAGGTAGAAGCCAATTTTCCCCACTTTAGGGGAATAAAAAATTCTTTCCCGACTCCAATCAGACAATCAGAATAACTCCCTGGATCAACAACCCCTCTCTAGTAGCTATAGCCTGTAATATTATTACACTCCAGAAATACATCCAGGCCCCTCTTGAATTCCTTTATTGTACTCACCATCACCACCTCCTCAGGCAGAGAGTTCCATAGTCTCACTGCTCTTACCGTAAAGAATCATCCTCTATGTTTGTGTACAAACCTTCTTTCCTCCAGATGCAGAGGATGTCCCCTCGTCACAGTCATAGTCCTGGGGATAAATAGATGATGGGATAGATCTCTGTACTGACCCCTGATATATTTATACATAGTAATTAGATTTCCCCTCAGTCATCTTTTTTCTAAAGTGAATAACCCTAATTTTGATAATCTTTCAGGGTACTGTAGTTGCCCCATTCCAGTTATTACTTTAGTTGCCCTCCTCTGGACCCTCTCCAGCTCTGCTATGTCTGCCTTGTTCACAGGAGCCCAGAACTGTACACAGTACTCCATGTGTGGTCTGACTAGCGATTTGTAAAGTGGTAGGACCGTGTTCTTATCATGTGCATCTATGCCCCTTTTGATGCAACCCATTATCTTATTGGCCTTGGCAGCAGCTGCCTGACACTGGTTTTTGCAGCTTAGTTTGCTGTTTATTAAAATTCCTAGATCCTTTTCCATGTCAGTGTTACAGAGTGTTTTACCATTTAGTATGTACGGGTGACTTGCATTATTCCTTCCCATGTGCATACCTTTACATTTGTCAGTGTTAAACCCCAATCTGTCACTTACAGTTGCAAGAAAAAGTATATGAACCCTTTGGAATGATATGGATTTCTGCACAAATTGGTCATAAAATGTGATCTGATCTTCATCTAAGTCACAACAATAGACAATCACAGTCTGCTTAAACTAATAACACACAAAGAAATAAATGTTACCATATTGTCATTGAACACACCATGTAAACATTCACAGTGCAGGTGGAAAAAGTATGTGAACCCCTAGACTAATGACATCTCCAAGAGCTAATTGGAGTGAGGTGCCAGCCAACTGGAATCCAATCAATGAGATGAGATTGGAGGTGTTGGTTACAGCTGCCCTGCCCTATAGAAAACACACACCAGTTCTGGGTTTGCTTTTCACAAGAATCATTGCCTGATGTGAATGATGCCTCACACAAAAGAGCTCTCAGAAGACCTACGATTAAGAATTGTTGACTTGCATAAAGATGGAAAGGGTTATAAAAGTGTCTCCAAAAGCTTTGCTGTTCATCAGTCCACGGTAAGACAAATTGTCTATAAATGGAGAAAGTTCAGCACTGCTGCTACTCTCCATAGGAGTGGCCGTCCTGTAAACATGACTGCAAGAGCACAGCGCAGACTGCTCAATGAGGTGAAGAAGAATCCTAGAGTGTCAGCTAAAGACTTACAAAAGTCTCTGGCATATGCTAACATCCCTGTTAGCGAATCTACGATATGTAAAACACTAAACAGGAATGGATTTCATGGGAGGATACCACAGAGGAAGGCACTGCTGTCCAAAAATACATTGCTGCACGTTTACAGTTTGCACAAGAGCACCTGGATGTTCCACAGCAGTACTGGCAAAATATTCTGTGAACAGATGAAACCAAAGTTGAGTTGTTTGGAAAAAACACATAACACTATGTGTGGAGAAAAAGAGGCACAGCACACCAACATCAAATCCTCATCCCAACTGTGAAGTATGGTGGTGGGAGCATCATGGTTTGGGGCTGCTTTGCTGCGTCAGGGCCTGGACGGCTTGCTATCATCAAAGGAAAAATGAATTCCCAAGTTTATCAAGACATTTTGCAGAAGAACTTAAAGGGACACTGACAGGGCCAATAAGCATATTGAGGTATATATATGGCAGTACAGGTCTTATAATGGGTATTACAATCATCTAAGTATCCCCCCTGTCCACATTATACATACAGTAAACTTAAGTTTTATAACCTGCTCCAACGGTCTTCAATCTGCCCAAGGGGTTTACTTAGGTTTACTGTATGTATAATGTGGACAGGGGGGATACTTAGATGATTGTAATATCCATTATAAGACCTGTACTGCCATATATATACCTCAATATGCTTATTGGCCCTGTCAGTGTCCCTTTAAGGCTGTCCACCAGCTGAAGCTCAACAGAAGATGGGTGTTGCAACAGGACAACGACCCAAAGTATAGAAGTAAATCAACAGAATGGCTTAAACAGAAGAAAATACACCTTACTGGAGTGGCCCAGTCAGAGTCCTGACCTCAACCCGATTGAGATGCTGTGGCATGACCTCAAGAAAGCGATTCACACTAGACAGGGCCAGCCTTAGGTGTTCAGGCGTCCTGTGCGAGCTAACCTTGTGGCGCCCCCCCCCAAAAAAAACACAAAAAAACACTGCTTGTTGCTGGCATCATAGCATAGGCTGGCTGACTATCCAACCAAGTAGTTACCAGCCCACACACCCCAAAGGCCAGTGTAATGTTATACTTCCCTACTTCGTGAGATTTCCCCACCCTCGTCACTTCCGGTCGCACCGGACATGACGTGAGGAGGTGTGCAGCGCTGCGCAGGCGCACAACGACAGGTTAGGGAAATTTCACAGCAGAGTGCGCATGCGCCAGGAGCCTCGCCGGCGGTTAGGGTAGGGAAAAACTATGGGCCAATGCGCAGGCGCAGTGATCGGTTGGATGTTCTCAGCTGAACACCGGCCGACACTGCGCATGCACCGGGAGCCTCACCAGCGGTTAGGGAAGGGAAAAATTACGTACGGGCCAGTGCTTTTTCCCTACCCTAACCGCTGGTGAGGCTCCCAGCGCATGCGCAGTGTCGGCCGGTGTCCAGCTGAGAAAATTAGTTTCCAATGTAGTATTAATAACTAAACAATTAAATAATAAACATATTGCATTGTCTACTTACCACCAGGACAATAAGATGATCTGGACTCTGGCTGCAGTCTGGCTCTGGGGACTCCCTTGTCACTCTCTTCTCCCCCCCCCCCCCCCCCCTTCCTCCCTTGTCACTCTCCCCCCCCCTTCCCTTGTCACTCTCATTATTCCCCCCACCTTCAGATTTATACTTTTTAACATTTATATAATTGAAGAACATTTTAGGGTTAGTTTTACTCTGTTTGGCAATTAAACTCTCGGTCTCTAGTTTGGCCACTTTTATTAGTTTTTTACATGTTCTATTTTTTACTTATAGTTTTTCAGTGCTTCCGCGCTACCCTCCTGTTTTAGTGATTCATATGCTTTCTTTTTGTCATTTATTGCTTTCTTTACAGTTCTAATTATCCACATTGTTTTTTTTTTGTTCCTTAACCTTTTATTCCCATACAGTATGTACCTCTCACAATGATATTTTAGGATGCTTTTAAAGATATCCCATTTTGTGGCTGTATTTTTACTTTTTAGGACTTTGTCCCAGTTAGTTAGGCCTATGGCCTCTCTTAGTTGGCTACAGAACCCAGGATAAGACCACAAATTCATACATACCCCAGGATCCAGGGCCGCACACACCACTTAGTGACAAGTGGGGGGCGGCAGAAGCAGGAGTGGAAGTGAGTGCTTCCACTGTGGAAGCGCTAATCTCTGTATTCATCTGTATCACCGTCCTCAGGATAGCGACATAGATGAATGGTGCGGCATGGCAGCGGAGAGGTCAGTGCCCACAAATAGTGATGAGCAAAGTTTACAAAAATTCTATTCGGCTGCTTTGCCAAATTTTGCAAAGAAATTCGCTTAGTGACGAATTACTTCATCACAAAGTGCATTTCTTTGAAAGTAGCAGGCGCAATGAAGGGGAACTTCAATTGCAACACCCCCCATCATTGAACATCTCAGATATCTGGCGTGGTAACGTCATACATCACCACACATGAGAATTGGGATCTTCAATCAGACTGGCTGCAGCGGCCTCTTCACACTCAAATGGATAGGTATGAATTTTTTTTTACCTCCACTTCAGGGAAAATGTATTTGTTACTACAAAGCATGAGGAAATTCGGCTTTGTGGCTAATCGAATTTTCCCTGAAATTCAGATCAAAGTCCACTTTGGATACTTTGATTCGTTCCACCTTACCCACATACAATGAATTTGTATGAGGACGAGCGATAGCAGTAGCCATCACTCATTCTCATACAGTGAAGATAATCACTACATGTAAATGCAGTTCATCACCTCCACTGACGAGCAGGCAGTTATCAGGAATGAATGCATCTTTCCCGATAATTGTCTGCTCATCTTCGCAGTGTGAATGCGCCTTAAGAAAAGTGTGTGACACTCATTTGATGCCAACACGGCACCAGGAAAAAAAATTATAGACTGTGCAATTGTATGCTCCAATGATAGGCTTCAAATCACAGATTTATGATAGAGTAAATATCTGAGTATCAAGTCCAAGAATTATATTTTTCTTCTATACAGTAGCCTATTAAAATGATTTTGTTTTAAAAAATGGTTCTCTTTTCCGTTCTTCCCAAGCTGAGCTAATGTCTGTAAATGCATAGATCACATTCTTTAACAATGCTTGAAAGCAATGACCTAGAACATGATGCTTGCTTGTCTAGTTTATGACTGTATTTTGTACACAGCAATATATTCAGAAAACTGAGAAAATTTAGTGGCTCACTTTGATTTCTTCGAGTCTACTTCAAGCTGCTCCTGTCCTGTTTATTAGGATGAACTTTTAGAACTTGTAATGTATGTGTAATATATTCACAGATTACACTTACTATCTGATTTAATCATTCAAAGTAGACAGTTCCAACTATACTGGCTTATGTATTAATTCTGGATAACAACATGAAGGCATTATGCATTTCTTTCTTTACTGTGTATACTGGTTTGTAGAGATAAACTCCTTATAATGCACTTTAGATATAAAGGAACTAAAAAGTTACTATGTATTTTTGATGCAGAAATCTTGTTTATTTAATTTTACATGGTAGAATAAGATTAACATCAACCGTTAAAAGGGTTGCCTAGGATTATTTTTTAACATTTCTGTGGCTACCGGGCTGTCTTCACTGGACTTCCGGTCCCCATATGTACAGTTTCAGCATGGATGAGGACATGTCCACTGCTGCAGCCAATAACTAGCTGGCACATAACCCAGCAGTGACGTACTGCGTTGGAAGTATCACTGCTGAGACCAGTCATTGACTGCACTGGTGCATGTGACCTCATCCATACAGGAAGACTACAAACGGAGACCAAAAAACTAGCTCAGTCTATGAAAAAAGGGGATAAGACATTCTTCAGATATATAAATGAAAAAAGGAAATTAAAACAAGGAATAACTAAATTAAAAACAAAGGACGGAAGGTATGTAGAAGAGAATAAAGGGCTAGCCGACTGCCTTAATGAATACTTCTGTTCAGTTTTTACAAAAGAAAAAGGAGAAGGACCTCCACTAGAAAGAATGACTAATAAATCGTTTGATGCATGTATCTTTACAGAGGAAGATGTTCTAAGTTTGCTGTCTAAGGTGAAGACAAATAAGTCACAGGGGCCTGATGAGATACACCCAAAATTATTAAAAGAGCTTAGTGGTGAGCTGGCAAAACCGTTAACAGATTTATTTAACCAATCATTAGTAACAGGAGTCGTCCCGGAAGATTGGAAATTGGCAAATGTCGTGCCCATTCACAAGAAAGGTAGTAGGGAGGAATCGAGCAACTATAGACCAGTGAGTCTGACATCAATAGTAGGCAAATTAATGGAAACCCTATTAAAGGATAGGATTGTGGAACATCTAAAATCCCATGGATTGCAAGATGAAAAACAACATGGGTTTACTTCAGGGAGATCATGTCAAACAAATCTTATAGATTTTTTTGACTGGGTGAATAAAATAATAGACGGTGGAGGTGCAGTAGACATCGCATATCTAGATTTTAGTAAGGCTTTTGACACTGTCCCACATAAAAGACTTATCAATAAACTGCAGTCATTGAGCATGGACTCCCATATTGTTGAGTGGATTAGGCAGTGGCTGAGTGACAGACAACAGAGGGTTGTAGTCAATGGAGAACATTCAAAACAAGGTCATGTTACCAGTGGGGTTCCACAGGGATCTGTACTGGGACCGATTTTGTTTAATATCTTCATAAGTGATATTGCAAAAGGCCTCGATGGTAAGGTTTGTCTTTTTGCTGATGACACAAAGATATGTAACAGGGTTGATGTTCCTGGAGGGAAACGCCAAATGGAAAAGGATTTAGGAAAACTAGAAGAATGGTCAGAACTCTGGAAACTGAAATTTAATGTGGATAAGTGCAAGATAATGCACCTGGGGCGTAAAAACCCAAGGGCAGAATATAGAATATTTGACACAGTCCTGACCTCAGTATCTGAGGAAAGGGATTTAGGAGTAATTATTTCAGAAGACTTAAAGGTGGGAAGACAATGTAATAGAGCAGCACGAAATGCCAGCAGAATGCTTGGATGTATAGGGAGAGGTATAAGCAGTAGAAAGAGTGAAGTGCTTATGCCGCTGTACAGAACACTGGTGAGACCTCACTTGGAGTATTGTGCGCAGTACTGGAGGCCATATCTCCAGAAGGATATAGATACTCTAAAGAGAGTTCAGAGAAGAGCTACTAAACTAGTACATGGATTGCAGGATAAAACTTACCAGGAAAGGTTAAAGGACCTTAATATGTATAGCTTGGACGAAAGAAGAGACAGAGGGGATATGATAGAAACTTTTAAATACATAAAGGGAATCAACTCGGTAAAGGAGGAGAGCATATTTAAAAGAAGAAAAACTACCACAAGAGGACACAGTTTTAAATTAGAGGGGCAAAGGTTTAAAAGTAATATAAGGAAGTATTACTTTACTGAGAGAGTAGTGGATGCATGGAATAGCCTTCCTGCAGAAGTGGTAGCTGCAAATACAGTGAAGGGGTTTAAGCATGCATGGGATAGGCATAAGGCTATCCTTCATATAAGATAGGGCCAGGGGCTATCCATAGTACTCAGTATATTGGGCAGACTAGATGGGCCAAATGGTTCTTATCTGCCGACACATTCTATGTTTCTATAAGTCCAGTGAAGACAGCCGCAGAGCCTGAACAGAGTGGCAGGGAACAGATAAGTATAGGTTTCTTCACAGGTCCCGTGGGGGGCATCTAAATAAAAAATATTTGGCAACCCCTTTGATACATTGCAGCTGTGCCTTAATTACCAAGGACCAGGTCACATTATTGGGTAGTCAAAACAGGCAAATGCTCGAGGGCCTCCACCATCTAGAAACTGCTCTACTTTTTGCAATTCTTTTCCATTATGAAAATATATTAAAAAAAATATAGAAAAGGCTCCATCAACACATTACTTCCACCATTCTCCTCAGCATCATTCACAGCATGGTTTACTTATCAGCCAGCTATAAAGAGTATTCCTTTGTTATTTTGGGCATTGTGGTGAAATTACAGTATTTGGATGCTACATAGCAATGTTATTTGTGCATTTTACACTTATGTTTGAAAGACTGAAAAATCAGAGCTGTATCATTTGTAGCTTTCACTTAGAGCCAGATAACCTTTTTTATTGCTCATGAAGGGGTTGTCTGGTTTTAGCAAGAAACCAGACAATACAGGAAAATGACCTAAAATAAAGAAAACTGCATAAAAATTGCATTGGTAGCCTTAGCTTGCTTTTCTAATTGTTTGTAAAACTTTACAAGCTGAACAAGATGTTTCCACTAATAGACTGTTAACTGGCCTGCCACTTGTTCTACTACATTTTCTAAGAAAGATCATTTTAATTTTATGGGTGACTGCAGCTCTACCTACAGTACAAAAGCTGGGTCCTGTACCAGGCATTTGCCGGGGATGGTTCATGATTGCCACATTTCTGGATTCCCTGATCCCCACACCAATCATCTGTTATTTCTGGGATACACTGCACGGCAAATGCAGCAGTACATACTGGCCATTCAAATGATAATGCAAGGTCTCACAGCTTGGGCTCAGAGAGGCATTGCAGGTCAGAGAGGAGAAAAGTAGACTGCACAGCAATATATTCAGAAAACTGAGAAAACAATTGTATTAATTGCTTCAGAATTCTGAAATGGTGGTTAGTGCTGAGCATAGTGATTAATGACAGCATGTACAAGAAAATGACACAAAGTAACTGTCAGTTCTGAACTCTGGTATTTAAAGAGTAACTAAACTTTTTTCTAGCAATGGGGCTGCAGCAAATAGCTTTTAGAGGAGCCCGCACTGCTCAGCTAATCCCGGCATAGCACCATGTTACATGGTAACGATGTGCTATGATGACAGCCTTTAGCTAAGCTAAGGGGAACAGACAGGAGCAGCGATGTGTGCCCCATTGCTACAATGCAAGGAGTCTGTATTCCGTACATCACTGAATAGTCAGCAATGTGCGAAAATAGTGAATTTAAAGCGCTGTAGAAAACAGATCTTCGGGTGTCAATTTCTTTACTAAAAATGAAAAATCCATCAATTAAGAAAAATTATTTTTAGGGCATTTGAAACATTAAAAAAAAAGTTGCATAAAAATGTAGTTACTCTTTAATTATACCCCATGGGAACTATATGGTGATGACCATATAAAAAAACAAAAATACAGAATCCTTCATTTTATACATAAAGCATTTGCAGTTGCTGCACAAATAAATAATTTTGGGCAATATGTATAATTATTTTACTTTATTTTTAATGGTTAAATTAAAACATTAATAAATGTAGTAAATTAGTACAACAGTACTAAAATGTTAAAGTATGCAGCATAATTCGCACAAGCAATGGTTTAGAGTTAGAGTGTCAAATAACTAGGTTGTTGGAAAAATTAATATCTTTTAAAATAACAATGGACTTTCATGTTGTTCTTCTGCAGGCTTGCTGGCTTGCATTCAATAACATCTGCTGTTCAAGGTATTTGACCAGCAGGACCACTTGGGTTACTGCTCGTTTCTTCTTATAAAGCAAATATTTGTCTGATTACTGCAACTGTGCTTTTATACCTGTTTCTTTCATTCTATTGTGACAGGTGGTATAATAAAGAACAAGAATTATGGAGCCATCATTCTTTATTTTACTTTTAGTTCTGGACATATTTACAGTTGTTGTAAAACTATTCATTTAATTATATAGATCATTATGCTAAAATTTTCAGAATATATTAGTGGGCAAAGAGATATCTCCCAGGGAAAGAGATCCATCTTGCTCGTTTTATTTGTATATTTGTTTTCCCATGGAACACTACCAATAAGTTTCCATACCAAAGAGCACTGCTAAAAAATCTCTATACGCTGCTGGTAAGTGACTCAAGAACTGGTATAGGAAGGAGTGATTTAGGTTCATGGAGAACTGGACATCTAAAGACTCTAATGTAGGGATGGGCTGCCCTTCGATGGGGAAGATGCACCTCTTTTGGGGGTAAAGATGGCTAGAAGGTTGGAGAAATGTTTAAACTAGGGACTAGAGGGGGGAGAAATTACATTATAGAGGGGAAGATAGTCCAGATAGTGATCTGGGGCAAGGTAATGGCACTTGGGGTGGAATGGAGGGAGGGATTAGAACAGTTCATAAGGAGAGGTGTAGGGTAAACAAATATCCAAAAACCTCTTAATTGTATGTATACTAATGCCAGAAGCCTGACTAATTCAACTAGCGAACTGAAAGTAGCAATGTCTTAAGAGGACTATGACATGACATGGTGGGAATAACATGGCTAGATGATAGCTATGACTGGGTGGTTAACATACAGGGTTACCGTCTGTTTAGAGAGGATTGTAAAGTCCTGTCTAAAGCTCACACTATTAGAAGATATAAGTGAAGGAAATGAACATGGGGAGTCCCTGTGGGTAGAAGTACATGGAGGCAAAAACAATAATAAAAGCTGATAGGAGTTTGTTATAAGCCATCTAATATACCAGAGTCCACAGAATATCTACTGCTAAGGGAAATAGATGAGGCAGCAAATGAGGTCATTTTTATGGGGAACTTCATCTACCCAGATAAAGACTGGAAAACTGAAACCCGTGGATCTCATAAAGGAAACAGGTTCTCGGCAATAGCTAAAGATAATTACCTTTCTGTACTGGTTCAGGATCCAACCAGAGAGATGGCCATACTGGATTTAGAACTAACAAATAGAACTGATAAAGTAACATATGTGCAGGTTGGAGGACATCTGGGAAACAGTGACCTTAAAATAATAACCTTCCGTTTGTCATTCAAAAGAGTGTTTCTTCAGGAAGGCGCAAAAAAATGACAAACTTCCAAAAAGCACAATTTGACCAGCTAACAGAGGCCATTAACCTCACTAGCTAAGACAATGTCTTCGGGAATAGAAATGTAGCCACAAAATGGGATATTTTTAAAGGAATCCTAAACTCTCATTATGATAGGTACATATCGCGTGGGAATAAAAGGGTAAGGAACAAAAAAAAAAATCTATGTGGAAAAATAGAAATGTAAAGGAAGCAATAAATGACAAAAATAAAGTATTTAAATCACTAAATAAGAAAGGTAGCAAGGAAGCATTGAAAACTATAAAAAAGACAGAAACAGAGTAAAGAGAGTAAAACTAACCCTAAAAGTATATATATAAAATGTAAAAAGTTTAAACCTGAAACTGATGGCTCCTTACATAATAATTAGGGAGGAGTTGTAGAGAGTGATGATTAGAAAGCAAAACTATTAAATATTCTTTTACACTGTATTCACTGAGGAAAATGAAATATCAGATGAAATGCAGACTGTCAAAATTAACTCCCTATTAAAATGGGCTGTCTGACCCAGGAAGAAGTGCATCAGAGTCTTAAAAATAATAAAATAGACAAATCACTGGGTCCAGATGGCATACACCACCCTATCCTAAGAGAAGTAAGTGTGTATTAGACAGACCCTTATTTCTTAGCAAATGTGGTGCCAATATTCAAAAAGGGGTCAAAACCAGATACGGGTAACTATAGGCAGGTAAGTCTAACATCTGTCATGGGTAAAATGTTTGATGGTTTTCTAAGAGATGCTATTCTGGAGTATCTTAAAGAAAATAAGCATATAACACTGTATCAGCATGGCTTCATGAGGTATTGGTCATGTCAAACTAACTTAATCACTTTCTCTGAGGAGGTAAATTCTAGCCTTGACAGGTGTGAGTCAATATGATGGATGTCATATATTTTGACTTCTCCAAAGCATTTGATACTGTGCCACATAAAATGAGGGGCCTGAATGTTTTTCTGGAGTGTAATAATATTACAGGTTATAGTTATTATGTAATGGTACGGGTCTGGTTCGGAGTCTTTTATTGCAACTACATCGGGTAATTGCAAGGCCGATATCATAGTCAGGAGGAAGCCAGTGGCTGATGCACAAAATGGAGCTTTAGTATTAGAGGAGTAGGAAAATACCATAGTCAAGAGGAAGCCAGTGGTTGATGCACAAGATGGAGCATCTGTATTAGCAGCAGAGCAGGAGAGACTAGCTTGATTACAGGCTGAGAGCACAATAATCTCGCAAGGCAGGAAGTGCAAGGCTAGGCTTAATTAGGATGTTCAATCAGGGAACACGGTGGAGTAAACTGTGGAGGCGGGAATTGAAACTAGAGGCACAGATGAAATAATGTGTGGATGAAAATATAAAAATACATAAATCACAGAAAAAAGGTGCACCACAATAATATGCGACTGACCATACTTGCTAGACCCTCACGCTGATGTTAAAAGCTGAGACTGCGCACCCTGTCAATGTACCTCAGTGTGGTGTCGGTCCTACCGCTACACTACCTATCGTGTGTGAACACAGTCTGATAGGTGCTAAGGTCCGACTCACAGCCAAGCTCCTACATACCTCCATAGTAAGATCCCTAATACAATGGGAGGGAGGAGGATGCTGCGAGCCCCACCTATAACAGGTCATGTGACACAGGCTACCAGGTGCACCAGAATGTTATCAATGACAAGCATTAGCACATTCGATACATGTAAAGAAAAATCACTGAATAAAGTGGCCTAAATGGGAGGAAATGCTCAACCCCAAACACTGTAGCGTGTTTATAATCAGGGGAGAAATTCCTCTGCAAGTGATCCATTGCTAATGGCAATCCCCAGCAAAAATGCATACAATGGAGGATGCCAGCAGTGGACCACATTCACCACAAAAACATCCTACACAAGATGAAATAAGAGATTTTGATATTGATGGCCTACCCTCAGGACAGATCTATATCAGATTGATGGAGGTCTGATTCCTGGCACCCCTGACAATCCTGTTTGAAGAGACTGTGGTGCTCCAAAGAGCACCTCAGGCTCTTCCTAGGCCAGTGATTTTACATTCATCAGTCACATGGCCTAGGTGCAGCTTACTCCCAATCATGTTTATAAATCAGATCTGCAATATCAAGCACAGCTGCTTTCCAATGGATGGCACTGTGCTTGGTAAACTGCGAGGAGGCCATGGTGCTCACAGGAGTGCCATGGCCTCCTCAGTTGATCGGCAGGGATGCCAGGAGTTAGACCCTCACTGATCTAATATTAATGACCTCTCCTGAGAATAGTTCAACAATATTAAACACCCTGAAAAACCTTTTAACTGTAGATATACCATAGTTGTGTACCACTAACACTTAGAGATTTCAACAATATAAGTATGTTAGGGAATTGGTGGTACTTATGCAGAGACCTAGATAATTGGTTGTGGTTAGTGTTGAGCGAGCACCAAAGAGCTTGTGTGCTTGGGTGCTCTGGCCGAACACCCGAGCACAATGGAAGTCAATGGGAGAACCCCAGGCACCCCCTGCTCGGAAGAGAAGAGGGTGTCTGGTTCATAATAAAAGGTTAGAAATGTATGAAAACCTTATCAAAATGGTTTGGAAACAGCGTTAAGAGGATAGCTGGATGCATCTTAGACTACTATTATGTACGACATACAATAGACAACCACACAAAGGCTATATGCCAAAAGCCAGGTATGTGCAAGCCATCAATCTATCTATGAGACAGGGCGCCAGCGCCGTTCACAAGATTCGCCGTGCCTGGGCACTTCATTCCCCATTATGGGCAGAGGCACAAGAGCGTTTAATGCGGATGTGCCGGCCCATACATCTAGCCGGCATTGTGCCTCTGCCCATAATGGGGAATGAAGTGAGCAGGTGCGGCGAATCTTGTGAACGGCGCTGGCACTAAATTTCTGAAGAACCTAGGGCGGCCAGAGGGGTGAAAGGGGAGGGGTTTCATATGAAAAGCGGCGAGGGGCCTGGGCACCAGCCGCTTGAACACCGCCCCTGGGCACCTTCAGAACCTAATTAACATATTGAATACAAGTGTTTTTTAGCGAAAATAAACGACTGACAGCTATACGGTAAGTAGCATTCCAATATGGGGACTATAATGCAGATCAAGGTGTTAGTGTTCTATAATGGTCAGTTTAGGTGAAAGACTCCCTTTAATGTTGTTTCCAAACCATTTTGATTGGGTTTCCATCAATTTCTAACCTTTATTTGTGAACAAGACTTCTTCAGAGCAGGGGGTGCCTGATTTGATGCTCGGGTATCCCTCTAACTTTCATTGTATTAAATTGTACTCGAGCACCCCAAGTATTCGGCCGAGCACTCACCCCAAGTATTCGGCCGAGCATGCTCGCTCAACGCTAGTTGTGGCTTATTGTGAGAACATAACATGGTTATTGCTTTTTGCATGTGTTGCTATTCTTGCACAATTATAGTTAAGATACGCAAACTATTGTCAAGTACCATTAGACTAAATTATAAAAAAATATTTAGACTATTGTAAACATTACACTGTAATAGAAAAATGTTCCTTGGCTAGCTCTGTGATTGTAATGTTAATATTTGCTGGTGAAGGAGAAAGAAAGAAAATATGACATTTCTTAATTTGGGCGTAAAGCCTGAGACATGGTTAAGAAATCAGAGGAAGTATTTTTACTAGCTGTACTTGATTTCCTCTATAAATTTTAATTTGTTGATAATTTGGAAGCTTAGAACTGAAGAAGTATTATTAAAATTATATGTCAGTTGTAGAAGCCATCATTAGCATTTTAATTCATGCAAATGGTTTAGTGTGATTTTAGAATTCAAGCACCTTTGAAAGAGAGAGACTGATTTATGTCATATTTGACATATTTGACAACTTTTTGAAGCCAACATTTGGGGGAAGGGAGAGGGACAATTTTTGGGACATGACCACTTACATTTTTTTCAGGTCACACCCATTTTATAGGCTTCCCCATTTGCATTGAATGCGTTTGTATTTTATGGACAAGTCAGATGATGCAGTATACCGTTGCCACACAAATGAGACATTCATAAATTACTGCTTTCTGGTTGTTTCCAGGTAGCTTCAGCAGCACCCAGGAGATTTGCCAAAACCTTCGGGAGTTCTGAAGGTCTCTCATTTCCTTGCCAGTCTCTTGGAGGTTCTAGTAGAGTTGACAAATATAATTTTTAGAGATGAGCAAAGTTTTGAAATATTTGATTCCACAGCCAAAGTTCGACAAGAAATTTGATTTGTTATGAATTAATTTGTCCCAAATCGCTATAAATCAGGCATACTGAGGCCAATATGCCTAAAAGCAGTGTTTTCAAATCCGTCTTAAAAATGGATTTCAGATTGAATTGAAGTGTAAGTTAAATAAAACAGAAACTTTTATTTCTGTTTTAAAGAACAGGTAGGTGGACCTGTTGGACAGAAAGCTGAAAAACAGCAAAATGCTGGTGTGAACCCACCCTAAGGCACATTCTTCCCACTTGGTGGCCAAATCTCAGTGTGAAGGCTTGGAAGTTACAGTTGCCTAACGCAGTATTTTTAACCAACTTGGGGGCCCAATCCCAGTGTGCTGGCCAAGTGTCTAATACATTTCATTAAAAGTAGTATAAATTAATGGACCCATGACAGAGTGGGGAGGGTGGCAGCAGCAGCAGTGGCAGTAACAGTGACAATAGTGGCCCCATGGCAGAGTGAGAAGGGTGGGAGCAGCAGTGGCATACAGCACAAGATGATGGCAGATTACAGTCATACCAGAAACCAACAATGGCAGTGTAATAACAAGACCAAGTGGCATGCATATCTTTTTAAAAATGTAACATGTACATATCAGTAGGCCAAGAAGCCCCATTGTAGGAATGAGAGCAGAGGCAGCAGGCTGTGGAATCAGGCGGGTGGCAGCATCAGAATGGTAGCAGCAGTATGTGGCCAGAAGTAACGGCCCATTTTGCAGACTACATATGATCATTAGTGGCAGAATGATCTGTTCTGTTGTATCAGCCACCAGTGTCTGGAAATCCTGGTTATTCCACGCCTGAATCATCTTTATGGAGGTTAGTTTCTCAACATTTTGGGAGGAAAGTTCTCCTATGGGTAACTATGCCCCTGCCACACTGAATATCCACTCTGATGGCAAAGAGACTCCGGACTAATTCCGCCCCCCCTTCCCCCCTGCCAGTCATGGCAGTGGAGCGTGAGTGCAGATGTTCCCCTGGTCAAACCTTCCTGAAGATTGCAGATGGAGCTTGTAGGCAGCGACCAATTGACCACACAACATGTCTATAGTAGTCCATTTTTGCATCCCTCTGAGAAGATAAAAAAAAATCCACCCATTTTTAACCTATAGTGAGTGTCTAGCAATGTGGATAGCCAGAAGTCATCCCTCTACTGAATACTGCCAATGCGGCTGTCACTACACAAACATGACAGCATGCATCTGGCCATTTGCACAAGAGACTCGGAGGGCCTCCCTGCCTTCATCTCCACTGCATACTTATACCGTCATGTTGGGGTCATCTGCACCATCGTTGTCCTCTAGCTCCTCATGCTCATCCCTTGGGCAGATAAACCACCTAATTATGTATAAAATTCTTGGGCATTTATGTCCTCCTTCTCGCTCGTCCTCATAGATCTTGTCTGCTAGTTCATCCTCCTCAGGGGTTAGGTGTCACATTCGGGTGTGGGAGGGAAACACCACACCAAACATAGGAGGGAAAGGGGTGAGGGAATAAGGCCTGGAAACTAGGAAAAGGAGATAGATACCTCCTAGTATAACCCTAATCAAAGTCCTGACTAACTACCAGTATGAACAGACCCCAGAGGTAGGTGAGTTCATACACAGGAATACCTAATGTCCTAACTCACCCTATAGGATCCTGGTACTAATGTCAGGACTGAGACAACCTGTTCTTCCAAAAGGAATGACAAACAGGAGTCTCCCTCAGACCTTAATACAAATGACAGGGAAATACAACACACAGAACTCAAACAAAATACAAAAAGGGAAAGGAAAGACTTAACTTCAAAGGAGCAATGGAAGCACCAGGAACTCCACCGAGATTCACACACCAGCAATCTAGAACTCCAACAGGAGTTATAAACCGCGCAGCATAGTGGGAGAAGCAACTATAAATAAGGAAGATTAAATGACCACATTAGCAACACCTAAGGCAAGGAGTGTGGCCATCAACAGAACAAATACAGACGCTGATTGATCCACAAGGAAACCTGTCAGATCAAATCATGTGTTGCCAGTCTCACCGATCTCCTGCCACCTGTCCCAAGAACGTCCGTGATATTAGGTGGCCATAAGATGTAAGCTCCACGTCTTATGTCCCCTCGTCAATCATATTCCTCAATGTGGAGTGGAATTACATCATTCATCCCATAGTTCTTCCGACAAATAAACGGCATGTGTCACACATGAGCTAAGATGGAAATTACACCAGGGAGTACACCTGTCCATCTGCTGCAGACAGAAATCATTGACTGCCTTCCTCTGCTCGTACAGGCAGTCTAACATATCGAAGGTGGAATTCCAACAGGTGGAAACGTTGCATATGAGGCGATGTTGGGGAAGAGCATTTGGCCTTTGCAGCTCACGGAAAGCATGTTTTGCATGGTAAGAGTGGCTGAAGTGCATGCACAGAACCGGGTGACAATGAGATTGAAGATGTGAGCAATGCAGGGTGCATGGGTCAGCCCTAGCTCATGCAATGCAGACAAAATATTTTTCTTGTTATTAGCAACCATGGTTACTATCTAAATTTGGTGACGAGACAGCCAGCATTTAATTTCTGTAGAGATGATGCAGAGCAGTTCCTCCCCGGTGTGGCTTCGTTCGCCCAGGCTGACGAGGTGCAGAACCACATGACAACACCTAGCTTTGCATAGGTGATATGATGGAGGACCACTGTGAACTGTGCCTAGAGGGGAGGGTGAGCTGTGAACTGTGCCTAGAGGGGAGGCTGAGGACAAGGGGGAGGAGGAGGTGGCAGAGAAGGATATTGGCGCAGAAATCCCATGATTACAATGCGGAGACGGCATTGCCATCACCTGGCCAAGTGGCTAGTGTGCCTGATCTAGAACCACATTTACCCAGTGGGCTGTAAAGAACATATATTGTCCTTGACCATAGTTACAGCTCTACACGTCAGCGCTGGCATGAACTGTACCAGATGCCGACAGGGTCAAAAACTGGCCCACCTTCTGCTCAACATACGTGTGCAGGGCTGGTACAGCTTTTTTTAGAGAAGTAATGACGGCTTGGGATTGTCCGCCTTGGCTGGGCACAAGCCATCAGTTCTCTGAAATGTACAGAGTCAACTACAGTACAGTAGCAGCTGCTACCACCACCCCTTCTTCTGCTGCTACTTGTGCTGGCTTCAGCATCATTTTTGCCACTGCCCATTCCTTTTGAGGTCCCAGGGAACTGTCTGTTGGCCATAGTGTATAACAATGGATTAGCTATGATTATTGGTGCACTGCAGATCATACTTCTATACAAGACAATAAATTAGACCTGCTAGTAGTACTGACTCATAGTAACTCTACAGCCTACAGAACGGATTAGCTATGAATATTGGTGCACTGCACACTTATGTACAGTGATAAATTGTAGCAGAGTCTATAGTTTAGCAGTCTCCTATGCTCTCCCTGCACTCTGCCTCTCCAATAGTGTCCTACATTCAGTTTGCAGCAATACTGTCCCTAGCGCATGAGCGTCTTGTCACGTATTTCCCTATGCTCAGCTCACAGGAAAATGGTGATGGCCGTGTGGGATCAGTGTTTAATAGGGCTCTGCCTAGCAGTGACATCCCAGGCTCCCTGTGGATTGGCTGGTGGCACATCTTATGGGTGATCTTGCATTTCTGGCCTTGTCTTCTCTACACTTACACTTACACTTTCACTTTTCAACAAGTGCAGCTGCCATTTTAGGAAAATTCATTCGTTACCACAAAGCGCAAGGAAATTCGGATTTGCTTACAATTGAAGTTTTCCCTGACTTCGGACCGAATTCCGCTTTGACTGCTTCGCTTCGCTCAATACTAATGACTTTTGTTGATGCTTAGTAAGGCTATATTCACATTTGGCAGCTTTGTTGCAGAAAAACAACAAATGCAATATATTAACATGATGGATTGTTGATTTTTACATACATTTCTAGGAGAAATAAAAGAGGATCTACACAACATAGAGTTTTATGAAAACATGATTCAGGCTTGTTATTTCATAAAGAATACAAGTATTTGTTAAAACAGGCAAGTCAGGAGAGGTGATAGGTAGCGTTGAGTGAAGCCGAGCATCCGAAGTGGAATTCAGTCCGAATTTTAGGAAAAATATTCTATTCTAAACTAAGCTGAATTTTCTTGCGCTTCATGGTAACAAATTATGGCTGGAGTTGTCTTAGGAACAACAGAAGCACACGGTGATGTCATTACGCTCACTGCAGGTCATTCGGCAGGTCTTTTTCAATCAAGAAAGGAGAGGAGCGGACTGCCTCTGCGCAAGCAAGTGGTTGAGGTGAGTGATTTTTTTTTTAAAACCATAAGGCCATATTGCGGTATTACTGTTTCTAACGGCCTTTAGACAGGTCCACTTCTGTCTAAGCGGCCGTTAAAAATGGTTATTGATTGATAGGCTGAATGGGGTTTTAACATAGCAATTTGTGACAAATTAATTTATTTCTTGCCAATTACATTTTTTAAAACTTAACTCTTCTGTAGTGATAGGTTCACTTTAACGAACATCTGTCACCAAAATGTTTTTTTATCTTATGTAATTGAATAAATCATTTTAGAATTATATGAGCAATATATTTGCAATTTGTTGAACTTTGTTCATATAATTTACATCGAGATTCTCCTGAACTTGAGCTGCAATTTTAACTTCAAAGTAGCTGCTCATTAATATTGATCATTAGTAGATAATTTTGAAGATTCCTTTACATGCTGATAAGCCTCACCATTTCCAAATGTACTGTATTACAATCTCAGAATCTTTAATAGATTTCTTAAAGGGTGTATTCATCACAGTCATTATGGCATATCGTCAGGAAGTGACAAAAATGTCTGATCTACATATCTATGTCTAGAATGTGAGTCCTCCAACAAATCAGATTTGTGTGGGGTGCTGGGAGTTATTTCCCCATATAAAAGGGGTTGTGTGTGAGGAAACAAGACCTTTAAAGGAAATATGATTCAGTATTTTATGTATACATGTGTATATGTTGTAAGTTATAGAGGGCAACTCATGTAAAAATACCCTGTTACAGCATATTGATATAAAAGGAGTCTACTTGATAAGCACTCAACCAGAAAAGAGAACCACTACAGAAAACTTGGCATTACCATGTGTTATATATAGCTCCCCTTTAATTTCAGCAAGTGCCGTGTATTTAGTATTTATTATTACAGCATAATGTATAGGTGCCAGAAACTTGTCCCAATGATAACAGTTGATAGCCAGAGAATTGTCGGAGAAGCTGAATAGAAAACAAAATCTTGTCTAGATGGGACAATTCCCTTTAAATATTTTATATAGAACTGTTATAAAGTATTAAATCATGTTTACTTGACTCTTCCATTCTTCATCTCTCCTTAGGAATCTATATTTTGTCCCTAGATGGCATGGGTAACTTACAAGCTTTCAACAGTTCTGATACTACTGCTTCGATATTGGGTTTCATCAGAAGATGGTGAAATACGATCAAGTAAGGAAAACATTACATTTGAGGCTTAAACATGAAAAGTTTTCAATTTTAGATTTATTTTAGATATAGATATTTATTTAGCATTCCTTGCAATGTATAGTTCTGTGACCAAAAATTAATATAATGTTTTAATTGAAATACCTTTTCAGTTTTCAGTGGAGTTATTATTCCAAAATACGTTTGTGGCTTTTTTTTATGTGCTAGGATATTAAAGCGTCAATAAGTGTAGAAAAGGAGCTGTTAACCCTAGAAACAAATCTGTTTGCAGCATTCAAAAGTTTTTGAGAAAAGAGGCCAAATGGCTATAGATTAAGTACTTGTTGCTGTGAGTAGCTAACACACTTGCCTTGGACTATTCCCTCAAAGAATATGGAAATTGGGTATACTGGAAGGAACACTCTGGTCAAAAATTAAAAATCAGCAGTCTTACAGTGCTTCTATGTTCCCTATTTTTACATTGTAAAGGCTTTGTGCTGCCTTTTATTTCTCATTATTATATATAGTATTTACCACACTGTAAGTGGCTGCTATCCTGAAGAGTTTGAACAAGATAATTAATAATCCTGTATATATAGATGGTGTAAAATAAAACATGGAAGGTATTCTTATCTCTTTCTTATGCACCATTCTCTATACTGCCAGTCCAATCCAACAGCTGCTGCATATTTACATACTGCAGTGTTGATGTGCAGCTATACAGCATGTGATCACTGCAACCAATCAGTGACAGGGACAGTGACATGCACAGTGGTTAGCACTGGTGCCTTGCAGCTGGGGTCCTAGGTTCAAACCTGACCAACGACAACATCTGCATGGAGTTTGTTTGTTCTCCCCGTGTTTGTCTGGGTTTCCTCCTGGTACTGCGGTTTCCTCCCACACTCCAAAAACAATCTGATAGGGAACTTAGATTGTGACCCCCACTGGGGACAGCTTGATGCTAATGTCTGTAAAGCGCTGCAGAATATGTAAGCGCTATATAAGTGCATAGAATAACTAATAAAAAAATGCAGGTGTGTGGCACTTGACTGCTGCTTCAAATCACTGGCCTGAGGACATTAATTGGTTGGTGCAATCAAATGCCATATACCTTCATGTGACTGCTGCAGTGTGTAAACAAGCATCGTCACGAGGAATGGGTTCCTGACGATGTCATTTTTTATTTTACAATATTTGGGGACATGTCCAAAATATTTATCTCAGATGCCTGAGTGAGTGGTAAGCACTCGATATTGGCAATGCAGGGAGGCAGGAGAAAGCTGTTATACAGTATATAGGGACAGTTATAGTATGTTACTGTCCCTATATAGAGTAAAATAGCTTCCCTCTGCCTCCCTACAATGTCAATATGGAGCGCTTACCGCTCACTCAGGCATCTCTCCCGGCAGCTGGTTAATTACACAGCACAAATTAACAAAGGAGAACTCACTTACAGTGCTGGCCACGCTAATCAATGAGCAAGGCTTTGTATATATATATATATATTTATATATATATATATATATTTGCAAAGAAAAGGGGGTTAGTCAGCACCTCCCAATTGCCAGGTGCAGCAGCACCATGCAAACCAGATAAAGTACAATAATGCCATAGTCACAAAAAATATTATAGTGCTAATGCTACGCTTATTTATAAAGTGAGATGCTTGGCAAATGCATTTTGTACAAAACCATCTGAGCCCGTCTGTCAAACGTCAAGGTGATCTCTGTTAGACGGGTCCTAACACTAAATACTACCTGTTATGCGCCATAATGGCCGCCATAAAGTTCAGACTCCCCTGCATAATGGAAATGGGACGGATCCATTTTGCAGCCCATAGACTTCTATTATGACGGAATGAATAACAGAATGCCTCTAAAGGCATTCCATTGTGCATTTCGTCATATAATTGCGTTATGGTCCGCGGTAACGGAATCTATAATGCAATTCTGCTTTTACCACTAAATGAAGCGTGAGCAAATTTCAAAATATGAAATTCGCTCATCACTAATGATATGTATACAAAAATAAACCCCCCCAAAATATATTAAATTATTAAATAATATACAAAAACGATAACCGCTTGTCTAGTGTCCACAAAAAAAGTGTGACCTCAGAATATTAGAAAAAGAAATTATATTGTGACCTTCACTTGATCGGTGCTTCTAATTGTAATAATATACAATCTGAATTTCATAAATATATATTTACTGTGTTACGCACGATTCCTTGATACCAGGATGTGCCCATGGATGTTACCATAATGAACAGAGTCTGAGATAAACTGTCCCTATACAATGCCCTGTGGCTACCCCTGCCTAACAGTGGAGCACCCACCACAAAAGGGGCAATCCAATTTAGCAGTGGCTAAACCCTGGATTGACACCTGGAAGGCCCTTCAAAATCTTCAAAAAAGGTTAAACAAGCCAGTCCTGACGCGTTTCCCAGTTGAAGATAGTCAAGTGGTTTATCAGGAAGCTCAAGAGATGGTTTGATGCAGGAACAGACTATACATGGTTTGTTTGTTGAATCTTATTATAGAGATGCAAAGATCTGCATAAAGCTGTTAACTGTAATATTACTTCATTTTTTGCAATGGGTCTGGGACAATAAAAATATGCTCGTGAAGGTTTACAAAGCTTTTAAGCAGCTGCAAACCCTGCTGCGTAGTTGCAATGATGAAGACTGACCATAACTAACTTATAGCAAATGATGGAGAATAGGATAGAGAAAGGCGCTCATAGGGTAAGTATGTTCAGTAAATTAAAATTCTACTGTAAGAGATGGTTTGCTCACCTATTGCGGTTGCACCAATTGGGCGCAACCACAATGAAGGCCAAAAGAAGAGAATTGCATCGGTTGGTGCAGCCTAGATTCGTCCGATCGCCTTGGGCAGGAGCCACCCTGCTGCTCGGGTAACGGTAGAAGAGAAGAAACGCCGAACTTTACGTCGAGCGTATGGACCTTAGAGGACGCACTAACACAACCGGTACCGGTTGTGTTAGTGCACCCTCTAAGGTCCATATGCTCGACGTAAAGTTCAGCGTTTCTTCTCTTCTACCATAACTAACTTATGGCACATGTATCTCCATATGGAGTTGAATGCTCAGAAGCACAGAGATTATTACTACCAAGAGGCATAACTTTACATTTGTCCACATTGAACCTCATTTGTCAAGTTGATGCCCAATCACTCAGAGTGTTCAAGTCAGCTTGTAGTTTGTGGACATCTTCCATAGACTGTACAGTTCTACACAGCTTAGTATCATTTGCAAAAATAGAAATGGTGCTATTAATATCATCCTCAATATCATTAATAAATAAATTAAATAATAAAGGGCCCAGCACTGAACCTTGGGGTACACCACTTATAACCCGGGACCATTCTGAATAGGAATCATTGAGCACAACTCTCTGGACACGGTCCTTCAGCCAGTTTTAAATCCAATTGCAAACTATACTTTCCAAGCCTGTAGACCTTACTTTACCTATTGAACGTCTATGAGGGACAGTATCAAAAGCCTTTGCAAAATCCAGAAACACTACATCCACAGTCGCCCCTCTGTCCAGGCTACTACTCACCTCCTCATAAAACCAAATCAGGTTAGTCTGACAACTTCTGTCCTTGGTAAACCCATATTGGTTATTACTTATAATATTATTTACAGTCACATACTCCTGTATATAGTCCCTTAAGAGTTACATAGTAACATAGTACATAAGGCCGAAAAAAGACATTTGTCCATCCAGTTCGGCCTGTCATCCTGCAAGTTGATCCAGAGGAAGGCAAAAAAAAAACCCTGTGAGGTAGAAGCCAATTTTCCCCACTTTAGGGGAATAAAAAATTCCTTCCCGACTCCAATCAGGCAATCAGAAAAACTCCCTGGATCAATGACCCCTCTCTAGCAGCTATAGCCTGTAATATTATTACGCTCCAGAAATACATCCAGGCCCCTCTTGAACTATTTTAGTGAACTCACCATCACCACCTCCTCAGGCAGAGAGTTCCATAGTCTCACTGCTCTTACCGTAAAGAATCCTCTTCTATGTTTGTGTACAAACCTTCTTTCCTCCAGACGCAGAGGATGTCCCCTCGTCACAGTCACAGTCCTGGGGATAAATAGATGATGGGATAGATCTCTGTACTGACCCCTGATATATTTATACATATTAATTAGATCTCCCCTCAGTCGTCTTTTTTCTAAAGTGAATAACCCTAATTTTGATAATCTTTCAGGGTACTGTAGTTGCCCCATTCCAGGTATTACTTTAGTTGCCCTCCTTCTCCAGCTCTGCTATGTCTGCCTTGTTTACAGGAGCCCAGAACTGTACACAGTACTCCATGTGTGGTCTGACTAGCGATTTGTAAAGTGGTAGGACTATGTTCTTATCACGGGCATCTATGCCCCTTCTGATGCAACCCATTATCTTATTGGCCTTGGCAGCAGCTGCCTGACACTGGTTTTTGCAGCTTAGTTTGCTGTTTATTAAAATTCCTGGATCCTTTTCCATGTCAGTGTTACCGAGTGTTTTACCATTTAGTATGTACGGGTGACTTGTATTATTCCTTCCCATGTGCATAACTTTACATTTGTCAGTGTTAAACCTCATCTGCCACTTATCTGCCAGTTCTTCAAACATTTTTCCCACAACAGAAGCTAAACTAACTGGTCTATAATTACCTGTGAAGGAACTTGATCCTTTTTTGAATATGGGCACCACGTTTGCCTTGTGCCAATCACTTTGCACTGTACCAGTACCTAGAGAATCTTTAAAAATTATAAACAGGGGCACAGCAATGACTGATCTAAGCTTTTTAAGCACTATTGGGTGTAATCCGTCTGGATCCGGAGCCTTGTTCACATTTACCCTATTTAACTTGTCTTGGACCATATCTACAGTTAGCCAATTGAGTACATTACTGGGTGTACTAACAGCCCCAGCACCACAGATAACAGCTCCTTCCTCTTCTATTGTATATGCAGAGCTAAAAAAAACATTTAGTAACTCTGCCTTTTCCTTATCTTCAGTGACTACCCCGCCTTACCATTATCTAGTGGACCTACCTGCTCAGACCTAGGTTTTTTAGCATTTATATATTTAAAGAATTTTCAGGGATTTGTTTTGCTCTCTTTTGCTACCTGCTGTTCGTTTAGTATTTTTGCAAATTATATCTCCTTTTTACAGATTTTATTAAGCCCTTTGTAATCTTCAAATGCTTCAGCTGACCCCTCAGATTTGTATTTTTTTTTAAATACCCTTTTTTGTCTTTTATTGCCCTTTTTACAGTAGCTGTAAGCCATTGGGGGTTTAATTTTAGCCGTTTGTACTTGTTACCTAAAGGGATACATTTTTTTCGTGCAATTACTCAATGTGGATTTAAAGCTCTCCCATTTATCCTAAGCATTATTATGCGACAGTAGCTGCACCCAGTTCATGCCCTGAAATGCTGCCCTCAACCCAAGGAAATTAGCCTTTTTGAAATATACTGTCTTTGCTCTGCCTGACAGAGTTTGCTTCTTATAGTTTAGGGGGAATATAATTATATTTTGGTCACTATTACCTAGTGTTCCTCGAACAGTAATATTTCCAACAAGCTCTGCATCATTATGGATTACCAGATCCAACAGAGCATCGCTTCTACAAACTGGCCCATAAAGTGGTCCTGCAGCAAGTTGAGTAATCTTCTCCCCTTTGCGGTGGAGGCAGAATCATGTCCCCAGTAAATGTCTGGGAAGTGAAAATCTCCCATTATGACCACCATACCAGCTAGTGCAGCCCACTCTATTTGGTTATACAGTTGCATTTATATCTCCTCTGTGATGTTAGGGGGTCTATAGATTATACCAAGTATTATTTTTTCAGTGTTTATATCACTTTGAACTTCCACCAATAAGGTTTCCACATCCTCACCATCCTCACCCACATTTGTCTCTTTCACACTTGTCTTCAGATCACTCCTCACATACAGGCACACGCCACCTCCTTTTCTATTTCCCCTATATTTCCTAAATAGGGTAAAACCCTTAATATTTACAGCCCAGTCATGCGAAGAATCCAACCATGTCTCAGCCACACCAACTATATCTATGTGTTCTTCTAGTATCATAGCGTTCAGCTCCCCCATTTTGCTAGTTAAACTTCTGGCATTTGTGAAAATACATTTTAAATTACTATTACCTATAAAGTGAATATCCAGGATTTTTGGGTTACCTTGGTTGATTTTTGTATGTAACAGGTTCTTCTTACCAGCAGTTCTATTTTTCATAAGTGTATAGTTATGCCCAGTCTTCTCCCTACTTTCCTCGCTAAACCCAGCCACCACTAAATCCCCACTGTCCCCTTCTATATCCCACTCTCTATCTACACTATCTACCCCCTTATTAGTATGATCCCCCACCCTCCCCCCAGATCCTAGTTTAAAAGCTCCTCCAGCCTTCTAACCATTTTTTCCCCAGGTCAGTTGCACCCTCCCTATTAAAGGTGCAGCCCATCCCTACTGTAGAGCCTGTAACCAACAGAGAAGTCGTCCCAGTTCTCCCATGAACCCAAATCCTTCCTTCCTGCACCGGCTTCTGAGCCACTTATTTAACTCCCTAAGCTCCCGTTGTCTCTCTGGTGACACTCGTGGCACTGGTAGTATTTCTGAAAACACTACCTTGGAGGTCCTGGACTTGAGCTTCTCTCCTAGTTCCCTAAAATCATTTTAAGGACCTTCCATCTCCCCCTAACTTTGTCATTGGTGCTAATGTGTACCATGACCACTGGGTCTTACTCAGCCCCACCCAGCAATCTGTCAATCCAATCCGCAATATAGCGAACCCGAGCACCCGGCAGACAACACACTGTTCGGCATTCACTGTCTCGGCATCAGATGACCCTGTCTGTCCTCCTAATAATAGTCCCCCACACCAGCATCTGTCTAGCCTTTGCTGCACTCCTTTTCCCATCCTTCTTGCAGCGGTCATCCTCCTGGTTGCTAGGAGAAATGCCCTGCTGCAGTGTTGCTGGCCCTGGGCTTTCATCCCTAATATCAGCCAAACAGGCATATTTACTAGGGCATTCCAACTCAGGACTAGCCTCCCTGGCACTTTTCCCTCTATCCCTTCTTCCTACATTAACCCAACTGCTGATCTGATAGTCCTGATCTTGACCTCCTCCTCCCACCTCCATTTCACTGACCCCAGTCAGTGCCTGCACAGTGAGGTCTAAGCCTCTCTACAGGTCTGCAATGCCCCTAAGTGTTTCAAGCTGCTCCAAATATGCAACATGATTGCATCTAGTGCAAATGTATTCACCCTTGAAAGGCTCTTCAAGGCATGCATACATTGCACAGGACACACACTTAGTAGCATTGTCCATGGGGCACATGTTTAAATAGGGATGAACAGTAAAGAAGGTAAACAGTAAATATGAGTTAAGATTTAGACCCTGTCTGCTGCAGTTGGAGGACTCACTAGAATCAAGCCAACAACACACAAGGAAAATCTATCAAACCTTAGTTTCTTGCTCCTTGTCTTAAACGCCGATTCTTTAAACTCCACTTATTCAGCAGCCCACTTAGTACAGAAAGTTTCAGGTAGAGCAAGCTCTGGAGAGTTCAGTGGTGCAATTAATAGCACCTGGAAGCACAATCCACTCCCCTTAACCAAGCAGAGGAAAAAAAAAAGGGTTTAAATGGCAGTCCACAGCAGAGAAATAAAAATGGGTTTAAATGGCAGTACCAAAATGCAAGTACCTAACTCTCAGGGACCTCCGCTATATACCACACTCAGCCACCTGCGATCACTCCCATGAAATCACACTCAGCACCAGAACTCCGGTTCTTTAACTCCACTTATTCAGCACCCTCAAGTAGAGCTTGTAGTTGGTATAACTTACAAAGTATGTTTTTTTTTATAAACTTTATTTTTCCTTTTAGATCTTACAATTTAAAAAAAAGTCAATAACAAAAGACCACACAGTATACAAAGTTCAACCCCCTATTCCCTGCCCCTAATCCCGGCTGAGAAGAAAAGAAAAAAGAACAAAAAAACAACAACTCTGTTTAATAAGACATTATCCTCTACCTAGTATGGCATATTTTTCATATGTCTTATGCACTTCTCGCCAAGCAGACACACTCAAAGTGGCTGATAAACAATTTCCTACAATTATTAAGCGGGCAAAAAATATATAATTTCCTGTCTCTTCCGAGTCAGGTAGTGGTTGAGTATTGGTGAAAAACTCACTTTAATTCTCATCAAAGCAGATATTTTTTCAAATATCTCACGCCAGAAACTCTGAACTATCGAGCAGCGCCAAACCATGTGAAAAAAAATCTGCATAGCTCCTGCCACAAATAGTAAAGTTACTATTTGTCCACCGTTTTATCCTAAATAATAGATTAGGACTATAATAGAGAATAGAGAAAGGTGTAGTATACAAAATTGAATGAAATGATTACTCCCATTAGGAGAAGAATAGCCAACGTTAAATATTCTGGTCCACTGAGACTCGGAAATTGTGCTCATCTCCTACTGTCAGAGCTTGCAGCTCTTAAATTCATGTACTGCCTCTCCAGAATATAAAAAATTCTTATAGATTTTACCCTCTATTAGCCACATAACTAACTCTGATCCTAACTCTCTTTCAAAAACCTCATATTTTTTAACCATTTTCCATTCCCTCTAATATAAATTTTTTTTTTTAATTCATACCATTCTATAAATGTGCTGTCAACCGAAACATCGGAAATATGGTTACAACCTGCTTTATACAGACCTTTTAAATAGCCTAATTTAGAAACTTCACTTAAATGTTCGTTATACCATAATGGTGCTTTGACCAACAGCTTGGTTTGATTCAGTCTTCTTTTTTAATAAGGCCCAGGACTTCTCCAAAGATTTAACCATCACATTCTTTCTCCATCTTATATTTGTCATCTGCCCAGACTCAACAAAAGTTGAAATATGTCTGACTAGTTACCCAGGCTGTTATAGATCAAATAATTTGCCAAATTTATTTTCTCCCACAAGAAAATAAATTTGGGATATTTCCTAATAATCTAGAAATGAAATACCTCCCTCTTTCTGGGTAGACTTAGGTATTCAAATTTCATCCTTCTCCTTTACTGCCCCAGATCAATGCATTAAAGATGGTGACAATTTTTTTAATAAGAGCCTCTTTAAACCAAATTGACGAAGCCCAAAAAAGATACAATAGTTTAGGATGACAGACTGTTTAAATAAACACAATTCTATCGGCTCTACAGAGGGGAAGGTAACTCCACACCACAGCTTTTTTGCTCAATTCCCTAATGACTAGTTTGGAATTAATATTATGAAAATCTTAAATGTTTCTTGATACCTGTATCTCCAAGTAACGGAAACTTTCACCATTGTTCAGTACCTTCAACCCCAACAAGTGTATACTCTCCCACTTTTCCAGTGGCAAGAGTGTGGACTTGAACCAGTAAATCGCTAAACCTGATTATATGCTCCATAGTCTCCCATTATTTCCATCACCCTAGGGAGGGAGACCAGTTGGTCCTCCAAAAACAGTAATACATTGTCCGCTTATAAGGAAATTTTGTCCTCACTTCCTCCCTACCTGAATCCCCGGATTAGTGGATCTGCTCTCACTTGGATCGCCAAAGACTCGATCACCAACGCAAACAGGTGGGGGCAGAGGGGAAAGCCCTGTCTTGTACCCCAAAATAAGGGAAACTCCACCAAACGCTCCTCTACTATTGAGATAGATGCAGAGTGCTAGAATACAAAAGTCGAACCATATTAATAAATCCCTCTCACAGGTCAAATCTATTCAACACTGCCCAGAGGAATTCCCACTCCACCCTATCAAAGGCCCTAACCACTTCCAATGACAAGATGGAGTGGGACCCCTCACATCCATTATTTGAAAAAAAATTATCTTCCTGTGATAAAACCATTATGGTCCTCCTTAATTAATTCCATAATAACCTTTGAAAGCCTAGTTGCCAATACTTTAGGGAACGATTTAATATCTGAATTAAGGAGTGACATAGGCCGATATGAGTCTACCAATATGGTGTCCTTATCTGCTTTTAACAACAGCATTTTTATTGCCTCTGTCATGGATCTGGGAAGGCAGCCCTCAAGAATAAAGATTCAAGGACCCTTAAGAGCGATGGAAGGAACTTCCGGTATACCTCGAAGGGGAATCCATCTCCACCTGGTGATGTGTTACCTTTAGCTGAGTCTAGCACTTCATTTAATGTCAATGGGGCATTTAGCATTTCTCTCTGTGCTTCAGTAATTCTAGGAAAAGTTACTTGCACCATTAAATCACCATTAGATTGAAAACATTCAGACTCATATAATGAGAAATAAAAGGCACATTTTTGCAAGATTATGTCTGTTTTGCTGCTGATCATCCCATTCCTGAACCTAATAGAAGCTATACCTCTTGCACGAACCCAGTTCTGAATTATTGACATCAAGCATCTATTAGGCTTACCTGTCTCCCAATATTTACTATGTCCTTGAAAGAAGGCCTTGTTTTTACTTTTCTCTGACAGAAAATCATCAAGCTGCTTCTGTTCTGTTAACAAAGCCTCTTTATTACCCTCTGATGGATCCAGCGTGTAAACGCTGTCTGCTCTTGTAACAGCCGCTTTTAAATCTTGCTCTGCAGACTTAAATTCTTTTTTTTTCTTTATTATTACCATGAATAATTCCCTTCTCAGATAAGCCTTATCTGCCTCCCATACCATTAAGTCTGACACTGTACACCAGTATATCTAAAAAAACCCTCTTCATATGATTCACAATTGCATCATTATCAGGAATCACATTAAACCAGTGGGGGTTGAGTCTAATACTCCTGGACCTATTAGTTCTATCGGTCTGGACAACTACATGCAAAGGGGAATGATCTGAAATGCAGGAATGCATTGGCCAATGGGTTCAAGCCAACAGGGTCCTCATCCATAACCCTGTTTATATCCCCAAATACAAAAATCGAACAAACATCTTTCCTCTTATAAAATTCAAGCAATTCCATGAAGACTCTGGATATAAAAGGCGGTGGATTATAAATAAAGGATAAAAAAACAAATTCAATCTACCATTTTACAATGAAAAAATACAAACCTAACCTCTAAATAAATTACCTTATCAAATAACTCCCATTTTACTTTATTATGTATTAATATATACAGTGTAGAATGAGTGATATTGATATGCCACCCATTTTCTAAACTATGTGAAAATTATCCTTTGTTAAATGTGATTCTAAAAAACAAATGATGTCAGGTAAGTAATTTTTCACAACATCCATGATTGCCAACCGTTTAAGTTTATCCCCAAGTACCCTTACATTCCAAACTAAAACCTGTGTAGACATCCAGAATCTTCAGTGAAAGACAGAGGGATATATATATATATATATATATAAACTATAAATATTGTGGCACACAGGAGGAACCAGAGATCATATGAGGTGCTCTCAGTAGAGTAGGTTCACCCTATCTACTCAATTGAATGGCAAAAAGAACAGAATGAACTGGGAAATCTCAGATATTTCGACCAATACTGAATTTATTATAAGATAAACCTAGTACAACCCAATAAGGGTAGAATAAAAACAATTAAATGTCGGCTAGAGCATCTACAATAAAATACAATAACACAATAAAATCAATAATATAATGAATGAAACAAAGTGCATATACTGATGTCTCTAACTGAAACAGTAATGGAACAGCATACACAATAGCGGCAATCAATAGTATGCAATGGAAGATCTCAAGATCTTGAGGATCGATGTTTGATCGAATATAGATAAGAGCATGAAGAGAAAAGTCTAAATCCCATAAGGATCGCTGTTTGATCGAATCAGGTTGGTTAATAAGAACTCAATCGCATAGAAAACTTGTGTTTAGCTCTTCCCCAATAGGCAGTACTAGCGGCGTCCCGCTATGTTGAAGTCTCAGCAGCGTCCCGCTGAAATAATTCACCCTGTGTTCCCAGCACACATAAGCCGGCATAAAAAATAAAACAATCTTACCATTCGATGGAACAAGTGCCCAAAAATTGCTCTGGACGTTGGTCTTTGAGTATTATCGACCGTAGTCTTACGAACTTCTTCTGTCTAAACCCCCACGCCGGCGACTTGTTTGCACGTTGACCTCGATAATTGTACACGGTCTCTAATTCAGCAAGATTTCAGTCACCTACTGCGCGGCAGACGGTATTAAATGGGCACTTTCATATAGATTTTCTTCATCACTTTTAGCAAGTGATTCTTGAGGGGATTAAAACCAGACGCGTTTCAGGGTATTGAATAACCCCTTCCTCAGTGGTTGCAAGTCCCCCCAGAATGCCCCTCTTATATAGGGGTTGTAATGCCATACAAAGTCTGGTCTGGATCGTTTGGTTTATCAGAACCAGATAGTAGTTTTAGCATCGATCCTTTGCTCGAATGTAGTAAATACTGCTATATATGAATAGTAACTTCGACATCAGTATACAAATATGAATACATATAACCATCTCATTAATCATAAAATAAAGAAATATAAAGGAATAATACAACCAGTCAAAAAAATTGTCAAAAAAATGCCAAAGCAATATTGTAGCTCAAAATCCCAACACAGACTTAGCTGTTCTTTCAATTGGTATACAAAACGCATCGGGTCCCATGCGGTACCGGTGCGGTAGTGTTGCGTTTTTGTATATAAATTGCTTAATAAATAAATCTCAATAATCCTTCCTCCAAATATGGGTATAATATAGCATTAGATATACTGTACGTCCCAAAACTGATTTTATTAAAACATAATATCCCATCTGAACATAAGTCTGTTTGTTGTAGTTGGGAAGAACTTCTTAGCAAAGATATTGGCGAAGCATAGGGTGGGGGCCCCTTACTAAGGAAAAACCAGCCAGGAATTAAAAATACCTGGCAAGGTTAGCCGTCAGCAAGGGGCGCCCACCTGATGTCTAAAGGAAACCAAAGAGTTCGAACTCTGCATTCAGACCACCAGGAAGCAGATTGTTCAACTCAAAGATACGTTGGGTTTCCAACCTAGACATCTTGGCAATATGATTCCCACCCCTCCAATCTTTTTCTACTTTATCAATAGCCGCAAATATTAGGCCTGATGGATTTTTATTGTGGGCAATTCTGAAATTGTTGGCTAATGAGTGGGTTTCCAGACCTTTCCTAATGTTGGCAACATGTTCAGATATACATTTCTTCAAGGACCTTTTGGTCCTCCCAACATATTGGCGTTTACATGGACACTCTACAATATAAATAACATTTTCAGAATTACAAGATAAAAAATGCCTTATAGAGTGTCTGTGCTTATTTGTAGTTGATATCACTTCACTAGTTATTCGAGGAAAAGTAGTAATTTTGCAATTGTTACATTGCCCACATCTAAAAAAATTATAATATTCGCCCAACTTTGGATCAAAGTGGTCTGTTTCATATCATTTTTAATTGTAGGTGCTACTTTATTGCCTAAATTTGCAGCTTTGGTGAATGTAATGAGGGGATTTATAGGGATGGTGGAGCCTATTATTTTGTCTTTTTGTATTAAGTGCAAATGTTTTTGTATAATGGTCTTAATCTTTTTGTGATCATGGCTATATGGTAATATTAACCTTAACTGGTCTCCCTTTTGTTCCTTTAGGGCTTTATTTTTTTCATTATTTTCACCAAAAAAGTCAGCTCGTTCCATGTTCCTCACTTTGTTCAGTGCTCCATCTACCAGCTCAACGGGATAAAACTAATTTTTCATTTTAACAGCTTCTTGTTCAAATTGGGCGTTCAGTGTACAGTTTCGTTTTATTCTTCAAAATTGGCCTTGAGGAATATTAGTAAGCCAACTGGGGAGATGACAACTGCTGTATAAAATATAACTATTCCTAGTTGACGGTTTGATATACGTACAGCTTTTAAATTTTTTATCTTCCACATAAATTTGCAAATCTAAAAGTTCCAAACGTTCCCTACTTGTAACACCCGTAAATTTAAGGTTACAATCATTAAAATTAATTTCTTCTAAAAAAACATCCAGTTTCTCTTTACCTGACTTCCAAATAAAAAAAATGTCATCGATATACCTTTGCCATAGCACCAGGTCCGTCCCCAGTCTGGGAGCCACGACTTGCTCCTCCCAGTTAGCCATAGCATAACTGGGGGCGAACCTGGTGCCCATAGCAGTCCCTTGGATTTGTAAAAAATTAAAATTTTAATAATTATGGGACAAGATAAAATCAATGCCATCAATTAAAAACTTGATCTGTCCTGGGGCCAACCTACCTTCTTGTTGTAACTAAGTGTTAACTGCCCGTTTACCTTGTTCATGGTTTATAACAGTGTATAATGATTAGACGTCCAACGTCCCCATTATCCAATCTTCCCCAAGTACTACCTTTTCTATTATCTCAATGATTTGTGTCGTATCTTTTGTGTATGACGGTATATTCTTAACCCTTGGTTGCAATAACACATCGATGTATTGCGAAAGATTAGAGGTCAGGGAGTCAATCCCTGAAACAATGGGACGTCCCGGTGGATTACTCGCGTCCTTGTGGATTTTAGGTATACAATAAAACACTGGTATACGTGGATGTTTATTTAGTATAAAATTGTATTCCTCTTCATTTAAAATGCCGCTAGTTTTCCCTTCTTCAGAGAAATTAACCAGCTCCAAATAAAGCTGATAGATTGGATCTTTTCTCAATTTTGAGTAGGTGTCGGTGTCAGACAGTTGTCTTAAACACTCTGAGTTGTATTTATCTATGTCTTGTATGACTATTGATCCCCCTTTATCCACAGGGTGGATAATAATATTATTATTTTCTTGAAGTGTTTTCAAAGCTGTTATTTCTTCTCCTATTAAATTCTGGCGTCTATATTTAATATTATTTTTTATCTTCCGCAAATCATTTTCAACACATTCTTTAAAAGTAATCATTTCCTGGCTCAGATCACTCCTGGGTTATTTTTTGGATGTGTTTCTCAACGTTGTATGTATATATTGTTCATGTTGGTTTATCTGACTATTCTCTCTATCTTTTGGATTCCTTAAAAAGTCTTTTTTTAGGCAAAGGCGCCTCATAAACTTCTTGATCCTAATAAAAGTTTCAAATTTGTTTAATCGCACTGTAGGGGCAAATTTCAAGCCTTTATTTAATAATTGACTTTGGGTATTGGATAAGGTGACAGAACTTAAATTAATGATAGAGTCATTATGGATAAGGGATTCATTTATCTGGGGTAATGGCGCCTTCTTCCTTCCTCCCCTCCTTGTCTTCCCCTTTCTTCCTCGTATTGTCTCGCCCTGGGGCGGTAATTCTAACTGTGATAATCGTTGTGTTGATTGTGCAATCTCCCTGTTGGTTGTGTCCTGTAGTTTTGATGTGAAGTCTGAGGTATGTTCCTCAGATTGTAGTGATGATCTGTGGGTGTGTTCAAATGTGATAACTGTGGTCTCATTGGTGGTGACCTTTGTTTCGTGCGTATCTGGTGGTGAGGTGGAGTCCGATCTAAAAAATGCTCCCTCTCTTCTAAAACTTCTAATCTTTTCTGAGTGAGTATCGTGTAATAAGTGTGTTCAAAATTGTCTGTCTCTGTAGTGTTGGTGGTCCTTACATTCGTTACCCCATGATTAGGTACAATACCCTTTGATCCCTCTCGATTTTCCCCATATTTCTTTGTTTCTTTAGTGCCTCTCTTACTATATTTAAATTTCTTCATCTTTTTGTCTATTATTTCCCGTTCTGCTTTATCTAAATTATTACACAATCTAGATTGTAAAGAATTAAGTTTGTCATTTTTGGGAAATCTATCAACTACAATTTTTATTTCAGCAATTTTTTTAGTGATTTCTTCAAGTAAGTTCGTACGTCTTCTAATTACTAAGTTTGTCAATGCAACAGATTGTTCATGTAATAAACTATCCCATTCTTTATTAAAGTTGGGATTGCAGAGATCTTGAGCTGGGATTTTGATTAATGTTAAACCTTTTGGGATCTGATTAATCTCTAGACATTTTTTCTGAGATTTGATCTCCCACCTTTGCCTTAATTGGCAAATTAGTAATGTTTCCAATTCTTTAAGAACATTTGTTGCACTAGGTGCATCCTCAATACCATCTGGGTCCACAGTATCAAAATAAAAATGATCCACTTTTTGTTTTTTAATTTAATATGGTCCCAAATATCCATGATCTTGATTGATCCGTGCAGTCACAGGGGTGAAAAATGAACAATGAAAACTATAAATATTGTGGTGCACAGGAGGAACCAGAGATCATATGAGGTGCACTCAGTAGAGTAGCTTCACCCTATCTACTCAATTGAATGGCAATAAGAACAGAATGAACTGGGCACTCTCAGATATTTTGACCAATACTGAATTTATTACAAGATAAACCTAGTACTACCCAATAGGGGTAGACTAAAAACAATTAAATGTCGGCTAGAGCATAAAAATTTGAGGACATCTACAATAAAATACAATAACACAATAAATTTGATAATATATTCGATTAAAAATCGCTGAATGAAACAAAGTGCATATCCTGATGTCTTTAACTGAAACAGTAATGGAACAGCATACACAATAGCAGCAATCAATAGTATGCAATGGAAGATCTCAAGATCTTGAGGATCAATGTTTGATCGAATATAGATAAGTGCATGAAGATAAAAGTCTAAATCCCATAAGAATCGCTGTTTGATCGAATCAGGTTGGTTAATAAGAACTCACTCGCATAGAAAACTTGTGTTTAGCTCTTCCCCAATAGGCAGTACTAGCGGCGTCCCGCTATGTTTAAGTCTCAGCGGCGTCCCGCTGAAATAATTCACCCTGTGTTCCCAGCACACATAAGCCGGCATAAAAAATCGAACGATCTTACCATTCAATGGAGCAAGTGCCCAAAAATTGCTCTGGACGTTGGTCTTTGAGTGTAATCGACCGTAGTCTTACGAACTTCTTCTGTCTAAACTCCCACGCCGGCGACTTGTTTGCACGTGGACCTCGATAATTGTACACGGTCTCTAATTCAGCAAGATTTCAGTCACCAACTGCGCGGCAGACGGTATTAAATGGGCACTTTCGTATAGATTTTCTTCATCACACTTAGCAAGTGATCCTTGGGGGATTAAAACCAGACGCGTTTCAGGGTATTGAATAACCCCTTCCTCAGTGGTTGCAAGTCCCCCCAGATTGCCCCTCTTTTATAGGGGTTGTGATGTCATGCAAAGTCTGGTCTGGATCGTTTTGTTATCAGAATCAGATAGTAGTTTTAGTATCGATCCTTTGCTCGAATATAGTAAACACTGCTATGTGTGAATAGTAACTTCGACATCAGTATACAAATATGAATACATATAACCATCTCATTAATCATAAAATAAAGAAATATAAAGGAATAATACAACCAGTCAAAAAAATAGTCCAAAAAATGCCAAAGCAATCTTGTAGCTCAAAATCCCAACATACAGTTACACAGACTTAGCTGTTCTTTCAATTGGTATACAAAAAGCATTGGGTCCCATGCTGTACCGGTGCGGTAGTGTTGCGTTTTTGTATATAAATTGCTCAATAAATAAATACAAAGATATTGGCTAAGAAGTTCTTCCCAACTACAACAAACAGACTTATGTTCAGATGGGATATTATGTTTTAATAAAATCAGTTTTGGGACGTACAGTATATCTAATGCTATATTATACCCCTATTTGGAGGAAGGATTATTGAGATTTATTTATTGAGCAATTTATATACAAAAACTCATTGGGTAGTACTAGGTTTATCTTATCATAAATTCAGTATTGGTCGAGATATCTGAGAGTGCCCAGTTCATTCTGTTCTTATTGCCATTCAATTGAGTAGATAGGGTGAACCTACTCTACTGAGAGCACCTCATATGATCTCTGGTTCCTCCTGTGCACCACAATATTTATAGTTTTCATTGTTCATTTTTCACCCCTGTGACTGCACGGATCAATCAAGATCATGGATTTTTGGGACATTATGGAATCAAAAAAACAAAAAGTGGATCATTTTTATTTTGATACTGTAGACCCAGATGGTATTGAGGATGCACCTAGTGCAACAAATGTTCTTAAAGAATTGGAAACATTACTAATTCGCCAATTAAGGCAAAGGTGGGAGATCAAATCTCTGAAAAGATGTTTAGAGATTAATCAGATCCCAAAAGGTTTAACATTAATCAAAATCCCGGTTCAAGATCCCTGCAATCCCAACTTTAATAAAAAGTGGGATAGTTTATTACATGAACAATCTGTTGCATTGACGAACTTAGTAATTAGAAGACGTAAGGAATTACTTGAGGAAATCACAAAAAAAATTGCTGAAATAAAAATTGTAGTTGATAGATTTCCCAAAAATGACGAACTTAATTCTTTACTATCTAGATTGTGTAATAATTTAGATAAAGCAGAACAGGAAATAATAGACAAAAAGATGAAGAAATTTAAATATAGTAAGAGAGGCACTAAAGAAACAAAGAAATATGGGGAAAATCGAGAGGGATCAAAGGGTATTGCACCTAATTATGGGGTAACGAATGTAAGGACCACCAACACTATAGAGTCAGACAATTTTGAGCACCCTAATTACATTATACCCACTCAGAATAGATTCAAAGTTTTAGAAGAGAGGGAGAATTTTTTAGATCGGACTCCACCTCACCACAGGATACGCACGAAACAAAGGTCACCACCAATGAGACCACAGTTATCACATTTGAACACACCCACAGACCATCACTACAATCTGAGGAACAGACCTCAGACTTCACATCAAGACTACAGGACACAACCAACAGGGAGATTGCACAATCAACACAACGATTATCACAGTCAGAATTACCGCCCCAGGGCGAGACAATACGAGGAAGAAAGGGGAAGACAAGGAGGGGAGGAAGGAAGAAGACGCCATTACCCCAGATAAATGAATCCCTTATCCATAATGACTCTATCATTAATTTAAGTTCTGTCACCTTATCCAATACCCAAAGTAAATTATTAAATAAAGGTTTGAAATTTTCCCCTACAGTGCGATTAAACAAATTTGAAACTTTTATTAGGATCGGGAAGTTTATGAGGCGCCTTTGCCTAAAAAAATAATCCAAAAGATAGGGAGAATAGTCAGATAAACCAACATGAACAACATTTACATACAACGTTGAGAAACACATCCAAAAAATAACCCAGGAGTGATCTGAGCCAGGAAATGATTACTTCTAAAGAATGTGTTGAAAATGATTTGCGGAAGATAAAAAATAATATTAAACATAGACGCCAGAATTTAATAAGAGAAGAAATAACAGCTTTGAAAACACTTCAAAAAAAAAAATATATTATTATCCGCTCTGCGGTTAAAAGGGGATCAATAGTCATACAAGACATAGATAAATACAACTCAGAGTGTTTAAGACAACTGTCTGACACCGACACCTACTCAAAATTGAGAAAAGATCCAACCTATCAGTTTTTTTTGGAGCTGGTTAATTTCTCTGAAGAAGGAAAAACTAGCAGCATTTTAAATGAAGAGGAATACAATTTTATACTAAATAAACATCCACGTATACCAGTGTTTTATTGTATACCTAAAATCCACAAGGACGCGACTAATCCACCCGGACGTCCCATTGTTTCAGGGATTGACTCCCTGACCTCTAATCTTTCGCAATACATCGATGTGTTATTGCAACCAAGGGTTAAGAATATACCGTCATACACAAAAGATACGACACAAATCATCGAGATAATAGAAAAGGTAGTACTTGGGGAAGATTGGATAATGGGGATGTTGGACGTCTAATCATTATACACTGTTTTCAACCATGAACAAGGTAAACGGGCAGTTAACACTCAGTTACAACAAGAAGGTAGGTTGGCCCCAGGACAGATCAAGTTTTTAACTTGCAAATCTGACCAGTGTCACTTTAACTTTAACTTTAAAACGCTTTGACTTATCCAGGCCATTCTGAGAATGTTTTCTCATCACATATTGTACTTCATGACACTGGTAAAATGAAGTAAAAAAAAATCATTTTTATGCATAAAAAAATAGAAAATTTACCTACAATTTGTAAAAAATTGCAAATTTCCAAGTTTCAATTTCTCTACTTCTATAATACATAGTAATACCTCCAAAAATAGTTATTACTTTACATTCCCCATATGTCTACTTCATGTTTGGATCATTTTGGGAATGATATTTTATTTTTTGGGGATGTTACAAGGCTTAGATGTTTATAAGCAAAGTCTGAATGTTTAGACTTCAAGTCTGAAGTCACTTTGCGAGGCTTACATAAAAGAAACCACCCAGAAATGACCCCATTCTATAAACTACAGCCTTCAAGGTATTCAAAACTGATTTTACAAACTTTGTTAACCCTTTAGGTGTTCCACAAGAATTAATGGAAAATCGAGATACAATTTCAAAATTTCACTTTTTTGGCAGCTTTTACAAAGCAAGGGTTAACAGCCAAACCAAACTCAATATTTATGGCCCTGATTCTGTAGTTTACAGAAACACCCCATATGTGGTCGTAAACCGCTGTACGGGCACATGACAGGGCGCAGAAGGAAAGGAATGCCATACGGTTTTTGGAAGGCAGGTTTTGCTGGACAGTTTTTTTTGACACCATGTCCCATTTGAAGCCCCCCTGATGCACCCCTAGAGTAGAAACTCCATAAAAGTGACCCCATCTAATAAACTACACCCCTCAAGGTATTCAAAACTGATTTTACAAATGTCGTTAACCCTTTAGGTGTTCCACAAGAATTAATGGAAAATAGAGATACAATTTCAAAATTTCACTTTTTTGGCAGATTTTCCATTTTAAGAATTTTTTTCCAGTTACAAAGCAAGGGTTAACAGCCAAACCAAACTCAATATTTATAGCTCTGATTCTGTAGTTTACAGAAACACCCCATATGTGGTCGTAAACCGCTGTACGGGCACACGACAGGGCGCAGAAGGAAAGGAATCCCATACGGTTTTTGGAAGGCAGGTTTTGCTGGACTGTTTTTTTTGACACCATGTCCCATTTGAAGCCCCCCTGATGCACCCCTAGAGTAGAAACTCCAAAAAAGTGACCCCATTTTAGAAACTACGGGATAGGGTGGCAGTTTTGTTGGAACTAGTTTAGGGTACATATGATTTTTGGTTGCTCTATATTACACTTTTTGTGAGGCAAGGTAAAAAGAAATAGTTCTTTTGGCACCGTTTTTATTTTTTGTTATTTACAACATTCATCTGACAAGTTAGATCATGTGATATTTTTATATACCAGGTTGTCACGGATGTGGCGATACCTAATATGTATACTTTTTTTTTATTTATGTAAGTTTTTGTGCGATTACCTTGGCTAGGGTATGATTTTTGCGGGATGAGATGACGGTTTTATTGGCACTATTTTGGGGTGCGTGTGACTTTTTGATCGCTTTCTATTACACTTTTTGTGATGTAAGGTAACAAAAAATGGTTTATTTAGCACAAAATTATGTTTTAGTGTCTCCATATTCTGAGCCATAGTTTTTTTTTTTTTGAGCGATTGTCTCAGGTAAGGGCTCATTTTTTGCGGGATGAGGTGACGGTTAGATTGGTACTATTTTGGTGGGCAAACGCCTTTTTGATCGCTTGCTGTTGTACTTTTTGTGATGTAAGGTGACAAAAAAATGGTTTATTTAGCACAGTTTTTATTTTTTATTTTTTACGGTGTTCATTTGAGGGGTTAGGTCATGTGATATGTTTATAGAGACGGTCGATACGGATGCGGCGATACCTAATATGTATACTCCCCCCCCCCCTATTTTTTACCAATTTTTTTTTTACTTTATTTGGGGAAAATTACGTTTTTGTTTACTTGAAACGTAATTTTTTGGGGGGAAAACGTTATTTTTCCAACTTTTTTTTCATTTTATTTTTTTTCCCACTTTGGGACTTGAACTTTTGGGGGTCTAATCCTTTACAATGCATTCCAATACTTCTGTATTGGTATGCATTGGCTGTATGAGTAATACTGTGTGTATTACTCATATAGCTTCCGGCCTGTGAGATCCAGGGGGCTGGATCTCAGAGGCTCATCACCGGAAGGCAGCGCGATGCCTTCCTTAGACATCGCGCTGCCTTCCATGCCATCGGGTCCCCCCCACAGCCCCATGGGGACCCGATGGCACCACCGCCGCCACCGCAACTTAGAAAAAGTCGCAAACCGCAGGTCTGAATTGACCTGCAGTTTGCGGCGATCGCCGACACGGGGGGTCACGGGACCCCCCCCCCGCACATTTAGCCGAGGTGCCTGCTCAATGATTTGAGCAGGCACCTTGTTCCGATCATTGCCCGCTGGGCGGCGGTGATCGGAACAAAACATGACGTACCGGTACGTCATGGGTCCTTAAGGACTCGGGAACCATGCCGTACCGATACGTCATGGGTCCCTAAGGGGTTAATTGATGGCATCGATTTTATCTTGTCCCATAATTATTTTAATTTTAATGGCGATTATTTATTACAAATCCAAGGGACTGCTATGGGCACAAGGTTCGCCCCCAGTTATGCTAATTAATTTATGGCTAACTGGGAGGAGCAAGTCGTGGCTCCCAGACTGGGGGCGGACCTGGTGCTATGGCAAAGGTATATCGATGACATTTTTTTCATTTGGAAGTCAGGTAAAGAGAAACTGGATGTTTTTTTAGAAGAAATAAATTTTAATGATTGTAACCTTAAATTTACTGGTGTTACAAGTAGGGAACGTTTGGAATTTTTAGATTTGCTAATTTATGTGGAAGATAAAAAATTTAAAAGCTGTACATATATCAAACCGTCAACTAGGAATAGTTATATTTTATACAGCAGTTGTCATCTCCCCAGTTGGCTTACTAATATTCCTCAAGGCCAATTTCGAAGAATAAAATGAAACTGTACACTGAACGCCCAATTTGAACAAGAAGCTGTTAAAATGAAAAATTAGTTTTATCCCGTTGAGCTGGTAGATGGAGCACTGAACAAAGTGAGGAACATGGAACGAGCTGACTTTTTTGGTGAAAATAATGAAAAAAATAAAGCCCTAAAGGAACAAAAGGGAGACCAGTTAAGGTTAATATTACCATATAGCCATGATCACAAAAAGATTAAGACCATTATACAAAAACATTGGCACTTAATACAAAAAGACAAAATAATAGGCTCCACCATCCCTATAAATCCCCTCATTACATCCACCAAAGCTGCAAATTTAGGCAATAAAGTAGCACCTACAATTAAAAATGATATGAAACAGACCACTTCGATCCAAAGTTGGGCGAATATTTTTTTTTTTTAGATGTGGGCAATGTAACAATTGCAAAATTACTACTTTTCCTCGAAAATTCCTCAACTACAAATAAGCACAGACACTCTATAAAGCATTTTTTATCTTTTAATTCTGAAAATGTTATTTATATTGTAGAGTGTCCGTGTAAACGCCAATATGTTGGGAGGACCAAAAGGTCCTTGAAGAAACGTATATCTGAACATGTTGCCAACATTAGGAAAGGTCTGGAAACCCACTCATTAGCCGTCCATTTCAGAATTGCCCACAATAAAAATCCATCAGGCCTAATATTTGCGGCTATTGATAAAGTAGAAAAAGATTGGAGGGGTGGGAATCATATTGCCAAGATGTCTAGGTTGGAAACCCAACGTATCTTTGAGTTGAACAATCTGCTTCCTGGTGGTCTGAATGCAGAGTTCGAACTCTTTGGTTTCCTTTAGACATCAGGTGGGCGCCCCTTGCTGACGGCTAACCTTGCCAGGTATTTTTAATTCCTGGCTGGTTTTTCCTTAGTAAGTGGCCCCCACCCTATGCTTCGCCAATATCTTTGCTAAGAAGTTCTTCCCAACTACAACAAACAGACTTATGTTCAGATGGGATATTATGTTTTAATAAAATCAGTTTTGGGACGTACAGTATATCTAATGCTATATTATACCCATATTTGGAGGAAGGATTATTGAGATTTATTTATTAAGCAATTTATATACAAAAACGCAACACTACCGCACCGGTACCGCATGGGACCCGATGCGTTTTGTATACCAATTGAAAGAACAACTAAGTCTGTGTAACTGTATGTTGGGATTTTGAGCTACAATATTGCTTTGGCATTTTTTTGACAATTTTTTTGACTGGTTGTATTATTCCTTTATATTTCTTTATTTTACGATTAATGAGATGGTTATATGTATTCATATTTGTATACTGATGTCGAAGTTACTATTCATATATAGCAGTATTTACTATATTCGAGCAAAGGACCGATGCTAAAACTACTATCTGGTTCTGATAAACCAAACGATCCAGACCAGACTTTGTATGGCATTACAACCCCTATATAAGAGGGGCATTCTGGGGGGACTTGCAACCACTGAGGAAGGGGTTATTCAATACCCTGAAACGCGTCTGGTTTTAATCCCCTCAAGAATCACTTGCTAAGTGTGATGAAGAAAATCTATATGAAAGTGCCCATTTAATACCGTCTGCCGCGCAGTAGGTGACTGAAATCTTGCTGAATTAGAGACCGTGTACAATTATCGAGGTCAACGTGCAAACAAGTCGCCGGCGTGGGGGTTTAGACAGAAGAAGTTCGTAAGACTACGGTCGATTACACTCAAAGACTAACGTCCAGAGCAATTTTTGGGCACTTGTTCCATCGAATGGTAAGATTGTTTTATTTTTTATGCCGGCTTATGTGTGCTGGGAACACAGGGTGAATTATTTCAGCGGGACGCTGCTAAGACTTCAACATAGCGGGACGCCGCTAGTACTGCCTATTGGAGAAGAGCTAAACACAAGTTTTCTATGTGATTGAGTTCTTATTAACCAACCTCATTCGATCAAACAGCGATTCTTATGGGATTTAGACTTTTATCTTCATGCTCATGATCTATATTCGATCAAACATTGATCCTCAAGATCTTGAGATCTTCCATTGCATACTATTGATTGCTGCTATTGTGTATGCTGTTCCATTACTGTTTCAGTTAGAGACATCAGTATATGCACTTTGTTTCATTCAGTGATTTTTCATCGAATATATTATCGATTTTATTGTGTTATTGTATTTTATTGTAGATGTCCTCGATTTTTATGCTCTAGCCGACATTTAATTGTTTTTAGCCTACCCCTATTGGGTAGTACTAGGTTTATCTTATAATAAATTCTGTATTGGTCGAGATATCTGAGAGTGCCCAGTTCATTCTGTTCATATATACAGTATATATATATATATGTACACTGTGTGCAGAATTATTAGGCAAATGAGTATTTTGACCACATCATCCTCTTTATGCATGTTGTCTTACTCCAAGCTGTATAGGCTCGAAAGCCTACTACCAATTAAGCATATTAGGTGATGTGCATCTCTGTAATGAGAAGGGGTGTGGTCTAATGACATCAACACCCTATATCAGGTGTGCATAATTATTAGGCAACTTCCTTTCCTTTGGCAAAATGGGTCAAAAGAAGGACTTGACAGGCTCAGAAAAGTCAAAAATAGTGAGATATCTTGCAGAGGGTTGCAGCACTCTTAAAATTGCAAAGCTTCTGAAGCGTGATCATCGAACAATCAAGCGTTTCATTCAAAATAGTCAACAGGGTCGCAAGAAGCGTGTGGAAAAACCAAGGCGCAAAATAACTGCCCATGAACTGAGAAAAGGCAAGCGTGCAGCTGCCAAGATGCCACTTGCCACCAGTTTGGCCATATTTCAGAGCTGCAACATCACTGGAGAGCCCAAAAGCACAAGGTGTGCAATACTCAGAGACATGGCCAAGGTAAGAAAGGCTGAAAGACGACCACCACTGAACAAGACACACAAGCTGAAACGTCAAGACTGGGCCAAGAAATATCTCAAGACTTTTTTCTAAGGTTTTATGGACTGATGAAATGAGAGTGAGTCTTGATGGGCCAGATGGATGGGCCCGTGGCTGGATTGGTAAAGGGCAGAGAGCTCTAGTCCGACTCAGACGCCAGCAAGGTGGAGGTGGAGTACTGGTTTGGGCTGGTATCATCAAAGATGAGCTTGTGGGGCCTTTTCGGGTTGAGGATGGAGTCAAGCTCAACTCCCAGTCCTACTGCCAGTTTCTGGAAGACACCTTCTTCAAGCAGTGGTACAGGAAGAAGTCTGCATCCTTCAAGAAAAACATGATTTTCATGCAGGACAATGCTCCATCACACGCGTCCAAGTACTCCACAGCATGGCTGGCAAGAAAGGGTATAAAAGAAGAAAATCTAATGACATGGCCTCCTTGTTCACCTGATCTGAACCCCATTGAGAACCTGTGGTCCATCATCAAATGTGAGATTTACAAGGAGGGAAAACAGTACACCTCTTTGAACAGTGTCTGGGAGGCTGTGGTTGCTGCTGCACGCAATGTTGATGGTGAACAGATCAAAACACTGACAGAATCCATGGATGGCAGGCTTTTGAGTGTCCTTGCAAAGAAAGGTGGCTATATTGGTCACTGATTTGTTTTTGTTTTGTTATTGAATGTCAGAAATGTATATTTGTGAATGTTGAGATGTTATATTGGTTTCACTGGTAAAAATAAATAATTTAAATGGGTATATATTTGTTTTTTGTTAAGTTGCCTAATAATTATGCACAGTAATAGTCACCTGCACACACAGATATCCCCCTAAAATAGCTAAAACTAAAAACAAACTAAAAACTACTTCCAAAAATATTCAGCTTTGATATTAATGAGTTTTTTGGGTTCATTGAGAACATGGTTGTTGTTCAATAATAAAATTAATCCTCAAAAATACAACTTGCCTAATAATTCTGCACTCCCTGTATATAGACCAGAAAAAAAAACAGCAACCCCATAGACTCAGCAGGAGCTGTGCTACTAACTTAACAATAAATTACAACATCTTCAGTCCCTGGGTATCCATCCAGACAATAGCATCCACGGCACAAGAAAAAAAGGATTTTCTCACTGTATATGATACTGAGTCTGGCAGGAAAAAGCAATGAAAATTTAACACCACAACTCTTTTTTTTATATTATAAAAATTGGCTTTTTCTATGTCAATTATGTGTATGTGCAGTTTCATAGGTCATATTTACTTGGTTATGTATTAATCTACACATGTAAAACCTTATATACACTCATTGACAAAAAAATATATGCACCTAAGTATAAATGTCAGATGTTGCAAAACTCTGCATGCAGTAATGCCTCAGCCAGATATGTAAATGATTAAAGGTATAGTCTGTTTAGACACCGAGTCTTGCCACAAGAAGGCATAAAAGTGCTTCCCTTGCTGCCCAATAAAAGACTCTCAGAGGTTTCCTTTGGGTAGTGTACCTTTCGGTGACAGATTGTTGACTGCTAGACATTCCTCTATGACGAACTCAAAGTCAATTTATCCAGTTGACAGACTATGAAAGGAGGATCATCATTGGACTGAGAGAAGCAGGATGGTCATGTTTATGACTTGCCCACCATCTAGGCCATTGTGACTTAGCTGTTATGAGGTATTGGGGCCAGTTTTTACATAAGAGCATGCACACATGGCGAACAGGCTCTGGATGGCCCAGACAGACCATCAGTAGAAAGGACCATTTCATCCACCGACAAGCACAAGCAGCTCCTTGGGGTGTCGTGAACGAAAACCTGGACTGCTATAAACTGGATCCATATCGTCTTCAGAGACAAATTCAGGTTCTGTTGGTATGCCATGATGGCCAGGTTCGAGTACGAAGTATGAGGCCTTGTGGTGAATGTTAAAATCCTGCCTTTGCTGTAGAGACACTTACCCTCAGATTGGTGATTACCTGATTCTGAATGTTCGTCTGTTTGACTGTCTGTCTTGCGTTTTCTTGATCTTCTTATATTGTCACATTCAGAGTGAAGGCAATACAGGAGGCTGGACCCTACTGATTTTACTGATGTTGAGCTTGCCCCGGCCGGTGGCACAGCTCAGTTTGAAAGGGCTGCTTACTCGCGTTCACACAGAGTTCTGTGTGACGTTACAGCAAAAGCTACGGGTGACTAGGAGGACCAAAGTTACTCGAACGCGTTTCGAAAGGTACGCTATTCTTCGTCAGGACGAAACGCGTTGGAGTAACTTTGGTCCTCCTAGTCACCCGTAGCTCTTGCTGTGACGTCACACAGTGCTCCGTGTGAGCGCAAGTAAGCAGCCCTTTCAAACTGAGCTGTGCCACCGGCCGGGGCAAGCTCAACATCAGTAAAATCAGTAGGGTCCAGCATCCTGTATTCCCTTCACTCTGGATGTGACAATATAAGAAGATCAAGAAAACGCAGGACAGACAGTCAAACAGACGAACTCTCAGAATCAGGTAATCACCAATCTGAGGGTATTTCAGCTGCTGTATACTGCGGGTTCTTGGGCACTGACATTTATGAAACCAGCTGGGGCACTAGCTTTAGCAATCTACGAGGATTTACAGGCCCAACTGCAACATTTATGGACAAATGTGCCATGGGAAACCATAGAGACCCTGTATGCTTCCATGCCCAATCGTATGTCATCTTGTATCCAGGCAAGAGGCGGCCCAACAGGGTACTAGAGCCTCCTTTAAATTTGCCCTAGTAAACTTATAAAGTTATCCTTTCATTCATATACTGTAATCACTTACATATATCATCATTACACTTATCTAAACTTTCATTCAATCCAATTCCAACATCTTGTTGGTGTAAATATTCAGAATACTTAACAAATAATGTTGCAGGAGCAAAGCACTAACCTAGTATAAACCTCAAAATAGAATTCACAGATGTTGGTAAAATATGAAAAAAGGTGATATGTACTTCAGTTTCTCTTGTGAATTGGACACCTTCATGTTTTTGTGAGCATGCTATGATTTTATTTTAGGGCACTTTTTTTGTCTGGTTAAATGTATTGGCAGTAACCTGCAATGTATCAAGTTACCTTTCTTTCCATCTCAGTGTTACACTGGAGTTCTAAGAATTTAGATTGTGGAATATTTCTTGATGGCAGCAAATTTCATTCTTATGAAACACTGCTAAACCAAATTAGATACTGTATGGCCATTGTGTTTTATCTGATAATTACAGATATGTAGGTGAACCTAGCATTTTGATAGCAACTTCTAGCATGTCATCCTTTTGTATTTGTACTGTTTATACATATAACCAATTATTGTTTGCCAGCCCCTGGAGGGTTGATGTTTGCTTGGCTGCCCCTCTAAACCCTAGTTAAGTGATGCCGTCACCATACACTGATACTAAACAATCGGGGCAGATTTACATTTGCTGTCAGGTGTGTTGCACATGTACAACACTCCTGATTGGATACTGGAGACATTTTCTGCTGTGTGCCTGATTTATTTGTACAGTTTGTCTACTGGGTGACAAGTAAAGCTCCCCCCAAGCTGCCTTACCTAAGAAGTATTTAAAGGGGTTCTCCAGGAATGATTTAAAATGGCTGCAAGCAACCTGTCTTAGAAACTAAGCAGGACTGGTTGTCTCCACTCGCAGATCTTCCTAGGGGATGAGGGGACTATCCTACTGGACTGTACCCTTTTGCGTATACAGTTTTTTTCCTACCCATGTGCATAACCTTACATTTGTCAGTGTTAAACCTCATCTGCCACTTCTCTGCCCAAGCCTCCAATCTATCCAGATCCATCTTTAGCAGTATACTGTCCTCTTCCGTGGCAATTACTTTACACAGTTTAGAGTCATCTGCAAAAATTTATATTTTACTGTGCAAGCCTTCTACAAAATCATTAATGAATATATTGAAGAGAATAGGGCCCAATCCTGACCCCTGAGGTACCCCACTAGTGACAGTGACCCAATCTGAGGGTGTACCATTAATAACCACCCTCTGTTTTCCATTACAGAGCCAGTTACTTACCCACATACAGACATTTTCTCCCAGTCCAAGCATTCTCATTTTATATACTAACCTTTCCTTCGGTACAGTGTCAAATGCTTTGGAGAACTACAGATATACAACATCCATTGATTCACCGCTGTCAAGTCTTGAACTTACCTAATTATTAAATTAGTTTGACATGACCGATCCCTTATGAAGCCATGCTGATATGGTGTTTTTTGCTTATTTTCATTGAGGTACTCCAAGATAGCATCTCTCTATTTTCAAAACCTTCAATCAGTTTACCCATGACAGATGTTAAACTTACCGGCCTCTGTTTTTGGACTCTTATTGGCACTATATGTGCTATGCGCCAACCCTGTAGAACACTCCCTGTCAGAGATTAAAGATCAGAATTAAGGGGTTGGCTATGTCATTACTTAATTCTCTTAGGCAGGGCTGGCGTCAGCACCTGGCAAACCCAGGGCCCACTTCTCCTAGGGGGGCCACTCAGGTCTATGCTGAAGATGTTACTGAACAGTCAGGACTGTAGTTCCCACCTTAGTGCTATGAACATGAAGGGGGTATCCCCCCAAACATTATCAGTATGCTTGGGGACACCTAATGTATTTAGGTCTAATTTAACCTCTATTTCTGAAATGTTTCTGCCTGGATTTGAACTCACAACCTTCTACATTAGAGGCAAGAACCTTAACCACTGACCTATGAAGCTCAATGCTGAACTGTGCTAGAAAAACCTCATAGTAGTTTCTTATGTGTTAGGTATTCCTATACAGCAGAAGTATAATTTTATATTTTTTTTTGTAATTGTAAAAAAAATGTATGGCACAAAATAAATGTGTAATTACTAAAAAACATTTTATATATATATATATATATATATATATATATATATATATATATATATAAAAATATAAAATCATACTTCTGATATACAGTACAGACTAAAAGTTTGGACACACCTTCTCATTCAAAGAGTTTTCTTTATTTTCATGACTATGAAGGCATCAAAACTATGAATTAACACATGTGGAATTATATACATAACAAACAAGTGTGAAACAACTTAAAATATGTCATATTCTAGGTTCTTCAAAGTAGCCACCTTTTGCTTTGATTACTGCTTTGCACACTCTTGGCATTCTCTTGATGAGCTTCAAGAGGTAGTCCCCTGAAATGGTCTTCCAACAGTCTTGAAGGAGTTCCCAGAGATGCTTAGCACTTGTTGGCCCTTTTGCCTTCACTCTGCGGTCCAGCTCACCCCAAACCATCTCGATTGGGTTCAGGTCCGGTGACTGTGGAGGCCAGGTCATCTGGCGCAGCACCCCATCACTCTCCTTCATGGTCAAATAGCCCTTACTTTCAAAGTTTTCCCAATTTTTCGGCTGACTGACTGATCTTCATTTCTTAAAGTAATGATGGCCACTAGTTTTTCTTTACTTAGCTGCTTTTTTCTTGCCATAATACAAATTCTGTCTACAAAAACAGTCTATTCAGTAGGACTATCAGCTGTGTATCCAACGCAACTGATGGTCCCAACCCCATTTATAAGGCAAGAAATCCCACTTATTAAACCTGACAGGGCACACCTGTGAAGTGAAAACCATTTCAGGGGACTACCTCTTGAAGCTAATCAAGAGAATGCCAAGAGTGTGCAAAGCAGTAATCAAAGCAAAAGGTGGCTACTTTGAAGAACCTAGAATATGACATATTTTCAGTTGTTTCACACTTGTTTGTTATGTATATAATTCAACATGTGTTAATTCATAGTTTTGATGCCTTCAGTGTGAATCTACAATTTTCATAGTCATGAAAATAAAGAAAACTCTTTGAATGAGAAGGTGTGTCCAAACTTTTGGTCTGTACTGTATATGAATACATAATATGTGGGAAACTACTACTGAGATTTTTAGCCATAATATATGTACAGCAGGATGACATGAAGCTCTATAGCCAAGTGGTTAAAGGGCTTCTGTCACCCCACTAAAGTCATTTTTTTTTTTTGGGCTAGTGAATTACTTATACTGCGATATATGAAAATATAATGGTCTTACTTGCTTTGCTTCAGCAGTTTCTTATAAAAACGAACTTTTATAATATGTAAATTAGGTCTCTACCAGCAAGTAGGGTGTCTACTTGCTGGTAGCCGCCGCAAAAAACTGCCCCCCCCCCCCTTCCCTTAAATAGTCTTGACTGTTTGGTGCCAGAAGACACCAGTAGACAATTGAGTTTACAACTGAATGCCAGGTGTCAAATTTAACAAATCAGTCAGTAATCAGATTAGACTACTATATACCACTCATAGAAGGATATAATTATATCCCCCACTCTGATAGTATATGGTGACAGGGTGTCACATACTCCTACCTCCTGTAAAATACCCCTCCATATGTATTTTTAAAGCTCTCAGCAGAGTCCTTTTTGTTTTGATTTTTGTGTATGTGAATAAGAAATAAAAGTTATGTTTTAATAAAAAAAAACACAAACAGGAATTTATAGTCTTAGGACTATTGAACTATATCTATTGACCTCCTGGGTCCAGTGGGTTATTCTGAAATATTAATTGAGCAGGAAGCCCGCGCTTCCATTTTTTAACACTCTCAGATGCTGTGGTGACATTTGACAAATGCCACAAGGGGCCCACTGAGATTTATCACCCAAGGGCCCACAGGAACCTGGAGCCGGCCCTGCTCTTAGGATACGGGGGTGTATGCCATCTGGTCCTGGCGATTTGTCAATTTTAATCTTTTTAAGACGCCGCTGTATTTCTTCAGGTGTCAGACAGGGCCCTTTTAATGGGGAATTTACTTTTGCATTCTGTATTTCATCTGACAGTTTATTTTCCTCAGAGAAAAAAAATATTTAATAGCTTTGCTTTCTCCTCATCGCTCTCTGCAACTCTCCCCTCATTACTCTGTAGAGGGCCGACACCTTCAGATTTATACTTTTTACCATTTATATAATTGAAGAACATTTTAGGGTTAGTTTTGCTCTCTTTGGCAATTAATCTCTCAGTCTCTAGTTTGGCTGCTTTTATTAGTTTTTTTTACATATTCCATTTTTTTCCTTATAGTTTTTCAGGGCTTCCTTGCCACCCTCCAGTTTTAGTAATTTAAATGCTTTCTCTTTGTCATGTATTGCTTTCTTTACAGTTCTATTTATCCACATTTTTTTCTTGTTCCTTAAGCTTTTATTCCCATAAGGTATGTTCCTCTCACAATTAGATTATCCCATTTTGTGGCTGTATTTTTATTTTTGAGGATTCTGTCCTAGTTAGTTAGGCCTATGACCTCTCTTAGTTGGCTAAATTTAGCTTTTTTGAAGTTCTGTATTTTTGGTCCTCCCTGAAGAAATACTCTTTTGAATGACAATTGGAAGGTTATTACTTTATGGTCACTATTTCCCAGGTGTCCCACAACCTGCACATATGTTGTTCTATCAGGTCTATTGGTTAATACTAAGTCCAGTATGGCTGTCCCTCTAGTTGGGTCCTGAATCAGTTGGGAAAGGTAATTGTCATTGGTTATTGCCAAGAACCTGTTTCCTTTATGAGATATACAGGTTTCCGTTTCCCAGTCTACATCTGGGTAGTTGAGGTCCCCCATAATAACAACCTCATTATGATCTGCTGCCTCGTCTATCTCGTTTAGTAGCAGATTTTCTGTGGACTCTGGTATATTAGGTGGTTTATAATAAACCCTTATTAGTATTTTATTATTGTTTTTGCCTTCTTGTATTTCTAATCACAGTGACTCCACATGTTCATGTCCCTCACATATATCTTCTCGGACTGTGGGCTTTAGATAGGACTTTTGCGATCCTTTCTAAACAGACTGTTACCCTGTACATTAACTGCCCAGTCATAGCTATCATCCAGCCATGTCTCAGTTATTCCCACTATGTCATAGTCCTCCTCACACATCACTAATTCCAGTTCAGTTTTTTTAGTCAGGCTTCTTGCATTAGTATACATACAATTAGGATGTTTATGTATATTTTTTACCCTACATCTTTCCTTCTGAACTGTTCTAGTCCCTCCTTCCATTCCTCCCCCAGTCCCATTACCTTGCCCCCGGTCTCTATCTGCACCCCCCCCCCAATCCCTAGTTTAAACACTCCTCCAACCTTCTAGCCATCTTTTCCCCCAAAACAGCTGCCCCTTCCCCATTGATGTGCAGCCCATCCCTACGATAGAGCCTGTAGCCAACAGAGAAGTCTGCCCAGTTCTCCAGGAACCCAAACCCCTCCTTCCTACACCAGTTCTTGAGCCACTTGTTAACCTACCTAATCTCCCGCTGCCTTTCTTGTGTAGCTTGTGGTACAGGTAGTATTTTGGAAAACACTACCTTTGAGGTCCTTGCCCTAAGCTTGTGATCTAAATCCCTAAAATAATTTTTAAGGACTCTCCACCTACCTCTAATTTTGTCATTGGTTCCGATATGGACCATGACTGCTGGATCTTCTCCAGCCCCTCCCAGTAATCTGTCAATCCAATCCGCGATGTGTCGAACTCGAAGACAATACACCGCTCGACGATCCCAGTCTTCGTGACAGAATGCCTATCTGTACCCATAATAATTGAGTCAGTACATGTAATAATTAAGTTCAATCTTTGTTCATTCTTAGCTTAGTAGATGTGGGCAGTCTTATCAGTGATGTATAGCCTTCCCTGTTTGAATTTGTCTAGAGATAGGTGATAATTAATGACACTATCTGTACACTGTCACCTAGATATTTTATATACATGCTGTATACGTTTATGTATACCATACACAAAGTGGCACACAATAGCACCATACAGAAAATGCTCAATAATTAAAAGTGCGATACACGGTCCCTGATTGCAGCAGTGGGTCCTTATGTGCCATTCACATTAGACAATTGTGTCTGCAGCCCCCTATCTGAGATTTGCACCTGATGCTCTCTACAGGTAGAGGCAGTGGATGATGTGACTGACAAAGTGGGTTGTGCAGAAGGCAGAACCCGCTGTTCCACCAGTGAGAATTCTATTCGGGGAGGAACATTGCTTGTCTTCTACCCCCTTTCTGCTGTGTGGCCTGAGCATTGTTGACGACCTCCCCATCCTCTAAACTGGCAGTGAGCAGATTTTTTTCTTTTATTTCTTGTGGTACCACTGATAGCAGTACCATCAGTGATGGCAGCCCTGTAATCTGGCTGACTTACTAGGATTCTCTCTGTAGAGCCAATAGTCGGTCTACCCCTGATCTCTCAGTTAGTTTGCAAGATTTATAATGATATGGTATATTATTCACTGCGACAGAGATATAATGTGATGATGACAATAACTATTATTATTATTCAGTGATATACAGGAGTGCAAATGTATTCTATGATGTTGTGCATTAATATTTACAGTCAGTACATTGCTAATAAACATATGCAGAAAACAAGACAGTGCAACAGGATATTTATTTTATGAGGAATCCAGTTAAAAGCTGCTTATAGGACCTTAGCAACCATATGGAATAAGGCTTAGACCTGCCTCACATATATTCTTGCTAAAGGACTTTTCACCCACGTGTCATTTTGACCTTTACAAAACCATACTTGATGTTAACAAACTGGCTCGTGATCTCACCTTGAGAAAACATTTCCAGAATGCAGCTACTCAGGGGGACTTGCAAACTGCTCCCATCGGTTCGCTGCTTTCGCCGTCAGCTTCTGCAGTCATTGCTCCATTGTCAGTGTTTTCATTTTCGGAACTGTCGCTCATCTCGCAACTACAGGAATGTCGGCCTTTAAATGATTCCTTGTCTGGATTTTCCCATAACTTTGTTACGCACAACCGCGACTTTTATCCTATACAGTCCCGCTCGCCAGCTCTTGATCGATTCCAGGAGCTGGTGGAGAGGGACTTGTTTGAGTTAAAACAGGCCACTCATGTGTCATCTTCCACCTATATTGATAACCTCACTGTTATAGAGAGAACCGCATTAAGGGAATTGGAGAACATGACAGATGTCATTATCAAGCAGGCTGATAAAGGTGGGGCGGTGGTGGTCATGGATCGCTCCATATACAGGTCTCAGAATCTCCTCATGTTAGGGGGCTCGGACACGTATCTGGAGCTATCACATGACCCAACCCTCATCTATCAGAAAGATCTATTGTCTTTATTATCTGTTGGTGTGACGAGTGGATTCATGGATCAAAAACAGGCAAATTATATTTACATACCTCATCCTGTGATCCCTATTTTCCACTCGCTACCCAAAATTCATAAACCTGCGCCCCCCCCCCTATGCGACCAATTGTCGCAGGTATCGTATCTTTCTCCGAAAGATTGTCAGCATGGGTGGATAGTATTCTGCAGCCATTTGTCCAGACAATCCTTGGTTTCCTGTTAGACACTACAACTGTTTTACAATCATTTCACAATTTTGTCTGGGAGCCACATTTTGTCTGGATCACTGCGGATGTTATCTCACTTTATACAGTAATTCCACATGAACTGGCCATTGACGCTTTGAAGTGGTTTCTTAATGTGTATTCAGACTATGGTCCTGCATTTCAGAATTTCATCTGTGGTTCATTTTCTTTTACTCCATAATGTGTTTATGTTCAATAACCGCTTCTACTTACAACGGTGGGGTGTTTCTATGGGGGCGAAATTTTCTAATGTATATGGCATGGTGGGAACATACATACTTGTTTTCAGCGAATAACCAATGGGCTACTTCTATACAGTGGTACGGACGTTCCATTGATGACTTGCTGCTGGTGTGGTGGAAGAAAAGAATGGCACTCACTATGTCTTCTGCGAACTCATACATACCTGTTTTCAGCGAATAACCAATGGGCTACTTTTATACAGTGGTACGGACGTTCTATTGATGACTTGCTGCTGGTGTGGTGGAAGAAAAAACCGGCACTCACTATGTCTTCTGCAAAGACATAGTGAGTGCCGGTCTTTTCTTCCAATACATGTGAGATTGCTATCTCGGACGCATGCACCATGCCTCCTGAACAGAGTGCCGGCTGATCATTACCTGATTGCTGCTGGTGTGGTCAGGCGACTATGACGCCGTACCACTGTTTGGACAATTTCAGTGAGAATCCCCTTAAACTCAAATTTACCATCCATTTTGATAGGGCTTCCACCTCTTTTTTGGATTTAAAGTTAGTTGGGGACTATCTTGCCCATAAGGTTATTACTCACAGTTTGGGTAAAGACACTGCGGGAAATACAACCTTGCTAGCCTCCTCCTGTAAGTAGCATATATGAAAAGAGTGACTTTTTAAAATTACCTTTATTAAATATTTAAGTGGGTATAGGTATGTATATACCAACAGTGAAAAACTACACTTGCTGAAATTACTCAGTGGGGGAGTAGTGACCCCCAAGATGAAAAACAAACATGGTGACAGGGTAAACACTCAAATGATGGGTAAAGGGAGAAAATTCTAACCCAAAGGGATTACAGGGTTAAAGAAAGGAAAAAGCTTCCCCTAGAGGCCCTAGAGGTCTGCTATGCCCAGGGCGACCCCCTAATGGTGGAGGTTCCCTGTCCCCGAACCTAGTGCTAACCGGTCCCTAGAAATCCCTACACAAAAAGATGCTCAAGGATGGTACTGTGGAGAGTAAATGGTGATACTAATAGGTGAGTGTCACCCTTACTCTCTTAAACCAAAAGAATAATTTAATACAAATCCCCGACGCGTTTCGCCTAATATCTATCAGGTTCATCAGGGGGTAAAGTAATGGATGAGTACTGTGTGATACAATTACGGTACTTAGCTTTGCGGCCAGATGTCAAAACCACAATATATTTTTTGCAGGTCACCAAAAGGAAGAAATAGGTCTCTTTATCCCGCTCAAGGTGCAAGCAGGAGGAATAGAGATTTGCCCACAAAAAATCCGGTTTTACAGGCCCAGAGCTAGCCTCCTCCTGTCATCCAGGTCACGTTACAAGAAATATTCCTAGGGGCCAGTTCGCACGTCTCAGGAGAAACTGCTCCACGGATGAGGCGTTTTCCATGGAGTTGGATTCAGCCTCTGATCGCCTCAGGGCACGTGGATATTCTCATGATTCTTTAGAGGCTGCTAGGTCTTACATTTCGTCCAGAAAACACACAGATTTGGTCTTCCCGGATAATAGAGGCAGAATATCTAAAGGTAAACATACATATCGCAAGAATCCTATTTTTGCCACTACCTACAGTTTGGAAAATTCCAAAATCTGCCTTATCATCCGAAAACACCTTTCTACCTTACGTCATGATCTTCAATGGTCAGATATAGTGCGCCCAGGTATCACCTGCATTGCATTTCTTGGACTCTGTTCAGACATCACAGTGATGGCTGCAGTTTAAGGGCACTTTCAAATGTGGTCACCGCATTTGTATGTGTTGTGACTTTATACAACCAGGCCCAACCATTCAATCTACAGCTAACAATAAAATACACACTTTGAAACAGTATGTTAATTGCAATACCACATTTGTGGTTTATTGCATTACTTGCACATTATGTCAACTACAATATATTGGCTGTACTACTAACAATCTCAAGGTGAGGATACGCAGACACATCTCTGATATACCCTTTGTATTATCTAGAAATGGGTCTGTGGTCAGTGCACACTACGCGGCATGTCATGCGGGTGATGTTACTGGTTTAAAAGTACAAGCAGTGGAGAGAGTTAACTGTCCCAAGCGAGGTGGCGACCACAGGCGTACTCAATTGGGACTCAACCAAAGGGACTCAATTGCAGGCAGGATTTGATATTACACTACTGATCCCAGCACATGTTGTTTTTTTCATCTTTTACTGGTTTTCCAGGATATTTTTATTTGCATGTAAGAAGGAGTGGTTATTGCTAATGACCTCCACCTGAGATGTCCGGCCTCTTTTTTCTATATAAGACCGGCACTCAGTATTTACTATTGTCATGAATAAGGATCAGAACCTGACGATCCAAAACGCATAGAAGTATATGTTGGATTTTATTCTGCACCCATGAAATAAAGAATATCACGTTGATTACTGCCATCTTGGAAGCTGGATCACTTTCTTCTGTTGCTTTCGTCCACGCCTGCTTTCTGGCGTTATTTTCCCGTGCTTCCACTGGTGGTCACTCAGGTGAGCTCCGCCATACTCCATTGCATGCCTCACATATATGTTGTGATCGGCCAGCTATTTTAGGCTGGGAGCTGAATGTAACTGATGTAAAGAAGGTTATTAACTGAGCCAAGCGTTCAGCAGAAGAGGTATGTTTGGGTTCTTCAAAGACTCTGTGGAAAGTAGCTAGGAACTCTTGCAAATTATTAGCCTCATTTGAATGGACTGAAATTATCCTGGCCCGATCATAGGAAAAACAGAATGCACCAGGCCACTACCTCCTGAAATAGTCTCTGTGTAGTTGGCTGCTGATCCACAGGAAAACAGGTGTGTGGCACCAAGGGATCAGAAAAACTCATATTCAGCTGATGCTCATAATTACAGGCTGAGATCAGGGTGGGCAGAGTTCATGCTAATCCCTGAAACTGTCCAAAGATTAGGGCAGGCAGCATAGGATCAGTATGGTGAAAAGGCATGGGTCAGGTGGCACAGAGAGTCAAAGTCCAGAAATCAGGCAAAAGTCAGTACATAGGCAAATGGATTATAGCACCTTTACAGGGTCTAGCATGCTAGAGGGATTTATTGCTCAGCAAGGGGTGGAACAAACAGCCTGGAATATATAGTAGAGATGATTGGCTTATTAGTCAAGGAGCTGCACACAAAGCTAAATGAGAACTAACCCCTGCAATACTACAGGGTGAGTTGAGATTAAATAAATAGTATCTCTAGTAGACACAAAGGAAATGTGTGCATGGAACTGCTGTTGATGGCCTGGAATTGCAACAGACACAGGGAAGGTGGAGTGGGGCCTATTCCTGCCTGGGAGCATATGACAGTGGAGTCCACAAACTGCCATTGTAACACATGGCAAATTGAGTTAAATAATATTTCCTTGAAAAGGGTGGAGCTGGGAAGAGAGAGACAAATAGCATCATTAAGACATATCTGACCACAGTACAAAATTTACTAATATACACTGATTTTAAAACTTTACACGTTTTCAATTGCATTTGCTGGAGCATGGTTCTAACAATTTGTAATTATCTTGTAAGGTGTGGCACACTGACACAGCTTCAAGTGGCAGGGAGCTTCTTCCCTTTCTCTGTCTGTTAGTGAAATATGGGAGGACTCGTTGTCTGGCTCAGTTCTTTAGCAATCTTCATCATGACCCTGTGTTAAAGTGAACATCCACCTGTAACAAAATGCAGTTTTTAGGTTCTCCACAAAGAAATAACAACGATCATGGCACTTACTCCCATAAAATCCAGTACTTTATTGGTGAATACAGAGCATGGCAACACAGGTATGGGACAGACTATGAGGCATCAGACGCCAAAGATAGTTTCGCATCCTAGGACGCTTTCTCAGAGTGTGAGGGGGAGTGGGCGTGACCATACCTGCAATGGGTATTACGTGTGTACAGGCTTACCACATCAATGGTGACAAGCATGTACTCTCCATGCCATTCAAATTCATTTAAGTTCTGTAATAGGGCTTTAGTGTCCATCAAATAAGATGGAACAGTGAGTAATTTGGGCCGCAGACACCAATCCAGATAGTGTGACGGGTTCAGTAACTGAACCCCTGCCCGCTACTATCGGACGTCCAGGTGGAAATATGATGTATGGACCTTCAGCAAGAAGTACCAGTTTGGCTTTGATGGCTCAGATGGTATTAATCTTTCCGCTAATCTCTTGGAAATATTTTTTTTTCTCAAACCCCCTACATAGTAGGGAACGCAATTTATGGAGGATTGTCAAAGTGGGATCTTGGTCCAACTGGCCAAATGTCTCCCTGTCACCTAGCTGACACATAGCTTCTTTCTCATAATAATCTGTATGCATCAATACTATGTATGTTGCCCCCCTTATCTGCTGGTTTTATAATAAGATGGCTGTCAAGATTCGCAGACTTAGATTCAGGAGGGGAATCTGCAGGGTCAACCTGGACCTCCATTTGTCAGCACTCCTTCTTGAAACTAATCAATCTTAGAAGCCACCAATCGTCATCTCAGGCTGACGAGACACCTTTGCATGAAATAACACCTAAGTACATGCTACAACTGCTAGCATTCACAGGGTTATTAACTCAATATAGGTTACGCTTCTTCTAAGGGCATGGAATTGTTAGAACACAAGAAGGCTCTTATTAAAGTGAAATTTTAATTTAAAAAAAAGGACAGTGCTTGCAAACAATGGGGTTAACATAAAAAATATAACATAAAATACACAGACATATACATACAGTGCAAATTAACAGTTTGTAAAATAACAGGGATAAAAACAGAACTTAAAGGGAACCTGTCACCTGGATTTTGTATATAGAGCTGAGGACATGGGTTGCTAGATGGCCGCTAGCACATCCGCAATATCCAGTCTCCATAGCTCTGTGTGCTTTTATTGTGTAAAAAAAACGATTTGCAAATTAACCTGAGATGTGTCCTGTCCCTGAGATGTCAAGGACAGGAAAAATCCCGGTGACAGGTTCCCTTTAATATGTTACGCGACGGTTAAGTCCGGTTGCCTGGGGAAGCAGAAATATTGGTGTTAAAAAGGTTCAGTGTCTCCCTCCCATCCTCCCCCCACCTGTGATGTAAGAGGAGGCCAGGGAGTATGGTAATTACCTTTTATAACAGTGTTTACAACCACTTGCTGAAAACCAAGTCTGCCTCAAAATCTTTGTATTGGAATGTCTTTTTGGGTATTCACCTTAGCAATTTCATATTACCTCTATCCACTCCGTCCGAATGTCCCGCACACGTGCGTACTAAACATGCCGGAGGTAATGGCAGGATAGATGGAGTTATCTAATTGCTCCCTGTTACTGAGCTAGGATCTATTTGACTTTAATAACATGGAAGCATATAAATGGCCTGAGTTCTCAGGAGGAAGCACGTGGCTGAAATATGGATTTGCCCACTTATTTCTTTGATGTATATTGCAAGATAGGGGTTTCATGTGTGACCTCAGTGGAAAGGACACTAGCCTTCTCCTGACCCCCTCTAACAGTTCTGGTCTGTATCACTCTGGTATCTTTACACTATATGAAAGGGGTCTGGTTTCTTACTGATTTTTATTGCTGCAATCTCTGGCCTGACCCACTACAGGAATGTAAAGGGAGGGCTTTTATCTCCTCTGTCACAGCTCTATAAAGGTTAAAGAGGGTACTACCCGGCATCATGGGAGGAAACATAGTGGAGCCCACTTCCCCAAAAATTCCATGTAATCAGATAGAGCGATACTGTAGGACCCTCATTCAACAATTCATATAAATCCACAAAACATTTAGGATACTCAACTGTGACTTTGGATCCCATAGTAAAGCACAGGGGACCAATGTCTGCAGGTGTATCACCTACAGGTTTAGAGGCTGAATTATTACTCTTGTTTTTCATTTCCCTGTATAGACAAATATTATGCAAAGATTTAGTCAAATCCATAGTGAATTCTGTTTCATCAAAATGATCTGCTATGCATATATTCAATCCCTTAGACAACAAAGAAATACACTCTGTGAATGTTCTAACCCAGGTAAATTAATAACATTAATACCAGTGTTACCTTTATTACTCTGAGGGATAAGTGCCTCTAACTCAGCCAAGAGACCTGTTTCCCCCTTGTACCCCTTCCCATTGTATGGGGCTGAGTTGTTCTTTTTTTCCAGGTCCCGACACGTCCGTTGCCTAAAGGGGATGGCGCATCAAGAGCAATGTTGTCACGGCTGTGTCTCGGTCTCTGTGTTGTTTGCCGTGACACGTTTGCCGTGCATGCTGGTTGCCTGGGACAATGTGTAGTTATGCAGCATGTGTGTACACTTCTCCTTTATGGTTTGTTTCCCTTCCCTGTCTGGTGCTTGTGGGGTTAACTACCTGGCTGGGTGTGGTCACTAGGTGCTTATATTGCCTGTGGCTGGTTGCCTAAATTTTGTTTGTCCTCCAGCCTCTGTTGGCGCTGGAGCTATGCTCCTGTCCTAGGTATTCCATCTGCCCAGCTATTGAGGGCCACCTAGTGAGACATCAATGTCATCCCGTTGTTACCATGTCTTCCTACCTTAAACGTTTCTATGTATGGTGTGGTTTTTGTTCAGCGTTTGTGTTGTATATCTAGTTGTTGATCCTTGTTTGGTCTGGTTTGGTGTGTACGGTCCTGCATGGATGCTAGACACTCCCCGTCTGTCTGTGCCTTCGGTAAGAGGCCTCTTGGATTCCCTGGAGGGGGAACATTGAGTCAGGGATCAGCTCTGCCTGTGGCTGACACACATCCTGTCTGCATGGGGGTCCGGGCAGTTATTGTTATGCTAGATTTCCTTCCTGTAGTTGCGGCAGGTAAGTGCCTAGGATCCCGGTGCCCTTGATCCAGTGGGTATTATTTGCTTATCACTGTCTTCTCTTTATATGTGCATGTTATGGGGATTCCTTTCATTATGGAATGTTCTAGGGGTTAGGTGAACCCGCTCTGGAACATGACAGTTTGTTTAGTCTTCCCCTTTCATTGCATCTAGGCCGGTTGGAGACTCCTGTTCATCCGTGTCTTGTAAGAACAGGTCGTCTCAGTCCTGTCACTATTCCAGGGATCTTTAAGGTTAGTAGGGCCTGTGGTTGCTGTGTATGAGCCCTCCTTCCATCTGGGTCCGCTCATACAGATAGGATTCAGGGCGAGGATTAGGGATGCTTTAGGAGGTTACTTGCTCCCTTTTCCAGGTGTGCTGGCCTAGTTTCTGTTCTGTCTTCAGAGCGTCTTGAGTCCAAATCAGTTGTCCAATATTCTGTCAAAGGTTTTTTCATTTTTCTATTCCTTTTACCTTTTTGTCCTTATCTAGGTTTTTGTTTCTGTGATCCACACCATGTAAATACACGATCCATATCATAGTCCATTTTATCTCATAAGAACTTGTCACGTTTATGTTCTTTAATATCATTTTGAACAGGAATCCATTTTGTCTCTATTTTTCTAGGAAACTGGAATTGTGCCTCAGTGAGGCATGTACTTAGTGTCTCATATGCTTTTTCTAAATCGGCTTTCATATTATCATATTCATTACGTGATCAATCCAAAACAATCTGCACTAGATTATTTGCATCACAATCTGCAATTTTCCCCCACTCATGCCAGTTCTAAAAAAGGATCAAGTGGCGTGGGTAGACCGGCAGGCCTGTCTCATTTATAATTTTAATCCGGCAACGTTTCGGCCTGCTCAATGAGGCCTTTATCAATGATAAAGGCCTCATTGAGCAGGCCGAAACGTTGCCGGATTAAAGTCTTTTGGGGTCTTCACCCTGTCACCTTAAAGCTGGAAGTGCTGCCTCGTCATTTGTAAAGTATATATCTTGGAGGAGGGGCCGGCCTCTGTGAGGAATTGCACCCAGTGCACAACGTCTGACTGTGCTGCTGCAGTATTTGGGATTTTATATATATATATATATATATATATATATAAAATCAACGATACATGCATAGAACTGAACTCAGTTCCTTGGAGATGATACCGTGTTATAAGAAATTTTTTTAACAGTGTGTATCAATCTCCCTGGATTGGAAAAAGTTAGAATGATACTGCAGTTACAAACCAGCCTTATTCCAAAACAGATTCTACACCCAAAATATGGTTAATTGAATATATATATGTGCAAATATATTACTTTCGTTCTCCTATAAAATATATGAAAGTTTATACTATACCAGTGTATCGGCTAGCAGAAATCAGTTTCTGTATTTAGGAAAGCAAGGGGTTATGGGAAGTGAGGGGAATACAGGATGGCCTCAAGTACATGGCAAAGATCACCACAGGAAGTGCAGCAGAGGCCATCTTAGGAAGATGCTGAAATAGAGGCACAGAGAAATATGGTTGCTAAGGGCTGAATACAGACATAAGAAAGGTAAAACTAACTGAAAAAAAAAGCTTCATGAATAGCTTCCTTTTAGCATCACATATGTTAAAAATTTCATTTTTAGTAATGAAATGGCAGTTACACTTTAAAGCATACGCAGTTAGCTACATATGTCTATGGAAAGAATTTGGAGCTCTGCTTCACACAATCGTTCACTTTAATGTAAAACGTGTCATTGGTTCAACACATGGCCAGGGATGCATCCTTTTGTACAGCCTTACTATTAAGAATACCACCATGGATTATATTAGAGTAATCCATAGTAAGAAATGTAAACTTGCCTTCTAAAGTACATTTTAAAAAGGCAGAAATGGATACGCTTGAATAGCTATGGCATATGTACAATATCTATGCAGGGGATGACTTATGACAGATGTTTGATCTATTTTGGAGGTAATTTATTCAGCAAATGACACGAACTAGCCAAGTCTAGCTATAACATATATTTTGAAGGTTTGATATTTTATTGCATAACATTAAGTATCATAAGTATCAACACGTACATTTTTTAATATTGTCATATTTGCTCTTTCAACAGGTTGCAGAACTGCACCAAATGACTTGGTTTTCATACTAGATGGTTCATGGAGTGTTGGTCCTGAAAATTTTGAGATACTTAAAAAATGGGTTGTTAACATTACAAGCAATTTTGATATTGGACCAAAGTTTACACAAGTTGGAGTGGTGCAGTATAGTGACTATCCTGTTCTTGAAATCTCTCTTGGCCGTTATCAGTCAATTAATGATCTAATCGGAAGAATGCAAGCTATTGAATATTTAGGAGGGAATACACGCACTGGGAATGCGATTCAATTTGCTGCAGAGAATCTATTTGCTAGGTCTTTGCGACCGCTAACCAAGATCGCCATTGTTTTAACTGATGGAAAATCTCAAGATGATGTCAAATACATAGCAGAGGAAGCACGACGGAATAAAATCACTCTTTTTGCCATTGGAGTAGGCTCAGAAATTGAAGAAAGTGAGCTGAGAGCAATAGCTAATAAACCATCATCCACATATGTGTTCTATGTTGAAGACTACATTGCAATATCTAGAATACGGGAAATCATGAAACAAAAGCTCTGTGAAGGTAAAAAAAAGATTTTCATTTTTCTATATCTATCTATCTATCTATCTATCTATCTATCTATCTATCTATCTATCTATCTATCTGTCAGCTTTCTATCCATCTACTTACCTAGACAGAAAATTTGGATTGGCAATCTAACTTTTAATGGAGACACAGTTTGACTAGCAATCAACCATAACATTGAAATAGAATTTGTGAGCAAAATGGATTATATTGTGTCAATGCCATCTGTGGTGAGATACATGAGACACCAAGTAAATGATCAGTTCTTAAAGGTGATGTATTAAAAGCAGGAAAAATGGCCAGTGTAAGGATCTGAGTGGCTATGGGCTACATTGTGATGGCTAGATGACTGGGTCAGAGATGATCCAAAATGACAGGTCTCATTAGGTGCTCCCAGCATGCTATATTTAGCGATTACCAAAAGTGATCCAAGTAAGGACAACTGGTGAACTGGTGACAGGGTCATGGGTGCCCAAAGCTCTTTGATAAACATGCAAAGGGATGACTGGCCCATCTGGTCCAAATTTAGAAGAGCTGCTGTAGCACAAATTGCTGCAGAAGTCACTACTTGGTATGATAGAAAGGTGTCAGAACACATAGTACATCACAGTTTGCTGCATATGGTGCTGTGTAGCTGCAGACTGACAATAGTGGCCCCATATTAGAGTGGGCAGGAGGATCAGCAGCAGTGGCATACAGCACAAGATGGTGGCAGATCACAGTAGTAGCAGAACTCAACAACAGCAGTGTGATAGCAAGGCCCAGTGGCAGGCATTTCCTTTTAAAAATGTAACATGTACTATCAGTAGGGCAAGAAGCCCCATTGTAGGAATGGTAGTAGAGGCAGCAGGAGGGTGGCATCCGGCAGGTGGCAGCATTCGAATGGTGGCAGCAGCATGTGGCCAGAGGGCCCATTTTGCAGAATATTCCAGTGTGCCAGTACAGTATGATCATTAGTGACAGAATGATCTATTCTGTTGCATCAGGCACTGGTGTCTGAAAATCCTGGTTGATCTATGCCTGATTCATCATCATGAAGGTTAATTTCTCAACATTTAGGAGGAAAGACAAGTTCTCTTGGGACTAACTATGCCCCCCGTTGCACTGAACACCCGCTCTGATGATGCACTACTTGCCAGGCAGGAAAGCATGCCCATGGCAAAGTCGGCCAGTTGCGGCCACACTTCAAGTTTCCATGCCCAGTAGTCCAGGGGATCTTGAAACATGGGTGACAGGGCGTAGTCCAAATATGCTACCATCTGCTGGTTGAGGTTCTGCTGGAGGTCCCATTGCTGCTGCTGCTGGGTGGTTTCTTCAGAAGACGACTGAAGAAAACTGCTCATCAGAGACTCCAGACTTAACTTGCTGCTTAGGGAGCTGGTGCTGCTCTCACCCTTTCCCGCCAGTCATGGCAGTGGGGTGTGAGCGCAGAGGGTCCCCTGGTCAGTCCTTCCTGAGGACAACAGATGACGCTCATAGTCAGCAACCAACCGACTACACAACCAGTCTCTATAGTTGTCTATTCTTGCATCCCTCTCATAAAATCTAAAAAATGCACCCATTTTTGACCTGTAGTGAGGGTCTAACAATGTAGATAGCCAGGAGTCATCCCTCTACCAAATCCTGACAATCCGGCCGTCTCTACGCAAACATGACAGCATGCATCTGGCCATTTGCTCAAGGGACTCGGAGGACCTCCTTGCCTCCATCCCCATTGCCTACTGACACCGGCTTGTTGAGGTCAGTATGCAGTGGAGTTATCATTGTCGTCCTGCTGCTCCTCACCTGTCCCTTGGGCAGATAAACCACCTAGATGTGTATAAAATTCCTGGGAATTTATGTCCCCCTCATCGTTCTCATCGTCCTCCACCTCCTCTGCCAGTTCATCCTCCTCAGGGTTCAGGTGGCCATGAGACTTAGGCGCCACATCTTATGTCCCCTCACCAATCATATTTCTCAGCATCGCATCTAGGATCGAAGGAGTGGAATGGTATTATTCATCCCATAGTTCTGTCAACTGACAAATAAAGTGACCTGAGCAAATGGCACTTGTCACATTTGCTGCATTAAGAAATCATTGACCACCTTCCTCTGCTCGTACAGGAGGTATAACATATAGAACGTTGCGTTCCAATAAGTGGAAACGTCGCATATCAGGCGATGTTGGGGATGATCATTTTGCCTTTGCAGCTCAAGGAGGTCATGTTTTGGACAGTAAGAAGGAACATTTTAACAGCTTTTGCAGTACAGTAAAAGACTTGAAGAACCTGGTGAGAACAAGATTGAACACTTGTGCTATGCAGGGCCCATGGGTCAACCCTTCCTGATGTAGCGGAGACAAAATGTTATTCCCATTATCAGTAACCATGGTTCCTATGTCCAGTTGGTGAGGAGACATCCGGCTTTCAATTTCTTTATTGATGATGCAGATCAGTTTCTCCTCCACAGTGTGGCTTCATTCACCCAGGCTGACGAGATGCAGAACTGTGTGACACCTAGCTTTGCCTAGGCTATATGATGGAGGACTGTGAACTGTGCTTAGAGGGGAGGGTGAGGATTAGGTGGAGGATGAGGAGGCAGTGGAGGACATTGTGGCAGAAATACCACAATAACAACGTGGATGCAGCATTGCCATCACCAGGCCAAGTTGCTGGTGTGCCTGATCTGGTACCACTGTTACCTAATGGGCTGTGAATGACATATATTGTCCTTGACCATAGTTACAACTCCATACATCAGCGCTGGCATGAACTCTACTAGACACTGAGAGGCCCAAGGACTGGCCAAGCTTCTGCTCAATGTTTGTGTGCAGGGCTGATACAGCTTTTTAGGAAAAGTAATGTCGGCTTAGGACTTTCCACCTTGGCTGATTACAAGCCATCAGTTCTCTGAAATGTGCAGTCAACTACATGGAAAGAGAGGGACTGTAGTACCAGCACCTTGCCAGTTACATGTTGAGCTTCTGCGCCACTGGATGAGTGCACGTATACTGTTGTCTTTTTGCAATCACCTCTGTGATCGATTGCTGTTAAAACAAGTGACAAGGAGGAGAAGTAGCTTCAAGAGCAATAGGCGACATTGAAATCGATGGGAAGGAATGACAGCTTCCTTCTGCTGACATTGACGAGCCCTGACTGCAATACTTGCTGCATCAGGCTTTAAGACTTAATGAGTGGCACGGTTTTCCCAGGGAACTTTATGGTGATGCTCCATGTGTCGATGCAGGGTTGTTACCATGAAACGCAAGGAAAATCGGCTTAGTTTAGAATTAAATTGTTCCTTAAAATCGGACCGAATTCCACTTCAGATTCTTTGGTTCGCTCAACACTACCTATCACCTCTCCTGACTTGCCTGTTTTGAGAAATACTCGTATTCTTGAAATGACAAGCCTGGATTATGTTTTCATAGAACTCTATGTTTTGTATATCCTGTTTTATTTATGCTAGAAATTTATTAATAAATCAATACATCATGTTAATAGATTGCATTTGTTGCATTTCTGCAAAAAAGCTGCCAAATGTTAATATACCCTTATTGATCATCAACAAAAATCATTAGTGTTTCTGCAAAAAAGCTGCCAAATGTTAATATACCCTTATTGATCATCAACAAAAATCATTAGTGTTGAGTGAAGCAAAACATTCAAAGTGGAAGTCTGAAGTTTAGGAAAACTTTGATTCTAAATGAATCTGAATTTCCTTGTGCTTTGTGGTAACGAATCAGGCCTGTTTAGGATCGACATTTTCCTAAACTTCTGACAAAATTCTGTTTCTGATTCTTCTCTTTACCCAACACTATTCACAACTGATGCCACTGAACACAAAACAGTTCCCATAGTTTTGCAATTAATTTACCCCTTTTTTTTTATTGTACTGTGGTGGAAGGAATTGTGATGCCTTATAAATTTTATTACATAAGTTTCATATAAAAAGTCTGACACAAAAATCTATTTGATAACTTTGCATGTCAAAGCTGCACTTCATTGCTTTGTGTTCTATGCCTAAACAGGTTTCTATGCCTAAACAGGTTTCCATACCTAGCAGTGCCATGAAAATTTGTGCCATTTATGCAAACATATGACAGTCAATGGACATTTTTATGCATGTGCCTCATTACATTGGCGAAGTAACTGTGATTTTTCTGCATTAATATAGTTACATTACATACTGCAGGCAAAACACTTCAAAAAGTAGAAAAGACTTTGTACAGTAATTTAATGTTCCTGCAGATAGTTCCCCATGTACTTAACTCAGCGTAAGGATTACATCATATTCGAGAATTGTTGACCTTGTCAACTATTAAAAAGTACTTGCTCTCTAAGGTTGAACTTTTTTTGAGCTTATGCTCATGTATCACATCTTTACCTTAGAAAATGTACTGTATATTCTGTTGTAAACTCTGATGAGATTTAAAATGAATATTGTTATATATTCTGTGTTTTACTACAATGCATAATAGTACGTCTGGTAATTTAGTGCAATGCACGTTGATGTAAAGAATTAAAATGGAGTATTTTATGAAAAGCCGTACTGTGCCTGCACTATGTAAACATGTTCAGACTATAATTTCTCAGCAACAATTAGATCACATTATAGGTAGTGATGTCCCGAACTATTCGCCGGCGAACAGTTCCCGGCGAACATAGCTTGTTCTCGTTCGCCACCCCAAAACACATTCCCCAACTTCTCCTGAATACGGGGATACCAGATTTGTAACACTTTTTTGCAGCCTAGGTGGGCAAAGGGGCCCATATTCCAAAGAGCACCTTTCGGATTTCACCAGCCATTTTTTACAGAATTTGATTTCAAACTCCTTACCACACATTTGGGCCCCTAGAATGCCAGGGCAGTATAACTACCCCACAAGTGACCCCATTTTGGAAAGAAGACACCCCAAGGTATTCGCTGATGGGCATAGTGAGTTCATGGAAGTTTTTATTTTTTCTCACAAGTTAGTGGAATATGAGACTTTGTAAGGGAAAAAAAAAAAAAATCATCATTTCCCACTAACTTGTGACAAAAAATAAAAAATTCTAGGAACTCGCCATGCCCCTCATGGAATACCTTGGGGTGTCTTCTTTCCAAAATGGGGTCACTTGTGGGGTAGTTATGCTGCCCTGGCATTCTAGGGGCCCAAATGTGTGGTAAGGAGTTTGAAATCAAATTCTGTAAAAAATGGCCAGTGAAATCCGAAAGGTGCTCTTTGGAATGTGGGCCCCTTTGCCCACCTAGGCTGCAAAAAAGTGTCACACATGTGGTATCTCCGTATTCAGGAGAAGTTGGGGAATGTGTTTTGGGGTGTAATTTTACATATACCCATGCTGGGTGAGATAAATATCTTGGTCAAATGCCAACTTTGTATAAAAAAATGGGAAAAGTTGTCTTTTGCCAAGATATTTCTCTCACCCAGCATGAGTATATGTAAAAAGACACCCCAAAACACATTCCCCAACTTCTCCTGAATACGGAGATACCACATGTGTGACACTTTTTTGCAGCCTAGGTGGGCAAAGGGGCCCACATTCCAAAGAGCACCTTTCGGATTTCACCGGTCATTTTTTACAGAATTTGATTTCAAACTCCTTACCACACATTTGGGCCCCTAGAATGCCAGGGCAGTATAACTACCCCACAAGTGACCCCATTTTGGAAAGAAGACACCCCAAGGTATTCGCTGATGGGCATAGTGAGTTCATGGAAGTTTTTATTTTTTGTCACAAGTTAGTGGAATATGAGACTTTGTAAGAAAAATAAAAATAAAATAAATCATCATTTTCTGCTAACTTGTGACAAAAAATAAAAAATTCTAGGAACTCGCCATGCCCCTCACGGAATACCTTGGGGTGTCTCCTTTCCAAAATGGGGTCACTTGTGGGGTAGTTATACTGCCCTGGCATTTTCCAGGGGCCCTAATATGTGGTAAGTAGGTAAATGACCTGTGAAATCCGAAAGGTGCTCTTTGGAATGTGGGCCCCTTTGCCCATCTAGGCTGTAAAAAAGTGCCACACATGTGGTATCGCCGTACTCAGGAAAAGTTGGGGAATGTGTTTTGGGGTGTCATTTTACATATACCAATGCTGGGTGAGATAAATATCTTGGTCAAATGCCAACTTTGTATAAAACAATGGGAAAAGTTGTCTTTTGCCAATATATTTCTCTCACCCAGCATGGGTATATGTAAAATGACACCCCAAAACACATTGCCCAACTTCTCCTGAATACGGCGATACTAGATGTGTGACACTTTTTTGCAGCCTAGATGCTCAAAGGGGCCCAGATTCCTTTTATGAGGGCATTTTTAGACATTTGGATCCCAGACTTCTTCTCACGCTTTAGGGCCCCTAAAATGCCAGGGCAGTATAAATACCCCACATGTGACCCCATTTTAGAAAGAAGACACCCCAAGGTATTCAATGAGGGGCATGGCGAGTTCATAGAATTTTTTTTTTTTTGGCACAAGTTAGCGGAAATTGATTTTATTTATTTTTTTCTCACAAAGTCTCCCTTTCCGCTAATTTGGGACAAAAATTTCAATCTTTCATGGACTCAATATGCCCCTCACGGAATACCTTGGGGTGTCTTCTTTCCAAAATGGGGTCACATGTTGGGTATTTATACTGCCCTGGCATTCTAGGGGCCCTAAAGCGTGAGAAGAAGTCTGGAATATAAATGTCTAAAAAATTTTACGCATTTGGATTCCGTGAGGGGTAGGGTGAGTTCATGTGAGATTTTATTTTTTGACACAAGTTAGTGGAATATGAGACTTTGTAAGAAAAAAAAAAAAATTCCGCTAACTTGGGCCAAAAAAATGTCTGAATGCAGCCTTACAGGGGGGTGATCATTGACAGGGGGGTGATCAGGGAGTCTATATGGGGTGATCACCCCCCTGTCATTGATCACCCCCCTATAAGGCTCCATTCAGATGTCCGTATGTGTTTTGCGGATCCGATCCATGTATCCGTGGATCCGTAAAAATTATGCGGACATCTGAATGGAGCTTTACAGGGAGGTGATCAATGACAGGGGGGTGATCAATGACAGGGGGGTGATCAATGACAGGGGGGTGATCAGGGAGTCTATATGGGGTGATCACCACAGTCATTGATCACGCCCCTGTAAGGCTCCATTCAGACGTCCGTATGCGTTTTGCGGATCCGATCCATCTATCAGTGGATCCGTAAAAATCATGCGGACATCTGAATGGAGCTTGACAGGGGGGTGATCAATGACAGGGGGGTAATCAATGACAGGGGCGTATCAGGGAGTCTATATGGGGTGATCACCACAGTCATTGATCACGCCCCTGTAAGGCTCCATTCAGACGTCCGTATGCGTTTTGCGGATCCGATCAATCTATCAGTGGATCCGTAAAAATCATGCGGACATCTGAATGGAGCTTTACAGGGGGGTAATCAATGACAGGGGGGTGATCAGGGAGTCTATATGGGGTGATCACCACAGTCATTGATCACGCCACTGTAAGGCTCCATTCAGACGTCCGTATGCGTTTTGCGGATCCGATCAGTCTATCAGTGGATCCGTAAAAATCATGCGGACATCTGAATGGAGCTTTACAGGGGGGTGATCAATGACAGGGGGGTAATCAATGACAGGGGGGTGATCAGGGAGTCTATATGGGGTGATCACCACATTCATTGATCACGCCCCTGTAAGGCTCCATTCAGACGTCCGTATGCGTTTTGCGGATCCGATCAGTCTATCAGTGGATCCGTAAAAATCATGCGGACATCTGAATGGAGCTTTACAGGGGGGTGATCAATGACAGGGGGGTAATCAAGGACAGGGGGGTGATCAGGGAGTCTATATGGGGTGATCACCACATTCATTGATCACGCCCCTGTAAGGCTCCATTCAGACGTCCGTATGCGTTTTGCGGATCCGATCCATCTATCAGTGGATCCGTAAAAATCATGCGGACATCTGAATGGAGCTTTACAGGGGGGTGATCAATGACAGGGGGGTAATCAATGACAGGGGGGTGATCAGGGAGTCTATATGGGGTGATCAGGGGCGATCAGGGGCGAATAAGGGGTTAATAAGTGACAGGGGGGGTGTGGTGCTTGGTGCTACATATTGCTGAGCTATCTGTGTCCTCTGGTGGTCAATCCAAACAAAGGGGACCACCAGAGGACCAGGTAGCAGGTATATTAGACGCTGTTATCAAAACAGCGTCTAATATACCTGTTAGGGGTTAAAAAAATCACATCTCCAGCCTGCCAGCGAACGATCGCCGCTGGCAGGCTGGAGATCCACTCGCTTACCTTCCGATCCTGTGAATGTGCGCGCCTGTGTGCGCGCGTTCACAGGAAATCTCGCGTCTCGTGAGAGGACGCGCCGGCGCGTCCAGGTGGAATGAAACAACCACCTCCAGGACGCGTCTATGCGTACAGCGGTCCGGAGGTGGTTAAAATTCGCCTGTCTATTGAAGTCTATGGCGGTTCGCCGTTCGCGAACATTCGCTAATTTTATGTTCGTGACATCTCTAATTACAGGCCCATATATTCTTTTGGTTACATAGGACTGCAACTACCATTTAATATTTACTGGGTATGTCCTTTATTGTTAGGATAGGCATAATCATGCATGGTAGTTGGTGAATGTTAAAATTTTCACCAGAATTTTTCTATTCCATTCAAATTTTTGTGATCTGTGAGCTAATCATTAATATAAAAATAATTTTGCCATTTCATGCCTATCCTTCCTTGTTGGTATTTTATGCTACTAGTGCAGTCTAATTGTGAGACAACTTCATCAAATAAATACTGGAGCATGTATGAAGGAAGAGTTTGAAAATACTGTACTTAAAAGGGTTGTCTGAAATAAATAAAAACTTTTATAGGACCAGTAAATGACATAAAATAAAAAATATATACATCATACCAATTTTCTCTCTTACCATTTTCTGTCTTGCCCTTCAGTTCTCCATCCTCCGCATCAATGTTTATTTTCCTGGTTTCAGCGGTGACGTCTCATGTCACTGCTTTAGCCAATCACTGTTCTCAGCAGTTATATGCTCTATATTGCTGAGGCCTGTGATTGGCTTCATGTTGACTTGTTGTTCATGGAACTGCATTGCCACAGCCAGGAAGATGATGTGATCAGGGCGCGTTGCTTTGAGAAAAGAGGGTGAGTGTGACTTCTTCTTATTTGATGACACTTACTGCTGAAGCACCAATATTTTATTTATCTTGGAAACCCCTTTAATGTGTCTAAGTGTGTCCTGTCCACTTGACGGTTATGATGTGAATTACTGTCTGTTGAGGGTTTTTCAATCAAATCATCAGTGTAATCCAGCAGTGGTGCTCGTACTTGCACACTATAGGAAAAAATGTCCGTCTTTCTGGTCACCAGGCCATAGGAGCTCACATAGGCTGGTGCTTTTTTATGTAGTGTGCAAGCATAGCCAGGTTGGTCGTAACCATTGAAACGAGCAGTGTATAATGTGATGGAAAAAATAATCAAACCAGCAAAGGAAGCAATATAGGCAATCACAATACATTAGTAAGTGCCTTGTTTTAAGGTAACTTTCTCTACATCATAAATGCTATTTGCTAAAGTGACAAAACCCCTGTAAATGAATTTAAACATGCCTGGAATAAACATGTCTATCCTAAGAGAAATAAGAAATAACATAAGGGAGTGCCAGATGGGCCATGCTATCTGTTTCTGATGTCAGTGTTCCATGTGTCTTTGTTTCTATTAAATTGAGTCTATCAACATCTTGGACTGTCCAAAATTGCTGAGAGCACTATTCAGCACCCAGGAAGAACAGGGCAAATATAAATCTATAGATACCTTTATTGACTGCAGAACTGTCATGAGCTGTTATTCTCTGGGTGCTTTCCTCCCTCACATGCCCAGGAGTCTGTGCTTTTCTAGTGACAACTCCAGTGTTCTCCTGAATGAATGCTACACCTCTCAGTCAAAGCTGAGGAAGTGGGAAGCAGCTCAGTTCAGAATGTAGACAGTTTTGCATGGTCAAAACTGCTGACAGACTCCCTATAATATGTCTCTAGTACGCTGTACTAAAACAAATATGTCCAAAATAAAAGGTTGAGTTTTATATATATTTTTATTCTTTTGATCACAGAATGCTGTAGAGTTGATTGACTCCACCTGCTTAGCTGTTGTTCGGTGTAATAGCCTACGTTTTTCATCAGCCCTCCCAGCACGGCTCAGTGGATTGTGTGTAGCATTATGGTCTTTATCATTAAAACTATGCTGTCTCTTTACCTGCAGGCTTATATATTCGGGACTTAAATCACAACACCATCCTGTCAAAGCATTAACACTGTTTGCTTTACATATTTATAGGCATATGTCATATGGGACTTGACATTATATTTTGCCAAATATGTATTTTATTTGAATTGAAAGAACATTATTTCCTCTACCATATGCCAAAAACTTAAACAGGACATACTGTAGATGTTTGCTTCCAACACAGTATGCCACATTTTTTTTTTTTTGGGCAATGTTAGATTTATACATAAAACATTCTTGATATGTTGAATTTTCATTTAATAAAACACACTGTAACATAAACGGTGGTGCATTTTTTCTCAGAACTCAGACTTTCCTGAATAAACAGATTTGCAAAGATATTCAAATGTTAGACAGGTGGAATATTTGCTTTGATTATTTTCTTAATATACAACCTTCTGAGATAATCATTAAATGTTGCAAAGGTTTATTAAAGTACTTGGGCATAAGACAAAGATACTGTTAATGAGTCCCCTACACACCAGTAAGTGATTGGCAGCAAGTCTTAGTGACCACCAGTGATGGCAAGTTCGCATTGTTCGCCCGCGAAACATATGCGGGCTGCCATCTTTTCTCACAATTCCGGCGAGGCCAAGGTAAGCCCTTACCTGTGCGCGAGCCGGTCTGAAAACAAGTGCGATCACCGGGAGCAGGCAGTTCCAAGAACAGCCCGATGAAGGCCCCGGTGGCTGTTCTCGGAACTGCCTGCTCCCGCTGACCGCACTTGTCTTCAGACCGGCTCGCGCACAGGCACAGGTAAGGACTTACCTGTGCCTCGCTTGACTTGTGAAAAAAGATGGCAGCCCGCATATGTTCACGGGCGAACAATGCGAACTTGCCATCACTGGTGACCACTAATAAGCCTTAACAGCTGGCTTTAGACAATCATTATCTGTACCCAAAATAGAGCATTAAAAACTATAACTTGTCCTGCAAAAATAAGCTCTCATACAGGTACATTGATGAAAAAACAAAAAGTTATAGCTCTTGGAATGCGATTTAAAAAAAAAAGAGTAGTCACTAAGGGGTTAAAGCATTTTAAAAAGACCATGCTATGTGGCTTGTTCTTATCGGGTATTACTTTCTAAAACGTGTTTATTAGACAACTTTGGATACTAGTCTGAACTAGAGATAAGCGAATTTATCAAAAACTCAATTTGGTCGGTTCGCCAAATTTTTCTGAAATATATTTGTGGCGAATCGCGTTAAAAAACGGCTATTTCCTAGCAGCAGAGAGCCTTTATAGTGGTGTAGAACACTGTGCCTTGCAGTAACATGCATAGGAAGTCCGCTGTGGTAGTGAAACAATACTATGAGTCAGTATGATATGTAGATGACAGGCGTCGCTCTTAGAATCACTACACACTTCACTTATTTGGGCAGTTACAGGGCCAAAACTGACCAAATAACTCAAGTGTAAACTCAGCCTTACAGGTCGATGTTAGCATCAAGAATAAGTGCACTCCTTTTACACCGTTGTCAGCTGATTCCGCATAGATGTCTACAGAACTTGTTCTATTAAACACTTATACAAGTAGAGCCCCCCAACAAAGTAGAGTGGGTGTCAGCAGTAACTTTGTGTTGATGTCACTGATTATTTTGCCCTTCCTCTGATCCGTCAGAACAGTAACCCCCAAAAAACGGATCCTGTCTGTGAAGAATCCGCCTTCACTCGGTCAGCATTTGGTCAGTAATCCATCAGTATTGCTAAAGCCCCAAAAAAACAGGAGTGGATCCGAAACAGAGATGACACGTAAATTGAATATTTGCATGTCTTATGTGTTTTGTACCCACTCCTGCAATTGGCTACCAAATCATAAGCCATAATCATATTCTGATGAAAAATAGGGACCATGTCATGCAGGCCTTACAGCTGTTACACAGACAGGATCCGTTGTGCGTCTCATTTTTCCTTCCTTCTGACAGATCAGAAGAAGGGTCAAATAAATGATGATCTCAGCCAGGCCGAAAGGCAAAATAGTGGCCCAGTCATGAAGTGGGGAGGGTGGGAACAGCATGAGAAGTCCACAGAGTGGCCCTATGACGTAGTGATGAGGTGGAAGCAGCATGAGGAGACTACAGAGTGCCCCAATGACAGTGTGGAGGTGGCTGCAGCATCAGGAGGAGGCCACCGAGTGGCACAATGACACCGTAGCTCAAATTGTGACGTCACACAGCGCTCCGTGTGAGCGCGAGCGAGCAAACTTTTGAATTAGAGCTGTGCCGCCCGCTGGGGCAAGCTCAGTAAAAGTAATAGGGTCTAGCCTCCCGAATCCCCTTCATGCTGATGTGAGAGCGATAGAAAAAGCACAAACATACAGTCGAATAAACAAGAACCCAGAAACAGGTAATTACCAATCTGGAGTTGTATAGCTATTGTATATTGTGTTTTTAGGGCACTGACAGATAGTGAAGGTGGACAGAGAGTGCATCGTGCAGTACCATAGTACAAAATATACGTGTCACCTGTGAATAGTAGCGGTGGCAATACTGCTGCAGTATTGCAGCGTTAGTGATTAGGAGGTGCAAGCGTCTGTGTAAAAGAGAAAAATAAGGAGTGTTTCCGAATAGTAGCTGAGGCAGGTAGCCAGAAGAAAAAGGTCTCTTTTGTCAAAGTGTTGTTGTGGCACCATGGATGATAATAGTCTGATGCATCAGGCATTGATGGGTGGAAATCCTGGTTGATCCACGCCTGATTCATCTTGACAAAGCTTCACATTTTGGGTGGACAGGCGAGTTCTTCTTGAGGTAACTATGGCCCCCACCGCACTATACACCCGCTCTGATGCCACACTACTGACCAGGACAGCTTTTCCAGGGCAAACTCGGCAAGTTGCAGCCACAAATTCAGTTTGGCTGCCCAGTACTCTAGCGAATCTTCAATGTGGGGTGGCAAGGTGCTGTCCAAGTATGCCACCACCTGCTGGTTCAGGTCCTGCTCCAGGTCTAGCTGCTGCTGCTGGTGAGTAGTTTCTTTACTAGGTGGGCGAAGAAAGCTGCTCATTAGCGACACTAGACTCAAGTTGCTGCTGATGGAGATGGAACTGCTCCTACCCCCCCACCCTGCCACAGCAGCCATGGCAGAGGAACGTGAGCGCAGAAGGCCCCCCCGGTCAGACCTGCGATAAGATGGACAATGGTGCAGATAGGCAGCAGGCAACTGACTACATAGGATGTCTCTATAGTCGTTCAGTTTGTCCTCCCTCTTAGCAGGTGCAAAAAAGGCCCCCATTTTGGACCGTTAGTAAGGGTTCAACAAGGTGGAGAGCCAAAAGTTATCCCTCTGCCGAATGTTGACAATTCATCTTTCACTACGCAAGCAAGTGAGCATGCATCGGGCCATTTGTGCAAGTGACGCAGAGGGACTCCCTGCCTCCATCTCCACTGCATACTGCCAGGCTGTGTCGGAGTCCTCTACCTCGTCTTCCTCATCGCCCTGTAGCTCCTCTGGCTGCTCCTGCTCTCCTGTCACTTGTGTGTAAACTCACCCATTTTGCTACACATGCTTTTGCTCCAATGTAAATCTCTTCCTCCTCCAGTTTAGCTCCGCAGGGCTTATGTAGCCATGAGAACCACCTCTCCAGCACCTGACCAGCCAGATTTGCCAGCATCTGTTCCAGGACATGAAGCAGTGGAATGACATTGTTCATCCCGTAGTCCTGGCGACTGACAAATAACGTGGCCTCCTCAAAGGGCCTGAGCAAACGGAAAGTGTCACGCATTAGCTGCCACTGGCTGACATCGAAGTTACACAGGGGAATACTCCTGTCTGCTTGGATCATCAAGAAATCGTTTATAACCTTTCTCTGTTCGTATAGTCGGTCCAACATATGGAGGATGGAATTCCAAAGAGTGGAAACGTCGCATATTAGCCTATGTTGAGGAATGCCATTCTGCCGCTGCAGCTCAAGGAGGGTGTGCTTTGCGGTGTACAAGTGGCTGAAGTGCATTCAAAGTTTCCTGTCCATTTTTAGGGTGTCTTGCAGAAGCGTGGAAGACTTCAGGAACCGCTTGACAACCAGATTGAACACATGTGACATGCAGGGCGCATGGCTCAGCCCTCCTTGATGCAGCGCTGACACTATGTTCTTCCCGTTGTCAGTCACCATGGTTCCGATTTTGAGTTGTCGCGGAGAAAGCAAGGATTCGATTTCTTGATGAAGGACACGGAGCAGTTCCTCCCCTGTGTGACTACGTTAGCCCAGCCAAATGAGGTGCAGAATAGCATGTCACCGCCTTGCCCTGCACATGTGGTATGCTGGAGGGGCACTGTGAATTGTCCCTGCAGTGGAGGCTGAGGACATGGTGGAGAATGAGGAGGCAGAGGCAGACATTGTCGCAGTACCAATGGTGTGACAACGTGGAGGCGGAAGCGGTGTCACCTGGCCAAGTTGCTGGTGTTGCTGTGCAGAAACTAAATTAACCCAGTGGGCCGTAAAGGACATGTATTGTCCCTGACCGTAGTTACAGCTCCAAACGTTGGCACTGCTATGCACTTTGGAAGACACTGACAGGCTTAAGGACTGGCCCACCTTCTGTTCTACATGTGTGTGCAGGGCTAGTACTGCCTTTTTGGCAAATAAATGTCAGCTTGGGACTCTCCACCTCGGCTCGGCACAAGCCATAATTTCTCTGAAAGGTGCAGAGTCTACCACTTGGAAAGGGAGGGACTGCAGCATCAGCAACTTGGATAGGAACACATTCAGCTTTTGCGCCATTGGATGAGTGCACGCATACTGTTGTCTCTTGGCAATCGCTTCAGTGAACGATTGCTGATGGAATGACTAACGAGGAGGAGGAGGAGCAAGTGCATCAGTCCCAGCAGACAATGGGAAAGATAGATAGCTCCCTTTCGACTGAGGTGGTGAAGCCTTGACTACCTGAAACTGGGTGCGTGCCACTGGGTGATGCAGCAGTTGCTGAGGCAGGCTGGACCACCACATCGGAGCCACGGTTCTCCCAGGCTACTTTATGGTGACGCTGCATATGTTGATACAGGGCCGTGGTGCCAACATTGGCACCCTGGCCACGCTTCACCTTCTGCCCACGGATTCTACATATGGCCATGTTCACCTTCTATGGCGGCTTAACAAAAAACTGCCACACCGCCGAGTAGGAGATTTTACCCCAACACTATGCACTGACTGACTGCTACCGCCGCTGCTTCCATGCTCCCGTGCACTACTACTTTCTGGGCAGGTATTCTCCTGCGAAGCAGGTGGTCTAACCTGGACATGTTTGGCTACCGACCGTCCACTGCTGCCACCCTGCTGACTCCTGGCCACGCTAGCGACTTGCTGGCTCCACCGCTGCCTCATGGGCATGCTGCCACCCTCTTCTCGTGATGATGATGAAGCCCCCAATTTACCAGGCTCCCAAGGGCGATCAGCTGCATCATCATCATCGAATACTGTCTGTACGTCACTGATGTCTTCCTCAACGGTCTCTAGGTCAAGAGCCTCACCGCTCGCAACACCAGCTCCCACGCCACACTCCTCATCACTACTTGCCCGCCTAGCGTCTCCTCCACATCTTGGCTGGCCAGTAGCTGCTGACTGTCCTCCAGTAGCTCGTCCTCACTGTATAGTGGAGCTGAGCCCACAATATTTCTCTGACTGAGGGAACAGAAAAGGACAGGGGTAGGTTGAGGACAGGTGAGGGCACAGGGCCTTGTCCCAGGCCATGCCAACTAAGGGTTGTGTCTGACCAACCCACCGATTCTTGGCTGGGGGTGTCTGATATCACTTGGGACTAAGTGGATGACCGAGTCAACCATTCAAGAACTGCTGGATTGCTGGTCAAGACACGACCGCTAGATGACACCGGGAGCTCAGGCCTTTCGCTGCGACTCCTGCTGCCACGCCCCCTTACTCTGCTGCGACCTGTGCCTGCGCCAGTAACATTTAGGCCTCTGCCACTCCCATGTTCAGGGCCTGTCACTTCTCTGTCTGACATACTGTTAGATCAGATAGCTAATTAAAAACACCCCAAAAAGGGCTTTAATTTTGTCACTTCACCACACAACGGCAAATTCTTTTTTTGTGCCACTAATACATCCAAAAAAGGGCTTTAGAACATATAACTGCACCGCTGAACAGCAAATTTATTTTTTCTTTTGCCACTAATACACAACTAAAAGGGCTTTAGAACATCTAACTGCACCGCTGAACGTCAAATATATTTTTCTTTTTCCACTAATACACAACAAAAAGGGCTTTAGAACATATAACTGCACTGCTGAACGGCAAAAAAAAATATTTGATGCTAAAAAGGGCTTTAGAACATATAACTGCACCGCTGAACGGGAAATATATTTTACTTTTGCCACTAATACACGACAAAAAGGGCTTTAAAGCATAACTGCACCGCTAAACAGCAAATATATTTTACTTTTGCCACTAATACATGACAAAAACGGCTTTAGAGCATACAGTTGCAAGAAAAGTATGTGAACCCTTTAGAATGATATGGATTTCTGCACAAATTGGTCATAAAATGTGATCTGATCTTCATCTAAGTCACAACAATAGAGAGTCACAGTCTGCTTAAACTAATAACACATAAAGAATAAATGTTACTATGTTTTTATTGAACACACCATGTAATTATTCACAGTGCAGGTGGAAAAAGTATGTGAACCCCTAGACTAATGACATTTCCAAGAGCTAATTGGAGTGAGGTGTCAGCCAACTGGAGTCCAATCAATGAGATGAGATTGGAGGTGTTGGTTACAGCTGCCCTGCCCTATAAAAACACACACACCAGTTCTGGGTTTGCTTTTCACAAGAAGCATTGCCTGATGTGAATGATGCCTCGCACAAAAGAGCTCTCAGAATACCTATGATTAAGAATTGTTGACTTGCATAAAGCTGGAAAGGGTTATAAAAGTATCTCCAAAAGCCTTGCTGTTCATCAGTCCATGGTAAGACAAATTGTCTATAAATGGAGAAAGTTCAGCACTGCTGCTACTCTCCCTAGGAGTGGCCGTCCTGTAAACATGACTGCAAGAGCACAGCGCAGACTGCTCAATGAGGTGAAGAAGAATCCTAGAGTGTCAGCTAAAGACTTACAAAAGTCTCTGGCATATGCTAACATCCCTGTTAGCGAATCTACGATATGTAAAACACTAAACAAGAATTAATTTCATGGGAGGATACCACAGAGGAGGCCACTGCTGTCCAAAAAAAACATTGCTGCACGTTTACAGTTTGCACAAGAGCACCTGGATGTTCCACAGCAGTACTGGCAAAATATTCTGTGGACAGGTGAAACCAAAGTTGAGTTTGTCACGGGGTTCCGAAGGTGCACTCGGTCCCCCATTGCCCGCAGACCTGTTGCTTAGCTTTGGGAATGAGGATTTGTGCTTGACCTCATTCCCAGGGCGGCTTTGCTGGCTGGGTGGCTCCCTGCTCCTAGTCTGCCTTGAGCGCCGAGCTGATCACTCGGTGCTCGACTGGTTGGCCTGTCGGTCATGTGACGCTGGCCACGTCACATGACCCTCACTCCCCACTATAAATACAGGCAGCCTGCTGGCCACAGGTTGCCTGTTAATTTCTAGGTTCCTGGCTATTTGTTGGACTACTGAATATTTACCTGATCCTGTTCCCTGACGATCCTCTGCCTGCTCCTCTGTACTGCGCATACATCCTGGTATTGTGACCTCGGCTCCCACCTGACTACTCTCTTAGGACTCCTCTTGTACTTCGCTACTCTCCTGGTATTTGACCCCGGCTTCTCCTGACCATTCTTTGCTTAATCCGTTGTACTGCGTAGCTCTCTTGGTTCTTACCCGGTCCGTTCATGTTCCGTATTTTGTCTTGTCTGTCTTCCCTGCACATATCCTAAGTTAGGGACTGCCGTCCAGTTGTCCCCTGTCATCAGGACTCGTGAGGCAAGTAGGCAGGGCCAGGGGTGAGGGTGGAGCGCAGTGGTCACTACCCTTCCCCCTGTGTGTGTGTGGACGTGACCGTTACAGAGTTGTTTGGAAGAAACACACAGCACTATGTGTGGAGAAAAAGAGGCACAGCACACTAACATCAAAACCTCATCCCAACTGTGAAGTATGGTGGTGGGGGCATCATGGTTTGGGGCTGCTTTGCTGCCTTCTGGAGTGGCCCAGTCAGAGTCCTAACCTCAACCTGATTGAGATGCTGTGGCATGACCTCAAGAAAGCGATTCACACCAGACATCCCAAGAATATTACTGAAACAGTTCTGTAAAGAGGAATGGTCAAGAATTACTCCTGACCGTTGTACACGTCTGATCTGCAACTACAAGAAACGTTTGGTTGAAGTTATTGCTGCCAAAGGAGGTTCAACCAGTTATTAAATCCAAGGGTTCACATACTTTTTCCACCTGCACTGTGAATGTTTACATGGTGTGTTCAATAAAAACATGGTAACATTTAATTCTTTGTGTGTTATTAGTTTAAGCAGACTGTGATTGTCTATTGTGACTTAGATGAAGATCAGATCACATTTTAGGACGAATTTGTGCAGAAATCCATATCATTCCAAAGGGGTCACATACTTTTTCTTGCAACTGTATATCTGCTCCACTGAACAGCAAATAAAACATTTTTTTGTGCCACTAATACACGCCAAAAAGGGCTGTAATTTTCGCACTTCACCACACAATGGCTTCACCACTAATACAAGCCAAAAAATGCTTTAGAACATATAACTTCTCCGCATAAGAGCAAATAAGACATAGAAATATTTTCTTGTAATAAACCCTGCTAATAATGGCTGTATCAAACAGTTTGTTGGAATTACAGAGCTGTATAATGGCAGTTTGGATCCCTAGTCAGTGCAGAAAGATGTAATAGGATTGTCGCTATTACCCAGGCTGTAACCTTCCCTACTGAACCCTGTTCTACATAAATGCTGTAGAATGATTCCTCCCTATCATTTCCCTACACCGTGAATAATTTTTCCTTGAACTTGTAAATCGTTTTTTTTAGCACAATGAAGTATTTCCTAGTACTGTCCCTAGCACCTGCTGTCGTCTCTGCCTGCACTAAGTACACTGGAAATTGGCAGAATCCAATATCGCTAAGGCTATTTATAGGGCTGTGACATCACAGGGCTGGGTGGCTGCTGATTGGCTGCATGCATGGCATTATGGCTGATCTTGCCTTCCCAGAGTTCCTTGCTCCATGTCCTCACACGTGCAGCAGCCATTTTAGGAAAAATGCGATTCGTTACCATAAAGCGTGAGTAAATTCAGATTCGGTGCGAATAAATTTTTTCCTGAAATTCGGATCGAATTACACTTCCCCAACTTCGATTCGCTTATCTCTAGTCATAACAGTAAGCTACCATGGTAGATTAACAGTGCATTTGGAATTGTATGTACATTAGCGTACACCTTGTAAACCTTTCTATTTTTTATGTTTTGGCTGCCAAAAACAAATTATTTTTATCAATGCAGTTTTTTAAGTCTACAAAAAATGTAGTACTGTATGTACATCTTCCCTACCTATTGATTAATTTTGAGTGAATCAAAGTATCCGAAGTGGAATTTGATCTGAAGTTTTAGGAAAAATTTAATTTGCAACGAATTTAAATTTCCTCACGCTTCATGGTAATTAACCATTTTTTTCCTAAAATGGCGGCTACACGTGTTACAAATCGAAAGTAAGAAGCCCAGGAATAAGAGATCATCCATAATGCCAAATTCATCCAGCCAATCAGCAGTTAGCCAGCCCCTGTGATGTCACAGCCCTTTAAAAGTCTCATCCTAAGCGGTCTGCACCATTTCACTGTGAGCTAAGCATAGGGAGGGACGTGACACTGTTGCTAAAAGCTTTTAATTGTGGAATATTCAATAGGGAAAGAACAGGGACAGTGCAGGGACAGTGTAGGGTGATCATAGGAAAAAAAATGTTTACACACTTTAGGGAGAGCATAGGGAGTCTGCAGGGACTGTAATCTGAAGCTGAAGGGATCCATAGGAGACAGCACAGTTTGCATCAATCCATGTGAAGGGCACAGAGCTATCTAATTGAACAGTCTCCACCTTGTTTAATAGATAAGCAATTTTATTAGACCTTGATTCTCAAATTGGGGTGAATAAGCTGTCTAATTTTCCTGCAGTGTCCACCTTGTTTAATAGATAAGTAATTCTACCGTATTACACCTCGATTCTCAAATTGGGGTGAATAAGCTTTCTATTTTTACTGTTTTTGGCGTGCCCACGTTGTTTAATAGAGAAGTAATTCAATTCGGCCTTGATTCTTAAATTGGGGTGAATAAGCTGTCTAATTTTACAGCTACTGGGATGTCCATTTTGTTTAATAGATAAGCAATTCTACCATATTACACCTTGATTCTCAAATTGGGGTGAATAAGCTGTCTAATTCTACAGTTTCCCTACTAGCTATGCCTGTTGTTGCGATGCACAGTCATGTACACTGAGATACACTCTCCCTGCAGGCCGGGATATAGCTGATTTAACATGCTCCGTGACAAATTCATTTGAAACAAAGCAAATTTCTTGAAAAAATTCGGCAAAGCGTCTGAATCAATTTTTAACTTTTTTATTTTATTCGGGGGCGGTGCCTGACTGAGCAGCCAGACGGATGCCTGAGCTTTAGCTCCCATCACACAAGCCAGCATCGAGCCTAATCCTGCAGCCTAAAGAACCCCACCATGGTCAAAATTGCCAGAGACAGGATCAGGACCACCCGGACTCGGCAGATCCAAGAAGAATCAATCTGAAATAGAACAATACCTGAACAAAAAAAAACGGTAGCTTCTCTGGAGCACGAGCCCAAGATGGCACCGCGCCCTCAGCATGACTCAGACACACATTAAAACTCAGACGCGGAGAGCTCCGTGGACCTAGGAGACCAGGTATACTCACCTGGCACCTTATCCTTCTCCAAGAAATATTTTTAAAAAGCCTTGGCTGTGGCCCTAGCGCCTGTCATGAGAGAATTGGCAGACATTAAGACCAATGTGCGGCAAATTGGTCATAGATTGGAAGTGTTAGAGACTAATTAAGCCATGCAAGTGGCACTTAGTGAGGCCATAGCGGCTAACATCGCAGCCCAGAATGAGGCTATCTAGCATTTACGCGGATAGAGGATCAAGAAAATTGGAGCCTCCGCAAGAATGTACGTGTTAAGGGTCTACCAGAAACTGTGACTCACGAGAGGCTGAGGGAGGCCATGATGCAGATATTTGGTAATATTCTAGGTGAGGACAGGGCAAGATCTATTGGTATAGAACGGATACAATGGTCCCTGAGACCCTCACCGAAAGAAGGAGAGCCACCGAGGGATGTTGTCTGTGGGCTCCTCAGCTATGTAGATACTGCTGTGATTTTGGAAGGAGCTAAAGAGCATGGGGAGCTGAACCATGATGGCCACCCTATAGCATTATATCAAGATGTCTTCATTTTGTTAAAAGTTAAAAGTAGGGAGGGAAACCACAACTCATTGAGGCTTATACATGCTATAAGATATGCATCCACCAAACATATTCCGCTAGTGCTACTTAGCACAGACGCAGAGAAAGCCTTTGACAGAGTCGATTGGGAATTTTTACAAAAGGTGCTATTGCGCTTTGGTGCTCCAATCTCGGTTATGTCCCTATACAACCATCCGAGTGCTAGCATTAGAGTTAATGGGACTTTGTCTGCTCCCTTTGAAATCCTCAACGGTACCATGCAAGTTTGCCCACTTCCCTTCCCCCACACACTATTTGTATTAGTCATAGAAACTTTACTCCAGGCTATCAGAGAACATAAGCTGATTCAGGGCTTACAGGTGGGAGCTGTAATACACCAGAATGCAGCTTTCGCAAATGACCTGCTAATACTGATTACTAACCTGGATATATCCTTCCCACATATTATTTAATTATTCGAAGAGTTCGGGAGATTCTCCAACTTCAAAGTCGACTACACTAAATTGGAAGCCCTCAATATCTCCGCACCTCGAGTGGTAATGGACGCATTGAGAAAGTCAATGCCATTTAAATAGCAGGCGTCCCAACTGAAATACCTAGGAATCTACCTAACTAAAGACCCATCGCTCCTTTATGGGGAGAACTATCCACCGCTAATTCAAGAGATTAAAACAATGCTATCCTCGCTTTCTATGCCTTATGTCTTCTGGATGGGGCACAAGAATTTATTACGCTCATGTGTCATGCCCAAATTATTATATATGCTCCCAATGGTACCCGTTGGATCTCCTTGTGTGTCACTGGCTGTGGCACTTTGGGAGTGGACATCGAGCGTACTGCGCTAGGCGATCAACAGCTGGCTAGGCTTTGGGGCCTGACGGTGCCCAAGATTGCGATATCTGTGTTGACAAAAGGAATTTACTCTACTTTTCGATCCGTTAACAGCAGCTCCCCCCTCCTGTCCCGTCTCCTAACCTCTCTCCCTGCCCAGTTAATCCCATACTATGTCCTCCCTTACCGCACCCACGCTCCAAGCTTCTGGGTTAGGTTAAAGGATAAATCAGTTGAGGACCTCCTAACGGAAATAGGCTCTGAAGAGAATGTTTTGCCTTACTGCTCTACAACACTCCCATCAGGTAACTTTCTAGAAAAACATGAGCTCTCCCACTCTTTTTCTGCTATATTTTCAGCAAGAAAGGACCTGGGAGAACCCCCCTGGTTGGAAAAATCCTTAAATCCTTTACCCACCCACCCTAGGTGGATCTCCTTTCTATATCATACCCTTTATTCTCTAAAGCAGCCGTCTCGGCCAGCATATATAGTGGGCTGGGAGAGAGAATTGCAAAGGTCATTTACTGAACCCGAAATTGTAACAATTTGCATTAGGTCCCATGGGTTTTCTAGACGTCTTCGCATACAAGAACACTCCTTTAAGGTTTTGACGAGATGGTATAACTATCTGAAAAAATTATTCCAATTGGGCCTCGCTCAATCTGACCTGTGCTGGAGGTGCCAACAAGATTCTGGCTCCCTCCTTCATATATTCTGGTCTTGTCCACCTATCCAGACATTTTGGCAACAGATAAAGTCAAAGATCAATGTGATTTGTGGCATCCAGATCTGATTGTCCCCAGAATCGGTTCTGCTATGGTTACCAAATGACTCGTGGTCCCCATCAGCACTTAACCTACCCACTCTCCTAATAAAAGTTGCCCGCCTATTGATTCCCCTAAAATGGCTTAGTACAGACCCACCAACAATTGACCATTGGTATAGCAAACTTGACCAACTGTATAGAATGGAGGAGCTAGCCAGCTGGGCCTCCAGACAACACGCTAAATTTTTTAAATTATGGCACCTGTGGAAGTACTACAGAGCATCCCATTGGACCTAGGGCTTCAATGATGATCCATATGGTTATGTAACTGGGATACCCCTTTGCTTCACAGCTTCCTGTTTCTCTTTCTGTTATAATGGTTCCTTTTTTCATTCCACTTCTATATATTACTAGACGTCTCTGACAACTTTCCTTGCCCTGGTCAATGCAAGTTGTCACTCTCGGGATACCCTTTCTCAGATGGGAGGGCCCATCTCATCCCTTTAACCCTTGCTTATCTCCATCAAAGCAACCGTTCTGGATAACACAGCTATTACCCTTTGAGTTTTAGAACTAACTTAGACCCGTTATATTATCGGATACGAATGACTACACATTTGTCTATGTCCTGCCTGTATAGGACCACTGCTATACTCTGGAAGTTTCATATGGAAGTTTCAGGTTGGCTGAAACCATATAAACAAATATTAATGTTAATATTTGTGCAATGTTTGTAAAAAAATAATTTTGATGCACAGTTATAAGAAGGTCTTGTTGATTTTTGAACTATTGGGTGCTTTGGCAAACTTTAGGGTTTTTACAGTCAGAAGGTTGAATAGTCTGTGAGACTGTTTTGTGAGTTTGTGTGCCTGTACACATTAGTCTTGTGGGAAGCATGTACTACACACAGCATGAACTTTGTTTTCAGAAGGATATTGGTTGATAAAAACCTCTGATTAGTTGATTATTTACAGTATGTTTTAGGCCACGTTCACCAATGACGAAACGTTTGACCAGACAAAAAAAACATTGTATGCCACAGTTTTTGTCCAGCCAAAACCCGGAAATCTTCTGGATCACCTTTGGACCTCATTGTAGTACAGGATTTGGGAATGCTGGATCCTGTGAGATCTGGCATGCTGCTTTGTGCTGGAACAGCCTGCCAAATCTCCTAAACAAAGATGTGAACATGGCCTAAGTCATCTTGCTGCTTTTTTGTTATCTTGACAACTTTATGGCAAAATATACTTTCCATGTTTATCCCCACATTAGTCTATGAATGGACTTGGCTTGGATTACAGTTTTATTACTTTCCAAAGTTGGTTTAAAATTTGCAGTAAATACAGTTGCAAGAAAAAGTATGTGAACCCTTTGGAATGATATGGACTTCTGCACAAATTGGTCATAAAATGTTATCTAATCTTCATCTACGTGCGAGCCGAGATTTCCTGTGAACGCGCGCACACAGGCGCACGCGTTCACAGGAACGGAAGGTAAGAGAGTGGATCTCCAGCCTGCCAGCGGCGATCGTTCGCTGGCAGGCTGGAGATGTGTTTTTTTTAACCCCTAACAGGTATATTAGACGCTGTTTTGATAACAGCGTCTAATATACCTGCTACCTGGTCCTCTGGTGGTTCCCTTTGTTTGGATCGACCACCAGAGGACACAGGTAGCTCAGTAATATGTTGCACCAAGCACCACTACACTACACCCCCCCCTGTCACTTATTAACCCCTTATTCACCCTTGATCACCCTTGATCACCCCTGATCACCCCATATAGACTCCCTGATCACCCCCCTGTCATTGATTACCCCCCTGTCATTGATCAACCCCCTGTCATTGATCAACCCCCATTCAGATGTCCGCATGATTTTTACGGATCCACTGATAGATGGATCGGATCCGCAAAACGCATACGGACGTCTGAATGGAGCCTTACAGGGGCGTGATCAATGACTGTGGTGATCACCCCATATAGACTCCCTGATCACCCCCCTGTCATTGATTACACCCCTGTCATTGATCACCCCCCTGTAAAGCTCCATTCAGATGTCCGCATGATTTTTACGGATCCACTGATAGACTGATCGGATCCGCAAAACGCATACGGACGTCTGAATGGAGCCTTACAGGAACGTGATCAATGACTGTGGTGATCACCCCATATAGACTCCCTGATCACCCCCCTGTCATTGATTACACCCCTGTCATTGATCACCCCCCTGTAAAGCTCCATTCAGATGTCCGCATGATTTTTACGGATCCACTGATAGATGGATCGGATCCGCAAAACGCATACGGACGTCTGAATGGAGCCTTACAGGGGCGTGATCAATGACTGTGGTGATCACCCCATATAGACTCCCTGATCACCCCCCTGTCATTGATTACCCCCCTGTCATTGATCAACCCCCTGTAAAGTTCCATTCAGATGTCCGCATGATTTTTACGGATCCACTGATAGATGGATCGGATCCGCAAAACGCATACGGACGTCTGAATGGAGCCTTACAGGGGCGTGATCAATGACTGTGGTGATCACCCCATATAGACTCCCTGATCACCCCCCTGTCATTGATCACCCCCCTGTAAAGCTCCATTCAGATGTCCGCATGATTTTTACAGATCCACTGATAGATGGATCGGATCCGCAAAACGCATACGGACGTCTGAATGGAGCCTTACAGGGGCGTGATCAATGACTGTGGTGATCACCCCATATAGACTCCCTGATCACCCCCCTGACATTGATTACCCCCCTGTCATTGATCAACCCCCTGTAAAGCTCCATTCAGATGTCCGCATGATTTTTACGGATCCACTGATAGATGGATCGGATCCGCAAAACACATACAGGCGTCTCCCTGGAGCCTTCCAGGGGGGGTGATCACCCCATATAGACTCCCTGATCACCCCCCTGTCATTGATCACCCGCCTGTCAGGCTGCATTCAGATGTCCGTATGATTTTTACGGATCCACGGATACATGGATCGGATCCGCAAAACACATACGGACATCTGAATGGAGCCTTACAGGGGGGTGATCAATGACAGGGGGGTGATCACCCCATATAGACTCTCTGATCACCCCCCTGTCATTGATCACCCCCCTGTCATTGATCACCCCTCTGTAAGGGTCCATTCAGACATTTTTTTGGCCCAAGTTAACGGAATTATTATTTTTTTTTCTTACAAAGTCTTACAAAATCCGAAAGGTGCTCTTTGGAATATGGGTCCCTTTGCCCACCTAGGCTGCAAAAAAGTGTCACACATCTGGTATCTCCGTATTCAGGAGAAGTTGGGGAATGTGTTTTGGGGTGTCATTTTACATATACCCATGCTGGGTGAGAGAAATATCTTGGCAAAAGACAACTTTTACCATTTTTTTATACAAAGTTGTCTTTTGCCAAGATATTTCTCTCACCCAGCATGGGTATATGTAAAATGACACCCCAGAACACATTCCCCAACTTCTCCTGAATACGGAGATACCACATGTGTGACACTTTTTTGCAGCCTAGGTGGGCAAAGGGGCCCACATTCCAAAGAGCACCTTTCGGATTTCACCAGCCATTTTTTACAGAATTTGATTTCAAACTCCTTACCACACATTTGGGCCCCTAGAATGCCAGGGCAGTATAACTACCCCACAAGTGACCCCATTTTGGAAAGAAGACATCCCAAGGTATTCGCTGATGGGCATAGTGAGTTCATGGAAGTTTTTATTTTTTGCCACAAGTTAGTGGAATATGAGACTTTGTAAGAAAAAAAAAAATAATCATCATTTTCCGCTAACTTGTGACAAAAAATAAAAAGTTCTATGAACGCACTATGCCCATCAGCGAATACCTTAGGGTGTCTACTTTCCGAAATGGGGTCATTTGTGGGGTGTTTGTACTGTCTGGCCATTGTAGAACCTCAGGAAACATGACAGGTGCTCAGAAAGTCAGAGCTGCTTCAAAAAGCGGAAATTCACATTTTTGTACCATAGTTTGTAAACGCTATAACTTTTACCCAAACCATTTTTTTTTTTACCCAAACATTTTTTTTTATCAAAGACATGTAGAACAATAAATTTAGAGCAAAATTTATATATGGATCTCGTTTTTTTTTGCAAAATTTTACAACTGAAAGTGAAAAATGTCATTTTTTTGCAAAAAAATCGTTAAATTTCGATTAATAACAAAAAAAGTAAAAATGTCAGCAGCAATGAAATACCACCAAATGAAAGCTCTATTAGTGAGAAGAAAAGGAGGTAAAATTCATTTGGGTGGTAAGTTGCATGACCGAGCAATAAACGGTGAAAGTAGTGTAGGTCAGAAGTGTAAAAAGTGGCCTGGTCTTTCAGGGTGTTTAAGCACTGGGGGCTGAGGTGGTTAAAGGGCTTCTGTCAGCCCACTAAACCGTTTTTGTTTTTTTTTGCTTAATAATAACCCCTACACTGCGATTTATCCATACATAAGTAAAATAATAATTTTGGTTCAGTAGAATTTGCTAAAACCCTATTTTTATAATATGTAAATTACCTGGCTACCAGCAAGTAGGGCGGCTACTTGCTGGTAGCAGCCGCATCCTCCGATGGTAATGACGCCCCCTCTGCTTGTTGATTGACAGGGCCAGCGGACGGGATCTTTCTCCGCTGGCCCTGCCTGTTTTCATTCAATATCTGGCGCCTGCGCCGCGGCCGTACCTATCTTCAATCGGCGCAGGCGCACTGAGAGGAGGCCACTCACTCGGCCGCTTCATCCTCAATGCGCCTGCGCCGGGTGTAGATGTGACGTCATCGGCGCAGGTGCATTGAGGATGAAGCGGCCGAGTGAGTGGCCGCCTCTCAGTGCGCCTGCGCCGATTAAAGATAGGTACGGCCGCGGCGCAGGCGCCAGATATTGAATGAAAACAGGCAGGGCCAGCGGAGAAAGATCCCGTCCGCTGGCCCTGTCAATCAACAAGCAGAAGGGGCGTCATTACCATCGGAGGATGCGGCTGCTACCAGCAAGTAGCCGCCCTACTTGCTGGTAGCAAGGTAATTTACATATTATAAAAATAGGGTTTTAGCAAATTCTACTGAACCAAAATTATTATTTTACTTATGTATGGATAAATCGCAGTGTAGGGGTTATTATTAAGCAAAAAAAACAAAAAACGGTTTAGTGGGCTGACAGAAGCCCTTTAAACTAATAACACACAAAGAATTAAATGTTACTATGTTTTTATTGAACACACCACTTAAACATTCACAGTGCAGGTGGTAAAAGTATGTGAACCCTTGGATTTAATAACTGGTTGAACCTCCTTTGGCAGCAATAACTTCAACCAAACGTTTCCTGTAGTTGCAGATCAGACGTGCACAACTGTCAGAAGTAATTCTTGACCATTCCTCTTTACAGAACTGTTTCAGTTCAGCAATATTCTTGGGATGTCTGGTGTGAATCACTTTCTTGAGGTCATGCCACAGCATCTCAATCGGGTTGAGGTCAGGACTCTGACTGGGCCACTCCAAAAGGCATATTTTTTTCTGTTTAAGCCATTCTGTTGTTAATTTATTTCTATGCTTTGGGTCGTTGTCCTGTTGCAACACCCATCTTCTGTTGAGCTTCAGCTGGTGGACAGATGGCCTTAAGTTCTCCTTCAAAATTTCTTGATAAACTTGGGAATTGATTTTTCCTTTGATAATAGCAATCCGTCTAGGCCCTGACGCAGCCAAGCAGCCCCAAACCATGATGCCCCCACCACCATACTTCACAGTTGGGATGAGGTTTTGATGTTGGTGTGGTGTGCCTCTTTTTCTCCACACATAGTGTTGTGTGTTTCTTCCAAACAACTCAACTTTGGTTTCATCTGTCCACAGAATATTATGCCAGTACTGCTGTGGAACATCCAGGTGCTCTTGTGCAAACTGTAAACGTGCAGCAATGTTTTTTTTGGACAGCAGTGGCTTCCTCTGTGTTATCCTCTCATTAAATCCATTCTTGTTTAGTGTTTTATGCATCGTAGCATCGCTAACAGGGATGTTAGCATATGTCAGAGACTTTTTTAAGTCTTTAGCTGACACTCTAGGATTCTTCTTCACCTCATTTAGCAGTCTGTGCTGTGCTCTTGCAGTCATCTTTACAAGACGGCCACTCCTAGGGAGAGTAGCAGCAGTGCTGAACTTTCTCCATTTATAGACAATTTGTCTTACCGTGGACTGATGAACAGCAAGGCTTTTGAGATACTTTTATAACCCTTTCCAGCTTTATGCAAGTCAACAATTCTTAATCGTAGGTCTTCTGAGAGCTCTTTTGTGCGAGGCATCATTCACATCAGGCAATGCTTCTTGCGAAAAACAAACCCAGAACTGGTGTGTGTTTTTTATAGGGCAGGGCAGCTGTAACCAACACCTCCAATCTCATCTCATTGATTGGACTCCAGTTGTCTGACACCTCACTCCAATTAGCTCTTGGAGATATCATTAGTCTAGAGGTTCATATACTTTTTCCACCTGCACTGTGAATGTTTACATGGTGTGTTCAATAAAAACATGGTAACATTTAATTCTTTGTGTGTTATTAGTTTAAGCAGACTGTGATTGTCTATTGTTGTGACTTAGATGAAGATCAGATCACATTTTATGACCAATTTGTGCAGAAATCCATATAATTCCAAAGGGTTCACATACTTTTTCTTGCAACTGTATTGCATTATTCTGCAACAAGATGATTCAGTACAGAATATATTTCGGGTTGTATAATTAATTGTTCACTCTATAAACCCCATTTTATCTAGCCTGCTCAGATCAGCGTCAGCTACAAGAGGTGTCCTTTCTCTGAAAGATGAAGGATTAAAAAATGATTTCCCCCATACTCTTGAGTTGGATTCTTCCACTGACAAGAACTGGCAGTGGAAGAAAGTGGTTTCATACAGTTATAAGAATAAGAGTTGGGTATAAATGACTGTTCCTGCTAGAATGAATCACGGCTATGGGTAAATTGCCTGATCTGTGATGGGGCCAGAAGTTTCCCTTTTTCTAGTGGCTCTCTGACATTCTGCCAAGTATGCTTTTAATTAACTAGGAAATCATTATCTTAAAATAAACATTAAGGAAAAGATTTGAAGTGTTCATCTCTAAAGTTAATACAAGTATTTAAGTATTCCGACTTTGAGGTGCATGGAGAATTTTCTTGACTGCAGAAATATCTACTGAATCAACATTGTAGCTGGAATTTCTCTAGATATTAGCTGACAACCCTGGCAGCTTTTATTAGTGTTGATCGAGCACCAAAGTACTCGGGTGCTCTGGCCAAACACATCGGGATGCTCAGGTGCTTTACTGAGCACCCGAGTATAATGGAAGTCAATGGGAGAACCTGAGCATTAAACCAGGCAGGTTTGCTCTGAAGAGGGGAGGGTGCCTGGTTCATAGAAAAAGATCAGAAGTTGATGGAAACCCCACCAAAATGGTTCGGAAACAGCATGGAGAGGATGTCTGGATGCATCTTGGACTCCCAGGTCACTGCTGGGAACGATATTGTCCGAGTAGTACGCCACTTTTACAGACTGACAATAATACGCACAAAACCGATTTTAGAGGAAAAATTGTTAGGAAAGTTCTTTCATGTATATTTACTTGGATATAAAATGCAAGTGCTGCCAAAAATTACAAGAAAGAACACTCCTATACAACCTGTATATCACATAAAGGAGGGCCTCATTCACATTGTGGTACAATTGTTCATGTAGTGGTACTCCTACGCTCATAAAGCTTATGCACTAAGTGAAAGGGCTGCCAAAAATTACAAGGAACCGGCACTCCAATACATCCTTTGTTACATATAAAGGAGGACATCATGCAAAGCCTTGCAAAATTAGGATTGATGGCCTGCTGGTGACACTTAAAAACTATTAGAGCAAGGCCTGCTGATCTGACCATCTAAAACATTATGGGTGAGGGCCTGCTGCCGCTTTGATGACTCTAGATAACCTGGGTCCGATCACATGTCCCTGTAACGGCGACGATCCATTCAGATGTCTGGCCTATCAACTTTCAATGTTATTGTCAGCGCAAACCATGGTGACTACGGGTAACGGGGAATCGGGGTTCGATTCCGGAGAGGGAGCCTGAGAAACGGCTACAGCTACCACATCCAAGCAAGGCATCATGCGCGCAAATTACCTTCAGGTGAGCTGACCCTGTAAAAGATTTTAGGTGCGGGCCTGCTGGTGAGCTGACCTTCTAAAAAATTTTTGCGAGGGCCTGCTGGTGAGCTGACCCTGTAAAACATTGTAGGTGAGGGCCTGCTGGTGAGCTGACCCTGTAAAATATTATATGCGAGGGCCTGCTGGGGAGCTGACCATCTAAAAAATTATATGCGAGGGCCTTCAGGTGAGCTGACCCTCTAAAAGATTTTAGGTGAAGGCCTGCTGGTGAGCTGACCCTGTAAAAAATTATATGCGAGGGCCTGCTGGTGAGCTGACCATCTAAAAAATTATATGCGTGGGCCTGCTGGTGAGCTGACCCTCTAAAAAATTATATGCGAAGGCCTGCTGGTGAGCTGACCCTGTAAAACATTGTAGTTGAGGGCCTGCTGGTGAGCTGACCCTGTAAAACATTGTAGGTGAGGGCCTGCTGGTGAGCTGACCCTGTAAAACATTATATGCGAAGGCCTGCTGGTGAGCTGACCCTGTAAAACATTGTAGTTGAGGGCCTGCTGGTGAGCTGACCCTGTAAAACATTGTAGGTGAGGGCTAGCTGGTGAGCTGACCCTGTAAAACATTATATGCGAAGGCCTGCTGGTGAGCTGACCCTGTAAAACATTGTAGTTGAGGGCCTGCTGGTGAGCTGACCCTCTAAAAAATTATATACAAGGGTCTCTAGCTGAGCTGACCCTGTAAAACATTATATGCGAAGGGCATGTTGATATGATGGAAGAGGAGAAGGAGGATGAGAAAAGGAAGATTCAACCATATACCCTTGTTTGTGGTGGAAGGGGTGCATGGGAATACAGTGTATTCAGTACATTATAAACAACACATTTAAAGTGCCTTTATGTTCATCAGCTTTACTCTGGTGCAGTTGAGAAGTAATGGTCAATTCAGGCCTTGTTTTTTTTTATAAGAGTCAACCTGTCAGCATTTTCAGTTGACAGGCGGATACTCTAATCTGTTATAATGCCACCAGCAGCACTAAATACCCGCTCAGAAAAAACGCTGGCAGCAGGCCAGGCCAGCACCTCCAAAGCGTAAAGTGCCAGTTCGTGCCACATGTCCAGCTTGGACACCAAGTAGTTGTAAGGCACAGAGGGATCATTAAGGACAGCCTAACATGAAGTCAGCCATGTGTGCCAGAGTACCAATAGGCAATACTTTGCTCTCGTCATCGGGAGTTCACTCTGTCTCCTCATCTTCTTCCTCCTCTTCTGCCTACCCACGCTGAACAGATGGAATAAAACTTCCATGGGTACTACCCTTTGTAGCGGAGACAATTGTCTTCTGCTCCTCCTCCTCCTCTTCATCGTCCGATTCGCACTGAGAAGACGAACTGAGGGTGGTCTGACTATCACCCTGTGTATTGTCTTCCCCCATTTCCACTTCTTTCACATGTAAAGCATCGTCCTTAATTGTGAGCAGAGAGTGTTTGAGTAGACACAGAAGTGGGATGGTTACGCTGATAATAGCGTTATCGCCACTCACCATCTGTGTTGATTCCTCAAAGTTTCTTAAAACTTCACAGAGGTCAGACATCCATGCTCACTCCTCGCTTGTGAATAGTGGAAGCTGACTGGAAATGTGACGCCCTTGTTGCAGCTGGTATTCCACTATTGTCCTCTGCTGATCACAAAGCCTGGCCAACATGTGGAACCAGCGTGTGTTCACGTCGCACAACACTCAGTGAGCTGGCAATTGCAAGCGCTGCTACAGCGTTGCCAAACAGGCGGAAGCTGTCGATGACTTGCGGAAAGGGACACACACGCGGCGCACCTTCACCAGTAGCTCAGGCAAATTGGGGTAGGGTTTGAGAAACTGCTGAATCACTAAGTTTAAAACGTGGGCTAGGCATGGGATGTGTCTGAGCTTGCCAAGCTCCAAAACCGCCACCAAGTTACGGCCCTTATCAAACACAACTATGCCTGGTTCTAGGTTGAGTGGCGAGAGCCACACCTCAGTCTGGTCTCTTATCCCCTGCCACAGCTCTGCGGCGGTGTGTTGTTTGTCACCTAAGCATATCAGCTTCCCCACTGCAGTGCTACACTGCTTCCAGCTACCGATAGATGACTGACTGGTGCTGCACACGGATAATTCGGAGGTGGAAGTGGAGGAGGGGGCGGAGGAGAAGTGGGGGTTGGAGCCACTAATGTAGGTGGTGACGGAAACCCTGATTGATGTAGGGCCCGCAATCTTTGGCATTGGTAGCACCTGTGAAATCCCAGGGTATGATTCGCTACCATCCTCCACAACAATCACCCAGTGTGCCATTAGGGAAATGTAGCATCCCTGGCCGAATGCACTTGTCCATTTGTCCTTGGTTAAGTGGACCTTCCCAGTAACTGCGTTGGTCAGGGCACGTGTGATGTTACGGGATACATGTTGGTGTAAAGCGGGCACGGCACACCTTGAAAAATAGTGGCAGCTGGGGACTGTGTAACGAGGGACGGCGGTCGACATCATTCTGCGGAAGGCCTCAGTGTCCACAAGACTAAATGGCAAAAATTCCAGGGCCAGTAATTTGGAAAGCTGCACATTTAGTGCTATGCCCTGTGGATGGGTGGCTGGGTGGGTATTTGTGCTTGCGTTTAAAAGCCTGGGGTAAGGACATTTGGACGCTGCTCTGGGACACGGAAGTGGATGTGGTCGCTGATGGTGCTTGCGAAGGTCCCAGTGCAGGGCGGGAGGCATCTGGGCTTGCGTCTTGGACAGGGGATTGGCCAGCACGTAACACAGGGGAAGAGGAGGCAGGGTGTGACCCGCAGACACAGATTGTGGACGCAGGCGTTCGGCCCACCTATTACGGTGCTTTGATGCCATGTGGCAGATCATGCTGTTGGTGGTGAGGTTGCTCACTCCTCGCTTGTAAATAGTGGAAGCTGACTGGAAATGTGACGCCCTTGTTGCAGCTGGTATTCCACTATTGTCCTCTGCTGATCACAAAGCCTGGCCAACATGTGGAACCAGCGTGTGTTCACGTCGCACAACACTCAGTGAGCTGGCAATTGCAAGCGCTGCTACAGCGTTGCCAAACAGGCGGAAGCTGTCGATGACTTGCGTCTTGGACAGGGGATTGGCCAGCACGTAACACAGGGGAAGAGGAGGCAGGGTGTGACCCGCAGACACAGATTGTGGACCCAGGCGTTCGGCCCACCTATTACGGTGCTTTGATGCCATGTGGCAGATCATGCTGTTGGTGGTGAGGTTGCTCACTCCTCGCTTGTGAATAGTGGAAGCTGACTGGAAATGTGACGCCCTTGTTGCAGCTGGTATTCCACTATTGTCCTCTGCTGATCACAAAGCCTGGCCAACATGTGGAACCAGCGTGTGTTCACGTCGCACAACACATCTGTTGGTGGTGAGGTTGCTAGTGTTCACGCCCTGCTCATTTTTGTATGGCACAGGTTGCAAATTACAATTCTTTTGTTATCCGCACTTTCCTCAAAAAAGCACCAGAGTGCGGAACACCTCCCCTTGGCAAGGGAAATTTCTGCAAGGGGGGGCTCCGGGGAACAGTTGCGGGCCTGTTTGGTGCGGCCCGCCTTCTCCCTTTTGCCACCCCACAGCCTCTTCCAGCCTGTTGTGGTGCAGCAGTTTCCTCCCGCTCTGTACTCCTGTACTGCTGTCCTCGCTTGGCTTTCCATCTTCCCAGGTTGGGTCAGTGACTTCATCGTCTACCACCATCTCTTCCACTTCATTCGTCCAAGGTGGTGGAATTTAATCCGGATGCTAATCCCTAAAATTTTTGATTGACAACTGTGTCTCCTCCACTTCATCAACCTCTTGATAAATAATTGCTGTTGAGTTATTGGCAACTGTGTCTCATCATCATCCACCTCATTAAACAGTAATTGCCGTTCCCCACCGTCATCTTCTTGTGATTGTGGATGCTCAAGAGTTTGGGAATCAGGGCACAAGATCTGTCCCTCTTCGAGTGTTCTTGGCGAGAGCGCCAAATCAAGGAATGGCGCTGAAAAGAGCTCCTCGGAATATCCGAGTGTGGAATCACTTGTTTGCCCAGACTCTCCATGGTGGGAGGAATGAGGATTAGGGTGAGGATTGGGTTGAGCAGACTCTTGGCTACTGAGACTGGACTTGGTGGAAGACAGGGTGGTGCTTAAGCGACTGGAAGCATTATCTGCTGCAATCCAACCAACCATCTGGTCGCACTGGTCTGACTTCAAGAGTGGTGTCCTGCGTCGCCCTGCAAACTGGGACATGAAGCTAGGTGTCGTGGATGATTGTTTTTCTTGTGCTATGGCAGAAGGCACAGTTTCACTGCACCCACGGCCACGGCCTCTGCGTGCACCATCAGCATCACGGCCACTGCCCTGTCCCTTACTGCTCGCCTTCTTCATTATAATGTTATATATGATTGAAAGTCTGTCACACGTACAGTAGCGTAGGATTTGGAAGTGTATGCACAAACAAATTTAAAAAGGCAATTGGGATGTGAAAACGTCACACAGGAGATATCCCACAGATAATGTCAATGCTGTCACCAGCGGCTAATGAAAAATTACAGGGAATGTCACAGGTATTTGGGATGAGAAAACTTTATACAGGAGAGGTACCACCGGTAATGTCACTGTCTGCAGCATCTACGCAAAAAGTACACTGTATGTCACAGATACATTTTTGAAGCGCACACTTTACACTGCAGATGTGGCGCAGCTAATGTCACTGTCGGCAGCGGACACCGTCTATGGAAAAAGTACACTGGATGTCAGATATTTTAGGGATGCGCACACTTTACACAGGAGATGTGGTGAGAATAATTTAACTATCCGCAGCGGACACCGTGTACGGAAAAAGTACACTGGATGTCACTGATATTTTAGGGATGCACACACTTTACACATGAGATGTGGCGTGGATAATTCAACTGTCTGCAGTGGATACCCTCTATGGAAAAAGTACACTGAATGTCACTGATATTTTACGGATGCGCACACTTTAAACAGGAGATGTGGCACAGATAATTTAACTGTCCGCAGTGGACACCGTGTACGGAAAAAGTACACTGGATGTCACTGATATTTTAGGGATGCACAAACTTTACACAGGAGATGTGGCGTGGATAATTCAACTGTCCGCAGTGGACGCTGTCTACGGAAAAAGTACACTGGATGTCACTGATAATTTAGGGATGCGCACACTTTACACAGGCAATGTGGCGCGAATAATTTAACTGTCCGCGGCGGACACCATCTACGGAAAAAGTACACTGGATGTCACTGATATTTTAGGGATGCGTGCACTTTAAACAGGAGACGTGGCGCGAATAATTTAACTGTCCGCAGCGGCCTATTACACAGTATTTAGCGCAGGATGCATTAAAATATATATTGCTGCTGTCACACACAATAGTCCCTAAAAGGACTTTTGGGTCTCTGAAAAAAAATTTGTATAAAAATCTTTCTATTACACTCCCTACACTGTCTGTCCCTTTCTATGCACAGCTCTTTCTAGCATTGAGCAATTTAGCGCAGGTTGCGCTACGAACATATATTGCTGCTGTCACACACAATAGTCCTTACAAGGATTTTTGGGTCTCTGAAATATTTTTGTACAAAACAATATTCAATTACACTCCCTTTCCCTTCCTATGCTCAGCTCTCCCTGACTACGATTGAGCCGAACATGCGTCATCGGGTGTTATATAGCACCTGATGATGCGTTCTGGCCAGCCAATCACTGTAATGCCAGTAGCCAACATGGCTACTGGCATTACAGTGAGGGCAGTACTTACATGCAAGTTTATTGGCTGCGTAGCAGCCAAGAAACGTGCGGGGAGGAGACTCGAGCATGGTGCTCAAGCACATGCGGTACTTGGTCGAGTACCACCATGTGCCGAGCATTGAGATGTTCGAGCCGAACAGGTGTTCGGCCGAGCATGCTTGATCATCTCTAGCTTTTATAGTTGAACTTAAGTTTAGTTCATACGTTGCAATAACTATAATTTAATTCTAAATGGGTTGTCCGGTTTAGAAAACTCACTTTCATATACGCAGGAAATTCGGAATTACTAGAGGAAAAGCCCCTGTTAAGGATCCTTATCCCTATGCCAAAAAAGTGATCCTTTGCTTTGACAACAAATTGACATACTGTTAGCATTCTCTTAACCAGCTGCATGAAGTAGCCACCAGTTTTGCTTTTCCAGTAGTCTTGAAGGAGTTTCCATATGAGCACTTGTCAGCTGCTTTTGCTTTAATCTCTAGCCCAACTTGACACAGGTAATACCTATTAGGATTGGGTTAAGAGGCTATGGAAGGCATGTCATCTGATGCAGGACTCTATCACTCTTCTTTTTTGTTAAGCAGTTTCTACAGCCAGTTGTATTTTGGGTCATTGACTTGTTCGAAAACAAATTAAAAGCCTAACTTAGTGCAAACTAGATGGAATGGTGTGCCACTGCTGGATAGTGTTTTAGCAATACTGGTTAAGTGTGCCTTCACTTCTATTTATGTATTCTAACAGGTTTAGTAGCAAAAACCCTTTGCATCCTCTCCCCTAAGGCCTGTATTGCACCTACAGATTATCTGATAGATTTTCTGACCAATCATTGGTCAGATAGCTGTTTACACACACACGTATCTTTTGTTATACACACCAACTATTGGTCTGATTGGACAGAAACTGGTCAGATAATCTGTTGGTCTAATACAGCTCTAAGTTTCACAATGGCAGCAACACAGCCAGACATCATTTTTATTTATTTTTTTACCTCACCATACATATAAGAAAGATATGGTGATTAGAGCCAAAACTGCAAATTTTGAATTAATCAGACCAAGAAACAGATTTCCACTGGTCTGATGTCCACTTACTGTGTTCCCTGGCCCAAGCAAATCTTTTTCTCTTGTTTGTATTTCCCAGTAGTGGTTTCACCATGGAGGCCTGGTTCCTCTGAACAGTCCAGTTGTCTGCTTGAACTCATTGAATGACTCATTTGGACTCTCATCCGAGCTTATGTCAATGTAAAATGTTTGAGAGAAAATTTTAGAGAAATCATGGTTTGTCTTTTTTCTTGGCTTAGTAGAGTTATTCTAGCTATATTGTGGAATACTACAAACCGAAAGCTCCAAATAGGAAAATGAAAATTGTATAGCCCAGAGAGGGTACCTCTGGATGCCTCCCATTTCATACAGAGACTTACAGAAGTGTTTCTGACAAATGAAGAGGCATTATGACATACATGTCAGATGAAAAATTGTTTAGGTTCCTCCCATAGAAACACTGCATTGTTTTTTATAAACAGTCAAACGTTAGTTTTAGAATCATTTTACAGCATTAAACAAGCTATTCATTTACTGGAATAATGTATTCATTGTTGCTTGATTAAATCATGTGTATGAGGTGATGGCTTTGATCCATTGAGTGTGCTTGTTGTCAATGATCAAAGCATTTTGACAAGAAGCCAGTATAAGTCAATGTATCACTGCTGTATTGTCAGCAATAGACAGTAAAGTCTAGTAAAGTCCAATGTAGCATAAGCAATATACAAATAGAGCACAGGACCAACAGATAAAAGAGCAATAAAGTTGCGTATAGGAGCATCTGCCAACAACAATGTGATGTGCAGTCAGTGAATAAACACCCCCATATTAAATACATTTATATAACAATAGACTGCAATAGTTATAATTAACTGTACTACAATGCAGATTAACCCCAAATGTTAGAGCAGTCAAATAAGATTGCATATGCGTGAAAAAGGATATACTGTATTGAAAGCAAAACATGTAAGAAGATACCAACCAGGAATGTGCAACAGCCCCAACTTATGTTTCCCCCATGCATTGTCTTGGGTTCAGTAAAACCAAGTGAGATTGGTGTGGGAGAGAAAATCTCATAAAAGAGTTATTCCCATCTCAGACATAGGGTATGCCCGCAATGCTTGATAGGTGCGGGTCCCACCTCTGGGACCTGCACCTATGCTTGGACTAGAGCCCGCACAGTTCCAGAGAGTGCACTGAGCATGCGTGGCCGCCCTCCATTCATTCCAATGAAAGTTCGGCAACTTCCATCAGCCCCATACAAGTGTATGGAGCGGTGGCTGCACTTGAGAGGTGAACCTCCCATTCATTTAAATTATACTTCTGAAAATACTATTTTGGCGCTTCCCTAGGAATAAATGGAGGGTGGCTGTGCATGCGCGGTGCGCCTTATGGAACTTTACCGGCAGAGGTGGGACCCGCATCCTTTAGACATTGGATGCATATCCTATGTTTGAGGAATAGCCCTTTAAACATTGGAGATGCTTGTTATTTATGTATTTATTTTTGTATTGAACAATGTATTCTGCTTTTTCTTTAAGTTAATAGATTATCCAAATCATCTCTTTTAGTAAGCAGTGTATGGCAACTGTGATCTGTGAAAGTATATTGCACAACATAGCTTGTTTTGATGGACTGTGCATGATATAATAGCAATAATATAGCTCATTTTATACATGTTTTCTTGATGCACTTTTGGTGCTAATATATATATATATGCAGATTTCATATCTACAATGCTAAAATACTCTGCACATTTTCAAAATAATACATTATAAGAGTTTTCTAATAAGCTGCCTACCAGATATAAAAGCATGGCCCCACATTTCTTCTCTCTTGCGGCTTTTACATGACTACATTGCATCTCTCTACAACCAGTTAGAATTAAGCACAATGTGCACTTCCTTTATGCATTGGAGGAGCACAGAAGTATTCTCTACTGGCTTCTGTAAGAGACAGGGTGTGGTTCTAAGTAAATGTTTCCAGCCACATGCAGTTTTTTTTATTACACTTACGAATTCACCAGTAAAGGGGTATTCCATTAGGTAAAACGTATTCCTGTGATGACCTCACCATGTGATCATGCTGGACGCCCGCAGTGACGTCATCAGCCCAGCGTGATCAGGTGGTGATGTCATTATGCTCTCTGCAGGTCTTCTGGTGGGTTTTCTTCAATCAAGACAGGGGGGACAGCCTCTCTGTGAGCAAGTGGATGAGGTTAGTATATTTTTTTTTTAACAAACGGAACAGTTTAATGTGTGTCACAGAATCTTAGAGAGATCAAAATGCAGATCTCATAGATACTTTGCTTTCAAAACCTGCCAAAACCAAAATATATCTTAAAAATTGAAATTCTGTGATATTTTTACTACTATTACTACTACTATGAGCAAGATCTAATAATAATGGTCCAGTGGCTTTTCAAAAAGTAGAGTGCTAATTATATCAACTTATATTCTACTAATGCAACAGCAGATACATCATGCAGAAGAACAAAGCAAGGGAACCATAAGGGAACCCAGAAAAGAAAATTATCTAGAGTAACTTAAGCATACCTTCAGCTACTCATTATTTGATTACTGTGCTCCTTATTAGGGCTCCATAACGGTGTCTCTTTGGTTAGTGTGAAGTGTATGTTTCGTTATTGCCGGGGCTGTTTGTGGTCAACTATATTCCCCACAAGCACCATGCCTTTCCTCCAAACTCCACCAGTTCTTCAAACTTTCAGTAAGCTCAGAGAAGATCAAAGCCAACTGCTGGAAGAGCAGGAAACGGATATCTGGGGAGGGGGTAGCCAGGGTTTAGGCACACCAGATAGTTGTGCATTTGCTCAGCTATACCTATGACACAATTGAGTGGTGCACATGGTGAGAAAAGAAGCTGCTTATTTATGGCTGGCAGCTTTTGCAGAGTGAACATGTCTGCCCTGGGCAGTGAAGAACGTGCTATGATGCATGCATAGAGGAAAGATCTCTGTGCAACCAGGTGCAAACATACTTGGACTATTGCTTTTTTATTTGAGATGTTTTATTTTAACAGTGGAGAAAAAGGAGGCATGAATATATGTGGGAATACCTTGTTAAGTAGAGGAAAATTTGAGGAAAAGATCTATCATTGTCTAAGTGATCAAAACAATCATTTCCTTGCTGCTTATACAACAGATTATGCAGGCAGCAGAAGACAAAACCTGAATTAAGCTGCCGTAACAATAAAACTAGTTTTTATTTGCCTGTAAAGGGGATATTCCAATCTTGGACTACTATGGCATAGTACAGGATATGCCAGAGAACTTTGATAGGGTACAGCCACATGGTTAGGTTTAAAAATTAAAAAAAGAGGAGAAGTCATATCTTTTCTTTCTACTTTCTTTCCTTCTTTGATCCAAACCTGATTCCGGCTTCCAAAACTGCATCCGGAAACCTGACCATGTGGCCATACTCATAAAGGTGGTTCCCAATTCTAGAACTTGCATCTAACTCGAATACACTGCTGGTTGCAGTGTATGGGGAGGTGGCCTTGTTTGCTTGCCTCTCTCCCTTCACCTCTATAGGAGTTCTGAGAGCAGTCATGTGCAGTTGTTTGGTGTCCATGGAACCCCCATAAATGTTTATTAGCACATTGAATATTAAATTAAATTAATATTAATTTAATATTTTTTTTAACCAAAATTATGCTTTTATCCATATTGATATGGCATCTGCATTTCATATTGTACCATATCATGCACTAAACAAAACATTTTAAATGAGCCTTAAATAATGAAGAAATCTTCCTAGTTTCTTTCACTGTAGATTCCTAAGCTTTTTTTAAATTCTTTTTTTCATTAAAAGGTTGCAAAATTACTTTTAGTAAAATATAGTAGAAATGACATGCTATCTTTTTTGGACTTGTATGGAAATGCAATTTTTTGGCCGGTGGCTAAGCTCCGTTCCAATATCTAAAAAGCTTGCACTCTTCCATAGCGAGAAGTGACATCACTGTCTGCTGTTCCTAGATACCGTCTATATACTGTTGTTTTTCCCCTGGTTTAACCCTTTTATCCTTTTAATCCTGCTTTAATCCTCCAATTAAATTCAAGCCTATTTTGCTTACAGCAATCTCCTTTTTTTTCTTCTTCTTCTTTCTACTGTCATTAACTCCTAGAATTACTATTCAAAAGCAAATAGTTCAATCTCAGCATTTAAACCTGCTTTTCCTTCTTTCCCAGGTTGTTCCTGAGAATAGGCGAGCTCCGGGTGGGCCTCATCCTAGGGTGGTGTTTTATAGATGATGTGATTTTAATATGGGAGGGGGTGAAGAGACATTATTTGAACTTAAAACAAAAACATTCAATAAACCTACAGACACAAAGAGTTTCATTTCCAAGGAAAGTTACCATCTCCCACTATGGCTTGAAAACATACCAAGAAGCCAATTTTTATGGATCAAAAGAAATTGCACTAAATTAGAAAAATATGAAAAAGAGGCAGAAAAAATGCTGAAAAGATTAGAATATAAAGGCTATGATAGAAAAACATTGGTGAAACAAAAAATAAACAAACATACGCATAAACATAGGGAAAACAACAGTATATAGAAGGTATCTAGGAACACCAGCCTGAATCCCTGACGAAGGATAGTCATCTATCTGAAATCAGTTGGATGTTCAGCATACACAGCCACCCGTAGCTCAAACAGTGATGTCACTTCTTGCTATTGAGGAATGCAAGCTTTTTAGATATAGGAGCGGAGCTTAGCCACCGGCCGGAGCACGCTCCAAGAAAATGATACTGATCTAATATACCCTGGACATACCAAGAGAAAGGAACGCACCGTGCAGGGCCGTCTTTAATATTGATTGGACCCTGGGCAAAAATTTACTTGGGCCCCCTAGATCCCGCCTTCCCACACCTTAGCAGGCAATCACGCCCTCCACCACAACACACACACAAAAAATCCACACATCTGGTAGAGTACAGTGAATGACTGTAAATACTTCCAGTTCTGAAGACTCCTTCGGCTCAGGATCAGTGCTCTGGGCAGCTGGGCTCAGGCTGGAAGTGGGCACCGCTCTGCAGGAAGGAGACCAGGGCTCGGCTCACCCTAGTGTTACAGTGCACCCCAGCACCCCACAGTATGCAGTATAGCACCCTATAGTATACAGCAACCCACAGTATGCAGTATAGAACCCTATAGTATACAGCACCACACAGTATGCAGTATAGCACCTCACACTATACAGTACCCCACAGTATATAGTAGAGCAGTATAGCAGCCCACAGTATACAGCACCCCACAGTATACAACACCTCACAGTATACAGTAGAGCAGTATAGCACCTCACTGTATACAGCACCCCAAACTATACACGATACAGCACCCCACACTATACAGCCCCCATACTATACAGTACAGCAGTATAGCACTCCACAATATACAGCACCCACAGTATACAGCCCCCCACAGTATACAGCCACCCACAGTATACAGTACAGCCGTATAGCACTCCACAATATACAGCACCCACAGTATACAGCCCCCCACACGATACAGTACAGCAGTATAGCACTCCACAATATACAGCACCCACAGTATACAGTATACAGCCCCCCACACGATACAGTACAGCAGTATAGCACTCCACAATATACAGCACCCACAGTATACAGTATACAGCCCCCCACACGATACAGTACAGCAGTATAGCACTCCACAATATACAGCACCCACAGTATACAGCTCCCCACACTATACAGTGCAGCTGTATAGCACTCCACAATATACAGCACCCACAGTATACCCTATACAGCCCCCCACACTATACAGGCCCCCACAGTATACAGGCCCCCACAGTATACATCCCCCCACAGTATACAGGCGAGTGTATTATAAGATACGAAGAAAAAAACTATAACATAAATTTGGCGGTATGTAAAAAGTGAGATTGATAGGAAATTTAGCAGCAAAAGAATTAAAGTAAAAGTAATGAACAAACTTTGTAAATCATTGACACTATACTAACTATACTTCTACTGTTATTTTCTCACTTTTGAGCCATTTAGAGAGAACTTGAGAAAAAAAAATCTTGTAATTGGAACAATATATTTGCACATTATTACTGATGACAGCTTGATGCAAGTAATCTTTTATAGTAACAGACCTATCACAATGACTAATTTAAAGCTTTAACTTATTTACAGAATATGAAAGTGTGATGTTTTAAGTGTAGTAGCAGCAACTCAGAGTTGTGATTCTATAACTGAAATGAAGTAATATACTGTAGCTAACTATTCTATCCCATTTAAACAAGTTTTCCGGTTTGGACCACTAATATTTTGAGCCCTGATTGATGACAGGGAATCTAAACTGTGCAGCCACAATGATACGTTGTGATCAATATACTTAGAGAATTGCTGGAGGGAAGTATAATACAATGTCAACTAATAAACATTTATTTATTTTGAAGGCCAACGGAAATCAGCCAGTCCCATAGATTGTGAATGGTGTGGCAGCATGCTAGTTCAAGCACTGCTCCATTTGATCTCCTCCTCACTGCAGTTGTGAAATGAGAAGGAATGTAGGGCTGACCACTAGTGTTGGGCGAGCATGCTTGGCTGAACACTAATTTTACTCGAGTAACGCGATGCTCGGCACATCGCGGTGTTCGGCCCCCCGCACGTTTGTTAGCTGCCAATAAACGCAGCCAATAAACATGCAGGTGAGTACTGCCATTCACTGTAATGCCGTAGCCATGTTGGCTACTGGCATTACAGTGATTGGCTGGCCGGACGCGTCATCGGGTGCTATATAGCACCAAATGACACGTGTTTGGCTCAGTTTTAGTCAGGGAGAGCTGTGCTGAAGAAGGGACAGATAGTGTAGGGAGCGAAATACTAATATTTTTATTGAAAAAACTTGTTAGAGACCCAAAAGTCCTTTTAAGGACTATTGTATCTGGCTGCAATATAATTATTAGCGCAACCTGCGCTAAATTGCGTGGAATTGTTAGAGAGACCAAAAAGTCCTTTTAAGGACTATAGTTGTATCTGGCAGCAATATATATTTTTAGCGCAACCTGCGCTAAATTGCTTGCAATTGTTTGGCCGCTGCAGACAGCGACATTATCTGCGCTACATCTCCTGTGTAATGTGTGTGCAGCCTAAAAATATCTGTGACATCCAGTGTACTTTTTCCGTAGACGGTGTTCGATGCGGACAGTTACATTACCTGCTCTACATCTCCTGTATAACGTTTGCGTATCCGAAATATCAGTGACATTCAGCGTAATTTTTATCGCTGCTGGCGACAGCGACATTTTCTGCGCTACATCTCCTGTATAACGTTTGCCCATCCTAAATATCAGTGACATTAATTCAGTGTAATTTTTTATTAGCCGCTGGTGACAGCGACATTACCTGCGCTATACCTCCTGTATAGTGTTTGTGCATCCTAAATATCAGTGACATTCATTCAGTGTCATTTTTTATTAGGCGGTGGTGACAGTTACATTATTTGCGCTATACCTCCTGTATAAAGTTTGTGCATCCTAAAATTATCAGTGACATTCAGTGTACTTTTTTCGTAGACGCTGCGGACAGTGACATTATCTGTGCTACATCTCCTGTTTAACGTGTGCGCATCCTAAAAATATCTGTGACATTCTGTATACTTTATTTGCGCATACACTTACAAAACCTGCGCTACTGTACGTGTGACATACTTGCAAGCATATATACCATTTAATATGCGCAAGGCGAGCAGTAAGGGACGGGGAAGTGGCCGTGCTGCTGATGGTGCACGCAGAGGCCGTGGCCCTGGGCGTGGTGAAACTGTGCCTGCTTCCAGAGCACAAGAAACACACTCATCCACATTACCTAGCTTCATGTCCCAGTTTGAAGGGTGGCTCAGGACACCACTCTCGAAGTCAGACCAGTGAAACCAGGTGGTCGGTTGGATTGCAGCAGATAATGCTTCCAGTCGGTTAAGCACCACCCTGTCTTCCATAAAGTTCAGTCTCAGTTTCCAAGAGTCTGGTCAACAGAATCCTCACCCTGATACTCTTTCCTCCCACCATGGAGAGTCTTGGCAAACAAGTGATCCCACACTCGGATATTCCGAGGAGCCCTTTTCATCGCCATTCTTTAAATTGGGCCTCTCAACAAGCCCGCTTGAAGAGAGAGATGAGGAGTTATTGTGCCCTGAATGCCAAACTCTTGAGCATCCACAGTCACAAGAAGATGACGGTGGGGAACGGCAATTAGTATTTCACGAGGTGGGTGATGATGATGAGACACAGTTGCCAATAAGTCAAACGCAATTAGTGTCTCAAGAGGTTGATGATGAGAATGAGACACAGTTGTCAATAACTGAGGTTGTTGCTAGGTCAACAAGTCAGGAGGATAACCAGAGTGAGGAAGTGGAAGAGGAGGTGGTGGACGATGAAGTCACTGACTCAACCTGGGAAGGTGGCAAGCCGAGCGAGGACAGCAGTACAGAGGGGGAGGGATCCGCAGCACCGCAACAGGCTGGAAGAGGCAGTGGGGTGGAAAAAGGGAGAAGGCGGGCCACACCAAACAGGCCCGCAACTGTTCCCCAGGGCACCCCCTTGTGGAAATCTCCCTTGTCAAGGTGTAGGTGTTCCGCAGTTTTTTGAGGAAAGTGCGGACAATAAAAGAATTGTCATTTGCAACCTGTGCGTACCACAATGAGCAGGGGCATGAACACTAGGGATGGCCTTGTGCTTCGCCCGGCAGTCATTTCACGGAACATGCGAACATATGGAGATATTCGCACCCGCCATATTCTTTTACATTGTGAAGAACTTTGACCCATGACACATCCATCAGGTGGTACAGGACAGCCAATTGAGACATTTCAGCACATAGACATACCCCCTACCTTATAAATAAACCTGATCTGGCTGCCATTTTACATTCAGTGTTTTACCAGTGTAGGGAGAGGTTGCTGTGTGGAGCAGGGACAGGCTGTTAGGTACACCAAACGCTAGCTAATAGGGCCACAAAAGTCATTTTAAGGACTGGTATAGGTGTTCTATTGATTGGTGTGATACACAGAGGGGTGCGATATACTTATAATATACTTTTATAATGAGTCAAAAACACATAGATCTATATAGTGATCACCAGGAAGTCAGGGGCCTAGGGGCTAGGGGCTTACTAGGGCCATTTTTATATAGGGTAAGGTTCCAGGTGGGGTCGCTCTTATCAGGGCGGGTGGTCTGGGGTTAGGCTATAAGGGCCAGAATAGCGCCCCCCTGTAGGGCAATATCAGGGACAGTTCTTTGCCCACCCTGTCCTTCAATACCACATCATCATCTAGCCCAGGGACAGATGTTTTTTTGCTTTCCCTCCGGGATTCATGGATGTGGTAGGACATATGGATTCTGATTTGGTGTCGCCGAGCACCTGATTTAGTGCCGCCGAGCACTTGTTATTGCCTACCACATCTATGCTTTTTGCTTAACTTTAATAATTTAATTTTTTTAAATTTTGAGGGATATCTTTTCCATTCAGACGTCCGGAAAATGGGTCCGCATCCGTTCGGCAATTTTGCGGAACGGGTGCAGCCCCATTCATTTTCAATGGAGCCGAAATGTGCTGTCCGTAGCCGCATTTGTGGATCCGCATCCGCATTTGCGGATCCGCACTTCCGCATCCGTGCTTCCGTTTCCGAATTAAAATAAATAAATAGAACATGTCCTATTCTTGTCTGCAATTGCAGACAAGATTAGGCATTTTCTATTATAGTGCCGGCGATGTGCGGTCCGCAAATTGCGGAATGCATATTGCCGGTGTCCGTGTTTTGCGGATCCGCAAAACACTTACGGACGTGTGAATGGACCCTCATAGTAACATTATTAAAGGTTAAGTTTTATCTTGTATATTCTAATGGATTGCCTTCCTTGTACAATGTTATAATATACTTTCTATGTTAGAAAGTATTTTAGAATGCATTTGTATTGTGCAGCAGTTGAGTGCGGTTCTGCTGCGATACTGCGTTCGTTCGCAAACCGTCCCGGTAGATGTTCGTCCATCACTAATGAACACTAGCAAACTCACAACCACGAGCATGATCCGCCACATGGCATCAAAGCACCCTAATAGGTGGGCCGAACGGCTGGGTCCACAACCAGTGTCTGCGGGTCACACCACTGCCTCCTCTTTCCCTGTGTTCCGTGCTGGCCAATCCCCTGTCCAAGACGCAGGCCTGGATGCCTCCCGCCATGCACCTGGACCTTCGCAAGCACCATCAGCTAGCACATCCACTTCTGTGTCCCAGCGCAGCGTACAGATGTCTATACCCCAGGCCTTTGAACGAAAGCGCAAATACCCATCCACCCACCCACAGACCATAGCACTAAATGCACACCTTTCCAAATTGCTGGCCCTGGAAATGTTGCCATTTAGGCTTGCGGACACTGAGGCCTTTTGCAGCCTGATAGCGGTGGCTGTCCCGCGGTTCTTTGTCCCCAGCCGCCAATATTTTTAATGGTGTGCAGTCTCAGCCTTACACCAGCATGTGTCCCGTAACATCACCCGTGCCCTGACCAACACAGTTATTGGGAAGGTTCACTTAACGACTGACACATGGACAAGTGCTTTTGGCCAGGGACGCTACATTTCCCTGACGGCACACTGGGTGAGGAGGCCGGGAGCGAGTCTGGGATGGCACAGGTGCTACCGACGCCAAGGATTGCGGGCCATACTTCCATCAGGGTTTCCGCCACCACCTACGTTAGTTTCTGCAAACCCCCCTTCTCTTCCTCCGCCTCCTCCTCTACTTCCACCTCTGAATTATCATCTTGCAGCACCAGTTAGACATCAGTCAGTATCTGGAAGCAGTGTAGCACTGCAGTGGGGAGCTGTGGCAGGGAATAAGGGATCAGACTGAGCTGTGGCTCTCGCCACTCAACCTACAACCAGGCATGGTTGTGTCTGATAATGGTTGTAACTTGGTGGCGGCTTTGGAGCTCGGCAAGCTCACACACATACCATGCCTAGCTTTATATACAAGTAAATATACAGGAAAGGATGTTTCCTAACAATTTTTCCCCTAAAATCGATTTTATCTTTGGTTTTGAGCGTATTATTGTCAGTCTGTAAAAGCGGCGTACTACTCGGACAACATGGTTCCCAGCAGTGACCTGGGAGTCCAAGATGCATCCAGACATCCTCCAAATTCTGTTCCTGAACCATTTTAGTGGTGTTTCCATCAATTTCTGACCTTTTCATGTGAACCAGACACCCTCCCCTCTTCAGAGCAGGGGGTGCCTGGTTTAATGCTCGGGTTCTCCCATTGACTTCCATTGTGCTCGGGTGCTTGGTAGAGCACCCAAGCATCCCGAGGTGTTCTACTCGAGCACCCGAGCACTTTGGTGCTCGACCAACACTACTGACCACCCATTGTAGTGATCACTAGGGGTCCAGGCTGTGATCATCATGATTACAAAACAGAAAACAACCCTTTTAACTATTTTTGTTCAGTTAACAGGTTACTCTAAATGTCTTTCTTTTTGCACTACAGAATCTGTTTGCCCAACAAGAATTCCAGTGACAGCTCGAGATGAGAAAGGTTTTGACCTACTTTTAGGTTTGGGGATGAATAAGAAAAATGCAAAAAAAGTTAAAGGTTCCATCCCTACAGCTAAAGCTTATGAAGTGACATCAAAAACTGATCTTACAGAGTTTACAAGGTAATTTATCTATTTATCTATCTATCTATCTATCTATCTATCTATCTATCTATCTATCTTTCGATCTACTATCTATCTATCTATCTATCATAATGCTACCATATATAATAATATAAAATGTGTAAGAATGCTGCATTTGTTTCCTTAAGGCTCAGTTCAGACCTGAGCGTTCTGAAAGGAGCGCTCTGTATGCGCGATTGTGCGGGCGTTTACAATCGCGCATACAGAGACAAGCGTACACACAGTGTCGCGCGTTCCCGAAAGTCTATGTACGGGAACGCGCGACAAGCGCCCAAAAAAACGCTCCTGTACTTGTTTGAGCGTCGGGCGTTTTACAGCGCGATCGTACGCGCTGTAAAACGCCCAGGTGAGAACCATTCCCATAGGGAAGCATTGGTTTCTCCTTGTTGAGCGTTTTACAGGGCGTAGGAACGCGCTGTAAAACGCTCAGGTCTGAACTGAGCCTAAGGCTCAGTTCAGACCTGAGCGTTCTGAAAGGAGCGCTCTGTATGCGCGATTGTACGGGCGTTTACAATCGCGCATACAGAGACAAGCGTACACACAGTGTCGCGCGTTCCCGAAAGTCTATGTACGGGAACGCGCGACAAGCGCCCAAAAAAACGCTCCTGTACTTGTTTGAGCGTCGGGCGTTTTACAGCGCGATCGTACGCGCTGTAAAACGCCCAGGTGAGAACCAGTCCCATAGGGAAGCATTGGTTTCTCCGTGTTGAGCGTTTTACAGCGCGTAGGAACGCGCTGTAAAACGCTCAGGTCTGAACTGAGCCTATAGGGTTTTTAGGACTGTAAAATTAATAGCCTATCCTTAAGATAGGCCATCAATATCAGAAGAGTGGGGTTCAAATTCTCAGTACTCCCAAGGATTAGCTGATTATAAGGGTCGGGAGTGCAATACTAGGCAAAAATAAAAGGACCTTCAAACAGCTAGATGATCGTTGGGGATACTGGATGTCACATGACTGATCTGATATTGATGGCCTACCTACCCTAAGGTTGGGTTCACACCTGAGCATATTCGATAAGCGCTTTTTACAGGCGTTTTTATCAGGCGTTTTTGAGGCGTATTTTGGGGCGTTTTTGTATTTTGGAAACGCGCGTAGTACGCGCGTTTGTGGGATTAATCCAATGAAAAACTGCCACAATACGCGCAACAATATGCCCCAAAGAAGCTCCTGTACTTATTGGGGCGTAGCGCGCTGTAAAACGCTCAGGTGAGAACAATGCCCATAGGGAAACATTGGTTTTTGCCTGTTGAGCGTTTTACAGCGCGTTAAAACGCTCAGGTGTGAACCCAGCCTAAGAGTAGGTCATCATTAGTGATGAGTGAATTTTTTGAAAAGTTTGATTCTGCTTCTTCGCCGAATTTTACAAAAAAATTTGCTTTGCGACGAATTACTTCATTATGAAGCACATTTCTTTGTAAGTAGTGGGTGCAATGACAGGGACCGGAGATTATACCGCTCCCCGCCATTGTGCCCCTCAGATGCCGCGTTCATACATGATCACAGCATCTGATATAACTAACAGAGTGTTAAATAAAAAAATAAAAAAAAATCATTCTTAACGGATCCATTTGCTCATGACGGGCCAGCTCCAGCCATCTTGCTTGAAGATCTGGCACAAAATCTTTCATCATACGTCACCGCACACGGGATTTCGGCCAAGATCTTCAAGCTAGATGCTGGCGGCTGGCCTGTTGCAAGTAAATGGATCAAGTAAGTATGATTTTTTTTTTACACTATTTTAGGTTAAATCGATTCGCTACCACGAAGCACGAGGAAATTCGGTTTTGCGGTGAATCAATTTTATTCTGAAATTTGAATTGATTTGCTCAACACTAGTCATCATTATCAAAATCCTATGAAACTCATGCAACTAATCAATATTGAAAGCAATTGTTTATTTCTGTTGTATTTGTCTGCCTCATATTGGAGTTGGAGAATAGTGATTCAGTTTTTATTTTGTAGAAATGTTTTTCCAGAAGGTCTACCCCCTTCTTATGTCTTCGTGTCCACTCAGAGATTTAAAATTAAAAATAAATTAATTGTCTATTTCTGTTGTATTTGTCTGCCTCATATTGGAGTTGGAGAATAGTGATTCAGTTTTTATTTTGTAGAAATGTTTTTCCAGAAGGTCTACCTCCTTCTTATGTCTTCGTGTCCACTCAGAGATTTAAAATTAAAAAGAAATGGGATTTGTGGAGAATAGTTGCACTTGATGGGACAGTACAAACTGCGGTTTCGCTGAATGGAGAAGACAAAACATTGTCCTTTACTACAACCAGTCAAACAAATGATACCCAAATTGTTAGGTTTGTCACACCTGGAGTAAAGGTAACAAATACCAACAGATTTACTTCTATAATTCTTATTATTATTTCTTCATACTTTAGGAAAAAAATTTTCTTGATACATACAGTATGTTATGGTTATATAGGCTGTAGGAGATTAGAAAAATGGGTCTGCATTTGTCAAGAGAGTGGGACACCTGCCTCTCTCCAAAAATTGTCCTGAATTACTAGTTCTTATTCTATAGAATCCACATTTATAAAAAAAATTGTGTTGAATTTTTATTCTGTAGAATCAATTTGCTTGGCTCTAGTTATATACCTATTTGAAGATATTATATAATGCAATGTGTATTTAAAGGATAACTGCCATTTCACTACCAAAAATGTAATTCTTAACATATGTGATGCTGAACAGAATATATTCATGAAGCTTTATTTTTCAAATTTTCAGCTCTTAGCAACCCTATTTCTCTGTGCCTCTATTTCAGCATCTTACTAAGATGGCCTCTTCTGCACTTTCTGTGGTGATATTTGCCATGTCCTTGAGGGCATCCTGTATTTACTTCACTTCCCATAACCCCTTGCTCTCCTCACATGAACTAGCAGGACCAATCGGAATTCAGATAACTTCCCCCAGAGCAGTGTGTATCCTCTGACATACAGCTAACCAGAGACAGACAAGACCAATCAGAATGCAGATAACCTCCCCCATTACCCCAGAGTAGTGTGTATCCTCTCACATACAACTAACCAGAGACAGACAAGACCAATCAGAATGCAGATAACCTCTCCACTACCCCAGAGAAGTGTATATCCTCTCACATAAAGCTAACCAGAGACAAGCCCTGCAATTACATGAAATCAGTAAGCAGCCTCTTAAAAGTCACATTAAAAAGATTTTTAGGAACCATTTTGGGATATATATAATGTATTAAATAACTTTTATTATTTTACTTTTAGGGGTAAAGATAAAAAAACATGCAATTTTTACATTATTTTGTGGAATTTTTTTATGGCGTTCACGGCATGCTAAAAATAAAGTTGTTTTATTATGTGGGTCACTACACTGATGACATTCCAAGCTTTTCAGACAATACCAGAATTACATCAATATGTTCAGTACAGGGGAAGATATCACTGATATAAATCGGGATGCAGTGAATGCAGCTGTAAGTGAAAGTAAAAGCAGGTTTTACCCGTGATTATTCCTGAATGTCAGCTTTCCAACAAGACCAGTTGCATGTTTCTAGCTGCTACCATTCAGGAGATAGCACCTTTTAAAGCAGTCCTCTCCCTCCGCTTTTTGAGTCCGGACACTCAGGGCTGAGCTCCTCCTCCTAGTGCTCTGCTTTTTTTTTCTACTTTCTTCTATTTTTATCAGAGAAGAGACAGCTGCACATGACAATGCTGTCAGAAGAGGCCTGCTCAATGTGAAAGTAACACACATTTCTGGGTGTTATCAGGTGAAACTGAAAAAAGATTAAATTATAAATCACAAAAGCATTTATAAAGCAGGGTGTCCTATACCATTAGAGTATAAAAAAATGAAACGGCAGTTACACTTTAAAATGTAAGAATAGATTTCCTTTAGGCAGCTAAATTGCACCTTAATTTAAGAATGTATAAGCTGTTATATTTATTTTACTACATTCCCTGTTATAAAGTGTGCAGTGCAGATATATGTGTCTCCATGATAAACAAACCCTGGGTGTCTGATCTTGTAGTCATATCCCCTTCTATCTGCCATGATCTTCTTGTAAATCTATATCATGTATGTTAAGAAGAAAATAGAGGACGTATAGAAGGAAGTGGAATGAAAGATAAGTCTATTTTACTTTTGTTAACTAGTAATTTATCTTATCAATGTTGAAACTCACTGGGTTTTTAAGGGTTTACGTATATTAACAGCTATTGAAGCTCTATACTCCGCCTCTTCTTCTAAAGTACAGTATATGTGAATGGAATGCCCCCTGACCTCTTTCACATCACTAATGGCACCTGTCAGGGGGTGCCTGTTAATTCTATTGATTTCATATTACCTGTAGAACATCAAGCTTGTGCTATGAGAGAGCCCTCTTCAGTTAGAATTGGATATAAAGCACAATGGCACGTGTCATGTCGTTATATGCAGATGATGTTTTCATTTACTTTACCAGCCTTGATAGTACACCTTGCCAGCTTTCATTCTGCAAGGTTAAAGAAAAGAAAATCTAGATTCTACCCATCGACAATTCCATCTTCTCTATATTAACCCCTTACCAATATCTGTCGTAAATATGCTGTGGATGGCAGTTCTTTAAACATGGCACTTGCTCAGAAGCTGACCAGACATTATAGCCACCCGTTGTCTGCTGTTTTAAACACCTAGAGGTGGAGTCCATAATCAACAATAATAACCATTATAGCCTTTTAACCCCTCAGGTACCCTGTTCAGTTGTGACAATGGCATCTGAGTGGACTTTTCCCAAGAGCACTGTGCTCCCAGAGACCTAATGGCTACCCCTCGCCAAGATCAAGGGAACCATTCAGTTGAGATGGCAGCCTCAGGCCTTTTCATGTCTCAGAGGCCAGTCATACAGTTCGTATGGAGCCCTGTCTGTGTCATTGCTTCATTAGAACACTGTGAATCTCCCATAGGCTGCAATGTTCAATCATTGTAGTCTATGGGAGAAGCGATCAGACAATCACATATTAAAGTCTCATAGAGGGACAAAAAATAAGTGTAAAATAAAAAATAAAAAATATATAAAAATATAGAAAAAATCTAATCACTCCGCCTTCCCATATAAAAAACAAACAAAACATCATGAGCTTGACTGTATCACAAAATGCCTGTACTGTAAAATATGAAATTATTTCTCCTGTATAGTAAATGGAGTAATGAAAAAATTAATGATTTCCAATTTTTTCATCACTTCATCTCCCAAACAATTTAATAGAAAGTGATCAAAAAGTCATACACACTCCACATGCTGCAAAACATGTCTGGTAGAGATGAGCAAATCGAATCTCATGAAGTGGAATTCGATCCGAATTTCAAGAATTATTCGATTCTCCTAGAGGCCGAATTTCCTCGTGCTTCGTGTCAGCGAATCGATTAATCCTGAAATTCAAACTTACCGCCTCCATTTGTGGCGAAGGGCTGCCAGCTTCTATCTTGCTTGAAGATCTCGGCCGAAATCCCGTGCAACGCAAGATTACATAACATAACGTAATCTCGCGCCGCACATGATTTCGACCAAGATCTTCAAGCAAGATGGCGGCAGCCGGCCCGTCGCATGCAAATGGACGTTGTAAGTTTGATGTAATGTTTTTTTATTGTTAATTTCACACTGTACACTCAGATGCCGCAATCATATATGAATGCAGCATCTGAGGAGTGCAATGACAGGGGTGGCACTATCGCAGCTCCGTCATTGCACCCGCTACTTACAAAAAAATGCGCTTTGTGGCGAAGTAATTCGTCACAAAGCAAATTTTTTTGAGAAATTTGGCGAATCAGCCAAATCAAATTTTCAAGAAATTCACTCATCTCTAATGTCTGGTCAGGTTTCGTACACATAATTGAAGACATTTTTAACAGCTTTTTTTTTTTTTAAACTACAATATAATGCTTAAAGAATCATCTGCCAGGATATTTTTAGATATAAAAAGGGCTGCTAGCTGGCTCCAGCACATTTGCAAAAAAAGGAGTGCTGTAGCTTTAAAAATTGATATGCAATATGAGCAGAGCCTTAATGGATGTGAATGGCTGGCTGCAGCAGAGTAACACATTAAACTAAGCCTTGTTCTGTTCCTAGCTAAAACCTCTCTCTATCAATTAATGAAATCAATCCAGCTTGTGTGTCTAAATATATGTCTTTCTATGCTTAGTCTGTGTCAGGGATATCCTGCTGTATCAATGTACAGTACAAGCTTAGAAGACACATGGCTTCTATTCTTGGGATCTGCCTATGACACATATCTATGTCGTCCCTCCTGATTAACTGAGGCTGACTGCAAGGCATTATGGGCAATCCTACCAGCCAGGACCCCACCCAGTCGTCATGTGATCCCCTGTCTTTTTCCCTGCCTTGCTGTGCTTACTATTGCTTATGTAAAATGGTGGATACCACTTTGCATTTTGAGCAAGTTGAACTAATCAAATATCAAAAACTTTCACTTCTCTTGGAAGCCGATTTTTTTTTAAATTTGTTTAAAATTTATTTACTCACCTCTAGATATGACGCAATAGGCAAAATGTGAGATTACTTAGATAAGCAGGATTGCTCTATTTAAGATGATAATTCTGCCTAAGATTCTATATTTACATAGAATCTTACCTATTGCAGTGGCTAATATCTTTTTTTCAAATTGGCACGTACATTGATTGAATAAAATACATATGTAAATTTTGCAACTGCTTACAAAAAAATAAAATAAACATTATAGAGGACCTGGCCTTACAAACATGCTGGACTACAACCTGGCCACTCACATCAAGATCGTCCCTTTTTGGTGGCCTATAGAACTAAGATTACCTTGGGTACACATAGCATAGCACAGAGCATCTCACATTCTCTGGGGCAACCCTAAATTGATGTAGCCACCAGCTTTATTATTTGAATGCTGGTCTTTTAAATTGGAAATCCTTATACCAAATGTAAAACCTCTACAATGTCTCTAATTTACAGTATATAGCTCTCACTGATATTTTAGAATTACCTATCAAATATTTCAAATTGGATACAAAAGACCTATTCCAGTCTCAATAGATGTTCGACAATTCATTTATTTCAATTCACTGCATAACACTTTTGACATAGCACATAAAGAATTTATACATTTCTCCAAATTCAACACTTTTTTCAAACGTAAATATGAAATTCTAGGCAACAAGAAAAATTTCTGGAAATCTGCTCCCTTTCTTTATTGAGAAAAAGATGCCACATCGTCTCTACTGCTCAATGGAGTCCAGCTTTAAAATATATTATAACTAACTTTAACTGCATCACTCACTAGGAATCTATGTCAATAAATAAAAACTCCATTATTGGGAAAGTTGTTAAGCTGATCTTGATAATTTTTTTATAATAGAAAAAAACTGGACCATGAAGAGAATATATCTGGCTATTCCCCAAAAAAGTAAAGATGATACTACAGATTTCAAAGAATAAAATGTGTACCCCAGCTCAACTGATAAGTGCTGGGGCAATGAGACCAGAGAGGCACACATCTATAACTTTTCTGACATTTCCCAACAATGACATTATTATTTATTGACATATGGGGTCACTTATCAAACTGGCGTAAAGTAGAACTGACTTAGTTTCCCTTTGCAACCAATCAGATTCCTTCTTTGATTTTCCAAAGGAGCTGTGAAAAATGAAAGGTGGGATCTGATTGGTTGCTATGGGCAATTAAGCCAGTTCTATTTTACACCAGTTTGATAAATGACCCCCATAGTGTATACTCACAACTTAATACAGGATAGTAGTAGCCCACATACTTATCGACACTAAAATAGACATTGGTGGAAGTGATGCATATGATCACCACTATCCATTTCTGTAAAAAGAATAACAGTTTTTAAAGATTATAAGGCTTCTTATTTGTGTCTAACACACAGATATTTTTAATTCCTATGTTATTTTTGTTTAATATTACTTGTTTCTCTATTTCTTATTTTAGTTCTAACTTACCTTAGCTTAATGTTCTGAATGCACCCTACATAGTTTTCAGAGCAGATGTATACCCAAAGGTTTTCTTCAACTCACACACACTTTCTACAAAACTTTGCAGGTCACTTCATAGACCCATTGGCCTTATTCATCATCTGACTATGCTCTTGACTGCCATATTTCTTGGCACTATAAGTTATGTTAACTTACATTTTTATGCAAATTTATAGTAAGTACACTCATGTATGAACATGACGATGGCACAGGAAAACTTTTTAGTTTCACTTTATTCTAGACAATTTTGTCAGATTCATATGCTTGACAGTTTTAAATAATATTTTTTCCTTCTGTAACAGAAATTATTTGATGAAGGATGGCACCAAATAAGACTTTTAGTGACAGAAGAGGATGCAACTTTGTATATTGATGACAAAGAAATCGAGACAAGACGACTACTACCTGTTATAGGCATATATGTCAGTGGGCAAACACAGATTGGAAAATACTCTGGAAGAGAAGAATCTGTTCAGGTGAGTGTGGGCATGTGAGTAAGTGTATTTTGAATTACTACAGGCAAGTTCTACATCAAAGATAATGGCAACCAATTTGATCTTTCTCTCAAATATCTGTTTGGCTGCTGCAGTTTTTTTTTGTTTTACTTCCCCCCTTCCAACATTTTCCATGATTACCTAAAACATGACATATGTAAGTAGTTTTACTTTCAAAGATCTATTGGTTGTCAAAGAAGTATGAATGATTGTACACCAATTATGTTAAAACATATAAGATCACTTTCACATGACTGTAATATGAAGGCAAAGATCTCTATAACGATGTGAGTTTGGGCTAGTAGACATGTGGTTGGGCCAGGATACTTGTCTTTATGGACTTATTACATTCATATGAAACTAGCCTTAGGGTGAGTCCACATATAGCAGTACTATAACTGTTTAGATCAAACTTTAAGAAAGACTGTATTTTACATGCAGCAGTCTGGCCCTACCTTTAGAGAAAGTAATTGCACTTTACAGACTCATTACTCAAAGGACATTTCATTCAGAAATTTACACAACTGACTTATTTTAAAGAAAAACACAAATGACGAGCAGGAGCTGTAAGGCTATAGTTTACAATACCAAGGCTCCCTTTTCCTTAAGCAACCAAACCCAGATTGATTTCTCATGTTGTAATTTACAAAGTAGAAAGTTCTCTTATGTGACTTCTCTTACATTCTCTGGGATCGATGAGAACACTCAAGAAAATGTGAGTTATTATTCAGTGCTGCTGCCTGGCAGTTGACATGGTCACAAACATGAAAATATTAGGACTTATGGGACATCCACTTAAAAAAGTGTTGCATCTGTTTTACATAGAGAATGTGAAATGTACTAACATTTGGATGCTTTAGCATAAAATTAGACACATCTAGAAGCAAATGCAGCAAGCTTGATTATTTTTGTTAGAAATCCAATAATCCCAATATTTACTGTGTTGATGTCTCAGTAGAGAAGGCTTAACAACCACCCTAGCTATTGCTTAACCCACTTATTTCCATTAGAGATGACAACATTTAGGGAAATTCAATTTGGCAGAAATTAGCAAAGAAATTTGATTTGTCACAAATTAATTTGTTGTGAATCGCTATAAATCAGGTATATCCAGGCCAATCTGCCTTAGTGTATGGCCACACAGAGCAACCATGCTTTGGTGAAAAACACGGCCATTTTAGCCCGAAGCTGCCTGTCATTTAATAATGAAGACCGCACTGTATATTCCTTGTTAATGGCCACACGGCAACTTTAAACATGGATTGTTGCAGGTATGGAGTTTGACTGGTTAGGTGGGGGCACAATATGCAAATGATTGCTGTTATGGCCTGCAAACTCCTGCAGGTTATTTGACAGTAAACATAGAATATTAATCAGCTATGGTATACCCACCTCTCCAACCCCAGAGCTCTCCTGCCCTACAGGTGGGAGCCCCTTTTCTTCCATCAGTTTTTCCTCCTTTTCCACATCATCTAATATCGATGAGAATATGTCATCAGGAACATCCAGCTCCTCCTCTTTCTGCATCTTGCTGACTTTTCTGAGGATGGTTATCATTAAGATCTGACCCCCCCAAGGAGTACAGACTAGATGATATTGTTGGCATGCTGGCAGTGGAATAATAAAGGCTTCCATCTTAGTTTATGGCCGATGTAGGAATAAGTAAATGTAGGAATGAATAAATAAAACTGACGCGGCATAAGTCTACTTGGCCTCTTCCTGTAATCTCCCTCTCCAATATTCTTCTATTATTTGTTTTCAGCAACACAGTCCCTAGCGCATGAGTGCTTGCCACATCTCTCCCTATGTTCAGCTTACAGGACAATGGCGGAGACCACACAGGATGAGGGTTTTAAAGGGCTGTGACATCACAGAGGATGGTTATCTTAGCTCAACAGTAATTGCAGTAATAAAAAAAAAAGCCATACTGACTTAACAGCATTCAAATTTTAGAGTAGTGGCTTTGTGGATGCTTTTATATTGGTTATCAAATTAAGTTATGTCCTGAACAATTTCCACAAAAAAAACCCCCCGATTTGTAATGTAAATAGCCTGAAGGTTACTATAAGCAATCTTAAACATATTATTTTAAACATGTGTGAATACTTTAACATGCCCCTAAAACCACAACCTTGAATGTGATATCCTGTGGGTTCCACTTAAAGGATTTACACGGTTGTAAAATATTCACTTCTAAATGCCGTCTTTCTTCTTGGAATATCCAGTTCAGTTTAATATTTTACTAACAGTGATGTGTGAAAGTCCTATGCTGTGGTTTGCGAGATATTAACTATTAAAGTAAAGAAAAAAAGCAGGAACACTTTTAATTCCATAGAGGATGCAATAAAATATTTGAATCTCCAATTCATAAAAAATTATATATATTTAGATTTATATACTGTATATTTGTCACAGTAGCAGATTGAAATAGTATAATTCAGATGAATCTGTGTTCACTAGAGATGAGCGAATCGAAGCTGACGAAGTGGAATTTGATCCGAATTTCAGGAAAAATTGATTCGCAACGAATGAGAATTTGTGGTAACGAATTGCAATTTTCCTAAAATGGCGGCTACATGTGTGAGGACTGAGGACACGGGGCAAGAGACTCTGGGAAGGCGAGATCACCCAGATTGACATGCCTGCATACAGCCAATCGGCATCAAGCCAGCCCTGTGATGTCACAGCCCTATAAATACGACAGCCATTTTAGATTCTACCATTTTCCAGCTTTCAGAGAGCAGGGACAGACATGTGAAGGCGTAATAGGGACAGCAATTGGAAAAACCTCATTGTGGAAACCCCCCCAGAAAAAATGATTTATAAGTGCAAGGAAAGGATAGGGAGGAATCATTTCACAGCATCTTAGGGACATTAATAGGAAGGCTATTTACAAGTGCAGGCAAAGATTATTTGGGGATCTAAATAGCCATTAGACAGCTCTGTCATTCCAGCTATTTGTTATTGGGCTGCAAGTGTTATGTTGAAAAGCCTGTAGTGGCTTATATCTTAGTATCTTTAGAATCTTATATCAGTACTACATGAAAATATATATATACGCATTTCACTTCTGCAGTTATTTCTGGTAAAAGCATATAGGGACGTATTACAGTAAAAAAAAAAAGAAAATATATACGCACTGCACTGTTGCAGTTATTTCTGGTGAAAGCGTATAGGTGCGTATTTCAGTACTACAAGAAAAATATATACGCACATCACTCTTTACGTTTTTTCTGGTCAAAGTGTATAGGGTCGTATTCCAGTACAACAAGAAAAATATATTCTCAGTGCATTTCTGCAGTTAATTCTGGTGAAAGCGTATAGTGGCCTATTTCAGTCAAACAAGAAAAATATATTTTCAGTTCTGCAGTTATTTCTGTTGAAAGCATATAGAGGCATATTACAGTAAAAAAATTAAAATATATACACACTGCACTGTTGCAGTGATTTCTGGTGAAAGTATATAGGGGCGTACTTCAGTACTACAATAAAAATATATACGCACTTCACTCTTATTTCTGGTGAAAGCGTATAGGGGCATATTTAAGTACTACAAGAAAAATATATTCTCACTGCATTTCTGCAGTTAATTCTGGTGAAAGTGTATAGTGGCCCATTTCAGTCCAACAAGAAAAATATATTCTCAGTTCACTTCTGCAGTTATTTCTGTTGAAAGCGTATAGGGGCATGATACAGTAAAAAAATAAAAATCCATACACACTGCACTGTTGCAGTTATTTCTGGTGAAAGTATATAGGGGCGTACTTCAGTACTACAATAAAAATATATACGCACTTCACTCTTTAAGTTTTTTCTGATCAAAGCGTATAGGGTCGTATTCCAGTACAACAAGACAAATATATTCTTAGTGCTTTTCTGCAGTTAATTCTGGTGAAAGCGTATAGTGGCCTATTTCATTCCAACAAGAAAAATATATTCTATATATGCGCACTGCACTGTTGCAGTTATTTCTGGTGAAAACTTATAAGGGCGTATTACGGTACAACAAGAAAAATATATATTGTAGGAAGGTACAAGGTGTTGTCATTGATGGTAGGTATGTGTCACCAAGGTTTCTGGCCTCGGTGAAGTAAGAGCCGGTATTTTCATATGTCAGCAGCAGCTCATGCTGATTGACACTTTGCTATTTAGTATGACTGTAAATAGCTGATCCGGGACAGCTCTTACTGGAAGTAGTCAAAGTGCTGGGTGGGTGACTACTCCCCACGTTCCAGGCCGGGTCTTGGCAGGCTTATAAAAAGCAGCCAGCACTGTCAGGTGGTGTGGATTACCTCCCTCTGACAGTGGAGCTCTGGAGATCTCTGTATTATGGTCTGAAGACCGTGTGTCAGGCGAGCAGGCCGCCTTAAAGGCTGCAAGTGGACTTTCTGAGGCTGAGCATTCAGCCAGGTGTGAACTGACACCCAGGATACCAGGTGAATTTTATTTTGTTTTTCTGTGTGTGAACAAGCACCAAGCCTGAAAGTGACTGTTGTGTTACTTTATAAGTGTGAATAAACGCTGAAGAGTGATTTACAACCTGGTCCTTTGCCTCTATACTGTGTCTGCTAACCTGGCTAGCAGAGCGAATCCCCACAATACACACTTCACTATTTAAGTTTTTCTGGTCAAAGCGTATAGGGTCGTCTTCCAGTACAACAAGAAAAATATATTCTCAGTGCATTTCTGCAGTTAATTCTGGTGAAAGCGTATAGTGGCCTATTTCAGTCCAACAAGAAAAATATATTCTCAGTTCACTTCTGCAGTTTTTTCTGTTAAAAGCGTATAGGGGCGTATTACAGTAAAAAAAGATAAATATATACGTACTTCACTCTTTAAGTTTTTTTCTGGTCAAAGAGTATAGTGGCCTATTTTAGTCCAACAAGATAAATATATTCTCAGTTCACTTCTGCAGTTATTTCTGTTAAAAGTGTATAGGGGCATATTACAGTAAAAAAAGATAAATATATACGCACTTCACTCTTTAATTTTTTTCTGGTCAAAGAGTATAGTGGCCTATTTTAGTCCAACAAGATAAATATATTCTCAGTTCACTTCTGCAGTTATTTCTGTTAAAGTGTATAGGGGCGTATTACAGTAAAAAAAGATAAATATATACGCATTTCACTGGTGCACTTATTTGTGGCAAAAGCATTCAGTGGCCTATTTCGTTATAGAAAGAAAAAAATATACGCACTTCACTGGTGCACTTATTTGTGGCAAAAGCGTTCAGTGGCCTATTTCAGTACAGACAGAAAAATATATACGCACTTCACTGGAGCAGTTATTTGTGGCAAAATCGTTCAGTGGCCTATTTCGTTATAAAAGGAAAAAAATATATGCACTTCACTGGTGCACTTATTTGTGGCAAAAGCATTTACTGGCCTATTTCAGTACAAAAAGAAAAATAGATTCTCTTTTCACGTCAGCGGCGGTTATATGTGTTGAAAGTGTTTAGTGGCATATTTCAGTCCAAACAGAAAAATACATTCTCAGTTCACGTCGGCGGCGGTTATATGTGTTGAAAGCGTTTAGTGGCCTATTTCAGTACAAAAAAAAATAATACTTTCTCAGTTCACGTCGGCGGGGGTTATATGTGTTGAAAGCATGGTTGGGATTCAGCAGGGTGGCAGCAGTGGGAGGTCGGGAGCCAAACGTGCCAGGGGTAGAGCACCTTCGCAGCAGCCAACCTACCCAGGAAGTAGTGGTGCAGGGGTTCATGGAAGTAGTGGCGGTAGTAGTCAGTCAGTGCGGCGGTTAAATGTGGTAAAATCTTTATTGAAGTATTTTGGTCAAAAAACTAAACTAATTCTTCGGTCAGCGCTGCGGTTATATGTTGTAAAATCTTTAGTGACGTATCTTGATGAACTTCGCGACTCTTCCGGGCTCAAAGCTTAAAGTATTTCGGTCGAAAAACCAAATTATTCAGCGGTCAGCGCTGTGTTTATATGCAGTAAAATCTCTATGATGTCTCCATGATAAATCTACAGCGTGGGGACCCCGTGTGGCTTCTACACACTTTTAAAATCATCCTTCAGCGGAGCGAATAGATGCTGGATGATCGGGACGCTCCATGACCTTCCCAGGAGCTGCTGTCGGGAGCAGCGGTTCATTTCTGAGACGTCCGTATAGTGCGGGGGGAATCCAAACACCCTCTCCATCTCCGTGCACCATTATATGCAGTAAAATCTTTTGTGACTTATTTCGGTGTAAAAACTATTTTTTTTTAGCGTTCAGTGCTGCAGTTCTATGCGGTAAAATCTTTAGTGACGTATTTCAGTGGAAAAAATCTTATTCAGCATTCAGCGCTGTAGTAATATGTGGTAAAATCTTTATAGAGGTATGTTGGTCGAAAAACAAAATTAATTCAGTGGTGAGCGCTGCAGTTATATGCGGTAAAATCTTTATTGAAGTATTTCGGCCGAAAAACTAAATTTATTCTGCGGTCAGCGCTGCGGTTTTATGTTGTAAAATCTTTAGCGACGTATCTTGAGGAATTTTGTGACTCTTCTGGGCTCAAAGCTATCTTGACGCTTTGTCTTGTCATTGTCTGTAGCTACTAGAGGCCTGTTCATGCCAGGCAGGTTCCCCCAGAAGTATCTTGGTCAATCGACACTCTGTCATTGTGCCAATCTGTGGCTTCCTCATGCTGCTTCCACCTCCAGACTCTGTTGTTGTGCTACTCTGTGGACTACTCATGCTGCTGTCACCTCCAGACTCTGTCATTGTGCCACTCTGTGGCCTCCTCCTGATGCCGCTGCTGACACCTCCAGACTCTGTCATTGTGCCACTTTGTGGCCTACTCATGCTACTGCCACTTCCAGACTCGGTCATTGTGCCACTCTGTGGCTTACTCATGCTGCTGCCACCTCCAGACTTGGTAATTATGCCACTCTGTGGCCTACTCATGCTGCTGCCACCTCCAGACTTGATCATTGTGCCACTCTGTGGCCTACTCATGCTGCTGCCACCTCCAGACTCTGTCGTTGTACCACTCTGTGGCCTACTCATGCTGCTGCCACCTCCAGACTCTGCTGTTGTGCCACTCGGTGGCCTACTCATACTGCTGCCACCTCCTGACTCGGTCATTGTGCCACTCTGTGGCCTCCTCCTGATGCTGCTGCTGCCACCTCCATACTCTGTCATTGTTCCACTCTGTGGCCTACTCATGCTGCTGCCACTTCCAGATTCAGTAATTGTGCCACTCTGTGGCCAATTTATGCTGCTGCCACCTCCAGACTCTGTTGTTGTGCCACTCTGTGGACTACTCATGCTACTGCCACATTCAGACTCTGTCATTGTGCCACTCTGTGGCCTACTCATGCTGCTGCCACCTCCAGACTCTGTCGTTGTGCCACTCTGTGGCCTCCTTATGCTGCTGTCAACTCCAGACTCTGTCTTGTTCCACTCTGTGGCCATATTATGCTGCTGCCACCTCCAGACTCGGTTATTGTGCCACTCTGTGGCCTACTCATGCTGCTGCCACCTCCAGACTCGGTCATTGTGCCACTCTGTGGCCTACTCATGCTTCTGCCACCTCCAGACTCTGTCATTGTGCCACTCTGTGGCCTACTCATGCTGCTGCCACCTCTAGTCTCAGTCATTGTGCCACTCGGTGGCCTACTCATACTGCTGCCAACTCCAGACTCGGTCATTGTGCCACTCGGTGGCTTACTCATACTGCCGCCACCTCCAGACTCTGTCATTGTGCCGCTCGGTGGCCTCCTCATACTGCCGCCAACTCCAGACTCGGTCATTTTGCCACTCTGTGGTCTTCTCATACTGCTTCCACCACCAGATCCTGTCATTGGGCCACTCTGTGGTCTCCTCATGCTGCTTCCACCTCACCACTATGTCATAGGTCCACTCTGTGGACTTCTCATGCTGTTTCCACCCTTCCCCACATCATGACTGGTCCACTATTTTGGCTTTTTGCCTGGCTGACATCATCATTTATTTGACACTTCTTCAGAAGAAAGACAAAATGAGATGCAAAACGGATCCTGTCTGTGTAGCAGCTTTAAGGCCTGTATGGTCCTAACAGAATTGGATTATGATTTGGTAGCTAAGAGCAGGAGTGGGTAGAAAACACAGAAGACATGCAAATATTCGGTTCATGTGTCATCTCTGTTTTAGATCCACTCCTGTTTTTTTTTGCAATACTGATGGATTACTGACCAAATGCTGATTGAGTGAAAGCAAATGCTCAACAGACAGGATCCGTTTTTTGAGGGGTTATTGTTGTGACAGATCAGAGGATGGGCAAAATAATCAGTGACGTCAACACAAACTTACTGCTGACACCCTCTCCACTCTGTCGGGGGGCTCTACTTGTATAAGTTTTTAATAGAACAGGTTCTGTAGACATCTATGTGGAATTAGCTGACGATGGTGTAAAAGGAGTGCGCTTCTTCTTCACGCTAACATCTACCTGTAAGGCTGAGTTGATACTTGAGTTATTTGGTCAGTTTTGGCCCTGTGACTGCCCAAATAAGTGAAGTATGCAGTGATTCTAAGAGCGACACCTGTCATGTGCTTGTCATACTGACTCACAGTATTGTTTCACTACCACAGCAGACTCCCTATATGTGTTACTACAAGGCACAGTATTCTAGACCCCTATAAAGGCTCTCTGCAGCCTGGAAATAGCTTTAGTGTTCACATAAAGGAGTAGAAAAAAGATTATTACAACTTTCTATCAAATTTAACTATTGCATTTTACATATTTGGTGTGAATTTATCTCTATCCATACAGCATATGTACAATAAAACCAGTAGATTTTGTACATTAAAGAACACTCTCATGTAGCCTGTAGCTAACATATTTTTGCACCAACACAAAATTTATACTATAGTATATTCTTTTCTTGCTGTAGGTACGGTATATAAAAATTTATCTTTAGCCAAAATTGAAAGTGTACATGTGTTATTCCTTATCTGTTTTCTTGGCTTGACGTCCTGGACCCCGGGGTATTTGGCAACGAATCGCTGAACGACTAAGTTCAGGACGTGTGCCATGCATGGCACGTGTGTCATTTTCCCCTGTTTCAGCGAGCTCAGCAGATTTGCACGATTATCGCACACCACTTTACCAACTGTCAAATTGAGCGGGGTTAGCCACTGATCGGCCTGTGACCGCAGAGCTGAAAGCAGTGCAGGACCGGTGTGGCTCTTGGCTTCAAGGCACAACAGCCGCAGCACAGCATGGAAATGTCTTACCTGGCACGTCGAGTAGGTTCTGGGGAGCTTGGGGGGGTGCAGCGGAAGAGACGGTAGCAGTGGAAAAGGAGGAGTCAGCTGAGGAGGAGACGGAGGATGGAGTAGGAGGAGGAGAAGAAGAGGCAGGCCTGCATGCAATCCGTGGCGGTAACACCAAATCCACACAGGTGCCACGGGTTACATGCTTGATGGCCGTCAGAAGGTTCACCCAGTGGGCAGTAAAAGTTATGTACCTTCCCTGTCCGTGTTTGCCGGACCACATGTCTGTGGTCAGATGTATCTTGGCACCGAAACTGTGTGCCAGAGATATATTAACTTGCTACTGAACGTGGCCATGTAGTTCAGGGATGCCCTTCTGGGAGAAATATTTCCTTCTGGAGACCTTCCATTGTGGTGTGCCAATGGCCACAAATTTTCTAAAGGCCTCAGAGTCCACCAATTTATATAGCAGTAGTTGGCGGGCTAGAAGTTCCGACAAGCCAGCGGTTAGCCGTTGGGCAAGAGGATTATCCGGCGTCATCATTATTTTACACTCAAACATTTGGGCCACGGAATCCTGCCTTGTGCCAGATGAACGCGACGACGGCACGGTGGAAGGTGGAGTGTAGTGATGGACGAACATCGGCCAGGATGGTTCGCGAACGCGATCAAATGTTCGCGAACCGCAAGTTCGCGGCAGGCCACATTTACTATAATGCCAGCCGAACCTGATAAACCTTCAGCTTATATTTGCAGCCACCAAATACTTAGTAGAAGTGTACAAATAGTCTCACAACATGGACAGTGACATACTTGAGGGGGATCAATGACAAAAATTCCAACAAAAAGTATGTATCTTAATCAGGGGACATTTTTATGCTTCTTAAAGGGAAATTCTCTGAAATGTGTCCTGCTGGAGCCTAGAATTTTTTTATTTTAGGCCACAGGAGTACGGGCCTTCAAAATTAGGCATTCAACTGACATAAAAGAAATTGTGATAATGTGGCTCGAGGTACATTATGCGGTCACTAAATAACAATTTTACTGTAGCCCACATTTTTTTAAACTTTTTTTTGGGGGGACAACTGGTATATCACACCATTATTTTTTCCAATGTCGTTTGTCACTATCTGTAGCTGAGATAACGCAGCAAAACCGCAAACAAATGCTGCACTACCAAAATGCACTATATAGAAAGTATATAATTGGTATATAACACTCCTGCTTCAATCAGTTTTTTTGGGGGGAAACTGGTGTATCACACCAGTAGAAATTATTTGTTCCAATGGCGTTTGTCACTATCTGTAGCTGAGATAACGCAGCAAAACCGCAAACAAATGCTGCACTACCAAAATGCACTATATAGAAACTATATAATTGGTATATAACACTCCTGCTTCAATCAGTTTTTTTGGGGGGAAACTGGTGTATCACACCAGTATAAATTATTTGTTCCAATGGCGTTTGTCACTATCTGTAGCTGAGGTAACACAGCTAAACCACAAACAAATGCTGCACTACCCAAATGCACTATATAGAAAGTATATAATTGGTATATAACACCCCTGCTTCAATCACTTTTTTGGGGGGCAACTGGTATTTCACACCAGTAGAAATTATTTGTTCCAATAGCATTTGTCACTCTGTGAGATTAGGTAACGCAGCAAAACTGCAAACAAATGCTGCACTACCCAAATGCACTATATAGAAAGTATATAATTGGTATATAACACCCCTGCTTCAATCTATTTTTTTTTGGGGGGGGGGGCAACTGGTATATCACACCAGTAGAAATGTATTTGTTCCAATAGCATTTGTCACTATCTGTAGCTGTAGTAACACAGCTAAACCGCAAACAAATGCTGCACTACCCAAATGCGCTATATAGAAAGTATATAATTGGTATATAACACCCCTGCATCAATCACTTTTTTGGGGGGGCAACTGGTATTTCACACCAGTAGAAATTATTTGTTCCAATAGCGTTTGTCACTATCTGTAGCTGAGGTAGCGCAGCTAAATCGCAAACAAATGCTGCACTACCCAACTGCACTATATATAAAGTATATAATTGGTAGATAACACCCCTGCTTCAATACATTTTTTTTTGGGGGGGGGGGGGCAACTTATATATCAAACCAGTAGAAATTATCTGTTCCAATGTCGTTTGTCACTATCTGTTGCTGAGGTAAAGCAGCTAAACCGCAAACAAATGCTGCACTACCCAACTGCACTTTATAGAAAGTATATAATTGGTATATAACACCCCTGCTTCAATCAGTTTTTTGAGGGGACAACTGGTATATCACACCAGTAGAAATTATTTGTTCCAATAGCGTTTGGCACTCTGTGTAGCTGAAGTATCGCAGCAGAACCGCACACAACTGCTGCACAATACAAATGCACTATAATATACTTTCTATGTTAGAAAGTATATTACACCCCTCAGTAATAGTGTTGATCACGAATATTCAAATTTTTAATTTTTATCGCGAATATAGGTACTTAGAAAATTCGCGAAAATTTCGAATATAGTGATATATATTTGTAATTTCGAATATTCGTTTTTTTTTTTTTTTATATTCGATTTTTTTTTTTTAATCAGTACACATGATCCCTCCCTGCTTCTAGCTTGTGGGCCAATAAGAAGGCTGCAATATACTTGACTTTAGGAGTAGTGTTGTTTGCGAATTTTGCTCTATATTCTTTTTTTTTCGAATATTCGCTATATTGCTATATAATCTTGTTTTAGAATATTACGAATATTCGAAAAAACAAAGTTATAGCAATATAGCGAATATTAAAAAAAAAGAATATACAGCAATTTAGCTAATATAGTGCTATAATCTTTTTTTTTTTATAGTTGTAATTTTTTTCCAATCTGAACTTCAGATGAGAAAAAAATTACAACTATTAGACAAAGAAGATTATAGCACTATATTAGCTAAATTGCTCTATATTCGTTTTTTTCGAATATTCGCTATATTGCTATATATTCTTGTTTTAGAATATTATGAATATTCGAAAAAACGAAGTTATAGCAATATAACCAATATTCAAAAAAAAACTAATATAGAGCAATTTAGCTAATATAGTGCTATAATATTCTTTGTCTAAAAGTTGAAAAATTCGCTATAAAAATTCGAAAATTAGAATACGAAAATTCGCATATTACACGATCATTATCTTGCCGATCTTTTGAGTAAAAAAAATCGTAGAATATAACGAATATTCAAATTTTCGACGAAATATCGCAAATTCGAATATGACCCCTGCCGCTCATCACTACTCAGTAAGTCACACCTAGCGATAGCACAACTATACTAGTCCTTAAAAGGACTTTTGAGGCCCTATTAGCTATCGTTTGGTGTCCCTAACAGTCTGTCCAGATCAGGTTTATTTAGTATGTCCATGTGCTGAAACATCTCAATTGGCTGTCCTGTACCACCTGATGGATGTGTCATGGGTCAAAGTTCTTCACAATATAAAAGTAAATGGCGCCGGCGGACATCGCCATATGTTCGCCCGAATGGCAAACCGCGAATGAGCAAAGTTCATCGCGAAACAACCGCCGGGCGAACAGCAAGGCCATCTCTAGTTGAGTGGAGGACAAATGGGAGGAGTGAGGAGAAGGAGAAGAGGCAGGACGTGGAGTACCAGGAGTTTGGCTTTGTGGGTTCTGACGGTGTTGCTTCCACTGGGCTCGGTGATGGGAGGCCAGGTGGCTTCTTAAGGCGGTCCTCCCTAGGTGAGTGTTGGGCTTACCGCGACTTATGCATTGATAGAACAGGCTGCAGATGGCAACACTATTGTCAGCAGCTGACACGTAAAAAAAAAGCCCACAATGGGGAGCCATGTGCCGGCGTCCTGGGAGCGCCAGATATGATCGTGCATGGTGGATGGCTCACTCCAGATACATTAGCAGTCTGATTTTTGCCTCCTATGTACTGCGAGTTTTGCCTGCTTCTCCTCCTTCTCCTCCCTATCTGCTGCTCCGTCTCTCACTCTGAATTCCCCTCCTCTTCCTCTCTTGTGGGCACCCACGTGACGTTTATCGACACGTCATCATCGTCACCTTCACAACCACTGACATTAGAGATCTCGGAGTAGGCAGCAACAGCGGGGACCACTCTCCTTGGGCTGATCTGGGTACTGTCATCAGACCGCTGGGTGGCGACCATTGCTACCTCCTCTTCCTCATCCGATGCCAAGAATGGCTGCGAATCGGTAAGGTCTTAGAATTGATGGGAAAATAATTCCTCTGACTCGAGTGGAGGCGCTATGGTGGTGGTGGTGTTGTCGTCTTTGGGGGTGCACACAGCAGAGAATGAGGAGGGTGCAGATACAGAGGATGAGCAGGGTGCAGAAGCGGAAGAATGAGTGAGCCACTCAACCAACTCTGGTGCGTCCTTTGAATTAATCGCATGCATCTTCTCCAACTTCCCAATTAGGCTCCGGCCTGGTGCACCTGTCCGACCCCTACCACCCCTGTGGAATGGCCTACCTCTTCCTCTGCCTGTCATTTTAAAAAATGACCCTGTGACAAAGTCCCTATAGAAGAGCAGTATTTGTGGAAGCAGGTATATAGAACCCCTTAATCAGTTTTTTTGGGGGGCAACTGTTATATCACACCAGTTGCAATTAGTTGTTCCAATAACGTTTGTCCCTCTGTATAACTGCGGTATCTCAGCAGAACCGCACACAAATTCTGCACAAAACAAATGCACTATATAGAAATTATATTATAGGTACATCAAACCCCTGCCTCAATCAGATTTTTTTGGGGTCAACTGGTATATGACACCAGTTGCAATTAGTTGTTCTAATTACATTTGTCACTCTGTATAGCTGCTTTATATCAGCAGAACCGCACACAAATGCTGCACAATACAAATTCACTATATAGAAATTATATTCTAGGTATATCGCACCCCTTCCTCAATCAGATTTTTTGGGAGCAACTGTTATATCACACCATTTGCAATCAGTTGTTCCAATGACCTTTGTCGCTCTGTATAGCTGCGGTATCTCAGCAGAACCGCACAAAAATGCTGCACAATACAAATGCACTATAAATAAATTATATTATAGGTACATCAAACCCCTGCCTCAATCATATTTTTTTGGGGGCAACTGTTATATAGCACCAGTTGCTATTAGTTGTTGCAATGGCGTTTGTCCCTCTGTATAGCTGCGGAATCTCAGCAGAACCGCACACAAATTCTGCACAATACAAATGCACTATATAGAAATTATATTATAGGTACATCAAACCCCTGCCTCAATCAGATTTTTTTGGGGCCAAATTGCAATTAATTTTTTCAATGGCGTTTGTCCCTCTGTATAGCTGCAGTATCTGAGCAGAACCGCACACAAATTCTGAACAATACAAGTGCACTATATAGAAATTATATTCTAGGTATATCACACCCCTGCCTCAATCAGATTTTTTTGGGGGTATTTGGTATATCACACCAGTTGCAATTAGTTGTTCCAATGGCGTTTGTCTGTCTGTATAGCTACGGAATTATAGCAGAACCGCACACAAATGCTGCACAATACAAATGCACTATATAGAAATTATATTCTAGGTATATTACACCCCTGCCTTAATCAGATTTTTTTTGGGGGCAACTGTTATATCACACCATTTGCAATTAGTTGTTCCAATGACCTTTGTCGCTCTGTATAGCTGCGGTATCTCATCAGAACCACACACAAATGCTGCACAATACAAATGCACTATATAGAAATTATATTCTAGGTATATCGCACCCCTGCCTCAATCAGATTAATTTGGGGGCAACTGTTATATAGCACCATTTGCAATTAGTTGTTCCAATAGCGTTTTTCCCTCTGTATGGCTGCGTTATCTCAGCAGAACCGCACACAAATGCTGCACAATACAAATGCACTATATAGAAATTATATTATAGGTATATTACACCCCTGCCTTAATCAGATTTTTTTTGGGGGCCACTAGTATATCACATCAGTTGTAATTAGTTGTCCCAATGACATTTGTCATTCTGTATAGCTGCGGTATCTCAGCAGAACCGCACAAAAATGCTGCACAATACAAATGCACTATATAGAAATTATATTCTAGGTATATCGCACCCCTGCCTCAATCAGATTTTTTGGGGGCAACTGTTACATCACACCATTTGCAATTAGTTGTTCCAATGACCTTTGTCGCTCTATATAGCTGCGGTATCTCAGCAGAACCAAACACAAATGCTGCACAATACAAATGCACTATATAGAAATTATATTCTAGGTATATCGCACCCCTGCCTCAATCAGATTAATTTGGGGGCAACTGTTATATAGCACCATTTGCAATTAGTTGTTCCAATAGCGTTTTTCCCTCTGTATGGCTGCGTTATCTCAGCAGAACCGCACACAAATGCTGCACAATACAAATGCACTATATAGAAATTATATTATAGGTATATTACACCCCTGCCTTAATCAGATTTTTTTTGGGGGCAACTGGTATATCACACCAGTTGTAATTAGTTGTCCCAATGACATTTGTCATTCTGTATAGCTGCGGTATCTCAGCAGAACCGCACAGAAATGCTGCACAATACAAATGCACTATATAGAAATTATATTCTAGGTATATCGCACCCCTGCCTCAATCAGATTTTTTGGGGGCAACTGTTACATCACACCATTTGCAATTAGTTGTTCCAATGACCTTTGTCGCTCTATATAGCTGCGGTATCTCAGCAGAACCAAACACAAATGCTGCACAATACAAATGCACTATATAGAAATTATATTCTAGGTATATCGCACCCCTGCCTCAATCAGATTAATTTGGGGGCAACTGTTATATAGCACCATTTGCAATTAGTTGTTCCAATAGCGTTTTTCCCTCTGTATGGCTGCGTTATCTCAGCAGAACCGCACACAAATGCTGCACAATACAAATGCACTACATAGAAATTATATTATAGGTATATTACACCCCTGCCTTAATCCGATTTTTTTTGGGGGCAACTGGTATATCACACCAGTTGTAATTAGTTGTCCCAATGACATTTGTCATTCTGTATAGCTGCGGTATCTCAGCAGAACCGTACAGAAATGCTGCACAATACAAATGCACTATATAGAAATTATATTCTAGGTATATCGCACCCCTGCCTCAATCTGATTTTTTGGGGGCAACTGTTACATCACACCATTTGCAATTAGTTGTTCCAATGACCTTTGTCGCTCTGTATAGCTGCGGTATCTCAGCAGAACCGCACACAAATGCTGTACAATACAAATGCACTATATAGAAATTATATTATAGGTATATCAAACCCCTGCCTCAATCAGATTTTTTGGGAGGCAACTTTTATATCACACCAGTTGCAATTAGTTTTCAAATGGCGTTTGTCCCTCTGTATCGCTGCGGTACCTCAGCACAAACGTACACAAATGCTGCACAATACAAGTGCACTATATAGAAATTATATTCGAGGTATATCACACCCCTGCCTCAATCAGATTTTTTGGGGGTATTTGGTATATCACACCAGTTGCAATTAGTTGTTCCAATGGCGTCTGTCCCTCTGTATAGCTGCGGTATCTCAGCAGAACCGCACACAAATGCTGCACAATACGAATGCACTATATAGAAATTATATTATAGGTATATCACACCCCTGCTTCAATCTGATTTTTTGGGGGGCAACTGGTATATCACACCAGTAGCAATTAGTTGTTCCAATAGCGTTTGTCCCACTGTATAGCTACGGTATCTCAACAGAGCCGCACACAAATGCTGCACAATACAAATGCACTATATAGAAATTATATTATAGGTATTTCACACCCCTGCCTCAATCAGATTTTCTTGAGGGCAACTGGTATATCACATTAGTTGCAATTAGTTGTTCCAATGACGTTTGTCCCTCTGTATAGCTGCGGTATCTCAGCAGAACCGCACATAATTGCTGTACAATACTAATGCACTATATGGAAAATATATTATATGTATATCACACCCCTGCCTCAATCAGATTTTTTTTAGGGCAACTGGTATATCACATCAGTTGCAATTAGTTGTTCCAATGTTGTTTGTCCCTCTGTATAGCTGCGGTATCTCAGCAGAACCGCTTACAAATGCTGCATAATACAAATGCACTATATAAAAATTATATTCTAGGTATATCGCACCCCTGCCTCAATCAGATTTTTTTTTTGGGGCAACTGGTATATCACACTAGTTACAATTAGTTGTTCCAATGGCGTTTGTCCCTCTGTATAGCTGCGGTATCTCAGCAGAACCGCACATAATTGCTGCACAATACTAATGCACTATATGGAAAATATATTATATGTATATCACACCCCTGCCTCAATCAGATTTCTTTTGGGGGCAACTGGTATATCACTGGTAGACTGGCACACTTATATCTGGTAAACAAGTAGAGGACAGACATGTGGTGTTTAAATAAATAAATAAGGGTTTATTCTCCCTATTTACTTTATACGTACAGTACAGACCAAAAGTTTAGACACACCTTCTCATTCAAAGAGTTTTCTTTATTTTCATGACTATGAAGGCATCAAAACTATGAATTAACACATGTGGAATTATATACATAACAAACAAGTGTGAAACAACTGAAAATATGTCATATTCTAGGTTATTCAAAGTAGCCACCTTTTGCTTTGATTACTGCTTTGCACACTCTTGGCATTCTCTTGATGAGCTTCAAGAGGTAGTCCCCTGAAATGGTCTTCCAACAGTCTTGAAGGAGTTCCCACAGATGCTTAGCACTTGTTGGCCCTTTTGCCTTCACTCTGCGGTCCAGCTCACCCCAAACCATCTCAATTGGGTTCAGGTCCGGTGACTGTGGAGGCCAGGTCATCTGGCGCAGCACCCCATCACTCTCCTTCATGGTCAAAAACCCCTTACTTTCAATGTTTTTCCAATTTTTCGGCTAACTGACTGACCTTCATTTCTTAAAGTAATGATGGCCACTCGATTTTCTTTACTTAGCTGCTTTTTTCTTGCCATAATACAAATTCTAACAGTCTATTCAGTGGACTATCAGCTGTGTATCCACCTGACTTCTCCTCAACGCCACTGATGGTCCCAACCCCATTTATAAGGCAAGAAATCCCACTTATTAAACCTGACAGGGCACACCTGTGAAGTGAAAACCATTTCAGGGGACTACCTCTTGAAGCTCATCAAGAGAATGCCAAGAGTGTGCAAAGCAGTAATCAAAGCAAAAGGTGGCTACTTTGAAGAACCTAGAATATGACATATTTTTTGTTGTTTCACACTTGTTTGTTATGTATATAATTCCACATGTGTTAATTCATAGTTTTGATGCCTTCAGTGTGAATCTACAATTTCCATAGTCATGAAAATAAAGAAAACTCTTTGAATGAGAAGGTGTGTCCAAACTTTTGGTCTGTACTGTATACAGTAGGTGTTTGTGACATTGTGTTTTCAGCACGACAGCGTCGCGCTGATACTCGGCGACGTGGTGCCGAGATCTCGCACTCACTGGGATAGCGACAGCACATCCCAGCAAGCGCGTCATAGAAGAGGCGGGAGATCCGACTTGGATTCCCGCCAATTCTACACGTGTGCGGCGTTTGTTATGAATCCTGAGGGGGAAGTCCCCGCCGGATTTTAAATAAAAATCCGGCCTGGGTCCCGCCCTCAGGAGCATACCGGGCCCTTAGGTCTGTTATGGGTTGTAAGGAGAGCCCCCCCTACGCCGAAAAAAACGGCGTAGGGGGTCCCCCTACAATCCATACCAGACCCGTATCCAAAGCACGCTACCCGGCCAGCCAGGAAGGGAGTGGGGACGAGCGAGCGCCCCCCCCCCCCCTCCTGAGCCGTACCAGGCTGCATGCCCTCAACATGGGGGGTTGGGTGCTCTGGGGCAGGGGGCGCACTGCGGCCCCCCCACCTCAGAGCACCCTGTCCCCATGTTGATGAGGACAGGGCCCCTTCCCGACAACCCTGGCCGTTGGTTGTCGGGGTATGCGGGCAGGAGGCTTATCGGAATCTGGGAGCCCCCTTTAATAAGGGGGCCCCCAGATACCGGCCCCCCACCCTAAGTGAATGAGTATGGGGTACATCGTACCCCTACCCATTCACCTGCAAGAAAAGTGGTAAAAACACAAATAAACCACACAGTGTATTAAAATATTTTATTTTTCTGCTCCGGAGGCCGCCCCCTGTCTTCTTTATTAGCTCTTTTACCAGGGGGGGCTCTTCTTCTTCCGATATCCCGACGGGTCTTCTCCGCTATCCGGGGGGGGTCTTCTCAACTCTCCGGGGTTCTCCTTCTGTCTTCTCCTTCTGTCTTGTTGTCTCCTTCTGTCTTCTGTCTCCGGGGGGGGGGCTCTTCTTCTTCCGATATCCCGACGGGTCTTCTCCGCTATCCGGGGGGGTCTTCTCAACTCTCCGGGGTTCTCCTTCTGTCTTCTCCTTCTGTCTTGTTGTCTCCTTCTGTCTTCTGTCTCTGGGGGGGGCTCTTCTTCTTCCGATATCCCGACGGGTCTTCTCCGCTATCCGGGGGGGTCTTCTCAACTCTTCGGGGTTCTCCTTCTGTCTTCTCCTTCTGTTCTTCTTCTGTCTTCTCCTTCCTTCTTGTTGTCTCGGCGCACCCCGGTTCTTCGTCTCGCGAGACTCGGCGCACCCCGATTCTTCTCTCTGTTGTTGACTCGGCGCACCCCGGTTCTCGCGAGACGAAGAATCGGGGTGCGCCGAGTCTCGCGAGACGAAGAACCGGGGTGCGCCGAGTCAACAACAGAGAGAAGAATCGGGGTGCGCCGAGTCTCGCGAGACGAAGAACCGGGGTGCGCCGAGACAACAAGAAGGAAGGAGAAGACAGAAGAAGAACAGAAGGAGAAGACAGAAGGAGAACCCCGAAGAGTTGAGAAGACCCCCCCGGATAGCGGAGAAGACCCGTCGGGATATCGGAAGAAGAAGAGCCCCCCCCGGAGACAGAAGACAGAAGGAGACAACAAGACAGAAGGAGAAGACAGAAGGAGAACCCCGGAGAGTTGAGAAGACCCCCCCCGGATAGCGGAGAAGACCCGTCGGGATATCGGAAGAAGAAGAGCCCCCCCTGGTAAAAGAGCTAATAAAGAAGACAGGGGGCGGCCTCCGGAGCAGAAAAATAAAATATTTTAATACACTGTGTGGTTTATTTGTGTTTTTACCACTTTTCTTGCAGGTGAATGGGTAGGGGTACGATGTACCCCATACTCATTCACTTAGGGTGGGGGGCCGGTATCTGGGGGCCCCCTTATTAAAGGGGGCTCCCAGATTCCGATAAGCCTCCTGCCCGCATACCCCGACAACCAACGGCCAGGGTTGTCGGGAAGGGGCCCTGTCCTCATCAACATGGGGACAGGGTGCTCTGAGGTGGGGGGGCCGCAGTGCGCCCCCTGCCCCAGAGCACCCAACCCCCCATGTTGAGGGCATGCAGCCTGGTACGGCTCAGGAGGGGGGGGGGGGCGCTCGCTCGTCCCCACTCCCTTCCTGGCTGGCCGGGTAGCGTGCTTTGGATACGGGTCTGGTATGGATTGTAGGGGGACCCCCTACGCCGTTTTTTTCGGCGTAGGGGGGGCTCTCCTTACAACCCATAACAGACCTAAGGGCCCGGTATGCTCCTGAGGGCGGGACCCAGGCCGGATTTTTATTTAAAATCCGGCGGGGACTTCCCCCTCAGGATTCATAACAAACGCCGCACACGTGTAGAATTGGCGGGAATCCAAGTCGGATCTCCCGCCTCTTCTATGACGCGCTTGCTCTCCATCGCGGCAAGCCAGCTCGGCGCTGGCTCCCGCGATGGGGCTCGTATGTGCTCAATCTCGCCGAGAAATACGGCGAGATTGACACAAAATCGGGTTCACCTACTGTATATAAAAAAAGGGATGGTAGAGTGGTATGATAAAACTCAGAGTGTCTTCACAGATAAGTGGAAGTATATAGTCAATGTGACCGCAAGGGTATGGCCAAAGAAAGTGATAATAATCAGTAATAGTAATAAATGGTCCTGTTTGACCAAAGGGTAGATGAGACGTGGTTACATTTCCAATAGTCACAATATGTCACAAATGGTTATTACAATCCTGAACGTTATGAAAATCCAGTAGCAGGAAAATATTGCACTGCCTGCTGTTACTTTGCTGGCATCTTCATTCACGGCAGTCAAGTTCGGCGTCCCACGTGGTGCGGTGTGAGTACAGCGCTCTTAGAGCAATTTGCTTCCCACGTGGTGTTATTGTCACGGCCCATGGTGTATGCCATGACACTGTTGCCACGCTTGCTGTTGCCTCCTCACTGTCACAGTGGGGAGTGGGGGAAACTCCCCACCATACAATGAGGAGGCAACTTGGAAGCAACAAGGCCAGGAGGAGAAATAAGGGAGCAGGTCACCTCCTACAGCCGCCCTAATCCTGACCCTGATCTCCTGACCGCATGAGCAAACCCTGAAGGTGGGAGGGCTCATGCACTGGAACCTGGATCCTACTGACCCTGACGGTCCCTGGCATAGGGGTCAGGAATAGGAGACAACTGATTCCTCAGGGACTCAGACGAGCCGGAGTCTCCAGCTGCCTAGTAACTGGTGGGAGGGAAATGGCCATATGCAGCATCTGGATCGGCAGGTAAGATCACCAGACAACACGCTTACCTGGCGCTGCCACCACGACTGGAACCCGAGCATAAGTACAGGTGCACACACACAAAACAGGACACTGTACAAACAACAACCACACAGGTATCCAGGACACACATAGCTGCGTATGGACAATTGGTCCCCCCTCCGGGGAACCAGAGACCCCCTTCCAAAGGATACAACGTAAGACAGGGGAATGTCTAGCAAGCATGCTGGACACCAAACTAGACATACAAACACCCTGAACATAACCCACTCCAAACAAATAAGAATAGGAAGGGAAGGAGACACCGGGATGACATTGAAGGAGACATCGATGACAACTAGGATGGCCCTCAGATAATCATCCAAGAAAGGAGCAAACTCCTTCTCAAACAAAGGCAGACATACCAATGATCTCAGTCTCACAGCAACAGAATATAAAGAGACCTGAGACCACACCCAGCTCCACCAAGCTCACACCTTAACCCCGTGCACACCACACAGTAGGGAGACACTTCTTAAAGGGGGATTGCACACACAAGCAAAAGGCAACAGGTTGCCGCAGACAACAGCATGCGTGGCCAGCAAATCATGGTGCACACAGCAAAACCTGTGACACTGCCCCAGCATGCCAAAACAACAACATGTTGCCACTGGCAACAGCAAGCGTGGCAACAGTGTCACGGCGTACACCATAGGCCATGACAGTTATGTAGATTCGGTATACCACGTGGTCCTATATGGAGACGGCTTGTCACGTGGTAATCCTTCTCTAGTCTGCCGAGAAGATTGTGATGGATTTGCGGGCTGGTAATAAATGGAAGCGCTACCTAAAGTATTGTCCTTTCAATTCCTTGGACAGGCGGGCATTTACATAGACACCAATTTGCGTCTGTTCGGCGAACAGTGAACGAGCAAAGTTCGCTGTGAAACGACCGCCGGGCGGACCGCAAGGCCATCTCTATTCTTCACCACGGCATGGCCGCATCCTGCGGCCGCTCCCCGTGTCCATACCCAAAGGCAGAGTGGCCTGGGTATACCTAATTTATAGCGATTTGTGACTAATTAATTCGTAATGAATCAAATTTCTTTTTCTGACTTTGGCGAGGTTGCTGCATCAAATTTTTCAAAACTTTGCAAACCTCTAGCTGTAACTGTACATCAGGGATTCAATTACATTAAAGATCCATGATGTACAGTTACGTCAATGATAATAAGGGTTGACAATGAGAGCCAAGCACTGGCTGACAGTTGGCTTCCTGCTGTAATGCATTATGTTATTATCACAATGTACAAATTACTTCTAATATCTGATTTATCTGGTTTTAATCACCAGTGCCCCTCCCCTTATATCTTCACTGTACTACAATGCTCACACTATTCCATTATACATCAATACTACGTATCACCTCACTTAGTTTGCAATCTGGGACAACAGACTCATACCAGACACAGTGCATGAAAATAAGAACCAGCTGCTGCACAATATTTGTGAAGTTCACATACATTATATGTAAATCCATTGCATATGATGACAGACACTTTAAAAGAGTACGTGAGAATCTTATTTACAATATGCAGTATTTCAAATCAATTTCAATAAAACAGAAAGATGAGGATAAATTGCTTTGTTCAATTCAACTCTCTCTATCCTCAGACCAGTGTACTTGAGCTTATCAGGGCAGAGGCCCCTTGTAATGTAGGGAAAACGGCTTGGCAAACTGAAATGTACTCTGAATGCATCCTCATATTTATATGCATATCACAAGCCTTGCAGAGTAGAAGAATCAAATTGCTAACATCAATTTGTTGAAACATTTTGCTATTGTGCATCTGATGCAACATTAACAATATGTATTAGCTTGTTTTATGGTGCAGTTTTTGTAAGGCCTCTTTCACACTTGCGTTGTCCGGATCCGGCGTGTACTCCACTTGCCGGAATTACACGCCGGATCCGGAAAAACGCAAGTGTACTGAAAGCATTTGAAGACGGAACCGTCTTCCAAATGCTTTCAGTGTTACTATGGCACCCAGGACGCTATTAAAGTCCTGGTTGCCATAGTAGGAGCGGGGAGCGGGGGAGCGGTATACTTACAGTCCGTGCGGCTCCCGGGGCGCTCCAGAATGACGTCAGAGCGCCCCATGCGCATGGATGACGTGATCCATGTGATCACATGATCCATGCGCTTGGGGCGCCCTGACGTCACTCTGGAGCGCCCGGGGAGCCGCACGGAAGGTAAGTACACTGCTCCCCGCTCCCCGCTACACTTTACCATGGCTGCCAGGACTTTAGCGTCTTGGCAGCCATGGAAACCATTCAGAAAAAGCTAAATGTCGGCTCCGGCAATGTGCCGAAACGACGTTTAGCTTAAGGCCGGATCCGGATCAATGCCTTTCAATGGGCATTAATTCCGGATCCGGCCTTGCGGCAAGTGTTCCGGATTTTTGGCCGGAGCAAAAAGCGCAGCATGCTGCGGTATTTTCTCCGGCCAAAAAACGTTCCGTTCCGGAACTGAAGACATCCTGATGCATCCTGAACGGATTTCTCTCCATTCAGAATGCATTAGGATAATCCTGATCAGGATTCTTCCGGCATAGAGCCCCGACGACGGAACTCTATGCCGGAAGACAAGAACGCAAGTGTGAAAGAGCCCTAACTTTATCATTGTAATGCAGTGGCAACTCTAGGAACAATATATGGGGGGGGCATGAAGATACCACAGTCAAAAATGGGGGGGGGGGGCACTAATAATTTTCACCACTTAATCATACTACTGAAAAAACTAAATAAGTATATATAAATAAGATTACAAAATACAAGAGTATTGCGGTATGCAGGGATACATTTAAAATAAAACAATTTACTTACCAAAGAAGCTATACAGTCGTCTGCTGTGTCGTCCTCTGTTTGCTTCCGCAGATTCTTTCCCCTCCTTTCTGTCTCTCCTCAGTGTGCAGGCGCACTGTTATGGGGGATCTGTGGATAACACACTGTTATGGGGGCATCTGTGGATGACAGTGTTATGGGGCATCTGTGAAAGACACTGTTATTATGCCTCTCATTAGCCCCCATTATGCCTCTCATTAGCCCCATATCAGCACCCATGCCTCTAATTAGTCCCCATATCAGCCCTTATGCCTCATTAGCCTCCTTTATGCCTCTTAATAGCCCCCATATCAGTCCTTATGCCTCATTAGCCCCCATATGCCTCATTAGCCCCCATTATGCATCTAATTAGCCCCCATATGTATAATTAGCCCCCATTATCAGCCCTTATTCCATATTAACCCCCATTGTCAGCCCTTATGCCTCATTAACCCCCATGCTCCTATATGCCTCATTAGCCCCCATTATAAGTCCTTATGCCTCATTTGCCCCCATATGCCTCTTATTAGCCCCCATTATGACTCTTATTAGCCCCATTATGCTTCTCATTAGCCCCATTATCAGCCCTTATGCCTCATTAGCCCCCATTATCAGCCCTTATTCCTAATTAACCCCCATTATCAGCCCTTATGCCTCATTAACCCCCATGCTCCCATATGCCTCATTAGCCCCATTATGCCTCTCATTAGCCCCACTATGCCTCATTAGCCGCCATATGCCTCATTAGCTTCCATATGCCTCATTATCCCCCATTATGCCTCTAATAGTCTAATTAGCCCCCATTATGTCTCTAATTAGCCCCCATTATGCCTCTCATTAGCCCCCATTATGCCCCCAGCAGCCAAATTTTTTATATAATAAAAAAACACTTACCTCTCCTGCTCCTGGACGCCGCCCGTAATTTTCTTCCTCCTCAGTCGGCTGTGCTCTGAATTGGCGCGCACAGCGTGAGGTCACAAAGCGCCCTCATGCTGTGCGCAGCCCTGCACAGCCAACAGCCAAGGACCAGGAAGCGGTAAGTACAGAGCGTTCACCCCTTCCTGGTCTTTCGGTACTAATGAGCGCTCATTAGTATTTGCCGGCCATTGGGGCACAAACGCTGCTGCCTTGGGGAATCAGTGGGGCAGCACCGGGGGGCAGTAGCGACGCCACTGCACATATGTCACATATGAACAGAACCTGAAGTACCCCTACTGTGGAAACCTCCAAAAAGTGATCCCAAAATATGAAACTACACACTCTATATGTCACTGTGAACTTCTCTATGGGTGCAACAAAGGACTCAGGAGGGAGGAGTGCGATATAGCTTTTGGAGGGCAGATTTTGCTAGAATGATTTTTGGGTGCCATGCTGCATTTGAAGAGACCCTGAGGTTCCCCTACAGTGAAAACTCATAAAAAGTGACCCCCATTTTAGAAACTACACCACTAAAGAAACTTATTGAGGGGTGTAGTGCGTGATTTGACCCCACAAGTATTTTATAGAATTTAGAAACTCTTGGCTGTGAATGAAAAAAATATATTTTTTGCAATAAATGTTGCTCTTGCCCCAGATTTGTCATTTTCACAAGAGGTAAAAGGACAAAAGGGACCCCACAATTTGTTATGCATTTTCTCTTGAATAGGGCAACCCCATATATGGAAATAAATAGCTTTTTGGGCACACTGTAGGGTTCAAAAGAGAAAGAGCACCATGTACATTTGAGGCCTAGTTTGGTGATTTATACAGCACTGACCAATAACTGCAGAAGCTGTGAAGTTTAAACAGAAAAAGAAAATCTCAAGAAGTGACCCCCATTTTGTAAATTACGCCCCTCAAAGAATTTATTCAGGCATGTACTGAGTGCTTTGACCCCACAGGCTTTTATAGAAATTACTAACACCTGGCTATAAAAATAAAACATTTTTTTCCAATAAAAAAAATTGCTTTAACCGCAAATTTTTCAGAAGGGATAACAGGAGAAAAAGGACCATGTGTATTTGTGGCCTAGTTTGGTCATGCCACACTGACCAACAATTGCAGAGGTTTTGAGGTATAATAAAGAAAAGAAACACCCAAGAAGTGACCCCATTTTACAAACTATACCCTCACAGAATTTACCAAAGGGGGAATGTGAACATTTTGACCTCACAGATATTTTCACAGCATGGGGCAGGACGGTGGCTCAGTGATTAGCATTGGTGCCTTGCAATGTTGGGGTCCTAGGTTTGAACCCAACTGTGACGGTAACGTACACTACACACAGGGGGGAGGATAGTGACCACTGCGCTCCACCCTCACCCCTGGCCCTGCCTACTTGCCTCGCAAGTCCTAATGACAGGGGACAACTAGACGGCAGTCCCTAACTTAGGATACGCGCTGGGAAGACAAACAAGACAAATAACGGAACGTAAACGGACCGGGTCAATACCTAGAGAGCTACGCAGTACTAAGGAATGAGCAGAGAATAGTCAGGAAAAGCCGAGGTCAAATACCAGGAGAGATGCGCAGGGAACACAGGATCAGGTAAGTATGCAGGAACAAAACAATCACCAGATACCTAAAATTAACAGGCAACCTGTGGCCAGCAGGCTGCCTGTATTTATAGTGGGGAGTGAGGGTCATGTGACGTGGCCAGCATCACATGACCGACAGACCGACCAGTCGAGCACCGAGTGATCAGCTCGGAGCTCTCAAGGCAGACCTAGGAGCAGGGAGCCTCCCAGCTAGCCTGCCCTGGGAACAAGGTCAAACACAGATCCTCGCTCCCGAAGCTAAGCAGCAGGTCTGCAGCTGATGGGAGACCGAGTGCGCCTTCGGCACCCCGTTACAGTACCCCCCCTTTTACGAGGGGCCACCGGACCCAAGACTTCAGGCGATGGCCTTTCAGGGTGTTCTAAATAAAATTTTCAAACAAGTGTAGAAGCATGAACCTCCCTGGCAGGTACCCAAGATCTCTCTTCAGGTCCATACCCCTTCCAGTGAATCAGGTACTGCAAGGAATTACGCACCTTCCTGACATCCACTATTTTAGACACCACATACTCAACAGCATCATTAACAAGAACCGGCAGAGGCGAGGCTTTTGATGGTACTACTGGTTCAACCTTTCTTTTAAGTAGAGATTTATGGAACACATTATGAATGATGAATGACTCGGGTAGCTCCAACCTAAACGATACTGGGTTAATCACCTCCATGATCTTATATGGTCCAATAAAACGAGGAGCAAATTTTTTAGAATCTACCTTGAGAAAGAGATTCTTGGAGGATAACCACACCTTATCCCCAACCAGAAAATTTGCGCCCCTTGAACGTTTCCTATTGGCTTTGAGTCTTTTCTAGGTTAGAGGAGGAGACGGATGACCCAGAATGAAAACGGGGATGAAAACCATGGTTACAAAAGAAAGGGGAGACCCCAGCAGAAGAGTTAACACGGTTATTCAAAGCAAATTCAGCCAATGGAAGGTATTTAAACCCATAATTGCTGGTCATCAGCAACATATGACCTCAGGAATTGTTCCACAGACTGATTAAGTGTTCAGTCTGCCCATTACTCTCAGGGTGGTAGGCGGAGGAAAAAGACAATGAAATCTGACATCTTTGACAAAAAGCCCTCCAAAATTTGGACACAAACTGCACACCCCTGTCAGATACAATATTTTCTGGGATACCATGTAACCGTACAATTTTTTTCACACAAATAGATGCCAGGGTCTTGTCATTCGGGAGTTTAGACAGAGGAATGAAATGAACCATCTTGCTAAACCTATCGACCACTACCCAAACCACAGTCTTACCCTCCGCCGGCGGCAGGTCAGTAATAAAGTCCATCGAGATATGGGACCAGGGTCTACTGGGAATGGGTAGGGGTCGTAGGTTACCAGCAGGGCGAGTCCTAGGTGTCTTAGACCTAGCACAAACCTCACAGGCTGACACGTAGGACTTGACATCCCTAAATAGAGTGGGCCACCAATAGGATCTAGAAACCAGCTCTCTAGTGCCCTCAAAACCAGGATGTCCACAAAAGGCAGAATCATGACACTCACCCAACAGCTGAAGACGAAATTGTATGGGAACAAACAACTTATCTGTTGGGGTGATTGCCGGTGCCAGATGTTGTTCAGCCTTAATGAGAGCCGAGATATCTTGCGTTAAGGCTGCTACGAAGATATTTGCTGGTAGGATGGATTCAGGCTGTGCCTCTGTAGGCTGAAAAGCATGAAAGCTCCGAGATAATGCATCAGCCTTCACGTTTTTACTTCCAGGCCTGAAAGTAATGGAGAATTCAAAACGAGTAAAAAACAGTGCCCATCTAGCCTGACGGGGATTCAACCTCTTAGCAGATTCGAGAAACATAAGGTTCTTATGGTCAGTGACAACAGTTACACAATGCCTTGCCCCCTCCAGAAAATGCCTCCACTCCTCGAATGCCCACTTAATGGCCAGCAGCTCCCGATTCCCTATGTCATAGTTTCTCTCGGTTGAAGAAAATTTTCTGGAAAAGAATGCACACGGTCTTAGGTTAGTTAGACTAGCAGGACCTTGTGAAAGGACTGCTCCTGTGTCGTCCTCAGACGCATCCACCTCCACAATAAAAGGTCTCTCCTGATCTGGCTGTATCAGAATTGGAGCGCTACTGAATGCCTTTTTTAGTGTTTCAAACGAAGTAATGGCCTCAGTAGACCAGTTCTCCAGGACTAAGAGGGAACATTTCTCAGAGTGGCACACCCCCATGGTTAAAGAAATCTCTGAGGTACATGACCTGACCATACCACCTACCAGGGGAGTGGCGTCAATAGCCATGACATGGATAGGTGTAGGAAGAGAAAAAATTGGAATACCCAGTCTAATGGCGTACTCAGAGTCAATAAAGCTGGCCGCTGAACCAGAGTCAATAAAGGCCTTACCCGGCCATTTATTAACCCCCAAAGATATTGTTATAGGTACCAAAAGCTTACATTTCGTAATATCAGGGTGTACCTGGTCTTTAGGTTGCCTTGCCTTGGGAGACTTAACGGAGAAGGCCTTCTTTGGACACTGGTTGATCCAATGGTCAGGATCTCCGCAGTAAAAACACACTCCACGTCTGCAGCGCAGATTCCCTTGAGTCATGCCGACCTGCATGGGTTCTTCGATAGAGACCTCAGCGTTGTTTCTGGGATAGACCTCAGGCTGGACTACCATCTGAGAAGAGAACTGTCGTTCCTGTCATCTCTCTCTAACCCGTTGGTCAAGTCGGACTACAAGGGTCATCATCTCCTCTAGAGTCTCTGGAAGCTGATAACTCACTAGAAGATCCTTTAAGTTATCAGACAGACCTGACCTGAACTGACTCTTAAGTGCTGGTTCATTCCATCCTGAGGGAACACACCACCTTCTGAATTGGGTGCAATACTCCTCCGCAGGTAGATCGCCCTGAACCAGAACTTTTAGTGCAGTCTCGGCTACCAGTGTCCTGTCTGGTTCATCATACAGGGTACCCAGGGCCTGAAAAAAAACCTCCACTGATGTTAAACAACTGGCGTCAGCAGGTAAAGAAAAAGCCCAGTCCTGGGGATCACCCTGTAACCGGGAAATGACAATGCCCACGCGTTGACTCTCGGGGCCAGAGGATACGGGGCGCAAACAGAAAAAAAGCTTACAATTTTCTTTAAAGGAAAGAAACTTCTTTCGATCTCCAGAAAAGGGCTCAGGAAGCTTAATCTGGGGCTCTAAATGTGGACTGGAGGCCTGAGGGATGGAAGTACCTTGTCCTAGCTCAAAAGAACAGAGTTTCTCCCCTAGCTCCTGCACCATCTGCGTCAGGTTAGAGACATGGTCAGTCAGGGTCACCAGAGGATTCATGATACAGTGGTTAGGTTACGGCCTGTTAATCTGTGACGGTAACGTACACTACACACAGGGGGGAGGATAGTGACCACTGCGCTCCTCCCTCACCCCTGGCCCTGCCTACTTGCCTCGCAAGTCCTAATGACAGGGGACAACTAGACGGCAGTCCCTAACTTAGGATACGCGCTGGGAAGACAGACAAGACAAATAACGGAACGTGAACGGACCGGGTCAATACCTAGAGAGCTACGCAGTACTAAGGAATGAGCAGAGAATAGTCAGGAAAAGCTGAGGTCAAATACCAGGAGAGATGCGCAGTACAGGAGGAGCAGGCAGAGAGTCGTCAGGGAACACAGGATCAGGTAAGTATGCAGGAACAAAACAATCACCAGATACCTAAAATTAACAGGCAACCTGTGGCCAGCAGGCTGCTTGTATTTATAGTGGGGAGTGAGGGTCATGTGACGTGGCCAGCATCACATGACCGACAGACCGACCAGTCGAGCACCGAGTGATCAGCTCGGTCCTTAAGGCAGACCAAGGAGCAGGGAGCTTCCCAGCTAGCAAAGCTGCCCTGGGAACAAGGTCAAACACAGATCCTCGCTCCCGAAGCTAAGCAGCAGGTCTGCGGCTGATGGGAGACCGAATGCGCCTTCGGCACCCCGTTACACCAACCAAGGACAACATCTGCATAGAATTTGTTTGGGTTTCCCCTGGATACTCCAGTTTCTTCCCACACTCCAAAGGCATACTGATAGGGAACTCATATTGTGATCCCCACTGGGGATAGCTTGATGCTAATGTCTATAAAGTGCTATTTAAGTGCTTAAAATCAGTAAGAAAAAAGTAATTCACAGATGGTGCAACATGAAAATTGTTTTTCCCACAGATATGCCATTTCAGTGCCCAATATATTGTGCCCATCATATGCACTTTTGGAAGCTTGCCCATCATGGTATTAAGGGGGGAGAAAGCATTTTGACACTCCAGGTACTTTGCAGAAAATAATGCACAGCAGACCATGCAAAGTGAAAATTGCAAGTTTCCCACATATGTATATGGAATTTCAGTGCCTAATATATTGTGCCCCTCTGGTGGCATCTAAGACTCTCACTGCACTACTTGAATTAATAGGTAGGTTCTGCAGGTACAGAGATGCCATAAATGTAAACGCAAGCTGCTATATGGGCACATGGCAAAGCTCAGAAAGGAAGGAGCGCCATTTGGTTTTTGGAGCTTGGATTTTGCTGAAATGGCTTTTCGGCACTATATACATTTAAATTTACTGTACCAGTAAAATGGAAACAATCTAAAAATGACCCGATTATAAAAATTAAACACCCCAGGTTACAGATGTGTAGGAGCTAAACTTGATAGTTAACAAGTTAAGTGAACAATGTCAAGAAAATGTAAATTCACTCTTTCAATGGATTTCAATAGCTTTTGTCATGAATCAGTACTGTGACGTGGTTTATTAAAGTCAATTTTAGCTCTCCTGCATCTGTATTTATCAAGGGAAAGAAGCAAGCATTTTGACACTAGGGGTTTCTTTTGCAGAAATTAATGAGCAGGGGACTGTGTATAATGAAAATTTACAGTTTTCCACAGATATGACATTTCAGTGCCCAATATGCTGTGAGCAGCTCGTGCCATTGGAGACACCATTTAAATTGTTAGGCTGGTGCCTCTGGGTACTGAAATGCCATAAATGTGGACATAAACTGCTGCAAAAACCACCTTTTGGCCTTTGCAGTGCAGATTTTGAGGATTAGTTTGCAGGCACCATGTTGGTATTGAACAGCTTTTGGGGTAGTAGTATAACCATATGCATATTTTTCTCGACAGGGCTCTCTGAAGGCTTATTGTTTTTGTAGGATGAGTTGCTATTATCATTTGGGGTACATATGACTAGAGATGTCACGAACATAAAATTTTCCGTTCGCGAACGGCGAATGCGAATTTTTGCAAATGTTCGCGAACGGGCGAACCGCCATTGACTTCAATAGGCAGGCGAATTTTAAAACCCACAGGGACTCTTTCTAGCCACAGTAGTGATGGAAAAGTTGTTTCAATGGGACTAACACCTGGACTGTGGCATGCCGGAGGGGGATCCATGGCAAAACTCCCATGGAAAATTACATAGTTGACGCAGAGTTGGGTTTTAATCCATAAAGGGCATAAATCACCTAACAATCCAATTTTTTTTTGAACAACGTGGTTTAAAACATCCAGAGGGTGTATACGATCAGGTATGATGTTGTATCGATCAGGTAGTGTAAGGGTTACGCCCGCTTCACAGACATTGACAGACCAAACTCCCCTTTTAATGCACCGCAAACAACCGCAAACAGTCCATTTGCCCAACCGCAAACTCCCCATTTGCACAAGGTTGAATACCAAGCTAGCCATGTCCCGTTGATGTCATTGAAGGTTTCTTCCTCCACCCAGCCACGTACAACACCAAGGGTCCCCGAAAGGTGAATTGATTTTTCGAACGGGAGATGGTTAAAAAAACGCTGGCTCCCTCCCCTTTGTTTTAATCCACGGTCACTGCGTCTGTGCCGTGCAATTTACTGTCACACCAGATATGAGTGGTATTTTCTGTAGTACTATTCTCATCAGTTTAATCCCTGTTACATCCCCAATCTGGGGTCCATTTATTAAATTGATTTTTCGAACGGGGAGATGGTTAAAAAAACGCTGGCTCCCTCCCCTTTGTTTTAATCCACCGTCACTGCGTCTGTGCTGTGCAATTTACTGTCACACCCGATATGAGTGGTATTTTCTGTAGTTCTCTTCTCATCAGTTTAATCTCTGTTACGTCCCATATCAGGGAGTGCCTTTTGTGAAAAAAAATTTAGGCCGGGTAACTTCGACTGCCTTCACAGTGACAGACCAAACTCTGATACACCAAACTGAATTGATTTTAGGAACCGGGAGATGGAAAAAGCAGCTTGGTCGGTCCTTTTACTCCCATTATTTAATTTTAAATTTTTTTGTCTGCCAGGTATTGTGAGTGTGACACCCTGTAACGGTATGAGTGGTGGCCTGGCCAGTGGACACAGTACAGTCTGTGAGCATGCAGCCTCTCTGTGTCTGGCAACTGTGATTATATCACAGAGAACAAATTAATTGGCTTTTTTTTATCTGCCAGGTATTGTGTGTGTGACACCCTGTAACGGTATGAGTGGTGGCCTAGCCAGTGGACACAGTACAGTCTGTGAGCCTGCAGCCTCTTGCTGTCTGGCAACTGCGATTATATCACAGAGAACAAATAAATTGGCTTTTTTGTATCTGCCAGGTATTGTGAGTGTGACACCTTGTAACGGTATGAGTGGTGGCCTAGCCAGTGGACACAGTACAGTCTGTGAGCCTGCAGCCTCTCACTGTCTGGCAACTGCGATTATATCACAGAGAAAAAATAAATTGGCTTTTTTGTATCTGCCAGGTATTGTGAGTGTGACACCCTGTAACGGTATGACTGGTGGCCTGGCCAGTGGCCACAGTACAGTCTGTGAGTCTGCAGCCTCTCACTGTCTGGCAACTGCTATTATATCACAGAGAACAAATAAATTGGCTTTTTTTTTATCTGCCAGGTATTGTGAGTGTGACACCCTGTAACGGTATGAGTGGTGGCCTGGCCAGTGGACACAGTACAGTTAAAAACAGGTTAAAGAAAGACAGCAATTCTGCCATCGCTTTTAGGGCTTTGTTATTGTGGTGTACACCATGCAGGAACAAAATGTTAGTTCTGACACTGCTTATTTTTATTAATTTTTTACTGGATTAATCTGGCGGCTTATGTGATATTTTTATAAAATCAATTGTTAGCGATTTGCGTATATTCATATATATATATATATATATATATATATATATATATACATACAGTACAGACCAAAAGTTTGGACACACCTTCTCATTCAAAGAGTTTTCTTTATTTTCATGACTATGAAAATTGTAGATTCACACTGAAGGCATCAAAACTATGAATTAACACATGTGGAATTATATACATAACAAACAAGTGTGAAACAACTGAAAATATGTCATATTCTAGGTTCTTCAAAGTAGCCACCTTTTGCTTTGATTACTGCTTTGCACACTCTTGGCATTCTCTTGATGAGCTTCAAGAGGTAGTCCCCTGAAATGGTTTTCACTTCACAGGTGTGCCCTGTCAGGTTTAATAAGTGGGATTTCTTGCCTTATAAATGGGGTTGGGACCATCAGTTGCGTTGAGGAGAAGTCAGGTGGATACACAGCTGATAGTCCTACTGAATAGACTGTTAGAATTTGTATTATGGCAAGAAAAATGCAGCTAAGTAAAGAAAAACTAGTGGCCATCATTACTTTAAGAAATGAAGGTCAGTCAGTCAGCCGAAAAATTGGGAAAACTTTGAAAGTAAGGGCTATTTGACCATGAAGGAGAGTGATGGGGTGCTGCGCCAGATGACCTGGCCTCCACAGTCACCGGACCTGAACCCAATCGAGATGGTTTGGGGTGAGCTGGACCGCAGAGTGAAGGCAAAAGGGCCAACAAGTGCTAAGCATCTGTGGGAACTCCTTCAAGACTGTTGGAAGACCATTTCAGGGGACTACCTCTCGAAGCTCATCAAGAGAATGCCAAGAGTGTGCAAAGCAGTAATCAAAGCAAAAGGTGGCTACTTTGAAGAACCTAGAATATGACATATTTTCAGTTGTTTCACACTTGTTTGTTATGTATATAATTCCACATAGATTTGATGCCTTCATAGTCATGAAAATAAAGAAAACTCTTTGAATGAGAAGGTGTGTCCAAACTTTTGGTCTGTACTGTATATATATATATATTGTAGCAAGATGAATAGTGATGGGTGCAGTAAAGTCCCGTGGAAGCATGAAAAAGGGATGTCACCAAGGGGCCCGGCCTTGGTGGAGTAAAGGCCCTAGATATAGGTGGCCAGTAAGTTAGTTGGTGGACACCAAGATAGTTAGCTTAGCTGGCTCCAGCTTATCTGGGAACAGGCGATATGCTGGGTGGGTGTTCCAGTCCGGGATTTTGGAATATGCCCATGTCCAGGGATGCTATTTAATCCTGTTGCTGGACTTGGGTGTGGCTCCCAGTCTGGGAAATGAGCCGACTGTGTCGAGGCCTGTGGGAGTCGGGACCCTCTAACCCTGTGTGTGGGGTAAGCACTGGTGATGTGTTTTGGGGAGCTGGGTGGTAGACCCAGATCCCGATAGAGAGGGAAATACTGTCTAGTCAGTGGCCAGACGGCTGAGGATTTATGTTTTTGATTTATGTTTTAGTTGCTGTTTTGTGCTTGAAAATAAAGCATTGTTTGGACTTCAATCTGGTGTCTGTAGCGAAGTCTGTGAGAAGGACCTCCGGATAAGAGAGACGATTCCCCACAATATATATATATATATATATATATATATATATATATATATTTTTTTTTTTTAAGTTGGAACTGGCTTGATGAGGGGAAAGAGGCAATTTTTTTTACTTAAAACATTTTTTTTTTTTTTTTCTAAAATACTTTTTCTATTTTTTTTCTTACTTTTTATACCGAGTGTATTGTAATGCATTTTGACTGGCAGCATTACACTGACCCCGCCTGTATAGGGCCTTAGGGTCCCATTGTGGGGAACCAAAGGGGTCAGAGAGGGAGCTCACTCCTTCTGTAAACCACTTAGATGTGCGGTCACCATTCACATCTGTGGCATCTAATGGGTTAAACCGCCGGCATCTACTGGAGCTTTTATCAATGCCAGTGGTTAGAGCAGGGGCCCAGCTGTCAGTAGTCTGATAGGGCAAGTAAAGCTCCTATGCCTGCCCGATTGGTATGCCATACATGTAAGGAGATGGTCAGCAAGTCACTTCCCTTTTTGCCATACATGTACGTCTCTTGTCGTCTAGGGCTTAATGTTTTGCTATAAAGTTTAATTGCCGTTTCTAATGTTGAACTATTTATTGATATTTTTGACAAAGTAGACTGATGCCTGGGGCTCTGATTTGAACATGGTGCAGAAAGGAAGCTATAATTCTAATATTAACTTTGTGTACTTTCTGTTAATTAAATAGCCTCTGTCAGCATGATCAACCCTATTAAACAAGGCATGTTGCCTGTTAGTATTGATCATGCTGGTAAAAAATATATATTTATTTTATTTTTAGCTTGCACCACTGTGGAGATATGTGAGTTATGTTTATACAAATTAGACAGTTTAGGCATAGAGGGCCTGGCATAGCTCTTGGAGCATGGCTACAGTTAACCCCCTTGTGCGCTGTACACCCCTCTCTCCTTTGATTGACAGGGCTAGACAGCCAAGTCTGATGGTGCCTGCCCTGCGGCTCTCTTAGTCATTGGTGGTCCAGTGTTTATTTATGTCTTGTTCTCCACGACTTTTCTAAACTTACTGAGCAGCTTTCAGAAGAAGACAAGAACTACCACAACTGTACTTCCACCAGCTCCAACACCACATAACCTCCCTCTACCACTGACATGTACCTCTCAGATTCGTAGAGCAGTTCTAGGAACAATCAGCATATACCCTGCGCTGGACACAGCAGAAGAATGGACAGGACAGCAGTGAACCCCAGAGCCCAATGCTCAGTCAAGCTTCAGTCTCTGGTTTGAGGAGCTTTGGAGGAAGGGGAAGGGGGGGGTTGTTATCTGTGAAGCTGCTGGTACCTCCACTTCTGGGTGGACTGAAGTCACCAGTGGCTTCACAGATGGCATTTCTGTGAATGGTAGGGACTGAAGCTCGGTATAGATTGAGCACCAGATTCTGGAGTTCTCTGCTATCATGCCAGTTCTCCCGCTGTGTCCCGCACAGGGTATATGCTAAGTGTTCTGGGAACTGCTCTCCAAAACTTGACAGGTACATGTCGGTGGCGGGAGGGTATGTGGCTGTCAGAGTTGCTAGAATGCAGTTGTGGTACTGTAGTTTTTGTCACTGGAAGCTGATCTGTGGGTCTAGAGAACTCAAGGAGAACAGTTTATCTAGTTCAGGCATAAAAAAGGATGGACCACCAATGACTAAGTTACCCACATAGCAGGCACCATTAGATAGGGCTGTGTAGCACTGCCAATCAAAGGGGTGGGGAGTAGACAAAGCACTGAGGAGCATAGCTGTAGCGGTTCTTCACAAGCTGCGCCAGACCCCTGGTGCTCAAACGGCCTAATTTACATAAATATAAAAGCCCACAGTGGTGCAAGCTAAAAAGGCAGTAGGCCTGGTTTAATAGGGTTGATAATGCTAATAGAGATTCATTAAAGGGATTCTGTCACCTGGATTTTGCCTATAGAGCTGCGGACATGCGCTGCTAGATCGCCACTAGCATGTCCGCAATATACATTCTCCATAGCTCTCAGTGTTTTTATTGTGTCCAAAAATTATTTTATATATATATATATGTAAATGTGGCAAGTAAGACGCCCATTGTGAAGGAGGCCAGCACCGCCAACATCCTCCGAATCTCCTACTTGCTCCCCGATGTCACAAAGTTAGAGTGCTGTAATCTCACAGCTAGCGCATGCGCAGTTCATTCCCTGAGGCTGATGCCAGCACAGGGAAGGAACACTATGCCGGCACTGACATGCGGCATACTCTCGCATGCGTGAGATTACGATGCTCTAACTTAGTGACGTTGGGGAGCAAGGAGCAGATTCGGAGGATGCGGGCGATGCTGGGCTCCTTCACAGTGGTCGTGGCTTGGCACCAGAAACGTTAGTAACAGCCCCTGGGCACCTTACTTGCCTCATTTTCATATATATATATATATATATATATATATATATATATATATATAGAAAGAAAAAGGGCGGCACTGGCTCCAGAGGGAAAAGGCGGGTGCACGTCCCAAAGGGAATGGACTGGTTTCCCTGATGGATAAATTCAGAAAAATGAGCGGCACTCCAAAGGATAAAAGCAGTGAACCCTTTATTCACACCGGTGGTGCAACGTTTCGGCTCTGGTCACGAGCCTTCCTCAAGCGGAAGGCTCGTGACCAGAGCCGAAACGTTGCACCACCGGTGTGAATAAAGGGTTCACTGCTTTTATCCTTGGAGTGCCGCTCATTTTTCTGAATTTATATATATATATATATATATATATATATATAAAATCGTTTTTTTTACACAATAAAAGCACTGAGAGCTATGGGGAATGTATATTGTAGACGTGCTAGCGGCGATCTAGTAGCACATGTCCGAAGCTCTATAGTCAAAATCCAGGTGACAGAATCCCTTTAAGTAACTTACTTGTGCGCAGGTTAATTTTTATTTTTTTAATCAATCAAATGTCATATTTTTTAGTCAATAACCATATGATTTTTATTTTACAGTTTACACTCCAAAAGCTGAGAATATATTGTGATCCAGAACAGAACAAACGTGAGACAGCTTGTGAGATTTCTGGAATGGTAAATACTTTTAATGTTATAGTTTCTATAATTTTCATTATTGCAATTAATGTTTTTCAGAAGTATTTTACTGCTGTAGAGAAAAATGCTATTACTGAATCTTTATTTCTAGTAAAACTGAATGCTTAACAAATAAATGTCATAATTGCCAGCCTGAAAATGATTTGTTATATGACTATGCACACTCATTAGGCAGGTAAACTAGTTAGCATTTTCTCCACTTACGCCATTATATTAATATGATATAAAATATTAAACTTTAATGAACTTCTGTTGCCAACATAGCCACCCCTCTTTTTAATAACATTAATGAGATTCTCATTCTAGAAATTATTGAGTTATTGATTTGTTTATAACCAATCTAAGCTGCACCAGCCAGAGGAGTGCCAGTGCCTACAGCACATGTGTACTGTATCTCTTGCCTAGGAAGAAACAAACTGGAGGCTACATACAATAGGCTTATTATAGCCTGGTCATATGTTATGTTTATACAATTTTATCATTTTCAGTTCTTAAGTTTGTAAGTTGTAGTGTTGAAGTTAGGCTAGGTTTACATCAGGGCTACTAATTTCCATTGTTCTGCTCTTTTAGAGAAACTGAATAATGAAAATGACTGAGATGCTGTATTTGATACACAACTGAACCAAATGGTGCCAAACAGACCATATTTTCTATAATGGGGTCATTTTGGTTCTCGTTTGGGGCATTGCATTTTGCCTACTCACTTTGATGGAAGCCCCAAATGGAGCCTCTATGAAAAAGTCCTTACAAACATTGCCTTATTCTTCTATTACTGACAATAATTAATAATTAAATATTTCTATTATTTTAATTTTTCAGAACGGAGAGGTATGTGACAGATTATTTTACAAAGAGCAATAAGGTAAAACTTTTGATTGCTTTCAAAAATATGGACAAGCCATAATCATATATATATATATATATATATATATATATATAAAGAAAGACACCGCGGCACATCCGTTTAGTGAAAAAAGTGAGACCCTTTATTCACCCATGCGACGTTTCGGTCCGCTTGCTGGGACCATTTTCAAGCAATACAATACTGTGAGAATTCTGGGTATTTATGCAGTCATAATCAGTGCACATTCATAATTGACAATTAGCAAAACTTTACAAAAAACAAAGTATCAATACATATCATAAATATAGAAATGTGTTCAGCCCGGAGGGAAGCAAGAATCAAAACCATAATCGATATATGCAAAACTTCCAGGTACGTATAAATATTAATATTACAGTGAAATACATAAGTGGCAATCAATAGTGAATCAATATCACCTGTACATATGTGAGGATAACAGGACCGAGCATGGAATCAGGCGTGCTCAATGGAGGGAGGAAACAGTGTAGCGAGTTGCTCCACATGGAAGCGGCGTCCCGGAACTGCGGGTGCGCATGTCCGTGACGTCACTGGAACGTCTCACGTGACTTCTCGGAGAGGCGTCACATGACAAGCGGCAGGATGTAACAATATCATACAGAAAAGTATAAGGACCAGCGTCCTAGCAGTAAATTCAACAAGTAATACAGCGATTCAAGGATAAAACACCCAGGGTATGATGTCAGGTGGCGTGCTATCATGCGATGCACCGTCACTGGATATCTACGGGCAAAAAGGGGGAGGGGACAGCTGCAGCTATCACCCTCCCACAATGCTCGTCACAATTTAACCCTTTGACAGGTGAAAAAAATCCTCCACAGTAGCAGATGCGCTTGTTTGCTTTCCAGTGACGTCACGGACATGCGCACCCGCAGTTCCGGGACGCCGCTTCCATGTGGAGCAACTCGCTACACTGTTTCCTCCCTCCATTGAGCACGCCTGATTCCATGCTCGGTCCTGTTATCCTCACATATGTACAGGTGATATTGATTCACTATTGATTGCCACTTATGTATTTCACTGTAATATTAATATTTATACGTACCTGGAAGTTTTGCATATATCGATTATGGTTTTGATTCTTGCTTCCCTCCGGGCTGAACACATTTCTATATTTATGATATGTATTGATACTTTGTTTTTTGTAAAGTTTTGCTAATTGTCAATTATGAATGTGCACTGATTATGACTGCATAAATACCCAGAATTCTCACAGTATTGTATTGCTTGAAAATGGTCCCAGCAAGCGGACCGAAACGTCGCATGGGTGAATAAAGGGTCTCACTTTTTTCACTAAACGGATGTGCCGCGGTGTCTTTCTTTATCTACACTGTACACCTTGGTAAGGTGTTTCCACTGCTGGCACCCTAACATCTTATACTGAGGAGTGCTGCCTTGAACTTTCCTTTCTATATATATATATATATATATATATATCGGATATCTAGTATACAAGCATTTGGAACAACATACAAGATGGTAATATTTTTATTGCATTTACTTTATAGATACTATTTACTAGTGAAATATATTAAATGTAATATGTATACATATAAAACCTGAATAAGCTGAAATATTCACATGGAAAAAAAAATATTTTCCTTGCTAATTCCCCAGTGTTTAAATGGTCCAAGTGATATTGGCTCAACACCCACTCCCTGCATTTGTTCGCCTGGGGAAAAAGGACTTTCTGGTCCAAAGGTAAGTGTGGCTAGATTATCTTACCATTATCTGCATTGCTATAAGAGTTTGTATTGTAGCCATTAGACATTTGGATACATCAATAGGACTTCGAAACCCAACTATATAAACAGGCACATTCAGTAACCTAATGTGTAAACGACATATTTTAATAATAAAGAGGCCTCCATCATGCAAAGCCATTGCATAGTGTACCAAATATTGCTTTCAAGTGAACTTTTTACCTTACATCAATGTTCTGAGATGGAATTTGGAATTTCCCTTAAATTTTGCCTCATGTATCAGGAAGTATGGATAGTTAATAGCAAATATTGTTTCAAAAATCCAAAATAAACAATAATAAAATCAGAATGTTGTGAGTGCTGACTAATAGACCAGTAAAGATAGGCAGCAATTTAAAGGGGTGCATATATGATTACAACTAGCCATGGTCTTGGTGCAATGTAAAATGTGTATATATATATATATATATATATATATATATATATATATATAAAGAAGATACAAAAGCTGGGCAGCACAGGAGTTTAACTTGTAGATGCAGAGTGCCAGCGGCTGTAGGGACGATTCACCCCCAAGATATCAAATAGATAAGAAATTCCACGGCACATCCAAGGCATAAAAAACAAGTAGATACTTTTATTCACCAGACAGCTGTCTTGTCAATAAAAGTATCTACTTGTTTTTTATGCCTTGGATGTGCCGTGGAATTTCTTATATATAGTGGCAATGTGTACAGTAAAAGACCTGGAAGGGGTGTATATCTCACCCAGGTTCCTCAACTGGATGAGATAAGTAAAATCCAGGATGGTGCTGGCTTCAGCAAACATAGTTGCTGGAGATATTTGTTTTGTTGGAGTACAAGGGCTGGATTTTATTTGGACTGGGAAGGTAGGTTTGGTAGTGGGACCTTCCCAGTCCACCCCCCATTCCACGACAGGTTTTCCCTTAGCCTGAGGTCATCACATGTGAATAAAACCCACCCTCTGTGTGTCAGTCGAGGGAGAGATAGACTTGGAAACAGAGGCCTAGTGAGCGTCTGGGTGGTCTCAGCCAAAAGGGCTGAGGGGCCACGAGGCTACGCATAGCCGGATCTATTCCCTGTCTGGACTTGTGTCTGATGAGCAGACATGCTAAGGTTTGGAGCCTGAGACCCTATGCTTAGAGGTGAGTCAGGGAAAACTACTGTGTATTAGTTAGAGCCCAGACGGGCAGGTGTTTATTTTTAAGTTGAAAGTAAGGAAATCCGGCACTCAAAATTGATCGAGCTCACCCGCCTTTTCTTGCAAGGTGCACGGATATAAAGGATGAAGCCTTGTTATAATTGGTTGAAAGGAAGGAAATCCGGCACTCAAAATTGATGAAGTTGTAGGTTCCTTTATTTGATCATGCGATATATCGCGTACAGAGGTACAGAATGATTTATAACCAGTGATACCTTTGTCAGTCTACGCGTTTCAAATGACAACATTCTTATTCATGACTGTCATGTGTTGACCCTTTGGAGCCTTCTTCCTTGCCACCTGCTTCTGTCATGGTGGACGGTAGTTTGGAATTTCAGATCGCCAAGATCATTGACTCTCGAGTTCTCCATAGATCTCTTCAATATCTTGTTCACTGGAAGGGTCATGGACCAGAGGAGAGGATGTGGATACCGGCATCTGACGTGAATGCAAGTTGTTTGGTGAAAGCTTTTCACAGGTCTCACCCGGATAAGGCCAGTCCTGGGTGCCCGGAGCTCACCCGTAGATGGGGAATACTGTCACGGACGTCTTGAGACATACGGACGTCCCAGTAACAGTCAGTGGCAGAAGTTCTGTGAGACTGGCAACAAGTCATTTTATCTGACAGGTTTTCCTTGTGGATAAATAGGTGTTGTTTCTGGTAATGGCCACACCCCTTGCCTCTAGGTGTTGCTTATGTGATCATTTAACCTTTCTTATTTATAGTTGCTTCTCCCACTATGCTGTGCAGTTTATAGCTTCTGTGTCTGTGGATTGTTTGTGGTTGGATCTTGGCTGAGTTCCTGGTGCTTCCATATCCTCTTTAAAGTTAAGTCTTTCCTTTCCATTTTTGTATTTTGTTTGGGTTCTGTGTGTTGCATTTCGCTATTGTTTGTATTAGGTCTGAAGTAGACTCCTGTTTGTCCTTTCTTTTGGAGGAACAGGTAGTCTCGTCCCTGCCATTAGTACCAGGGTCCTATAGGGCTAGATAGGACTCTATGAATTCCTGCATATTAACTCACCTACCTTTGGGATCTGTTCATACTGGTAGTCAGTCAGGATTTTGGTTATTTATTTTTTACTAGGAGGTGTCCATCTTCCTACCCTAGTTCAAGGCTCAACATATCTCTTCAACAAATATTTATGAAACACATTATGAATTTCAAGGGCCTGAGGAAGTTCAAGATGAAAAACTATAGGATTAATAATGGCAGTGATCTTATATGGACCTATAATCCTTGGACCAAACTTTCAAGAAGGTGCTTTCAACTTAATGTTTCTTGTGGAAAATGAAGTAAAAAAAAAATATTTTTATTTATAACAAAATACCAAATTTACCAAAAATTTGTAAAAAAATTGCTAATTTCCAAGTTTCAATTTCTCTACTTCTATAATACATAGTAATACCTCCAAAAATAGTTATTACTTTACATTCCCCATATGTCTACTTCATGTTTGGATCATTTTGTGAATATTTTATTTTTTGGGGATGTTACAAGGCTTAGAAGTTTAGAAGCAAATCTTGAAATTTTTCAGAAATTTTCAAAAACCCAATTTTTAGGGACCAGTTCAGGTCTGAAGTCACTTTGCGAGGCTTACATAATAGAAACCACCCAAAAATGACCCCATTCTATAAACTACACCCCTCAAGGTATTCAAAACTGATTTTACAAACTTTGTTAACCCTTTAGGTGTTCCACAAGAATTAAAGGGTTTCTATCACTTCGTATCACATATTTAGGTGTCAGACACTAGCGATCCGCTAGTGTCTGCTCTAACAAACCATCCTAATATCCCTGCTCAGACATCTCCACTGCGCCCGCTTCCCTGCTCAGACATCTCCACTGCGCCTGCGCCGATGACATCATAGTGCTCCGAGGAACAGGCGCAGTGGAGATGTCTGAGCAGGGAAGCGGTCAGACATTCACTGCGCATGCGCCGAACAGAGACGCGCACGGAGAGGATCGCATTCAGCAGGAGATGGGCGGGCTGGAGGGACGCGCTGGGCGGCGACAGTTTATGAAGGTAGACGGAGCCTCTAGGTGCTAATGACGCCCCCATAGCACCTAGAGGCTCATTAGCATATAGATATAAGTTGTTATTTTAGCAAAACGGCTGCCCCAAAACCTATCATATTAGGATGGTTTGTTAGAGCAGACACTAGCGGATCGCTAGTGTCTGACACCTAAATATGATACGAAGTGATAGAAACCCTTTAATGGAAAAGAAATACAATTTCAAAATTTCACTTTTTTGGCAGATTTTCCATTTTAATAATTTTTTTACGGTTACAAAGCAAGGGTTAACAGCCAAACCAAACTAAATATTTATGGCCCTGATTCTGTAGTTTACAGAAACACCCCATATGTGGTTGTAAACCGCTGTACGGGCACACGGCAGGGCGCAGAAGGAAAGGAATGCCATACGGTTTTTAGAAGGCAGGTTTTGCTGGACTGGTTTTTTTTACACCATGTCCCATTTGAAGTCCCCTGATGCATCCCTAGAGTAGAAACTCCAAAAAAGTGACCCCATCTAAGAAACTACACCCCTCAAGGTATTCAAAACAGATTTTACATACGTCGTTAACCCTTTAGGTGTTCCACAAGAGTTATTGGCAAATGGAGATGAAATTTCAGAATTTCAAATTTTTGGAACATTTTCCATTTTAATCAATTTTTCCCAGTAACAAAGCAAGGGTTAACAGCCAAACAAAACTCAATATTAATGGCCCTGATTCTGTAGTTTACAGAAACACCCCATATGTGGTCGTAAACAGCTGTACGAGCACACGGCAGGGCGCAGAAGGAAAGGAATGCCATACGCTTTTTGGAAGGCAGATTTTGCTGGACTGGTTTTTTAGACACCATGTCCCATTTGAAGCCCCCCTGATGCACCCCTAGAGTAGAAACTCCAAAAAAGTAGCCCCATTTTAGAAACTACGGGATAGGGTGGCAGTATTGTTTGTACTAGTTTAGGGTACATATGATTTTTGGTTGCTCTATATTACACTTTTTGTGAAGCAAGACAAGAAGAAATAGCTGTTTTGGCACCGTTTTTATTTTTTGTTATTTAAAACATTCATCTGACAGGTTAGATCGTGTGATATTTTTATAGACCAGGTTGTCACGGATGCGGCGATACCTAATATGTCTACTTTTTTTTAAATTTATGTACGTTTTACACAATGATTTCTTTTTTGAAGCAAAAAAAAACATGTTTTAGTGTTTCCATAGTCTGAGAGCCATAATTTTTTCATTTTTTGGGCGATTACCTTGGGTAGGGTATTATTTTTTCGGGATGAGATGACGGTTTTATTGGCACTATTTTGGGCTGCGTGTGACTTTTTGATCGCTTGCTATTACACTTTTTGTGATGTAAGGTGACAAAAAATGGTTTATTTTGCACAGTTTTTATTTTACATTTTTTACAGTGTTCATCTGAAGAGTTAGGTCATGTGATATTTTTATAGAGCCGGTCGATACGGATGCGGCGATACCTAATATGTCTACTTTTTTTTATTTATGTAAGTTTTACACAATGATTTCATTTTTGAAGCAAAAAAAAATCATGTTTTAGTGTTTCCATAGTCTGAGAGCCATAATTTTTTCAGTTTTTGGGCGATTACCTTAGGTAGGGTATGATTTTTGCGGGATGAGATGACGGTTTTATTGGCACTATTTTGGGCTGCGTGTGACTTTTTGATCGCTTGCTATTACACTTTTTGTGATGTAAGGTGACAAAAAATGGTTTATTTTGCCCAGTTTTTATTTTAAATTTTTTACAGTGTTCATCTGAAGGGTTAGGTCATGTGATATTTTTATAGAGCCGGTCGATACGGATGCGGCAATACCTAATATGTATACTTTTTTTTATTTATGTAAGTTTTACACAATGATTTCATTTTTGAAGCAAAAAAAAATCATGTTTTAGTGTCTCCATAGTCTGAGAGCCATAATTTTTTCAGTTTTTGGGTGATTACCTTAGGTAGGGTATGATTTTTGCGGGATGAGATGACGGTTTTATTGGCACTATTTTGGGGTGCGTGTGACTTTTTGATCGCTTGCTATTACACTTTTTGTGATGTAAGGTGACAAAAAATGGTTTATTTTGCACAGTTTTTATTTAAAAATTTTTACGGTGTTCATCTGAGGGGTTAGGTCATGTGATATTTTTATAGAGCCGGTCGATACAGATGCGGCGATTCCTAATAAGTATACTTTTCTTTTATTTATGTAAGTTTTACACAATAATATCATTTTTGAAACAAAAAAAAATCATGTTTTAGTGTTTCCATATTCTGAGAGCCATAGTTTTTTCTGTTTTTGGGCGATTATCTTAGGTAGGGGCTCTTTTTCTTTGCGGGATGAGATGACGGTTTTATTGGCACTATTTTGGGGTGCATATGACTTTTTGATCGCTTGCTATTACACTTTTTGTAATGTAAGGTGACAAAAAATTGTTTATTTAGCACAATTTTTATTTTTTATTTTTTACGGTGTTCATCTGAAGGGTTAGGTCATGTGATAATTTTATAAAGCCGGTCGATACGAACGTGGCGATACCAAATATGTATACTTTTTTTTTCCCCTATTTTTTACCAATTTTTATTTTACTTTATTTGGGGAAAATGACGTTTTTGTTTATTTTTACTTGAAACTTAAAATTTTCGGGGGGGGGGGGAAACTTTATTTTTTCACTTTATTTTTTGTCCCACTTTGGGGACAAAAAATAAACTTTTGGGGGTCTAATCCTTTACAATGCATTCCAATACTTCTGTATTGGAATGCATTGGCTGTATGAGTAATACTGTGTGTATTACTCATACAGCTTCCGGCCTGTGAGATCCAGGGGGCTGGATCTCACAAGTTCGTCACCGGAAGGCAGCGCGATGCCTTCCTTAGGCATCGCACTGCCTTACATGCCATCGGGTCCCCCCTACAGCCGTATGGGGACCCGATGGCACCGCCACAAGCCGCCGCAAACGGCAGGTAAAGCCGCAAACCGCAGATCTGAATTGACCTGCGGTTTGCGGCGATCGCCGACACAGGGGGGGTCACGGCACACTTTTTACACTACATCTATAGCACAATATAATGTATGTTTTTATATTTAGTTTTCTGCCTGCACCAAGATTTTATACCTTTTTTATGGAGAATCCATGGCAGGTTTTGAATCTATACCAGATTTTGGAGATGACCGAATTCCCGATAAATATGGGGGACGAAACACATTTGGTACCACCGCCCCCCAATCCTGATCAAGGAGGACTTCAAACTACAGTATTGGATTTTATATCATTTTCTGCACCACAGCATCGCTACGCGAATTTCTACTAAGGAATTAATACAGGGTTATCGCCAACTACAAGCTGTAAGCCTTGAAAGAGTGAACCACCCGCCCGCCCATGTGAGGACGTCATCAGTCTCAAGGTCTATCCGACATCGATACATGTCTGCAGGTTAGCGTGTGATGCGAATTAGTGCAGTATAATCGATGGGTGAAATCGTGGACACATAAGTGTATTCATTACCATTACAGCACTAGTGTCTCAGGACTAACGGCTATATACGGCATATCTATATCCCTGTAAGATCGCTGCGGTTGCTATTGACTTTGGATACGCTTTTTTGGGCCTGTGTAGCGGGAAGCCGCACACGTGCCATGAGTTTGGTCCTCATATCATAGGAAGAGAGACTATTTGGAGTATTGTTTTAGCCCAGGACGATTTTTCTAACAATATTTTACGTTTTTTATCGTATGGTATTGATTTTATTGATTGTCCTTTTATTTTATTGTATGGATTTTTATTTGTATTCCTTGTTTATTGTATAATAAATTAATTGTGTGGTTCCAAGTACGAGTGCCGACCTTCGTGTATACCACATCTTAAAGTATGGTAGACTGGGACTACAGAAGCCTTTTGCTCTTGTTCTTCAACACCCAGCACTCCATCAATTTATTCTGTATGTCCATGCTTCATCTATAGGAGTTAGTGCTTTGCTCTCACCAAAGAACCTTTTAAGGAAATTCTTGTTTTGCAGTCTCTTCTTACAAATATTCACTCCTGCAGAATGAACTTAATCCATCTATAACTGATTGTTGATCACCATTAAACTGACATTAGAAGAATACAAACATTCAGTAATTATGAGGGGTCTGCAAAAAGTTTCTGCACTTTTATATTTTCGATGGAAATAGTGAGGGTGGGAAGAGTAGTCTTTGGTCATTTCTGAGAGGGCCATCTGTCTAGTCTGTCTGGAAAGCCAGCTGACCTTGCAGTTTAGTACAAGGGTTGTCACACTGTGGTAAAGATTGGAAACCCTCAGAAAATTGAAATGGGAGGTTATGGAATACCAAGCTTATAGTCTGGATTTAGCGTCATCTGATTTCCACCTTTTTGGACAGCTCAAAAAAGCTTTAAGGGGAAGAAGATTTTCATGTGATGATGATGTGAATGCAGTGGTGCATCACTGGCTATGTGCTCAACCAGAACAATTTTTGCTGATGGCTTTAAAAAGTTGGTACAACACTGGGAAAAATGCATCACAAAGGAGGGTGACTATGTAAAAAAGTAAGGCAATTTGTTTTTGAAACTCTTAATGAATAGAGTTAAAAAAAGTGTTGAAACTTTTTGAAGACCCCTCTATCTACACTGATCACTAGATCTTATTGCGCCTACAAACTGCCCATAGATTGAATCATCAACAAGTGAGTCCGTTTTTTTTTTGTTTTCTTTTGAGATTTCAATTGGAGCAATATTTCTGAGAAGAAGTTAAAGACTGAGCAGAAGCATTCAGGTTCTGACAAATGCAATAAATTATTGACCCTTCTCACATGATCCAAGTTTCTGCATGTAATTTTTGTGACATACCTGCAGATGATACCTTTGTGCTAAAACATCTGAACATACCCCCAAGAAAATAGTTATTTCGGTATTCCCAATTTTTCTAGTATAATCGTGGCTCACATTGTGTCACGGCCACGGTTTTGGCCTTGACTCCTTGGGAGCCGCATACTGTTGCCCGCGGTTTTGGGTTGTAGTGTCAACCGCAGCTTGAGGCATAAGGTTGTTAGCCTCAAGTGCGGTTGCCGCGGACAACAGCTATGTGTGCGGTTCCCTCGGAGTTGTGTGCGCGTTTGTAGCACTTTTGTATGTCTGTGTGCACTTTGTTTAGGTTTGGTGTGCACTGACATTTTCCCTTCACTGTTGATGTCCGTGGCAACGTTTGGTTGTATGTTGTACATGTGGTGGCAGTGTCCCGGCCTTCGGGCTGACTCCCAGGACACGCTTGCCACCCATGTCGTTGCCTGCGGCAACAACCACAGTGTGTTTGTTGTTTGGACACTTCCCCTTTAAGTTATGTTTTCCCTTCTGTGGTTTTGGAAGGGTTAACTCCCTTTCAGTGTGTGTGAGTCACGGGGTGTGTCTGATTGTTGGGTGTGGCCTCTTGGCCTCTTGGCCCTATAAAGCCTCAGTTGTAGGCAGTAGCCAGAGAGGGTGTTTCAGCCATGCTGGCTGTAGACATCCTCCTGGTTACTTACTGCCAGTGGGGGCCAACCTTCTGGTCATAAGCTAAATATATGTCCTTTGGTGTCTGGAAGATGTGTTTGGTTTTATGTTTCTTTATTGCACCTGTGGTCCTGGGTTCCCATGTGTTGTGTGTTTGTGTGCTGAGTCCAGCTGTCTGTGGGCAGTACATCCACATGGGTTCCAGGCTTGGTTGTCTGTGGTAGGTCTCTGCTATGTTTGTGACAAGTACCTGCCACTGCCATAGGTTGCATTTGTTTCCCCTTGCTTGCAGCTTGGCCAGTGAGACTCCTGTTCCTCCGGATCCAGAAGGAACAGGATGTCTTACTCTGACTCCTAGCCTAGGGACCGGCGGAGGGCGAATAGGGATCCGAGGTTCCTGCGCATGGGTCCTCCTACCTTCAAGGTCGGCCCATGCAGGTAGGAGTTAGGGTCAGGTTAGGGACGCTGTAGGAGGTGACCTGCTCCCTAATCCTGTTTGTCCTGGTCAAGCAGCGACCACCATCCTTCGGGACACGGCTGAGGGTTTCCCCCATCCTCAGCCGTGACACATTGTCTGTGTTGCAGTCTGCACTTTCTGTGCACAAAATAAAATCTGCTGGCTGAAGCCTGTATGCTTTTCCTTCCACTTCTAGGGTTTGATCGCCCCTTGATCCATATTTACTTTCGTTTGTCGTCTGGGAGATGGGAGACAGTTTAACCTTATGAGGTTGTCCGGCCATATATATTAATGACCTATCTTGAGGATAGGTCATAAATATCAGATTGGAAGGGGTCCGACACCTGGCATCCCCACCAATCAGCTCGGAAGTGCAGTGTAATACAAGTACTCGCTCCAATCAAGGAGACCGCAGGCAGGTAAAGACGAGGAAGCCGCGCTCGCGTGGTGCACTGCTTCCTGACGATAAATCATTAATATACATGGTCTGACAACTCCTTTAGTCTTTGTACAGCATATTTTTCCTTTCCAATGGACTTTGTGAACACAGTTATTCAGTTTACTGGAAATATCTGAACCTTCAGCTGAATTTTTTTCTCAGCATTTTTTTTTCTCCATGTACACTAAAAAAGAAATATCCATTTTATTCTGCACCCAAAAATACAATGCTAGTGCAAGGATTGTAAGGAAATGACATTGAACAAATGTTTAAATGTGAACCAAGTCAAAAGGAACAGTAACCTGCTATGCTCATTAAATAAACAGACACAACCAAAGCTGCACCACTCCAAAGGAGACAAAATGCTCCTTGTAAGGACTTCCAAAACAATTCATTTTGCCTGTGGTCCAGTCAGTGTCTTTGTTAGGTCTGATAAAGGCAGCTGACCAATGTTGAAATGTGTTGTCATTGTAAATAAAATCATCATTCTAGGAAGTCCTGCTGCTGGGCATCTTTTTCCATTATCTTCAGCAGCAAATGAAGCAGCGCCCAAATGAAGGAGAATTTTGTATAGATAACTAAAGACATAACTACAATGCAACTTTCAGCAGTGATGATTCAATCTTGATAAAAGTCAATCTTCATCGCTGATTATAAATAGACCATTGACTTTAGCAAAGTTATATTGGAGTTTGGTATTAATTGCAATCGGTGATTCTTAATTTTAATTTCTAGCATGTTGAGTTTAGTGTCTAACATAATTGGATAATATATCTTTATTTTGATAGGGAGATTCTGGACAGCCTGGTATTCCTGGATCCCCTGGACAGCCCGGTCCAGATGGTAAGCCTGTGAGTACTAAAACATTGTTATAAAAATGTATAATAGATGTTCCGATTTTCCCTTGTTTCTTGTGTATCCTGCAATCAAGCACATGCATATGTTGTATAGGTCAGAAGATACCTTTGCTTTACTCTAAATTCATAACATTTTATGACAGTCTATTACTTACAGAGTTTTTATTTTATTACTAAGGCATTTCTGGCATATTATCAGAAGAAAGGGTCCTACATATTTGTCTTTTATTTTAGTGGGTGTTGCTTTCTTGCTATGTACCCTCAACGATACATGAATTTCTGCTTGTTACAGGTTTCTTAGACCTTGATATCTTAGTAGCACATTACTCATTTACATTACATTTATGAATTTACCCTTTAATATGATCCAATATGCTGATCATAATTTTCTGTATGTGAGCATAAAATGGTCTATTCTTGAAAAAAAAATAATATATATTTTGAATAATGGTTTAGTTAGTATTATATCTTTGAGTATTTTTACGGTGCAGTTTATCCACTCTGAATATAAAAAAACCCACAAAGGAAAGTATTAGGATCATTTTACAATTGGAAATAAAATGACAATTTAAATTGAGGTGTTTTGCCATCTACAAGAAGGAAAACTCCTATTGCACTTCAGGAACAATTCACTGTTGCCTAATTGGTAGCTAGGATACTGGACGTTTTGAGAAAATAACTGGAAATGTTTCTGGTCCAGAGACTATGCTCAGTATATTAACATGGTTTAATTAACTATTTCTGGTGATCACAGACATGATTTTCTGATTTTATCACTATCTTGATATTTTTAACATTTGTTTGTTTTTATGCAATGTATTTTATACATTTGTTGAATGCATATTCTAAGTCATATTGGTCCTCAGTTAATGTAGTTCTGAATGCACTAAAGAAGAGGTGACCAAATACTGTAAGGTTACGGCCACATGGTCAGGTTGCTGTATGTAGTTTTGAAAGCCAAAACCAGAAGTGAATAAAAAAAAAAGAGCAGAAGTCATATCTGTCCTTTATACTTTCTCAAATTTTGATACACTTGTGATTTTGGTTTACAAAATTGCATGCAGAAAACTGACCGTGTGGCCATACCCTAATAAATTACATCTGGTAGGTTTCATTGCAGAAACCAGTAGATCTTATAGCTACCAGGCTATAGTCTTGCTGGTCTCAACACAGAAGATGAAAACTTGGTCATTTTGGATTTCCTGGTGCATTTCACTACACTGTTTTTGTAAAATGCTCACTGTTAGGTAAGTAGCTTCACAGTTATGCATGGCTATGGGGAAGGTACAATTACTAGGGGCTGAAGCATAAGCTTGCAAATGGAAGATGTGCTGTAAGCACACCAGATATTTATCGAAGAAATGGAGGGTATTTATTGAGGCACATCTCTATCTAAACAGGAGTTTAATGATCTTGTCAAATTATACCGGTATGTGCAACGGGCATGCTTTGTCTCTTAAATTGGGTGATAGGACAGTCAAGAAAAACTCTGACTATTATTTGGAATGTGAGTATGTCTTGCATTTGATGTATTTGTGTCCTGACCCTAAAAAACCCAGTCACCTTCATGTTAGGTCAGAAAACATCTTTATAATTTTCCATTTATGCCATTGCTGAACCATTTTGTACTGTAATTGCCTCTGTACACAACTTTTTTTGGTCTACATGCTTGCATAATAGCAAGGACCTGTGACTAGGGATGAGCGAACCCGAACTGTATAGTTCGGGTTCGTACCGAATTTTGGGGTGTCCGTGACACGGACCCGAACATTTTCGTAAAAGTCCGGGTTTGGGTTCGGTGTTCGGCGCTTTCTTGGCGCTTTTTGAAAGGCTGCAAAGCAGCCAATCAATAAGCATCATACTACTTGCCCCAAGAGGCCATCACAGCCTTGCCTACTATTGGCATGGCTGTGATTGGCCAGTGCAGCATGTGACCCAGCCTCTATATAAGCTTGGGTCACTTAGCGCTGCACATCACTCTGCTGATACAAGTGTAGGGAGAGGTTGCAGCTGCGACGTTAGGGCGAGATTAGGCAGATTAACTCCTCCAAAAGACTTCATTCTGTGATCGATCTACAGCTGTGGATCATTGAACTGCTTCTATTCAATTGCTCATTGTTTTTAGGCTGCCCAGAGCGTTTTTCAGTCACTTTTTTCTGGGGTGATCGGCGGCCGTTTTGTGGCTTGTGGTGCACCAGCACAAGCTAACACCAAGTGCATTTAACCATCAATAGTGTGGTTATTCTTTGCTATATCCTACATCAGGGTCAAGCTTTCATCAAGTGCATTTAACCATCAATAGTGTGGTTATTTTTTGGCCATATACTACATCAGGTGCAGGCTGAGCCTGTGTCACCCAAGTGCATTTAACCATCAATAGTGTGGTTATTTTTTGCTATATCCTACATCAGGGTCAAGCTTTCATCAAGTGCATTTAACCATCAATAGTGTGGTTATTTTTTGGCCATATACTACATCAGGTGCAGGCTGAGCCTGTGTCACCCAAGTGCATTTAACCATCAATTGTGTGGTTATTTTTTGGCCATATACTACATCAGGGGCAAGTTTAGCCTGTCACCCAGCGCCTAAAAAATAGGCCTGACATTTATATTCCTCCAAATCAGTACTGTTTTAGCTGGTCAAGTTATTTTTAGTGACCGTAAAAGCACAGTTTTTGTTCTGGGTTAAAAAACAATTCCCAAATTTGCCATTCTCAAAATTAGTGGTTTCTGCTGTATCAGGCCTACTTTTAAATCTATCCCTAAAAGGGTATATTAGATTCAAGGTGCTGATAGGGTCATTCTGAAAAACTTAACACACACGCTACAGTGCAGATACAAGTCTAATTCTGTGATTAAACGTATACCTGTCACACAGCGCCTAAAAAATAGGCCTCACATTTATATTCAGCTAAATCTGTCATTACTGGTGTGCCTGTATTAGTGTAATACGGTACCTAAATAGATAGACAGACAGTGTTAGGTGTCTGTAAAAAAAGGCCTGAATTTTAATTCAATACATTGGCCCGAATAATATTTTTCTTATTGTGGTGAATGGTAACAATGAGGAAAACATCTAGTAAGGGACGTGGACATGGTCGTGGTGGTGTTAGTGGACCCTCTGGTGCTGGGAGAGGACGTGGCCGTTCTGCCACAGCCACACGTCCTAGTGTACCAACTACCTCAGGTCCCAGTAGCCGCCAGAATTTACAGGGATATTTGGTGGGGCCCAATGCCGTTCTAAGGATGGTAAGGCCTGAGCAGGTACAGGCATTAGTCAATTGGGTGGCCGACAGTGCATCCAGCACGTTCACATTATCTCCCACCCAGTCTTCTGCAGAAAGCGCACAGATGGCGCATGAAAACCAAGCACATCAGTCTGTCACATCACCCCCATGCATATCAGGGAAACTGTCTGAGCCTCAAGTTATGCAGCAGTCTCTTATGCTGTTTGAAGACTCTGCTGGCAGGGTTTCCCAAGGGCATCCACCTAGCCCTTCCCCAGAGGTGGAAGAGATAGAATGCACTAACGCACAACCACTTATGTTTCCTGACGATGAGGACATGGGAATACCACCTCAGCACGTCTCTGATGATGACGAAACACAGGTGCCAACTGCTGCGTCTTTCTGCAGTGTGCAGACTGAACAGGAGGTCAGGGATCAAGACTGGGTGGAAGACGATGCAGGGGACGATGAGGTCCTAGACCCCACATGGAATGAAGGTCGTGCCACTGACTTTCACAGTTTGGAGGAAGAGGCAGTGGTGAGACCGAGCCAACAGTGTAGCAAAAGACAAAGAGGGAGCAGTGGGCAAAATCAGAACACCCGCCGCCAAGAGACTCCGCCTGCTACTGACTGCCGCCATCTGGGACCGAGCACCCCAAAGGCAGCTTCAAGGAGTTCCCTGGCATGGCACTTCTTCAAACAATGTGCTGACGACAAGACCCGAGTGGTTTGCACGCTGTGCCATCAGAGCCTGAGGCGAGGCATTAACGTTCTGAACCTTAGCACAACCTGCATGACCAGGCACCTGCATGCAAAGCATGAACTGCAGTGGAGTAAACACCTTAAAAACAAGGAAGTCACTCAGGCTCCCCCTGCTACCTCTTCTGCTGCCGCCTCGGCCTCTTCTGCTGCTGCCGCCGCCTCGGCCTCTTCCTCCGCCTCTGGAGGGACGTTGGCACTTGCAGCCCAGCAAACATGGGATGTACCACCAACACCACCACCTGCGTCACCAAGCATCTCAACCATGTCACACAGCAGCGTTCAGCTCTCCATCTCACAAACATTTGAGAGAAAGCGTAAATTCCCACCTAGCCACCCTCGATCCCTGGCCCTCAATGCCAGCATTTCTAAACTACTGGCCTATAAAATGCTGTCATTTAGGCTGGTGGAGACAGACAGCTTCAAACAGCTCATGTCGCTTGCTGTCCCACAGTATGTTGTTCCCAGACGGCACTACTTCTCCAAGAGAGCCGTGCCTTCCCTGCACAACCAAGTATCCGATAAAATCAAGTGTGCACTGCGCAACGCCATCTGTGGCAAGGTCCACCTATCCACAGATACGTGGACCAGTAAGCACGGCCAGGGACGCTATATCTCCCTAACTGCACACTGGGTAAATGTAGTGGCGGCTGGGCCCCAGGCGGAGAGCTGTTTGGCGCACGTCCTTCCGCCGCCAAGGATCGCAGGGCAACATTCTTTGCCTCCTGTCTCCTCCTCCTCCTACTCAGCTTCCTCCTCCTCTTCTTCCACCTGCTCATCCAGTCAGCCACACACCTTCACCACCAACTTCAGCACAGCCCGGGGTAAACGTCAGCAGGCCGTTCTGAAACTCATATGTTTGGGGGACAGGCCCCACACCGCACAGGAGTTGTGGCGGGGTATAGAACAACAGACCGACGAGTGGTTGCTGCCGATGAGCCTCAAGCCTGGCCTGGTGGTGTGCGATAATGGGCGAAATCTCGTTGCAGCTCTGGGACTAGCCGGTTTGACGCACATCCCTTGCCTGGCGCATGTGCTGAATTTGGTGGTGCAGAAGTTCATTCACAACTACCCCGACATTTCAGAGCTGCTGCATAAAGTGCGGGCCGTCTGTTCGCGCTTCCGGCGTTCACACCCTGCCGCTGCTCGCCTGTCTGCGCTACAGTGTAACTTCAGCCTTCCCGCTCACCGCCTCATATGTGACGTGCCCACCAGGTGGAACTCCACCTTGCACATGCTGGACAGACTGTGCGAGCAGCAGCAGGCCATAGTGGAGTTTCAGCTGCAGCACGCACGGGTCAGTCGCACTGCGGAACAGCACCACTTCACCACCAATGACTGGGCCTCCATGCGAGACCTGTGTGCCCTGTTGCGCTATTTCGAGTACTCCACCAAAATGGCCAGTGGCGATGACGTCGTTATCAGCGTTACAATACCACTTCTATGTCTCCTTGAGAAAACACTTAGGGCGATGATGGAAGAGGAGGTGGCCCAGGAGGAAGAGGAGGAAGAGGGGTCATTTTTAGCACTTTCAGGCAAGTCTCTTCGAAGTGACTCAGAGGGAGGTTTTTTGCAACAGCAGAGGCCAGGTACAAATGTGGCCAGACAGGGCCCACTACTGGAGGACGAGGAGGACGAGGATGAGGAAGAGGTGGAGGTGGAGGAGGATGAGGATGAAGCAGGTTCACAGCGGGCTGGCACCCAATGCAGCTCGGGCCCATAACTCGTGCGTGGCTGGGGGGAAACACAGGACGATGACGATACGCCTCCCACAGAGGACAGCTTGTCCTTACCTCTGGGCAGCCTGGCACACATGAGCGACTACATGCTGCAGTGCCTGCGCAACGACAGCAGAGTTGCCCACATTTTAACGTGTGCGCACTACTGGGTTGCCACCCTGCTGGATCCCCGGTACAAAGACAATGTGCCCACCTTACTTCCTACACTGGAGCGTGATAGGAAGATGCGCGAGTACAAGCGCACGTTGGTAGACGCGCTACTGAGAGCATTCCCAAATGTCACAGGGGAACCAGTGGAAGCCCATGGCGAAGGCAGAGGAGGAGCAAGAGGTCGCCAACGCAGCTGTGTCACGGCCAGCTCCTCTGAGGGCAGGGTTAGCATGGCAGAGATGTGGAAAAGTTTTGTCACCACGCCACAGCTAACTGCACCACCACCTGATACGGAACGTGTTAGCAGGAGGCAACATTTCAATAACATGGTGGAACAGTACCTGTGCACACCCCTTCACGTACTGACTGATGGTTCGGCCCCATTCAACTTCTGGGTCTCCAAATTGTCCACGTGGCCAGAGCTAGCCTTTTATGCCTTGGAGGTGCTGGCCTGCCCGGCAGCCAGCGTTTTGTCTGAACGTGTATTCAGCACGGCAGGGGGCGTCATTACAGACAAACACAGCCGCCTGTCTACAGCCAATGTGGACAAGCTGACGTTCATAAAAATGAACCAGGCATGGATCCCACAGGACCTGTCCATCCCTTGTGCAGATTAGACATTAACTACCTCCCCTTAACAATATATTATTGTACTCCAGGGCACTTCCTCATTCAATCCTATTTTTATTTTCATTTTACCATTATATTGCGGGGCAATCCAAAGTTGAATGAACCTCTCCTCTGTCTGGGTGCCGGGGCCTAAATATGTGACAGTGGCCTGTTCCAGTGGTGGGTGACGTGAAGCCTGATTCTCTGCTATAACATGAAGACTGATTCTCTGCTGACATGAAGCCAGATTCTCTGTTACGGGACCTCTCTCCTCTGCCTGGGTGCCTGGGCCTAAATATGTGACAGTGGCCTGTTCCAGTGGTGGGTGACATGAAGCCTGATTCTCTGCTATGACATGAAGACTGATTCTGTGCTGATATGAAGCCAGATTCTCTGTTACGGGACCTCTCTCCTCTGTCTGGGTTCCGGGGCCTAAATATGTGACAGTGGCCTGTTCCAGTGGTGGGTGACGTGAAGCCTGATTCTCTGCTATGACATGAAGACTGATTCTCTGCTGACATGAAGCCAGATTCTCTGTTACGGGACCTCTCTCCTCTGTCTGGGTGCCGGGGCCTAAATATGTGACAGTGGCCTGTTCCAGTGGTGGGTGACGTGAAGCCTGATTCTCTGCTATGACATGAAGACTGATTCTCTGCTGACATGAAGCCAGATTCTCTGTTACGGGACCTCTCTCCTCTGTCTGGGTTCCGGGGCCTAAATATGTGACAGTGGCCTGTTCCAGTGGTGGGTGACGTGAAGCCTGATTCTCTGCTATGACATGAAGACTGATTCTCTGCTGACATGAAGCCAGATTCTCTGTTACGGGACCTCTCTCCTCTGTCTGGGTTCCGGGGCCTAAATATGTGACAGTGGCCTGTTCCAGTGGTGGGTGACGTGAAGCCTGATTCTCTGCTATGACATGAAGACAGATTCTCTGCTATGGCATGAAGAGACTGATTCTCTGCTGACGTGAAGCCAGATTCTCTGCTATGGGACCTCTGTCCAATTGATATTGGTTAATTTTAATTTTTTTATTTTTATTTTTATTTTAATTCATTTTCCTATCCACATTTGTTTGCATGGGATTTACCTACATGTTGCTGCCTTTTGCAGCCCTCTAGCTCTTTCCTGAGCTGTTTTACAGCCTTTTTAGTGCCGAAAAGTTCGGGTCCCCATTGACTTCAATGGGGTTCGGGTTCGGGACGAAGTTCGGGTCGGGTTCGGATCCCGAACCTGAACATTTCCGGGAAGTTCGGCCGAACTTCTCGAACCCGAACATCCAGGTGTTCGCTCAACTCTACCTGTGACCCAAAAGTGTAAGTCTTAAAGTAATTGTTTCATCACTTGAACCCCTTCCGGACCTCCACTTTATATGTATGGTGGAAGTCCAGTCTTTAAAGATGGTGCCCACTCGCGAGTGCTGTGGGCACCATAACCACCAGGTTTTTGCTGTTTCACACAGCAGAAACCTGGCAGTGATTGGCAGATGCCAGCTGTAAGCTTCCTGGCCTGGGCCACCTTCCCCAATCTCAGCCAGGGTGTCTTAAAATATTAAAAAAATTATTTAAAAAAAAGTTATACATTTTTTTTTTATTACATTAAAAAGTATAAAAATTCTAATCATAACCTTTTCTCTAGAATTAATAAAAATAAACAATACAAAAATTAAACATCATGGGCATCTCCAAATCCAAAAATGCATGTAGTATTAAAGTATAAAAATATTTATCTCATACAATGAATGGCATAATGGAAAAAATCTAAATGGTCAATTTGACTTTTTTCCCCGTCATTTCACTTCCCAATACAATTGAATAAAAAGTGATCAAAAAGCCATACACACTCCAAAATGGTATCAATAAAAACTAGATTGTCCCGTAAAAAATGAGACTGATACATCGTCATAAACATAACTATAAAAAGTTATAGGGGTCAAAATATGGCAATGAAAAGTTTTTTTTTTTTTTACAAATGTTTATTTTTTTCAGTATTAAAACACAAAAAACGATATAAATATGTCTAGAACCTACTCAGAGAAACTGATTAGGGTCTGCTATGTCTATTACATTACTTAATTCTCTTAAGAGATGGAAGATGTATGCCATCTGGACCCAGTGATTTGTCTATTTGTCTGCTACAGTTCTTACTAGGTCAGGACACATTTAATGGAGAGTTTACTTTGGCACTCTGTTTTTTATCTGACATTTCATTTCCCCATAACTAGTGATGTCGCGAACATAAAATTTTCAGTTCGCGAACAGCGAACGCGAACTTCCGCAAATGTTCGCGAACTGGCGAACCGGGCGAACCGCCATAGACTTCAATAGACAGGCGAATTTTAAAACCCACAGGGACTCTTTCTGGCCACAATAGTGATGAGAAAGTTGTTTCAAGGGGTCTAACACCTGGACTGTGGCATGCCGGAGGGGGATCTATGGCAAAACTCCCATGGAAAATTACGTAGTGGACGCAGAGTCGGGTTTTAATCCATAAAGGGCATAAATCAACTAACATTCCTAAATTGTTTGGAATAACGTGCTTTAAAACATCCAGTGTGTGTATACGATCAGGTATGATGTTGTATCGATCAGGTAGTGTAAGGGTTACGCCCGCATCACAGACATTGACAGACCAAACTCCCCTTTTAATGCACCGCAAACAGTTCATTTGCACAACCGCAAACTCCCCATTTGCACAAGGTTGGATACCAAGCTAGCCACGTCCCGGTGATGTCATTGAAGGTTTCTTCCTCCACCCAGCCACGTACAACACCAAGGGTCCCCGAAAGGTCAATTGAATTGATTTTTCGAACGGGGAGATGGTTAAAAAAACGCTGGCTCCCTCCCCTTTGTTTTTATCCACGGTGACTGCGTCTGCGCCGTGCAATTTACTGTCACACCCGATATGAGTGGTATTTTCTGTAGTACTATTCTCATCAGTTTAATCCCTCTAACGTCCCCGACTCCCCAATCTGGGGGCCATTTATTAAACAGATTTTTCGGACGGGGAGATGGTTAAAAAAACGCTGGCTCCCTCCACTCTGTTTTAATCCACGGTGACTGCGTCTGCGCCGTGCAATTTACTGTCACACCCGATATGAGTGGTATTTTCTGTAGTACTATTCTCATCAGTTTAATCCCTCTAACGTCCCCAATCTGGGTGCCATTTATTGAATAGATTTTTCGAACGGGGAGATGGTTAAAAAAAACCTGGCTCCCTCCACTCTGTTTTAAACCACGGTGACTGCGTCTGCGCCGTGCAATTTACTGTCACACCCGATATGAGTGGTATTTTCTGTAGTACTATTCTCATCAGTTTAATCCCTCTAACGTCCCCAATCTGGGTGCCATTTATTGAATAGATTTTTCGAACGGGGAGATGGTTAAAAAAACGCTGGCTCCCTCCACTCTGTTTTAAACCACGGTGACTGCATCTGCGCCGTGCAATTTACTGTCACACCCGATATGAGTGGTATTTTCTGTAGTACTATTCTCATCAGTTTAATCCCTCTAACATCCCCAATCTGGGGGCCATTTATTAAATAGATTTTTTGAACGGGGAGATGGTTAAAAAAACGCTGGCTCCCTCCACCGATATGAGTGGTATTTTCTGTAGTATTATTCTCATCAGTTTAATCCCTGTTACGTCCCATATCAGGAATTGCCTTTTATGAAAAAAAATTTAGGCCGGGTACCTTCGACTGCCTTCACAGTGACAGACCAAACTCTCATACACTAAACTGAATTGATTTCAGGAACCGGGAGATGGAAAAAGCAGCTTGGTCGGTCCTCTTACTCCCAAATTGGGGCACTGCGCGTGCACAGAGCAATGTGCTGTGACACCCTATATGAGTGGTGTCTTAACTAGTACTATTGCTATCAGTTTAATCCCTGTTACGGACCCTATCCGGTCGAATTGATTAACCATTGTCGAATCCCCCATTGACATCCCCCTTATAAGCTGTGTAAAGCATATTTTTTAGTTTGGTTTTGAACTGCTGCATCCTTTCCGACTTTTGGTAATTTGGTAACATTTCTGCCACTTTCTGCTTATACCGGGGGTCTAGTAGCGTGGCCACCCGATCGCTTTTGGTCTGACCATAATGAAGCAACGGCCTTATCATCTGGGGTGTGGCAACATTGCCAACACACTTTTATAGAGGTGATGATGATTGCTTCATTGTGATACGCAAGCCCCTTCACCACAACAAGGTAACGATCACGAAGGGGAATTGACACTTGTATGTGCCTTTTTTTTTTGGTTTGTTTTTGCAGCCACAGTGCTGCACCATAGGACAGAAAAATTAGGCATGTACACATGCCTGAAAAATAATGGCACTGTTGCAGACGCTATTGTAGCAGCGGCCGGAAAAATTTATGTTTTCCAGGCAGAAAAGTGACTAAAACATTACGGCTTGAACCCTAGTTGGTGGTGGAGAATTCACGAAAGTCATCCGGTATGCAGACATTAAATACAGCAGCGTGGGGACCATTTTGAGGCCAAGGCATGTAATCAGGCCTTTTGTTAGTCAAACGTATCCCCCACTGTCAGTCCCTTCGGGATCCATGCCTCATTCATCTTTATGAAGGTGAGGTAATCAACACTTTTTTGACCGAGGCGACTTCTCTTGTCAGTGACAATGCCTCCTGCTGCACTGAAGCTCCTTTCTGACAGGACACTTGAAGCAGGGCAGGCCAGAAGTTCTATCGCAAACTGGGATAGCTCAGGCCACAGGTCAAGCCTGCACACCCAGTAGTGAAGGGGTTCATTGCTCCTCAGAGTGTCGATATCTGCTGTTAAGGCGAGGTAGTCTGCTACCTGTCGGTCGAGTCGTTCTCTAAGGCTGGATCCCGAAGGGCTGTGGCGATGAGTAGGACTGAAAAAGCTCCGCATGTCCTCCATCAACAACACATCTGTAAATCGTCCAGTCCTTGCCGCCGTGGTAGGAGGAGGATTACACTCACCTCTTCCCCTGTTAGATTCCCGTTGTGCTGTGACATCTCCCTTATAAGCTGTGTAAAGCATATTTTTTAGTTTGGTTTTGAACTGCTGCATCCTTTCCGACTTTCGGTAATTTGGTAACATTTCTGCCACTTTCTGCTTATACCGGGGGTCTAGTAGCGTGGTCACCCAGTACAGATCGTTCTCCTTTATCCTTTTTATACGTGGGTCCCTCAACAGACATGACAGCATGAAAGACCCCATTTGAACAAGGTTGGATGCAGAGCTTCTCATTTCCCGTTCCTCGTCCTCACTGATGTCATTGACGGTCTGTTCTTCCCCCCAGCCACGTACAACACCATGGGTCTCAGATAGGTGACAACAACGAGCACCCTGGGGTGCCTGCTGTGGTTGGTCTTCCTCCTCCTCAAAGCCGCCACATTCCTCCTCTGACTCCTCTTCCTCATACTCCTCTTCCAGCGTTGCTGCAGGTCCGGCAAGCGATGATGACAAGGCTGTTTCTGGTGGTGATGGTGACCACAACTCTTCCTCTTCCTCTTCACGCTCATCTACAGCCTGATCCAGAACTCTTCGCAGGGCACGCTCCAGGAAGAAAACAAATGGGATGAGGTCGCTGATGGTGCCTTCGGTGCGACTGACTAGGTTTGTCACCTCCTCAAAAGGACGCATAAGCCTACAGGCATTGCGCATGAGTGTCCAGTAACGTGGCAAAAAGATTCCCAGCTCCGCAGAGGCTGTCCTAGCACCCCGGTCATACAAATACTCGTTGACGGCTTTTTCTTGTTGGAGCAGGCGGTCGAACATTAGGAGTGTTGAATTCCAACGTGTCGGGCTGTCGCATATCAAGCGCCTCACTGGCATGTTGTTTCGCCGCTGAATATCGGAAAAGTGCGCCATGGCCGTGTAGGAACGCCTGAAATGGCCACACACCTTCCTGGCCTGCTTGAGGACGTCCTGTAAGCCTGGGTACTTAGACACAAAACGTTGTACGATGAGATTCAACACATGTGCCATGCACGGCACATGTGACAACTTGCCCAAATTTAATGCCGCCAACAGATTGCTTCCATTGTCACACACCACTTTGCCGATCTCCAGTTGGTGCGGGGTCAGCCACTGATCCACCTGTGCGTTCAGGGCGGACAGGAGTGCTGGTCCTGTGTGGCTCTCTGCTTTCAGGCAAGTCAACCCCAAGATAGCGTTACACTGTCGTATCCGGGATGTGGAATAGCCCCTGGGGAGCTGGGGGGAATCAGTTGATGTGCAGCCAGACGCCGCAGCAGAAGAGGACTCAGCCGAGGAGGAAATTAAAGAGGATGGAGTAGGAGTAGAGGAGGTGGCAGTAGGTCTGCCTGCAAGTCGTGGTGGTGTCACCAACTCCGCTGCAGAGCCACGCATTCCATGCTTGTCAGCCGTCAGCAGGTTGACCCAATGCGCAGTATACGTGATATACCTGCCCTGACCGTGCTTTGCAGACCAGGTATCAGTGGTCAGATGGACCCTTGCCCCAACACTGTATGCCAGAGATGCCATGACTTCCTTTTCAATGACATGGTAGAGGTTTGGGATTGCCTTTTTTGAAAAAAAATTTCGTCCGGGTACCTTCCACTGTGGTGTCCCAATAGCGACAAATTTTTTGAAGGCCTCAGACTCTACCAGCTGGTATGGTAAAAGCTGGCGGGCTAAGAGTTCCGTCAAGCCAGCTGTCAGTCGCCGGGCAAGGGGGTGACTTTGTGACATTGGCTTCTTATGCTCAAACATGTCCTTGACAGACACCTGACTGTGGGCAGATGAGCAGGAACTGCTGAAGGTGAGAGATGGAGTGGCGGGTGGTTGAGAGGGGGCAGGGAGGACAGCAGTGGTTGACGTGGCTGAAGATGCAGGACCAGGAGGAGCATGGTGGCTTTGAGTTTGTGTGCTGCTTGTACTCATGTGTTGATCCCATAGGCGTTTGTGATGTGAGATCATGTGCCTTCGCAAAGCAGTTGTACCAAGGTGGGTGTTGGACTTCCCACGACTCAGTTTCTTTTGGCACAGGTTGCAAATGGCATTGCTTTTATCAGAGGCAGACACACAAAAAAAATGCCACACTGCTGAGCTTTGCAATGACGGCATTCTAGTGGTGGCAACAGCATGCGTTGACTGGCGTGCTGTCTGGCTGACCCCAGGTGCCGATACATGCTGTCTGACTGTGCCACTAACTCCTTGCGACGACCTCCCCCTGCTTCCAACTCGTCTCCTCATTCTCTCTGTCTCCCCTTCAGAACTTTCCCCCTCTTCTTCTCTTCGAGCAGGCACCCACGTGGCATCCGTGGACACATCGTCATCATCAACCGCTTCACTTGTATCTGACACCTCAGCAAAGGAAGCAGCAGCGGGTACAACATCATCATCATCACACTGTACGTCCATGTGTGTAATCCTGCCTGACTGAGACATATCCCCGTAATCTACATCATCTGGCAATAATGGTTGCGCATCACTAATTGCATCCAACTGATGTGTAAATAACTCCTCTGACGGATCAAGTGAAGCGGCTGTGGTGGCTGTGGTGGTAGTGGCGACGGGCGGGTGCGTGGTAACTTGAGAGCAGGTGACCGAAGCTGAGTTGGAGGAGGATGGTGCGTCAAGGTTCTTAGCGGAAGCTGTTGAAGATTGGGTGTCCTGTCTAAGCCAGTCAACTACGTCCTCTGAATTTTTCGGGTTCAGGGTACGTGGCCTCTGAAAACTGGGCATTATTCCAGGGACAGTGGAAATCACAGCACCACGACCACGACGGCCCCTGCGGGGTGGCCTGCCTCTGCCTGTCATTTTTTTTTTAGATAAGTGGTACTACGCGTGCTAGGTACTGTGCCACCCGGTATGAGTGGTTGGCACTGGCAGTGGGCACACTACAGTCTGTGGAAGTGGGCCTGACACACACTGGCAGCAGGCAAGCAACTGAATTTAGACTACTGTCTAAAAATTAAATGCCTTATTTATCGGCAAGCTACTGTGCCACCCGGTATGAATGGTTGGCACTGGCAGTGGGCACACTACAGTCAGTGGAAGAGGGCCTGACACACACTGGCAGCAGGCAAGCAACTGAATTTAGACTACTGTCTAAAAATTAAATGCCTTATTTATCGGCAAGCTACTGTGCCACCCGGTATCAGTGGTTGGCACTGGCAGTGGGCACACTACAGTCAGTGGAAGCGGGCCTGACACACACTGGCAGCAGGCAAGCAACTGAAATTACACTAAAGTGTAAAAATTAAATGCCTTATTTATCGACAAGCTACTGTGCCACCCGGTATCAGTGGTTGGCACTGGCAGTGGGCACACTACAGTCAGTGGAAGCGGGCCTGACACACACTGGCAGCAGGCAAGCAACTGAATTTAGACTACTGTCTAAAAATTAAATGCCTTATTTATCGGCAAGCTACTGTGCCACCCGGTATCAGTGGTTGGCACTGGCAGTGGGCACACTACAGTCAGTAGAAGCGGGCCTGACACACACTGGCAGCAGGCAAGCAACTGAAATTACACTAAAGTGTAAAAATTAAATGCCTTATTTATCGGCAAGCTACTGTGCCACCCGGTATCAGTGGTTGGCACTGGCAGTGGGCACACTACAGTCAGTGGAAGAGGGCCTGACACACACTGGCAGCAGGCAAGCAACTGAATTTAGACTACTGTCTAAAAATTAAATGCCTTATTTATCGGCAAGCTACTGTGCCACCCGGTATCAGTGGTTGGCACTGGCAGTGGGCACACTACAGTCAGTGGAAGCGGGCCTGACACACACTGGCAGCAGGCAAGCAACTGAATTTAGACTACTGTCTAAAAATTAAATGCCTTATTTATCGGCAAGCTACTGTGCCACCCGGTATCAGTGGTTGGCACTGGCAGTGGGCACACTACAGTCAGTTGAAGTCGGCCTGACACACACTAGCAGCAGGCAAGCAGCTGAAATTACATTAAAGTGTAAAAATTAAATGCCTTTTTTAAGCAAAGTCCTGTGCCAGCCGGTATGAGTGGTGGGCACTGGCAGTGGGCACACTACAGTCAGTGGAAGTCAGCCTGACACACACTGGCAGGCAACTAACCTTAGATTAAAGTGTAAAAATTAAGTGCCTATTTTTTAAGCAAAGTCCTGTGCCACTCGGTATGACAGGGGTGGGCACTGGCAGTGGGCACACTACAGTCAGTTGAAGTCGGCCTGACACACACTAGCAGCAGGCAAGCAGCTGAAATTACACTAAAGTGTAAAAATTAAATGCCTTTTTTATGCAAAGTCCTGTGCCAGCCGGTATGAGTGGTGGGCACTGGCAGTGGGCACACTACAGTCAGTGGAAGTCAGCCTGACACACACTGGCAGGCAACTAACCTTAGATTAAAGTGTAAAAATTAAGTGCCTATTTTTTAAGCAAAGTCCTGTGCCACTCGGTATGACAGGGGTGGGCACTGGCAGTGGGCACACTACAGTCAGTTGAAGTCGGCCTGACACACACTAGCAGCAGGCAAGCAGCTGAAATTACATTAAAGTGTAAAAATTAAATGCCTTTTTTAAGCAAAGTCCTGTGCCAGCCGGTATGAGTGGTGGGCACTGGCAGTGGGCACACTACAGTCAGTGGAAGTCAGCCTGACACACACTGGCAGGCAACTAACCTTAGATTAAAGTGTAAAAATTAAGTGCCTATTTTTTAAGCAAAGTCCTGTGCCACTCGGTATGACAGGGGTGGGCACTGGCAGTGGGCACACTACAGTCAGTTGAAGTCGGCCTGACACACACTAGCAGCAGGCAAGCAGCTGAAATTACACTAAAGTGTAAAAATTAAATGCCTTTTTTATGCAAAGTCCTGTGCCAGCCGGTATGAGTGGTGGGCACTGGCAGTGGGCACACTACAGTCAGTGGAAGTCAGCCTGACACACACTGGCAGGCAACTAACCTTAGATTAAAGTGTAAAAATTAAGTGCCTATTTTTTAAGCAAAGTCCTGTGCCACTCGGTATGACAGGGGTGGGCACTGGCAGTGGGCACACTACAGTCAGTTGAAGTCGGCCTGACACACACTAGCAGCAGGCAAGCAGCTGAAATTACATTAAAGTGTAAAAATTAAATGCCTTTTTTAAGCAAAGTCCTGTGCCAGCCGGTATGAGTGGTGGGCACTGGCAGTGGGCACACTACAGTCAGTGGAAGTCAGCCTGACACACACTGGCAGGCAACTAACCTTAGATTAAAGTGTAAAAATTAAGTGCCTATTTTTTAAGCAAAGTCCTGTGCCACTCGGTATGACAGGGGTGGGCACTGGCAGTGGGCACACTACAGTCAGTTGAAGTCGGCCTGACACACACTAGCAGCAGGCAAGCAGCTGAAATTACATTAAAGTGTAAAAATTAAATGCCTTTTTTAAGCAAAGTCCTGTGCCAGCCGGTATGAGTGGTGGGCACTGGCAGTGGGCACACTACAGTCAGTGGAAGTCAGCCTGACACACACTGGCAGGCAACTAACCTTAGATTAAAGTGTAAAAATTAAGTGCCTATTTTTTAAGCAAAGTCCTGTGCCACTCGGGATGACAGGGGTGGGCACTGGCAGTGGGCACACTACAGTCAGTTGAAGTCGGCCTGACACACACTGGCAGGCAACTAACCTTAGATTAAAGTGTAAAAATGAAGTGCCTTTTTTTTAAGCAAAGTCCTGTGCCACACGGGATGACAGGGGTGGGCACTGGCAGTGGGCACACTACAGTCAGTTGAAGTCGGCCTGACACACACTAGCAGCAGGCAAGCAGCTGAAATTACACTAAAGTGTAAAAATTAAATGCCTTTTTTATGCAAAGTCCTGTGCCAGCCGGTATGAGTGGTGGGCAGTGCACTGGCAGTGGGCACACTACAGTCAGTGGAAGTCAGCCTGACACACACTGGCAGGCAACTAACCTTAGATTAAAGTGTAAAAATTAAGTGCCTTTTTTTAAGCAAAGTCCTGTGCCACACGGAATGACAGGGGTGAGCACTGGCAGTGGGCACACTACAGTCTGTGGGCCTGCAGCTCCTCACACACAGGCAGGCCAGGCAACTGCAATATGTATATAAAGAAAAAAAAAAAAGCAGACTAATGTTGCAGCCCTAAAAAGGGCTTTTTGGGGTGCTGTCAGGACGCTGTCCTTACAGCAGAGATCAGATGAGTCTTTCAGGACTGGAGTGGACACTGAATTCACTAGCCTAGCTATCGATTTCCCAATTAAATCAGCAGCAGTTACAGTCTCCCTCCTCTCACTAAGACTGCAGCTTCAGAATGAATCTAAAATGGATGCTGTGCAGGAGGTGGGAGGGTCTGGGAGGGAGGGTATGCTGCTGATTGGCTGGAATGTGTCTGCTGACTGTGAGGTACAGGGTCAAAGTTTGCTCAATGATGATGTATAGGGGGCGGACCGAACATCGCATGTGTTCGCCCGGCAGAGGCGAACGCGAACAAGCTATGTTCGCCGGGAACTGTTCGCCGTCGGATAGTTCGGGCCATCTCTACCCATAACCCTCTAATAAATTCTTTCTCCCCATAACCCTCTACAACTCCTCCCTCATCACTCTTTAAAGGGCCAACACTTTGAGGTTTAACCTCTCTGTCTCCAGCTTGGATGCCTTTATCTGTCTTTTGCATTTTAAATGTTTTCACCTAATAGTTTTTTAGTGCTTCTTCACTACTTCCCTATTTTAGTCATTTAAATTATTTCTTTTTGTCATCTATTACCCCCTTTATATTTCTAACTATCAACGTTATTAATGTTTTTCTTGTTCCTGATCTTTTTATTCCCATAAAGTATGTATGTCTCACAATGAGAGTTTAGGATTCTTTAAATAAATATCCCATTTTGTGGCTGTATTTTTTTTTATTTTTGAGGACATTGTCTCAGTTACTAAGGCTAATAGCCTCTCTAAGATGGTCAAATTTAGCTTTTCGGACTTTCAGCGTTTTGTGCCTCACTTAAAGAATACTCTTAAATGACTGAAACATATCCTAGTTCTGTAGGAATCCTCCTTTCCTTAATGCTGGCAGCAAGAACTCATCTTTGGAATGCAGTCTTGCATATGAGCAAATAGATTAAAACCAAATATTAGTCTTCAGTCCTTACTGTATTTGTTCTGCACCCCAGCCTTAGTATTTATACACAAATGGAAAGTGAGCCTCCTGGCTTTGTTTCCATTTTGCTACAATGCTTTTTAGCAATGCTTCCATATAGGTAACATAGTAACATAGTAACATAGTACATAAGGCCGAAAAAAGACATTTGTCCATCCAGTTCGGCCTGTTATCCTGCAAGTTGATCCAGAGGAAGGCCAAAAACCCTGTGAGGTAGAAGCCAATTTTCTCCACTTTAGGGGAATAAAAAATTCCTTCCCGACTCCAATCAGGCAATCAGAATAACTCCCTGGATCAACGACCCCTCTCTAGTAGCTATAGCCTGTAATATTATTAAGCTCCAGAAATACGTCCAGGCCCCTCTTGAATTCCTTTATTGTACTCACCATCACCACCTCCTCAGGCAGAGAGTTCCATAGTCTCACTGCTCTTACCGTAAAGAATCCTCTTCTATGTTTGTGTACAAACCTTCTTTCCTCCAGACGCAGAGGATGTCCCCTCGTCACAGTCACAGTCCTGGGGATAAATAGCTGATGGGATAGATCTCTGTACTGACCCCTGATATATTTATACATATTAATTAGATCTCCCCTCAGTCGTCTTTTTTCTAAAGTGAATAACCCTAATTTTGATAATCTTTCAGGGTACTGTAGTTGCCCCATTCCAGTTATTACTTTAGTTGCCCTCCTCTGAACCCTCTCCAGCTCTGCTATGTCTGCCTTGTTTACAGGAGCCCAGAACTGTACACAGTACTCCATGTGTGGTCTGACTAGCGATTTGTAAAGTGGTAGGACTATGTTCCTATCACGGGAATCTATGCCCCTTCTGATGCAACCCATTATCTTGTTGGCCTTGGCAGCAGCTGCCTGACACTGGTTTTTGCTGCTTAGTTTGCTGTTTATTAAAATTCCTAGATCCTTTTCCATGTCAGTGTTACCGAGTGTTTTACCATTTAGTATGTACGGGTGACTTGCATTTTTCCTTCCCATGTGCATAACTTTACATTTATCAGTGTTAAACCTCATCTGCCACTTATCTGCCCAAGCCTCCAATCTATCCAGATCCCTCTGTAGTAGTATACTGTCCTCATCAGTGTAAATTACTTTACACAGTTTAGTGTCATCTGCGAAAATTGATACTTTACTATGCAAGCCTTCTACAAGATCATTAATAAATATATTGAAGAGAATAGGGCCCAAGACTGACCCCTGAGGTACTCCACTAGTGACAGTGACCCAATCTGAGTGTGTACCGTTAATAACCACCCTCTGTTTTCTATCACTCAGCCATTTACTTACCCACATACAGATGTTTTCTCCCAGTCCGAGCATTCTCATTTTATATACTAACCTTTTATGTGGTACAGTGTCAAATGCTTTGGAGAAGTCCAGATATACGACATCCATTGATTCGCCGCTGTCAAGTCTAGAACTTACCTCCTCATAGAAACTGATTAAATATAACTAATTAGAAATGAGCGATTTTCACAAGATTTAATTGGTGTTCAAATAGGTTGACCAATATGATTTAGTTCTGAATCAATGCTACCCAAATTTAAAGTGCTCAAGTTGGCGTGAAAATTTGTGTATGACTCTGAGGTATAATATTTTATCTCACGAGTATCTCATGTTGGGTAAGCACTTGAGAATCGGAGTCAGTAATCAGGCAGAGTTTGGTATACGGGCAGACAAATGGAACTGAACACCTTTGCAGAGACTAGCAAGCTAGAAACATCTATTGCTCAAGCATCTTTTCGTAGGGGAAGGTGCCTTAACCACTTTACATCCAGGCCATTTCCCTCCTACTTGACAGAGCCAAATTTTGCCAATCTGACATGTGTCACTTTATGTGCTAATAACTTTGGAACGCTTTTACTTATCCAAGCCATTCTGAGATTGTTTTCTCTTGACACATTGTACTTCATAGTGCAAACCAGACAGCTCACTATCCTCCAATTACGTTGCACGGGAAGGGGCAACCCCCATCAACTAATTCAAAGAATAATCCCAGCAAACGTGTTGATTTTTCAATCCATGATATTCTTTTATTCCATGTAATGAAGAAAATATACAGGACGCGTTTCGGCCCGTCCAGCCTTCCTCAACTGCATAATACTGAATAGCAGCATATACATATATATAGACACCTAATCCCCATCACTTAATCATGACATCCTCAATTAGAAAATCAGAAAATAACTTAAACATGTGATCCAGAAAATAACTTAAACATTTGATCACATGTTTAAGTTATTTTCTGATTTTCAAATTGATGATGTCAGGATTAAGCGATGAGGATTAGGTGTCTATAAATATGTATATGCTGCTATTCAGTATTATGCAGTTGAGGAAGGCTGGACGGGCTGAAACTCATAGAAACATAGAAACATAGAATGTGTCGGCAGATAAGAACCATTTGGCCCATCTAGTCTGCCCAATATATCTGAATCCTATTAATAGTCCCTGGCCCTATCTTATATGAAGGATAGCCTTATGCCTATCCCATGCATGCTTAAACCCCTTCACTGTATTTGCAGCTACCACTTCTGCAGGAAGGCTATTCCATGCATCCACTACTCTCTCAGTAAAGTAATACTTCCTTATATTACTTTTAAACCTATGCCCCTCTAATTTAAAACTGTGTCCTCTTGTGGTAGTTTTTCTTCTTTTAAATATGCTCTCCTCCTTTACCGAGTTGATTCCCTTTATGTATTTAAAAGTTTCTATCATATCCCCTCTGTCTCTTCTTTCTTCCAAGCTATACATATTAAGGTCCTTTAACCTTTCCTGGTAAGTTTTATCCTGCAATCCATGTACTAGTTTAGTCGCTCTTCTCTGAACTCTCTCTAGAGTATCTATATCCTTCTGGAGATATGGCCTCCAGTACTGCGCACAATACTCCAAGTGAGGTCTCACCAGTGTTCTGTACAGCGGCATAAGCACTTCACTCTTTCTACTGCTTATACCTCTCCCTATACATCCAAGCATTCTGCTGGCATTTCATGCTGCCCTATTACATTGTCTTCCCACCTTTAAGTCTTCTGAAATAATTACTCCTAAATCCCTTTCCTCAGATACTGAGGTCAGGACTGTGTCAAATATTCTATATTCTGCCCTTGGGTTTTTACGCCCCAGGTGCATTATCTTGCACTTATTCACATTAAATTTCAGTTGCCAGAGTTCTGACCATTCTTCTAGTTTTCCTAAATCCTTTTCCATTTGGCGTTTCCCTCCTGGAACATCAACCCTGTTACATATCTTTGTGTCATCAGCAAAAAGACAAACCTTACCATCGAGGCCTTTTGCAATATCACTTATGAAGATATTAAACAAAATTGGTCCCAGTACAGATCCCTGTGGAACCCCACTGGTAACATGACCTTGTTTTGAATGTTCTCCATTGACTACAACCCTCTGTTGTCTGTCACTCAGCCACTGCCTAATCCACTCAACAATATGGGAGTCCATGCTCAATGACTGCAGTTTATTGATAAGTCTTCTATGTGGGACAGTGTCAAAAGCCTTACTAAAATCTAGATATGCGATGTCTACTGCACCTCCACCGTCTATTATTTTAGTCACCCAGTCAAAAAAATCTATAAGATTTGTTTGACATGATCTCCCTGAAGTAAACCCATGTTGTTTTTCATCTTGCAATCCATGGGATTTTAGATGTTCCACAATCCTATCCTTTAATAGGGTTTCCATTAATTTGCCTGCTATTGATGTCAGACTCACTGGTCTATAGTTGCTCGATTCCTCCCTACTACCTTTCTTGTGAATGGGCACGACATTTGCCAATTTCCAATCTTCCGGGACGACTCCTGTTACTAATGATTGGTTAACTAAATCTGTTAACGGTTTTGCCAGCTCACCACTAAGCTCTTTTAATAATTTTGGGTGTATCTCATCAGGCCCCTGTGACTTATTTGTCTTCACTTTAGACAGCAAACTTAGAACATCTTTTTCTGTAAAGACACATGCATCAAACGATTTATTAGTCATCCTTTCTAGTGGAGGTCCTTCTCCTTCTTTTTCTTTTGTAAAAACTGAACAGAAGTATTCATTAACCGCCTCACGTCCGCCCATAGGATATAAACGTCCTATGGGTGGACGTCTATTTCTGACAGCACGTTTTAAAACGTCCTGTCAGAAATAGCAGCTGCACGCTAATCGTGCAGCTGCTGATCGGGTTGCCCGCTGTCAGTGACAGCAGGGCAACCCTAAGACAAGGCAGGGACAGTGCCCAGGTGTCCCTGCCTTCACGATCGCTGCAGACACAGCGCTCACCGAGCGCTGTGTCTGCAGAGAAGGAAGCGCTGTGCGCTTCCTGTTCCGGCCCGGCGGTCATGTGACCGCCGTGACCGGAGAGTGCAGGGGCTGTGTGAGGTCTCTCAGAGACCTCGATCAGCCCTGCTGTGAGGCTGTACAGCGCTGGATTGCTGCTGTACAGCCTCTCTAGGGGTGCATTTGTCCTGTAACTGGGGCTACTATGTCAGCCCCAGTTACAGGAGAAATCAACTGTGAAAAAAAAAAGAAAAAGTGAAGTAAATGTCCCCCAGAGGTCTTGTATGACCTTATGGGGGACGAAAAGTGTAAAAAAAAATAAAAAAAATAAAGGGTTGAAAAAATAAAATAAAATAAAGTTTCACATGTAAAAAAAAAAAAAGTTCCCAAGTTAGGAATAAAAAAAAAAAAATTAAAATAGAAAAAATAAAGTAAAATAGACATATTTAGTATTGCCGCGTCCGTAAAAACCAGCTCTATAAAAATATCACATGACCTAACCCCTCGGATGAACACCGTAAAAAATAAATAAAAAAAACTGTGTCAAAACAAGCAATTTTTGTCACCTTGCATCACAAAAGGTGCAACACCAAGTGATCAAAAACGCGTATGTCCCACAAAATGGTACCAATAAAACCGTCACCTCATCCCGCAAAAAATGAGCCCCTACATAAGAAAATCTCTCAAAAAATAAAAAAACTATAGCTCTTAGAACATGGAGACACTAAAACATAATTTTTTTGGTTTCAAAAATGCTATTATTGTGTTAAAGTGAAACAAATAAAAAAAAGTATACATATTAGGTATTGCCGCGTCCGTAAAAACCAGCTCTATAAAAATATCACATGACCTAACCCCTCGGGTGAACACCGTAAAAAAAAAAAAAAAAAAACTGTGTCAAAACAAGCAATTTTTGTCACCTTGCATCACAAAAGGTGCAACACCAAGTGATCAAAAACGCGTATGTCCCACAAAATGGTACCAATAAAACCGTCACCTCATCCCGCAAAAAATGAGCCCCTACATAAGAAAATCTCTCAAAAAATAAAAAAACTATAGCTCTCAGAACATGGACACATTAAAACATAATTTTTTGGTTTCAAAAATGCTATTATTGTGTAAAACTTTAATAAATGAGAAAAAGTATACATATTAGGTATCGCTACGTCCGTAACAATCTGCTCTATAAAAATGTCACTTGACTGAACCCCTAAGGTGAACGCTGTAAAAATAAATAAATAGAAACTGTGCTAAAACAACCAATTTTTTGGTCACCTTGCCCCATAAAGTGTTATATTGAATGATCAAAAAATCATATGTACCCAAAAATAGTACTAATAAAACTGGCACCTTATCCCCTAGTTTCCAAAATGGGGTCACTTCTTGGGAGTTTCTACTGTAAGGGTGCATCAGGGGGCTTCAAATGGGACATGGCATCTAAAAACCATGTGGAGTTCCTTTCCTTCTGCGCCCTGCCGTGTGCCCATACAGCAGTTTACGACCACATGTGGGGTGTTTCTGTAAACCGCAGAATCTGGGTAATAAATATTGAGTTTTGTTTGGCTGTTAACCATCGATGTGTTAGAGAAAAAAATTGATTAAAATGGAAAATCTGCCAAAAAAGTGAAATTTAAAAATTTGATCTCCATTTTCCTTTAATTCTTGTGGAACGCCTAAAGGGTTAACAAAGTTTGTAAAATCGGTTTTGAATACCTTGAGGGGTGTAGTTTCTACAATGGGGTCATTTATGGGGGTATCCACTATGTAGGCCCCACAAAGTGACTTCAGACCTGAACTGGTCCTTATAAAGTGGGTTTTGGCAATTTTCTTAAAAATTTGAAGAATTGCTTCTAAACTTCTAAGCCTTCTAACGTCCTAAAAAAATAAAATGACATTTCCAAAATGATGCCAACATAAAGTAGACATATGGGGAATGTTAAATAATAAATATTTTATGAGGTATCACTTTCTGTTTTAAAAGCAGAGAAATTGAAATTTAGAAAATTGTGATTTTTTTTACATTTTTGGGTAAATTTGGGATTTTTTCATAAATAAAGGTGAAATATTTTGACTCAAATTTATGACTATCATGAAGTACAATGTGTCACGAGAAAACAATCTCTGAATGACTTGGATAAATAAAGGCGTTCCAAAGTTATTACCACATAAAGTGAGATATGTCCGTTTTGCAAAATTTGGCCTGGTCAGGAAGGGGGCAAAGGGCCCAGATGGGAAGTGGTTAAGGCAGTCGGCTAGCCCTTTATTCTCTTCTACATACCTTCCGTCCTTTGTTTTTAATTTAGTTATTCCTTGTTTTAATTTCCTTTTTTCATTTATATATCTGAAGAATGTCTTATCCCCTTTTTTCATAGACTGAGCTAGTTTTTCTTCTGCCTGCGCTTTAGAAGTTCTTATAACTTGCTTGGCCTCTTTCTGCCTAATCTTGTAGATTTCCTTATCTTCATTGCTCTGGGTTTTTTTATAATTACAAAATGCTAGCTTTTTATTTTTAATGATTTGGGCCACTTCTGCTGAGTACCACAGTGGTCTCTTCCTTTTTTGCTTTTACTGACAAGTCTAATGCAATTTTCTGTTGCCTTCAATAATGCACCTTTTAAGTAGTCCCATTTCTCCTGGACTCCATGTAATCCGTTCCAGTCTGATAAGGACTCATTTATGACTAATTTCATTTTTGAAAAGTCTGTTTTTCTAAAATCTAAAACTTTTGTTTTTGTGTGGTGGGACTCTTTCACAGTTCTTATATTAAACCATCCTTGAACTAATGCAATTTATCCTTGAACACAACTGTTTTACTTTTGACCACCGCATGTACCGCCAGCTCAGGGGAGCCCCTGTGCTCCGACCTTCGCCAATCTCTACCTGGGCTGGTGGGAACGTGAAGTTGTGTTCGCGGATAATCAAAGATGGGCTGACCACATTAATTTGTGGTTACGCTTCATCGATGATGTATTGATTTTATGGTCTGGGAGTGTTGAGGACTTTAATCGGTTTGTTTCAGACCTGAACATTAATACTATGGGATTATTCTTTACATCAGAGATCCAAGAATCTCAAATCAACTTTCTGGATCTGACTATCTTCAGGGACAGGATGGGCAATATTGGCACACGACTGTTTCGCAAGGAGACTGCGACAAACAGCCTCCTTAGTTGGGACAGCTGCCACCCCCTGCCCCTGAAGAGGGGAATTCCAAAAGGGCAATACCTTCGGGTAAGGCGCAACTGCTCCAGCATGTCGGATTTCAGAACGGCATCCAGGGATTTACGAACAAGATTTAGGAGTAGGGGATACCCACAACAGGTACTAACTAAGGCGTACCAGCATTCGCTGGCACAAAACCGGGATGCCCTCCTTACCCCGAGGACGGGATCGGCTGGAATGGACCAGTTGCGAATCATAGCCACATATGATGAAGCACACAACACAGTGCGTGATCTGCTTAAGACCTATTGGGGTATTCTTAAATCAGACCCAGATATTGGGGATATGATAGGCGATGTACCTTTAATTACGTACAGACGTGGACGTAGTTTGAGGGATCGCCTGGTCCACAGCTTCTTTCAGGGCCCGACCACATCCACATGGCTAAGTACCAGCCTTAAAGGGACCTTCCGCTGTGGCAGTTGCGTGGCTTGCCCTGCAATTCAGACTGGCGCCACATTTATTTGTGGCGTCACGGAACAGAGATTTACGATCAGATCATTTGTTAATTGCAAAACAAGAGGCCTGGTATATTTGGCCACTTGTATTTGCGGAAAACAATATGTGGGTAAAACCACAAGAGAATTCCGTAGAAGAGTAGCAGAACATCTAAATGACATCCGCAAAGGGGCGGATACCCCGATTGCTAGACATATATCGACCATGCACAATGGTGATGTGGATGTCATCAAATTTCAGGCTGTGGAGGTGGTCAGAAGATCACCAAGAGGAGGCGACTTTGATAGGCGTTTATTACAAAAAGAGACACAATGGATTTACCACCTGTGTACGCTCCAGCCCCAGGGACTCAATGAGTATAATTCCTTTGTGTGCTTTCTCTAGATCCCTGGAGGGGAGGTGCAACAGGGGAATATTATGGGTAATGACACACCGCCCATGATCCATGTGTCCCAGTGGGACTGACTAGTAATGATCCCATGTTATTAGATCACCTAGGCCACTGACGGGCCAGGAGACACTAGGGGCAGAATAGTGGAATTATTGGTTTTGAATACTTATACCACGCACTGCCCCTTTTATGTATGAAGGGATCATTATGTACATCAGCCCTATCACAGCATGGCCATCTAGTAAAAAACTGTATTGTCTCCACCACTACTGATTGATGTCCTTAACTAATGAAACAAAACAAATAAATAATAATAAAAATATAATAAAATATAATGCGGTTCATACCACTGTATGATCCCCGTCCTGATCGGTGCTATACCTATGTCGCCAGGATAGTAAGTCGCCGTGTATATTTACTCTAACTCTAACATAGAATGTTATTACATTCATCTGGGCCGGTCTCATTGAGGGGGCGGCACAATGGGGGCGGGATGGAGTATGCGGCAAAGCCGCGCCTCCTGCATCCTCATTGGCCGTTCTGTAGGCGGGGTCCAGTAGAGGGGAGGAGGACTCTCCTCATATTCTGTGCACCTGAGCGGCCGCGTTCGGCCACCTCGTACTTACAGCTGCAGTCTCTGTAACGGAGGCTTAGCAGCTTTGAATATTTATCCTGTTAACCACAGATACACGCTCCTGACGAGCCTTATGGCGAAACGCGTCGAGTGTGGTGTGGGGATGAATTTATGTTCATATGCATCTGCATTGCGCTCATACTGCAGTTGAGGTCTGCGGTTCTCAGCCCTCTGCAAGTAAATGAGCAATGGCAATCCAGTTCTGTCTGTTTCACCCAGCTTAGCTTAGATCCAGTGATTCGTGTTTGCAGGGCCGACTCTCAGACATCCGTTTTATTGAACGGATGGATTCAATTGAGATCGGCTTCTGCAGGCAGATGTTTATCACTGGATTAGTCCATTTATAACTTTAGTCGAGGGATCCATTAGCTGGCAGTGATTCAGAGCACTCTGACCGCGATATAGTGCTTACCTCTGTGGATCTGATGAGTACGGCCCCATGGCCCTCTACTTTAACCTGCAGCACAGCACCAGCCTGCGGCACTTCTGGTGACCCCATCCGCAGTCGTATTTACCGCATTGGCGGTTTATAGGTCCGTACATCGACCCTATACTGAGTGGATGGTGTCCTAGAATTTTAATATAGGTTAGCTCCCCTTCCTTTTGTTTTTCTGATTAATAAAGTAAAAGTTTTAACAGAAATATAGCGTTCCTAACGACAGTGATTTAATTTTGATAGGTGGAACGTATACAATATATCAGTTATACCAGTGAAATTTTCCTTATATTAAACCACACTGACTGGTGATCACTAGATCTCAAGGTTTCGCCTACAATGACATCATATACCGAATCCCCATTTGTGAATACCAAATCCAAAATGGCCTCCCTCCAGGTTGGCTCCTCAACCACTTGTTGTAGAGATAACCCCAGTAGGGAATTTAGAATATCTGTACTCCTGGTAGAACTTGCTATTTTGGTTTTCCAGTTTATATCTGGAAGATTGAAATCTCCCATAATGATAACTTCTCCTTTCATTGTCATTTTAGCTATTTCTTCAACTAGTAGATCATCTAGTTCTTTAACTTGACCAGGTGGTCTATATATCACACCTACACGAGTTACTGCATGGTTAGCAAACTGCAACGTAACCCAAACTGACTCTATGTTGGCCTCACCAACTTGTATTAGGTTAGATTTAATGCTATCTTTCACATACAGGGCCACTCCTCCTCCTTTCTTGCCTTCTCTGTCTCTTCTGTATAAAGAGTACCCTGGTATGGTTATGTCCCAGTCATTTCTTTCATTAAACCATGTCTCCGTAACAGCCACTAAATCTACATTCTCAGATGCCATTATTGACCCAAGTTCATTGATTTTTTTACCTAAACTGCGAGCATTTGTAGACAGGACTCTGAGCTTATCATTTCTTAACCTCTGTGCTTCTGACCTGGCATTGTTTCGGGGGGCAATTGGACTCTTTTATTTTCACTCTTTTGCCCCCCCTTCCTAGTTTAAATACTCTTCCGAAAATTCTTGGAGTTGTTCACTAAGTACATTTGTTCCTTTGAGAGAAAGATGCAAACCATCTTTTTTGTACAGTTCCTTTCTATTCCAAGTAGAGCTATCATGAGAAACAAAGGCAAATCCTTGCTCTTGACACCATTTACCAAGCCATATGTTGAACTCCTTTATGCGCCTCTGCCTATCATTCTGAACATTATGCACAGGCAGAACTTCAGAAAATGAAATGGTGGATGCAAAATCCTGTACGTCATTACCAAGTGTGATAAAAGATTTTTTCACCTCTGACACTTCATTGCAAGCCAGGTCATTTGTCCCTAGATGGACAAGAACATCCACGTCCCCTTCCTGCTTTGCTTGCTTAACAATATTAATAATACGTCTTCTATCTCTTCTAGCAGTAGCCCCAGGGAAACTCATCCTGTATATTTACTTAATTACATGGAATAAAAGAATATCATGGATTGAAAAATCAACACATTTGCTTGGATTATTCTTTGAAACATTGTACTTCATGACAGTGGTAAATTTGAGTTGATATATTTCACCTTTATTTCTAAAATAATCCAAAATTGACCAAACATTTAGAAAAATTCCCAATTTTCAAAATTTTTATTTCTCTGCTTTTAAAACAGAAAGTTATACCTCATAAAATATTTATTACTTAACATTCACCATGTGTCTACTGTGTCGACTGATTTTATAAACTTTGTTAACCTCTTAGGTGTTCCACAAGAATTAAAGGAAAATGGAGATGAAATTTCTAAATTTAACTTTTTGGGCAGATTTTCCATTTTAATCCATTTTTTTCTTTAACACATTGAGGGTTAACAGCCAAATAAAACTCAATATTTATTACCCTGATTCTGCGGTTTTCAGAAACACCCCACATGTGGTCGTAAACTGATGTAAGTGCACACGGCAGGGCGCAGAAGAAAAAGAGCGCCATATGGTTTTTGGAAGGCAGATTTTGCTGAACTGGTTTTTAGATGCCATGTCCCATTTGAAGCCCCCCTGATGCACCCTTGCAGTAGAAACATCCAAAAAGTGACCCCATTTTGGAAACTAGGGGATAAGGTGTCAGTTTTATTGGTACAATTGGGGTACATATGATTTTTAATTGCTCTATATTATGTTTTTTGTGAAGCAAGGTAACCGAAAAAATGGCTGTTTTGGCACCATTTTTATTTTTTACAACATTCATATGACAGAGTAGATCATGTGCTTTTTTTTATAGAGCAGGTTGTTACAGACGCAATGATATCAAATATGTCTACTTTTTTTGTTTGTTTCAGCTTTACATAATAAAGCATTTATGTTTTTGCCTCCATTTTCTGAACGCCATATTTTTCAAATTTTTCTGCCGATCGTCTTGTGCAGGGGCTCGTTTTTTTGCAGAAAGAGTTGACGTTTTTATTGGTACCATTTTTGGGTACAAATGATTTTTGATTATTCATTATTACACTTTATGGGGCAAGGTGACCAAAAAATTGGTTGTTTTAGCACAGTTTTTATTTATTTATTTTTACAGCGTTCACCTGAGGGGTTAGGTCATGTGACATTTTTATAGAGCTGGTTGTTACGGATGTGGCAAAGCCTAATATGTCTACTTTTTTAAATTAATTTAACTTTAACACAATAATAATAGTTTTGAAGCAAAAAAAAAAACATATTTTAGTGTCTCCATTGTCTGAGAGTCATATTTTTTTTTATTTTTGGACCGATTGTCTTAGGTAGGTTCTTATATTTTGTGGGGGCTTATGCCTTTTTGATAGCTTGGTGTTGCAATTTTTGTGATTAAGGTGTAAAAAAAATTTTTGCCACGATTATTTTTTTTTTTTACGTGTTCACTTGAGGGGTTAAGTTATCTGATATTTTTATAGATCTGGTTGTTACGGATGTGGCGATATCTAATGTATACTTTTTCTTATTTCACTTTAACCCCTTAAGGACGCAGGGTGTACCGGTACGTCCTAACTTTAAATGAAGATTCCGGCGCCGCCGGGGTTAATGGGAACGGGATGCCGGCTGAAATCATTCAGCCAGCATCCTGTCACAACGCCAGGGGGGGGTCATGTGACTCCCCCCTATCGGCGATCGCTGCAAACCATAGGTCAATTCAGACCTGCGGTTTGCTGTGCTTTCTGCAGTTTCTTATCCCCGCGGTCCCTGACCGCAGGGATCAGAAACTTTAGTGTCCCTCAAATATAGATTTTGCACCCCTGCATGATTTTTTGCCGGCGGGTGGTGCAGGGGGGGGAGTTGTGGTCGGTGGGGGCGGTGCGGGAGGCGGGCGGTGCGCCTCCTCTTGAAAATTCGTTGGTGGCCAGTGGGTATACCAGGGTGTCAGCACATTGCTGACACCCTGGTATAAACGGCTGACATCTGTGCAGATGTCAGCCGTTTAACCCTTTCCATACCGCGGTCCGTACGGACCGCTGTATGGAAAAAGTTAACAGTAAGAGGGAGCTCCCTCCCTCTCCCATCGGGTGGCTGCAGTGCCTTTGCAGCCCCCCGATGGAGAGGGAGAGAGCTCCCAGACAGCCCCCCGACAGCCCCGTCCTTACCCTTCCCCATCTGCGAAGTTCTGACCACTACTGAGCAGACGGGGAAGGTTCCCATGGCAACAGGACGCTGTCTCAGGCATCCTGCTGTCCATGGTGCTGAACAGATCTGTGCTAAAGGCAGAGATCTGTTCAGACAAAGTGTAAGTAAAAGTAGTGTACTGTACTGTATTATACAGACATCAGACCCACTGGATCTTCAAGAACCAAGTGGGTCTGGGTCAAAAAAAAAGTAAAAAAAAGTAAAAAAAAAAGTAAAAATCAAGAAACACATTTATCACTGATTAAAAATGAAAAAAAAAAAAATTCCCTACACATGTTTGATATCGCCGCGTCCGTAACGACCTGATCTATAAAAAGGTCATGTTACTTTCCCCGCACGGTGAACGCCATAAAGATAAAAAAATAAAAACTATTAGGAAATTGAAATTTTGCCCACCTTACTTCCCAAAAAAGGTAATAAAAGTGATCAAAAAAGTCGCAAAAAAATGATTTTTTTTGTTTCAAAAATGAAATCATTGTGTAAAACTTAAATAAATAAAAAAAGTATACATATTAGGTATCGACGCGTCCGTATCGACCGACTCTATAAAAATATCACATGACCTAACCCCTCAGATGACCACCGTAAAAAAATAAAAATAAAAACGGTGTAAAAAAAGCAATTTTTTGTCATCTTACGTCACAAAAAGTGTAATAGCAAGCGATCAAAAAGTCATATGCACCACAAAATAGTGCCAATCAAACCATCATCTCATCCCGTAAAAAATGAGACCCTACTTAAGATAATCTCCCAAAAACTGAAAAAACTATGGCTCTTAGACTATGGAGACACAAACATTTTTTTTTGTTTTAAAAATGAAATCATTGTGTAAAACTTACATAAATAAAAATAATTGTATACATATTAGGTATCGCCGCGTCCGTGACAACCTGCTCTATAAAATTACCACATGATCTAACCTGTCAGATGAATGTTGTAAATAACAAAAAAAAACGTGGCAAAAAATCTATTTCTTGTTACCTTGCCGCACAAAAAAGTGTAATGTAAAGCAACCAAAAATCATATGTACCCTAAACTAGTACCAACAAAACTGCCACCCTATCCCGTAGTTTCTAAAATGGGGTCACTTTTTTGGAATTTCTACTCTGGGGGTGCATCAGGTGGGCTTCAAATGGGACATGGTGTTAAAAAAAAAACAGTCCAGCAAAATCTGCCTTCCAAAAACCGTATGGCATTCCTTTCCTTCTGCACCCTGCCGCGTGCCCGTACAGCGGTTTACGACCACATATGGGGTGTTTCTGTAAACTACAGAATCAGGGCCATAAATAATGAGTTTTGTTTGGCTGTTAACCCTTGCTTAGTAACTGGAAAAAAAATATTAAAATGGAAAATCTGCCAAAAAAGTGAAATTTTGAAATTGTATCTCTATTTTCCATTAAAGCTTGTGCAACACCTAAAGGGTTAACAACATTTGTAAAATCAGTTTTGAATACCTTGAGGGGTGTAGTCTCTTAGATGGGGTCACTTTTATGGAGTTTCTACTCTAGGGGTGCATCAGGGGGGCTTCAAATGGGACATGGTGTCAAAAAACCAGTCCAGCAAAATCTGGCTTCCAAAAACCATACGGCGCACCTTTCCCTCTACGCCCTACTGTGTGCCCGTACAGTAGTTTACGGCCACATATGGGGTGTTTCTGTAAACGGCAGAGTCAGGGCAATAAACATACAGTCTTGTTTGGCTGTTAACCCTTGCTTTGTTAGTGGAAAAAATGGGTTAAAATGGAAAATTAGGCAAAAAAATTAAATTCTCAAATTTCATCCCCATTTACCAATAACTATTGCGCAACACCTAAAGGGTTAACAAAGTTTGTAAAATCAGTTTTGAATACCTTGAGGGGTGTAGTTTATATAATGGGGTCATTTTTGGGCGGTTTCTATTATGTAAGCCTCACAAAGTGACTTCAGACCTGTAGTGGTCCCTAAAAATTGGGTTTTTGTAAATTTCTGAAAAATTTCAAGATTTGCTTCTAAACTTCTAAGCCTTGTAACATCCCCAAAAAATAAAATATCATTCCCAAAATGCTACAAACATGAAGTAGACATATGGGGAATGTAAAGTCATCACAATTTTTGGGGGTGTTACTATGTATTACAGAAGTAGAGAAACTGAAACTTTGAAATTTGCAAATTTTTCTAAATTCTTAGTAAATCTGGTATTTTTTTATGCAAAAAAAATTTACTTTTTTTACCTAATTCTAGCAGTGTCATGAAGTACAATATGTGACGAAAAAACTATCTCAGAACGGCCTGGATAAGTCAAAGCGTTTTAAAGTTATCAGCACTTAAAGTGACACTGGTCAGATTTGCAAAAAATGGGCAAGTCCTTAAGGTGAAATAGGGCTGAGTCCTTAAGGGGTTAACACAATAATAGCATTTTTGAAACAAAAAAAAATATGTTTTAATGTCTCCATGTCTCCACTTGGTCAAATATACGGACAAATACCGTAAAAGGGACGGAACGGAAGACATCCTAATGCATACTGAATGGATTGCTTTCCATTCAGAATGCATTAGGATAAAACTGATATGTTTTTTTCCGGTATTGAGCCCCTATGATGGAACTCAATACCGGAAAACTTTAATGCTAGTGGGAAAGTACCCTTAATTGGGAATTTTTTTTATTTTTTTTTAACATGTGAAACCTTATTTTTTTTTTAAACACTTAATTTTTTATTTTTTTATTTTACACTTTGCCTCCCCATAAGGTCATACAAGACCTCTGGGGACATTTACCTTCACTTTTCTTTTTCACTATTGATTTCTCCTGTAACTGGGGCTGACATAGTAGCCCCAGTTACAGGGGAAATACAGCTCCCAGATAGGCTGTACAACAGAATACAACGCTGTACAGCCTCAGTGCAGGGCTGATCGAGGTCTGTGGAAGAGCCGACAGCTCCTGCACTTTCCCGGCCCCTGCGGTCACATGACCACCGGGCCGGGACAGGAAGCGTATAGTGCTTCCTGATCTGTATACACTGATCTGTATACAACGATCTAGAAGGCAGAAATGTCCCTGCCTTCTCTCTGGGTTGCCATGCTGTAGCGATTAGCGTGCAGCTGCCATCTCTGAATGGATGTCACCGAACGTCCATTCAGAGATAAACATCCACCCATAGGACGTTTATATCCTATGGGCGGATGTGAAGTGGTTAAGTACACAGAGGTGGCCGGCCATAGGCCAGGGAAAAATTAGGGCACACATGTGCTGGCTCTTCAAGAGTCAGGGAGCATGCGTGAGTGCATTATGGGCAAACAGGAGAGCCATCGCCAGCAAGTGCAGGCCAAGGCCTGCAGCAGAAGATGGACACACAGGACTCCAGCAGGTAGGTCTACTGCTAGAGGGCACAGAAGGGCCAGGGGGCTTCGACTGTCCAAGAGTAACAGAGGCAATAGCATTAAGGTACTGGGAGCAGCAGGCTCAGGCTTTCAACATAACTCTTTCAACAGAAAATGCAATGTTAAAGGGAACCTTTCACCTGGATTTTGGGTATAGAGCTGAGGACATGGGTTGCTAGATGACGCTAGCACATCCGCAATACCCAGTCCCCATAGCTCTGTGTGCTTTTATTGTGTAAAAAAAACTATTTGATACATATGCAAATTAACATGAGATGAGTCAGAGCTTAAAAATATGACTCTTCTCTGGTCACACAAGTAAGATATGACTCTTATGTTAATTTGCATAAAAGGCGGGAAGTACAAAAATGCATAATACTTATTGAATTTGTCTGCAAATGAAATTAAAAGTGTAATTTATATGTTTAGGGTAACACAATGAACATTTAGAAATGCTCAGTGAGGGTAGCATAGTAGAGGTGACAGGTTTCTTTTAAGCCAGTCATCTTGAGAGAAAATGCTATTGAGAAGCTTAGGAGAGAATTTTACTAGCTTCCACATATAATTACTGTTATGGAATGACTGTCAATGCAAAGTTGTTCCAAAACCATAAATAGAAATGAAGCCACAAATGAAATGTTCTTTCTGTACAAATAACAGCCTAAATATCTATTCATAAATACATACTACTTTACGATTGAGATAACTGTTCATAGTCTTACTTTCATAGTCATAGTGCTTGTTTATTACACAGGCTCTAAGCCTTCATACAAATGAAACTATATAGTCATATTGTCACAGTAGGTATTCAGTGAAGCCCTGAATTCCACCCACATCACTGTCCCTACCTATTTGCACAATCTGTCTTATATGAGCCAAGAAGAAAACAATAAATGTAGTGACAGACAGGCACAAATGTTACAGAAACACTGAAAGGCAGGATGAATTAGCCAGACTGGATCAAAATGAGGATAGTCCATCAATCCAGAACAGATGCCAAAAATGAGAAATGATACCAAGCCAGGGTCAACACTAGGAGAGTCTGTTGAGTAAAAATCGGAATCCAAGAGCAGGGTCGGAGGGATAGTCAAGGTCAGAAGTCAGGAGTCCAAAATACATATACCAAAGTCGCTAGTGAGTTAAAGGAATACCAATCATAGGCACTTAGTGATGTCATCAGCCTGTTAAAACAAGCTGCCCATTATAGTATGGGATGACACCTTGAGTCTGATTGGTCCGACGTCCCACATGACATGGAAGTGACCAGAATAGTTCATAAATAAATGTCATAGTTTATATCGTGGTCATCACTGTAAACCCTGACTGCATGACTTCCCACTAAAAATAAGGTGGATTCGGTATGGCAGGCGGCAACTTTTTTGTGCAGAATCTGCACCAAATATCATATGCCTAAATATACTGTGTGAACACTCTGAACAGGTTATGACTAAGGACCATGTAAGGTCCAAAACATGTTAACCGTCCACGGTGGTGGGTGTAGATACATGCTGTACTTGATTCTATTTTGAATACCAATAAAGACGAACAACCATGTGGATTTACCGTGTGCTGGTACGTCTCCTTTTTTGTATTTCATAGGAATTAATAGAGAAGCTTACTTCCTGTTTACACAGCAGATGCTGTGGGATGCAGCTGGTCTCATTAATCGTCAAATAATAGAGGCTGAAATTGCATAGATATATAAGTTTGATACGCAAACAATTATACTGTATATACCAGCTCACTTACAATTGGGGGAAGGGGGGGGGTCAAAACAATCTTTTCTGCATGTGCCTCTTTAAAGACAAATACTGTACTACTTCTGTTTTTTTAATCCTATCCTGGTTTTGACTGCATAAAAACCTGAATAAACCTGCATGTTTGATAGTTACATAGTTAATACAGTTGAAAAAAGACATAAGTCCATCAACTTCAACCAAGGGATCGGTGGGGATGCGAATACCAGAAGGAAGTGAGACTCAGATATCTACACATTTTCATAAGCATTAATTTTGTTTACTTTTAAGAATTCATCTAAACCCTTTTTAAAACTATCCACTGTTCCTGCAGTGACCACGACCGGAGGAAGTCTATTCCACAGATTCACAGTTTTTACAGTAAAGAAGTTTTGACACTTTTGGAGACTGAAGTTTTTCTTCTCCAGACGGAGGCAGTACCCCTTGTCTTTTGAGGGCATTTTACATGGAACAATTTTTCACCGTATTTTTTGTATGGCCCATTTATATATTTGTATAGGTTAATCATGTTTCTTAGACGTTTCTTCTTAAGACTAAATAAATGTAATTCTTTCAATCTTTCTTCATAACTATGACCCTCCATGCCCCTTATCAGTTTAGTCGCTCTCCTCTGTACTTTTTCCAGCTGCTGAGCGTCCTTTCTATGGACTGGTGCCCAGAACTGAACTGCATATTCCAGATGAGGCCGCTCCAACACTTTGTAAAGTGGTAATATTACATCCCTGCCCCGCGAGTACATGCCTCGTTTAATGCATGACAATATCCTGGTGGCCTTAGAAGCAGCTGATTGACATTGTATGCTGTTATTCAATCTACCATCTACAAGGACACCCAAATCCTTCTCTATAAGTGACTCTCCCAGTGTTACATCCCCTAGGACATATGATGCATGGAGATTATTACTACCAAGATGCATAACTTTACATTTATCCATATTGAACCTCATTTGCCAAGTTGATGTCCAATCACTCAGAGTGTTCAAGTCAGCTTGTATTTTATGGACATCTTCCATAGACTGCACAGTACTATACAGCATAGTGTCATCTGTAAAAATAGAAATGTGCTATTAATCCCATCCTCGATATCATTAATAAATAAATTAAATAATAGAGGACTCAGCACTGAACCTTGGGGTACACCACTTATAACCTGGGACCATTCTGAATAGGAATCATTGACCACAATTCTCTGGACACAGTCCTTCAACCAGTTTTCAAACTAATTACAAACTATACTTTACAAGCCTATAGACCTTACTTTACCTATTAAACGTCTATGTGGGACAGTATCAAAAGTCTTTGCAAAGTCCAGAAACACTACATCCACAGCCACCCCTCTGTCCAGACTTCTACTCACCTCCTCATAAAAACAAATCAGGTTAGTCTGACAACTTCTATCCTTGGTAAACCCATGTTGGTTTTCACTTATAATATTATTTACAGTCACATACTCCTGTATATAGTCCCTTAAGAGTCCTTAAAGCATTGTTCCCACAACAGAAGTTAAACTAACTGGTCTATAATTACCTGTGGAGGTCCTAGATTCTTTTTTGAATATGGGCACATTTGCCTTGCGCACTTGGCACTGAACCAGTTTCTAGAGAATCTTAAAAAATTATAAACAGGGGCACATCAATGATTGAACTGAGTTCTTTAAGAACCCTTGGGTGTAATCCATCTGGACCCAGAGCCTTGTTCACATTTACTTTATTCAACTTAGCTTAGACCATATCTATAGTTAGTACATCCAGTAATATACTCAGTTGGCTAACAGCCCAAGCACAACAGATATCAGCTCTTTTCTTTAATTTTGTATATACAGAGCTAAAAAACCCATTTAGTAACTCTGCCTTTACTTTATCTTCAGTGACTAACCCCCCTTTACCATTATTTAGGGACCCTGCCTGCTCAGACCTTGGTTCTTTAGCATTTATATATTTAAAGAATGTTTTGGGATTTTTTTTGCTCTCTTTAGCCACCTGCTGTTTGTTAAATATTTTTGAAAATTTTATCTCCTTTTTACAGATTTTGTTAAGCCCTTTCTAAACTTCAAAGGCTATATCTGACCCCACAGATTTGTATTTGTTAAATGCCCTTTTTTGTCATTTATTGCCCTTTTTACAGTCGCTGTAAGCCATGGGGGGTTTAATTTTAGCCGTTTATACTTGTTACCTGAAGGAATAAACTTTTTAGTGCAATTACGTAATGTTGATTTAAGGCTCTCCCATTTATCCTCAGTATTATTATGTGACAGTAGGTGCTCCCAGTCTATGCTCTGAAATACTGCCCTCAACCCAGGGAAGTTAGCCTTTTTAAAATTCTGTGTTTTTGCTCTGCCTGACAGAGTTTGCTTCTTATAATGTAGAGGGAATATAATTATATTACTGTAATGGCACCCCGAGCATAAAAGGGGGTAAACGCCATTTATGAAATATTCCCTTTTCCAGATGCAAAGGCAGCTACTAGCACCAAACTCCCGAACTGAAAACCATGAATGCTGCATACAGCCGAATAGGAAAAACCATATGAAAGGTTTACACTCCTAGCAGTCGAACTGGCAGCATACAATCCCCCCCAAGAACGAGACTAAGCTCTGTGTTGAGGGTAAAGCATTGGACAGCCAGAGCTGTAGGTTTATTGTTCTTATATACACATTAGCACCACCCACAGGGTTTTGTAAAACAACCAGTAAACACGTACAATACACTCAGACACTCCCACACAAAATCATCCCCTCTGCCTGTGATACAATTACCTTACACAATGGGTTAATGTAATTATCACAGGCAGGAGAATACACAGTTTTACACAATGTATTCTGTCCTGGAGACAATTGGGAAGTAATCCAATTTATCTCCAAGGGCAGAGGCAAAACTTCATTAGCCACATGGTAGCAAAAGATAATAAAAGTAATCAGAATATTTAACTGTACAGCTATTGCATAAAACATAGACATTTAACATATCCCCAGATGGCTTGGATCTGAGCGCTCAATATATCCGAACAGCGCTCAGATGCCACAAACACAGTCAATTCGCCATGGGGTTTAAGTTTAGCATGGGCTGATGAGAGGGCCCATAATCCTGGGGCAAGAGGCTGGCAACCAGGCTTCTCCAGCACCCAGTGGCGAGGTTGGTTTTGCCACAATTACTGTCACTATTACCTAGTGTTTCTCAAACAGTAACATTTCCAACAAGCTCTGCATCATTAGAAATTACCAGATCCAACAGAGCATCACCCCTAGTGGGAGCTTCTACAAACTGGCCCAAAATGTTGTCCTGCAGCAAGTTGAGGAATTTTCCCCCCTTTGCAGCTGAGGAAGAACCATGACCCCAGTCAATGTCTTGGAAGTTAAAATATCCCATTATGACCACTGTACCAACCTGTGCAGCCCGTTCTATTTGGTTATACAGTTGAGCTTTTATCTCCTCTGTGATGTTAGGGGGTCTATAGATTACACCAAGTATTATTTCTTTCAGTGATTGTATCCCTTTGAACTTCCACCCATAAGGTTTCAACATCCTCACCATCCGCACCCACAATTGCCTCTATCACACTTGTCTTTAGATCACTCCTCACATACAGGCACACGCCACAGCCTTTTCTATTGACCCTGTCTTTCTTAAATAGTGTAAAACTCTTAATATTAACAGCCCAGTCATGCGAAGAATTCAATCATGTCTCAGCCACACCAACTACATCTATGTGTTCTTCTAGTACCATAGCCTCCAGCTACCCCATTTTGCTAGCTAGACTTTTAGCATTTGTTAACATACATTTTAAATTACTATTACCTATAAAGTGGATAGCACCCTTAAAATTTAAGCTGATGTCTATTAAACAGTTATATAAATCACAGTTATATGCAATGAGGTAAGAAATTGACAATGTGTTTTGCATTGTAAAACTGAATTAGATTTGTAAAGTTTCCATTGGCCTAGCGCCTTTAAATTACTGTGGAGCGAAGTGCGAGCTTATCTCAGTTCGGTTTGTGAATGGTTATTCTGGGCACTCTTGTTTCTATTTAGAAATGATAATCACTTACTCTGTGTGGTCTCAATGCAGTAATACATAGGTATGAGCCAGCTGGAAGAAACAACAGCCAATGTGGGCAAATTGTACTTAGCGTCTGATGTTTTGGAATTCATATTTAAATTAGTGGTAAGACTCACAGATTTACAATATTCTCTAAGGTTTCTTAAGGTCTGTGACTTATTTTTGTTGTCTCCACAAAATCTAAAATACACTGTGCAAATATGACTTCAAGGGGTTCTCTTATAGCATAATGTTATGGCATAATTGCCAACTTTGTGGTATAGGCATCCAGGAGACAGTGGTTTTATTCTAGATGGTCCCCTTTTTCAAGCCACTCACCCTTTACTAGTAGGCCCCTCACCCTTTACACTGCCTCTTACTGTGTGATTGCGCACCAGGGCAGGGAACAGGTTTCCGGGAAGGGAGGTTTACCTTTTTCTAGGAGTTTCTTGGATGTTCCAGAACAGTTGACAGTGTTATGGAATATTGCTAGGATAGTTACCTAAGAAAGCTGTGTAGAAGTTTGCGTCTATCTATATATAGAACTATTAAGTTTATTAATCGATAGCGCTAAAATAGAAAAAACTAAAAACTTTATTAAGGTATCAATTTAAAACATCAATATGACCTGGGCGACGGCCCAGGCAACTGTTCAAATGTTAAAGGTTGGGCTTATACTTTAACACTCTCACAGGCGATCATTAGCTTTTCATGTGTTATAACATATTTACCATATTTGGCTTATTTTGGCAGTTGATTGTCTCCACCACATTAATAACTGTACGCCATATGACTCAACATGGACATTTGCTGTCCCACAAGTGACATGTCATTGCATTATCCTGAATATGGTCAAATAGTAACTTCAAAATTGCTTATTGTAGATTTGCTTGTTGTAAATTTACATGTTTACTTATGTCTCTATATGTCTGGATTATGAAAATTCCATAAAAAGATATTTGACAAAAAAAAACATCAATATGAGATGGCTATCCGCCTTTTATAATCATATTATTCTGAGTGTAGGGGGAGGGAGGGGTGGGGAGCCTCCACAATAACCACTAATCCTACAATCCTGCTAAGACAGCATGAAGTGTTTTTTAGTAGTGTGGTTTTTGTGGTCCCCACTTCTCCAGGAGTAGGGATGAACGGCGTACCAGGACCCTGTTTATCTAAACTGCCAATACTGGTCAATCGATTCCCTGAGATTAATGAAAATCTTGCTGGAGGAGGAAAGGGAAATACTAGCAAGGAATTCCTCAGAATTACAGAAGTGCGTGGAGGCAGCAAAAAAATTCTCCTCTGCCTCAGACTTTGAAAGAAAAGAGGCTGCACTACAACAAGCGGTGGAAAGTTTCACCAGCTTTTTGAAGGAAAGGAAGCATTATCAATTAATCAGAGACACTGGGGATTTCAGAGAGGGCAAGATCTTTGATTTTATTAAAACAAGAGCAAAAACAAATCCTGAAAGTGAAACAGATCTGTCCTCTTCTGAGTACGAAACTGACCCCAATACCAACATAGGCACTAGTGTTAGTGCGAGAGGGAGAAATAGGTGTAGAGGCTGCAAACAGGACAGCAATCAAGGCCATGGCTATCCTTTGTCCTCCCTCAAGAGAGCATACCAGCATGGGGCAGGTTGCAATAGGGATATTTTGCTACATCCCAAGAAACTGGAGATTGGGGATTGGAAAATACGGATTATTGGGACATTTGACCTGGCACACAAAGAGGTATGTGAGATTCTTCAGGATTCCTGGGGAATCCTGAAATCGTACCCAGATGTGGGAGACCTGGTGGGCGATTATCCTTTGATCACCTACCATAGAGGTGGTAATTTGAGGGACAGACTGGTTCATAGTGTGTTCAAGAACCCCACCAAGGAAAACTGGCTCCCTAAAAAACCATGTGGCACGTTCAAGTGCGGTAACTGTATGAAGCAATGAAGTAACTAGCTCTGTGACAGGACGCAGCTACAGTATAAGATCGTTCATCAACTGTAAAACTGTAGGCATAGTGTATGTAGCCACATGTATCTGTCAAAAGTAGGGATGAGTGAACCCGAACTGTATAGTTCGGGTTCGTACTGAATTTTGGGGTGTCCGTGACACGGACCCGAACCCGAACATTTTCGTAAAAGTCCGGGTTCGGTGTTCGGCGCTTTCTTGGCTGCTTTGCAGCCTTTCAAAAAGCGTCATACTACTTGCCCCAAGAGGCCATCACAGCCATGCCTACTATTGGCATGGCTGTGATTGGCCAGTGCAGCATGTGACCCAGCCTCTATTTAAGCTGGAGTCACGTAGCGCCGCACGTCACTCTGCTCTGATCAGTGTAGGGAGAGGTTGCAGCTGCTGTTAGGGCGAGATTAGGCAGGGATTAACTCAGCAAAAACACTTAATTCAGTGATCGATCTACAGCTGTGGATCATTGAACTGCTGCTATTTAATTGCTCACTGTTTTTAGGCTGCCCAGAGCGTTTTTATGTTACTTTTTTCTTGGGTGATCGGCGGCCATTTTGTGTCTTGTGGTGCACCAGCACAAGCTGCCACCAAGTCCATTTAACCATCAATAGTGTGGTTATTTGCTATATCCTACATCAGGGGCTTGGATGTGCTTGCTATTTTATTGAGGGGTAAAATACAATTGCCAAAATAGCAGTACCCTAAATCTGGTGTTTCAGCTGTGGCTAGCCAATTGTAATACTGTCTGCTGTCTGCCGAAGCACAGTTTTTGTTCTGGGTTGAATACAATTTCCAACTTAGCAATTCCCTAAATAATTTTTTTCTGCTGTATCAGGACAAATTTAAATCGATCCATAAAAGGGTATATTAGATTTAAGGTGCGGATAGTGTCATCCTCAATAACTTCACACGCTACCGTGCATTTCCAAGTCTAATTCTGTCCGTAAAAGGGATACCTGTCATCCAGGGCCTAAATACTAGGCCTACAATTTATATTCAGCTAAATCTGTTGTTACTGCTGTGCCTGTATTAGTGTAATACGGTACCTAAATAGATAGCCAGATAGTGTTAGGTGCCTGTAAAAAAAGGCCTGAATTTGAATTCAATACATTGGGCCAAATAATTTTTTCTTATTGTGGTGAACGGTAACAATGAGGAAAACATCTAGTAAGGGACGCGGACGCGGACATGGTCGTGGTGGTGTTAGTGGACCCTCTGGTGCTGGGAGAGGACGTGGCCGTTCTGCCACAGCCACACGTCCTAGTGAACCAACTACCTCAGGTCCCAGTAGCAGCTAGAATTTACAGCGATATTTGGTGGGGCCTAATGCTGTTCTAAGGATGGTAAGGCCTGAGCAGGTACAGGCATTAGTCAATTGGGTGGCCGACAGTGGATCCAGCACGTTCACATTATCTCCCACCCAGTCTTCTGCAGAAAGCGCACAGATGGCGCATGAAAACCAACCCATCGGTCTGTCACATCACCCCCATGCATATCAGGGAAACTGTCTGAGCCTCAAGTTATGCAGCAGTCTCTTATGCTGTTTGAAGACTCTGCTGGCAGGGTTTCCCAAGGGCATCCACCTAGCCTTTCCCCAGCGGTGGAAGACATAGAATGCACTGACGCACAACCACTTATGTTTCCTGATGATGAGGACATGGGAATACCACCTCAGCACGTCTCTGATGATGACGAAACACAGGTGCCAACTGCTGCGTCTTTCTGCAGTGTGCAGACTGAACAGGAGGTCAGGGAGGAAGACTGGGTGGAAGACGATCCAGGGGACGATGAGGTCCTAGACCCCACATGGAATGAAGGTCGTGCCACTGACTTTCAGAATTCGGAGGAAGAGGCAGTGGTGAGACCGAGCCAACAGCGTAGCAAAAGAGGGAGCAATGGGCAAAAGCAGAACACCCGCCGCCAAGAGAGTCCGTCTGCTACTGGCCACCGCCATCTGGGACCGAGCACCCCAAAGGCAGCTTAAAGGAGTTCCCTGGCGTGGCAGTTCTTCAAACAATGTGCTGACGACAAGACCCGAGTGGTTTGCACGCTGTGCCATCAGAGCCTGAAGCGAGGCATTAACGTTCTGAACCTTAGCACAACCTGCATGACCAGGCACCTGCATGCAAAGCATGAACTGCAGTGGAGTAAACACCTTAAAAACAAGGAACTCACTCAGGCTCCCCCTGCTACCTCTTCTGCTGCTGCCGCCGCCTCAGCCTCTTCCTCCGCCTCTGGAGGAACGTTGGCACCTGCCGCCCAGCAAACAGAGGATGTACCACCAACACCACCACCTCCGTCACCAAGCATCTCAACCATGTCACACGGCAGCGTTCAGCTCTCCATCTCACAAACATTTGAGAGAAAGCGTAAATTCCCACCTAGCCACCCTCGATCCCTGGCCCTGAATGCCAGCATTTCTAAACTACTGGCCTATGAAATGCTGTCATTTAGGCTGGTGGACACAGACAGCTTCAAACATCTCATGTCGCTTTCTGTCCCACAGTATGTTGTTCCCAGCCGCCACTACTTCTCCAAGAGAGCCGTGCCTTCCCTGCACAACCAAGTATCCGATAAAATCAAGTGTGCACTGCGCAACGCCATCTGTGGCAAGGTCCACCTAACCACAGATATGTGGACCAGTAAGCACGGCCAGGGACGCTATATCTCCCTAACTGCACACTGGGTAAATGTAGTGGCGGCTGGGCCCCAGGCGAAGAGCTGTTTGGCGCACGTCCTTCCGCCGCCAAGGATCGCAGGGCAACATTCTTTGCCTCCTGTTGCCTCCTCCTCCTACTCGGCTTCTTCCTCCTCTTCTTCCACCTGCTCATCCAGTCAGCCACACACCTTCACCACCAACTTCAGCACAGCCCGGGGTAAATGTCAGCAGGCAATTCTGAAACTCATATGTTTGGGGGACAGGCCCCACACCGCACAGGAGTTGTGGTGGGGTATAGAACAACAGACCGACGAGTGGTTGCTGCCGGTGAGCCTCAAGCTCGGTCTGGTGGTGTGCGATAATGGGCAAAATCTCGTTGCAGCTCTGGGACTAGCCGGTTTGACGCACATCCCTTGCCTGGCGCATGTGCTGAATTTGGTGGTGCAGAAGTTCATTCACAACTACCCCCGACATGTCAGAGCTGCTGCATAAAGTGCGGGCCGTCTGTGCGCGCTTCCGGCGTTCACATCCTGCCGCTGCTCGCCTGTCTGCGCTACAGCGTAACTTCGCCCTTCCCGCTCACCGCCTCATATGCGACGTGCCCACCAGGTGGAACTCCACCTTGCACATGCTGGACAGACTGTGCAAGCAGTAGCAGGCCATAGTGGAGTTTCAGCTGCAGCACGCATGGGTCAGTCGCACTGCGGAACAGCACCACTTCACCACCAATGACTGGGCCTCCATGCGAGACCTGTGTGCCCTGTTGCGCTGTTTCGAGTACTCCACCAACATGGCCAGTGGCGATGACGCCGCTATCAGCGTTACAATACCACTTCTATGTCTCCTTGAGAAAACACTTAGGGCGATGATGGAAGAGGAGGTGGCCCAGGAGGAGGAGGAGGAGGAGGAAGAGGGGGTCATTTTTAGCACTTTCAGGCCAGTCTCCTAGAAGTGACTCAGAGGGAGGTTTTTTGCAACAGCAGAGGCCAGGTACAAATGTGGCCAGACAGGGCCCACTACTGGAGGACGAGGAGGACGAGGATGAGGAGGAGGTGGAGGAGGATGAGGATGAAGCATGTTCACAGCGGGGTGGCACCCAACGCAGTTCGGGCCCATCACTGGTGCGTGGCTGGGGGGAAACGCAGGAAGATGACGATACACCTCCCACAGAGGACAGCTTGTCCTTACCTCTGGGCAGCCTGGCACACATGAGCGACTACATGCTGCAGTGCCTGCGCAACGACAGCAGAGTTGCCCACATTTTAACGTGTGCGCACTACTGGGTTGCCACCCTGTCACGGCCAGCTCCTCTGAGGGCAGGGTTAGCATGGCAGAGATGTGGAAAAGTTTTGTCAACACGACACAGCTAACTGCACCACCACCTGATACGGAACGTGTTAGCAGGAGGCAACATTTCACTAACATGGTGGAACAGTACGTGTGCACACCCCTCCACGTACTGACTGATGGTTCGGCCCCATTCAACTTCTGGGTCTCCAAATTGTCCACGTGGCCAGAGCTGGCCTTTTATGCCTTGTAGGTGCTGGCCTGCCCGGCGGCCAGCGTTTTGTCTGAACGTGTATTCAGCACGGCAGGGGGCGTCATTACAGACAAACGCAGCCGCCTGTCTACAGCCAATGTGGACAAGCTGACGTTCATAAAAATGAACCAGGCATGGATCCCACAGGACCTGTCCATCCCTTGTGCAGATTAGACAATAACTACCTCCCCTTAACCATATATTATTGTACTCCAGGGCACTTCCTCATTCAATCCTATTTTTATTTTCATTTTACCATTATATTGCGGGGCAACCCAAAGTTGAATGAACCTCTCCTCTGTCTGGGTGCCGGGGCCTAAAAATATCTGACAGTGGCCTGTTCCAGTGTTGGGTGACATGAAGCCTGATTCTCTGCTATGACATGAAGCCTGAATCTCTGCTATGGGACCTCTCTCCTCTGTCTGGGTGCCAGGGCCTAAATATCTGACAATGGACTGTTCCAGTTTTGGGTGACGTGAAGCATGATTCTCTGCTATGACATGAAGCCTGAATCTCTGCTATGGGACCTCTCTCCTCTGTCTGGGTGCCAGGGCCTAAATATCTGACAATGGACTGTTCCAGTTTTGGGTGACGTGAAGCATGATTCTCTGCTATGACATGAAGCCTGAATCTCTGCTATGACATGAAGCCTGAATCTCTGTTATGGGACCTCTCTCCTCTGTCTGGGTGCCGGGGCCTAAATATCTGACAATGGACTGTTCCAGTTTTGGCTGACCTGAAGCCTGATTCTCTGCTATGACATGAAGACTGATTCTCTGCTGACATGAAGCCTGAATCTCTGTTATGGGACCTCTCTCCTCTGTTTGGGTGCCGGGGCCTAAATATATGACAGTGGACTGTTCCAGTTTTGGCTGACGTGAAGCATGATTCTCTGCTATGACATGAAGACTGATTCTCTGCTGACATGAAGCCTGAATCTCTGTTATGGGACCTCTCTCCTCAGCCTGGGTGCCGGGGCCTAAATATATGACAATGGACTGTTCCAGTTTTGGCTGACGTGAAGCCTGATTCTCTGCTATGACATGAAGACTGATTCTCTGCTGACATGAAGCCTGATTCTCTGCTATGACATGAAGACTGATTCTCTGCTGACATGAAGCCTGATTCTCTGCTATGGGACCTCTCTCCAATTGATATTGGTTAATTTTTATTTATTTTATTTTCATTTTTATTTATTTCCCTATCCATTTGTTTACAGGGGATTTAACTACATTTTGCTGCCTTTTGCAGCCCTCTAGCCCTTTCCTGGGCTGTTTTACAGCCTTTTTATTGCCGAAAAGTTCGGGTCCCCTATTGACTTCAATGGGGTTCGGGTTCGGGACGAAGTTCGGGTCGGGTTCAGATCCCGAACCCGAACATTTCCGGGAAGTTCGGCCGAACTTCTCGAACCCGAAAATCCAGGTGTTCGCTCAACTCTACTAGGGAGTAGAGTTGAGCGAACACCTGGATGTTCGGGTTCGAGAAGTTCGGCCGAACTTCCCGTAAATGTTCGGGTTCGGGACCCGAACCGAACTTCGTCCCGAACCCGAACCCCATTGAAGTCAATGGGGACCCGAACTTTTCGGCAATAAAAAGGCTGTAAAACAGCCCAGGAAAGAGCTAGAGGGCTGCAAAAGGCAGCAACATGTAGGTAAATCCCCTGCAAACAAATGTGGATAGGGAAATGAATTAAAATTAAAATTAAAAAAATAAAAATGAACCAATATCAATTGGACAGAGGTCCCATAGCAGAGAATCTGGCTTCACGTCAGCAGAGAATCAGTCTCTTCATGCCATAGCAAAGAATCTGGCTTCATGTCAGCACAGAATCAGTCTCTTCATGCCATAGCAGAGAATCTGGCTTCATGTCAGCACAGAATCAGTCTTCATGTCATAGCAGAGAATCAGGCTTCACGTCACCCACCACTGGAACAGGCCACTGTCACACATTTAGGCCCCGGCACCCAGACAGAGGAGAGCGGTCCCGTAACAGAGAATCTGGCCTTATGTCAGCGCAGAATCTGTCTTCATGTCATAGCAGAGAATCAGGCTTCACGTCACTCACCACTGGAACAGGCCACTGTCACACATTTAGGCCCCGTCACCCAGACAGAGGAGAGCGGTCCCGTAACAGAGAATCTGGCCTTATGTCAGCGCAGAATCTGTCTTCATGTCATAGCAGAGAATCAGGCTTCACGTCACCCACCACTGGAACAGGCCACTGTCACACATTTAGGCCCAGGCACCCAGGCAGAGGAGAGAGGTCCCGTAACAGAGAATCTGGCCTTATGTCAGCGCAGAATCTGTCTTCATGTCATAGCAGAGAATCAGGCTTTACGTCACCCACCACTGGAACAGGCCACTGTCACACATTTAGGCCCAGGCACCCAGGCAGAGGAGAGAGGTCCCGTAACAGAGAATCTGGCCTTATGTCAGCGCAGAATCTGTATTCATGTCATAGCAGAGAATCAGGCTTCACGTCACCCACAACTGGAACAAGCCACTGTCACCCATTTAGGCCCGGCACCCAGACAGAGGAGAGCGGTCCCGTAACAGAGAATCTGGCCTTATGTCAGCGCAGAATCTGTCTTCATGTCATAGCAGAGAATCAGGCTTCACGTCACCCACCACTGGAACAGGCCACTGTCACACATTTAGGCCCCGGCACCCAGACAGAGGAGAGCGGTCCCGTAACAGAGAATCTGGCCTTATGTCAGCGCAGAATCTGTCTTCATGTCATAGCAGAGAATCAGGATTCACGTCACCCACCACTGGAACAGGCCACTGTCACACATTTACGCCCCGGCACCCAGACAGAGGAGAGCGGTCCCGTAAACAGAGAATCTGGCCTTATGTCAGCGCAGAATCTGTCTTCATGTCATAGCAGAGAATCAGGCTTCACGTCACCCACCACTGGAACAGGCCACTGTCACACATTTAGACCCAGGCAGAGGAGAGAGGTCCCGTAACAGAGAATCTGGCCTTATGTCAGCGCAGAATCTGTATTCATGTCATAGCAGAGAATCAGGCTTCACGTCACCCACCACTGGAACAGGCCTCTGTCACACATTTAGGCCCCGGTACCCAGACAGAGGAGAGCGGTCCCGTAACAGAGAATCTGGCCTTATGTCAGCGCAGAATCTGTCTTCATGTCATAGCAGAGAATCAGGCTTCACGTCGCCCACCACTGGTACAGGCCACTGTCACACATTTAGGCCCAGGCACCCAGGCAGAGGAGAGAGGTCCCGTAACAGAGAATCTGGCCTTATGTCAGCGCAGAATCTGTATTCATGTCATAGCAGAGAATCAGGCTTCACGTCACCCACCACTGAAACAGGCCACTGTCACACATTTAGGCCCAGGCACCCAGGCAGAGGAGAGAGGTCCCGTAACAGAGAATCTGGCCTTATGTCAGCGCAGAATCTGTATTCATGTCATAGCAGAGAATCAGGCTTCACGTCACCCACCACTGGAACAGGCCACTGTCACACATTTAGGCCCCGACACCCAGACAGAGGAGAGCGGTCCCGTAACAGAGAATCTGGCCTTATGTCAGCGCAGAATCTGTCTTCATGTCATAGCAGAGAATCAGGCTTCACGTCACCCACCACTGGAACAGGCCACTGTCACACATTTAGGCCCAGGCACCCAGGCAGAGGAGAGAGGTCCCGTAACAGAGAATCTATCACGCTCAGGGCACTATCACGCTCCAGTGTAGGAAGTAAGGTGGGCACATTGTCTTTGTACCGGGGATCCAGCAGGGTGGCAACCCAGTAGTCTGCACACGTTAAAATGTGAGCAACTCTGCTGTCGTTGTGCAGGCACTGCAGCATGTAGTCGCTCATGTGTGCCAGGCTGCCCAGAGGTAAGGACAAGCTGTCCTCTGTGGGAGGCGTATCGTCATCGTCCTATGTTTCCCCCCAGCCACGCACCAGTGATGGGCCCGAGCTGCTTTGGGTGCCACCCCGCTGTGAACATGCTTCATCCTCATCCTCCTCCACCTCCTCCTCATCCTCGTCCTCCTCGTCCTCCAGTAGTGGGCCCTGTCTGGCCACATTTGTACCTGGCCTCTGGTGTTGCAAAAAACCTCCCTCTGAGTCACTTCGAAGAGACTGGCCTGAAAGTGCTAAAAATGACCCCTCTTCCTCCTCTTCCTCCTGGGCCACCTCCTCTTCCATCATCGCCCTAAGTGTTTTCTCAAGGAGACATAGAAGTGGTATTGTAACGCTGATAACGGCGTCATCGCCACTGACCATGTTGGTGGAGTACTCAAAACAGCGCAACAGGGCACACAGGTCTCGCATGGAGGCCCAGTCATTGGTGGTGAAGTGGGTCTGATCCACAGTGCGACTGACCCGTGCGTGCTGCAGCTGAAACTCCACTATGGCCTGCTGCTGCTCGCACAGTCTGTCCAGCATATGCAAGGTGGAGTTCCACCTGGTGGGCACGTCGCATATGAGGCGATGAGCGGGAAGGCCGAAGTTACGCTGTAGAGCAGACAGGCGAGCAGCGGCAGGGTGTGAACGCCGGAAGCGCGAACAGACGGCCCGCACTTTATGCAGCAGCTTTGACATGTCGGGGTAGTTGCGAATGAACTTCTGCACCACCAAATTCAGCACATGCGCCAAGCAAGGGATGTGCGTCAAACCGGCTAGTCCCAGAGCTGCAACGAGATTTCGCCCATTATCGCACACCACCAGGCCGGGCTTGAGGCTCACCGGCAGCAACCACTCGTCGGTCTGTTGTTCTATACCCCGCCACAACTCCTGTGCGGTGTGGGGCCTGTCCCCCAAACATATGAGTTTCAGAATGGCCTGCTGACGTTTACCCCGTGCTGTGGTGAAGGTGTGTGGCTGACTGGATGAGCAAGTGGAAGAAGAGGAGGAGGAAGCTGAGTAGGAGGAGGAGGAGACAGGAGGCAAAGAATGTTGCCCTGCGATCCTTGGCGGCGGAAGGACGTGCGCCAAACAGCTCTCCACCTGGGGCCCAGTCGCCACTACATTTGCCCAGTGTGCAGTTAGGGAGATATAGCGTCCCTGGCCGTGCTTACTGGTCCACGTATCTGTGGTTAGGTGGACCTTGCCACAGATGGCGTTGCGCAGTGCACACTTGATTTTATCGGACACTTGTTTGTGCAGGGAAGGCACGGCTCTCTTGGAGAAGTAATGGCGGCTGAGAACAACATACTGTGGGACAGCAAGTGACATGAGCTGTTTGAAGCTGTCTGTGTCCACCAGCCTAAATGACAGCATTTCATAGGCCAGTAGTTTAGAAATGCTGGCATTCAGGGCCAGGGATCGAGGGTGGCTAGGTGGGAATTTACGCTTTCTCTCAAATGTTTGTGAGATGGAGAGCTGAACGCTGCCGTGTGACATGGTTGAGATGCTTGGTGACGCAGGTGGTGGTGTTGGTGGTACATCCCATGTTTGCTGGGCGGCAGGTGCCAACGTTCCTCCAGAGGAAGAGGCCGAGGCGGCGGCAGCAGCAGCAGAAGAGGCCGAGGCGTCAGCAGCAGAAGAGGTAGCAGGGGGAGCCTGAGTGACTTCCTTGTTTTTAAGGTGTTTACTCCACTGCAGTTCATGCTTTGCATGCAGGTGCCTGGTCATGCAGGTTGTGCTAAGGTTCAGAACGTTAATGCCTCGCTTCAGGCTCTGATGGCACAGCGTGCAAACCACTCGGGTCTTGTCGTCAGCACATTGTTTGAAGAAGTGCCATGCCAGGGAACTCCTTGAAGCTGCCTTTGGGGTGCTCGGTCCCAGATGGCGGCGGTCAGTAGCAGGCGGAGTCTCTTGGCGGCGGGTGTTCTGATTTTGCCCACTGCTCCCTCTTTTGCTACGCTGTTGGCTCGGTCTCACCACTGCCTCTTCCTCCGAACTGTGAAAATCAGTGGCACGACCTTCATTCCATGTGGGGTCTAGGACCTCATCGTCCCCTGCATCGTCTTCCACCCAGTCTTGATCCCTGACCTCCTGTTCAGTCTGCACACTGCAGAAAGACGCAGCAGTTGGCACCTGTGTTTCGTCATCATCAGAGACGTGCTGAGGTGGTATTCCCATGTCCTCATCATCAGGAAAAATAAGTGGTTTTGCGTTAGTGCATTCTATCTCTTCCACCCCTGGGAAAGGGCTAGGTGGATGCCCTTGGGAAATCCTGGCAGCAGAGTCTTCAAACAGCATAAGAGACTGCTGCATAACTTGAGGCTCAGACAGTTTCCCTGATATGCATGGGGGTGATGTGACAGACCGATGGGCTTGGTTTTCATGCGCCATCTGTGCGCTTTCTGCAGAAGACTGGGTGGGAGATGATGTGAACGTGCTGGATCCACTGTCGGCCACCCAATTGACTAATGCCTGTACCTGCTCAGGCCTTACCATCCTTAGAACGGCATTGGGCCCCACCAAATATCGCTGTAAATTCTGCTGGCTACTGGGACCTGAGGTAGTTGGTTCACTAGGACGTGTGGCTGTGGCAGAACGGCCACGTCCTCTCCCAGCACCAGAGGGTCCACTAACACCACCACGACCATGTCCATGTCCGCGTCCGCGTCCCTTATTAGATGTTTTCCTCATTGTTCCCGTTCACCACAATTTTGAGAATGGCAAATTTGGGAATGCTTTTTCAACCCAGAACAAAAAGTCTGCTTTTACGGTCACTACAAATAACTTGACCAGCTAAAACAGTGCAGATTTGGTTGAATAGAGATGTGAGACCTGTTTTTTTTTGCGCTGTGTGACAGGTATAGGTTTAATCACAGAATGACACTTCTATCAGCACGCTAGCGTGTGTCTTAGGTTTTTCTGAATGACACTATCAATACCTTCAATGTAAGATTTTCTTTTTGGGATAGATTTCAAGTAGGCCTCAAATACCAGAAACTAGTTATTTTGAGAATGGGAAATTTGGGAATGCTTTTTCAACCCAGAACAAAAAGTCTGCTTTTACGGTCACTACAAATAACTTGACCAGCAAAAACAGTGCAGATTTGGTTGAATAGAGATGTGAGACCTGTTTTTTTTTGCGCTGTGTGACAGGTATAGGTTTAATCACAGAATGACACTTCTATCAGCACGCTAGCGTGTGTCTTAGGTTTTTCTGAATGACACTATCAATACCTTCAATGTAAGATTTTCTTTTTGGGATAGATTTCAAGTAGGCCTCAAATACCAGAAACTAGTTATTTTGAGAATGGGAAATTCGGGAATGCTTTTTCAACCCAGAACAAAAAGTCTGCTTTTACGGTCACTACAAATAACTTGACCAGCAAAAACAGTGCAGATTTGGTTGAATAGAGATGTGAGACCTGTTTTTTTTTGCGCTGTGTGACAGGTATAGGTTTAATCACAGAATGACACTTCTATCAGCACGCTAGCGTGTGTCTTAGGTTTTTCTGAATGACACTATCAATACCTTCAATGTAAGATTTTCTTTTTGGGATAGATTTCAAGTAGGCCTCAGATACCAGAAACTAGTTATTTTGAGAATGGGAAATTTGGGAATGCTTTTTCAACCCAGAAAAAAAAGTGTGCTTTTACGGTCAATACAAATAACTTGACCAGCTAAAACAGTACAGATTTGGTTGAATGTCAGGTCTATTTTTTAGGCGCTGGGTGACAGGCTCAACTTGCCCCTGATGTAATATATGGCCAAAAAATAATTAGACTGTTGATGGTTAAATGCACTTGGGTGACACAGGCTCAGCCTGCACCAGATGTAGTATATGGCCAAAAAATAATCAGACTGTTGATGGTTAAATGCACTTGGGTGACACAGGCTCAGCCTGCAGCTGATGTAGGATATAGCACAAAATAACCACACTATCGATGGTTAAATACACTTGGGTGACACAGGCTCAGCCTGCAGCTGATGTAGTATATGGCCAAAAAATAATCAGACTGTTGATGGTTAAATGCACTTCGGTGACACAGGCTCAGCCTGCAGCTGATGTAGGATATAGCACAAAATAACCACACTATCGATGGTTAAATACACTTGGGTGACACAGGCTCAGCCTGCAGCCGATGTAGTATATGGCCAAAAAATAACCAGACTGTTGATTGGTTAAATGCACTTCGGTGACACAGGCTCAGCCTGCAGCTGATGTAGGATATAGCACAAAATAACCACACTATCGATGGTTAAATACACTTGGTGATAGCTCGTGCTGGCGCACCACAAGTCACAAAATGGCCGCCGATCACCCCAGAAAAAAAGTGATCTAAAAACGCCCTGGGCAGTCTCAAAAAAGTGAGCAAGTCAATAATAGCACTTCAATGATCCACAGCTGCAGATCGATCACAGAATGAAGTCTTTTGGAGGAGTTAATCTGCCTAATCTCGCCCTAACGTCGCAGCTGCAACCTCTCCCTATACTGATCATAGCAGAGTGACGTGCGGCGCTACGTGACTCCAGCTTAAATAGAGGCTGGGTCACATGGTGCACTGGCCAATCACAGCCATGCCAATAGTAGGCATGGCTGTGATGGCCTCTTGGGCCAAGTAGTATGACGCTTGTTGATTGGCTGCTTTGCAGCCTTTCAAAAAGCGCCAAGAAAGCGCCGAACACCGAACCCGAACCCAGACTTTTACGAAAATGTTTGGGTCCGTGTCACGGACACCCCAAAATTCGGTACGAACCCGAACTATACAGTTCGGGTTCGCTCATCCCTACTAGGGAGCAATCATTAGTAGAAATAAAATGTCCGTCATCCTAATCACAGAGCAGGACAAGTTACTTCTGAACACTGAGCGAAAGAGCTGCCTCATCCTTTTTTCTCTACTTGTTAGAAATTATTATCCTGAATACAGCTGATAAATCTTTAGCTGAATCTATGTGGGAACGGAGTTCATGAGTAGACATGAAGTACTGAGATGACAGACAGGGCAGAATGTGGTAATGTGGGGCTGTGGTAATGGAGACTGCATACAAGTGCTAATGCTCATTAACCACATCCTCACCCTTCTTTCTGTATTTCATGTCTCATTATGGACTCCATTCCAACAGAGATTCAGCTGAAGACCTTATCAGCTGTGTGTAGGATCCTAACTCCTGACAAGTAGAGCAGAATAGATAATGAGGTAACTCTTTCGCTGTGCTGTTGTGCGATTAGGACAGGTTTTGTGTCTACTAATAAGACGGCGGCCATTTTATTTCTCCTGATGATTTCTCCCCAGACAAAATGATCCATTATAACTAATAAATGGCATTTGGGAATATATTTATAATAATGTAATATTTATGTATTTTAGGTAATTTAATATTCTTAATTGACAGAGAACCCCTTTAATGTACCTAACTCTCCTTGCTATATGAAGTGACCTGGGTATAAAAAGATCTTTAGAGAAGTAGATAAATATTTGTGCATACTGTATAATGCTCCAGTAAGTCACCTTTTCTCCAAACCAAATAATCTTCATTTTGCTGATCTTTCCCAGAACTGCATTTTATCCATGCTCCTATTTACTTTGGTTGCCTACTACAGAACATACTCCAGATTAGCTTGACTTTCTCCATATGTTCACAAACTGTAGACAACATTCCATCTGCAAGGCAACATCCCGGCTTCAGAACTAGAGAAAGGACACCTCCATGGCCAGCAGTGCATCAAACCATTTCACAGTATTTACACTTTATTATAACAATATAGTAATATTTAACCTTATCTACTTTGTATTCAAAAACATTCAAGCTTCTTAAGAAGTTGTACAAAACAGAAATAGTCCATTCCTCTACAAGTCTACAACCATCTGAAACTGGTTATAACACCACTTGTCCACTGTACTAATTTTACAGTCTTAAGCCCCATTTACTTTCAACTGCAACGTCAGGCATAACTATGACAAAAGTGGTGCTGTTTCTGCAGAGAAAAAAAGGTCTCTTCTTTTTACCGTCTTTTAAAGGGGTTATCCCACAGATAAAAATATCTGGAGTAATGCACACCATAATTTACATGTATCAATGCAAAAATGCTGCTCTCCAGTGTCATTTTCACCCTATGTAGCTTTGTGACTCAATCTTCTGCAGCTCTGGTCTCATCATTGTCTGTTAGAAGACAGTGAAGAGACCAGAAGCACTTCCAGAAGTGTTTTGCAGTCAGGGAGCATAGACTTTATTGAACATATGGGTCTCTCTTGGAATGCAGGAGAAGGTAGACCAGAATTTCAGTCATAGGAGAAATTTCAGGGGGTGCTACCATTGAGAACGTGCTATGTACATAAAAATATATATTTTTTGCATGTTTATTGCAATAATATTGAATATGAGATTTTGAATATGAATATGAGATTTTGGGTTAACGCTGCAAATAATTGTAGGATCACTAAGACACTAAGATGTGCAGCATTAACACTATGGTACTTTGAACCAGAAGGGCATACGGGCCCCTGCACAATGGTGGAGCTGTAGTGTCGAGCAGAGGGTTAACACCAGCAAATAAGACAGCTGTGAGTAAAGTCCTGCCTTAACCCTATGCTCCCCAATGGAGTGAACAACCCAAAGTACTTCTACAGCAGGAACACTGAAGCCCACATGCAATGGGAAAGTTGGGCTAAAGTGCTCTTGTTCTTGAGGGGTTTATGATAAAGTAGCATCTTGTCAGCCCAGCAGCTCAAAGTTAAACTGTGGGCAAGATCAGCAGTATCAACCCCATCAATACTGAAGCCCCTATGCAATAGGAAAGTGGGAAGGGGGACGGGGACTTCACTGTGATGTTGACACTATGTTGGCCAGTTTGGATAAGGAGGCCCTCTAAAGCTCTATAACCCATGACCAGGGGTGTAGGGCTATGGGAGACTTCCTTTGCACCAGAGGCACCCATTTTGGCCAATACAATGAGCTGGTCCTGACAGTATTGCAGTTCATTCTTGAACACATTTTTATCTTTAACAGCAAGATCTTCCACCAGCTCAGGGGAAGAGAGCCCTTGTTTACCCACTTATTCCAACCTATTCCAACCTATTCCTGGACTGGTGGGAGAAAGAAGTGGTACATACAGTAGATGACATGTTCATCCTGATGAGGAGAAACAAAACTGACTTCACAGAATTTGTGGCATGCCTTAATGTAAACAATCTGGGACTATTTTTCACCTCGCATTATAGCCCCATGCACATTTCATTCCTTGACCTGACCATCATATGTGAAAGAGATGGCAGCATCTCCATGAATATATACAGAAAAGAAGCAGCAATGAACAATCTGTTACAATGTGGTAGCTGCCACCCTATGGCCCTAAAGAGAGGTGTCCCTAAGGGAATAGATTTACGCACTAGGCACAACTGTTCCAACATAGCTGATTTTAAGAGAGACGCAGATGATCTATACAACCAATTCAACCAAAGATGGTATCCCAAAATGGTACTCCAGGAAATGTATCACCAGGGGTGCACCACCCAACGGTATTGAGTGTATGTGGCACTTAATATTTCGAAAAGACCACACGTGAGGGAGCATGTGGGCAACATTAGGAGAAAAACTGCCCACCCAGCTCACAGCGGCGATAAAAGAGCTATATCGTTTCAGAGCATTGAGCAAATACGGCCGACCCCCAGAGGGGATAATCTGGACCTGAGGATCTTGCACAAAGAAGCGCAGTGGATTTTTAGGCTGAAGACAGAAAAGCCCCAGCGGCCCAGGAGGAGCCGTACATATGTAAGTCCCACAGTGGTCCAAGCCTGATACACCAGGCAGGCTCATTATGCTGCACTTAACATCACACCTGCATTCATCTATTCAGTCCTCTGCTATCTGTATATACGATACCATGTTTCTCCACACTGAACTGGCTGCAGTGTAGCAGCAATGAGTGTGTGGTGTCTTTTGCTCAACTTCTTCTGCCTTATTCATAAACGCTGATAGACATTGTTACTTTCAAGCGGCTTCTGGTTTCCTAATTCAACACAGTCATTTCAGCGTCTCCCCCTGATGTCTATTATAAAACTAGCATGAGGCTGCCGACGTGAGTGGCATCATCAGAGGAGAAGTGACTTATCCCTTTAATACTTGTCATTCAAACGGCCGCACACGGGCACCCCAGTACCACTAGCAGTTGTGGTGCAAATAACTGACACTGAAACGCACGAAAGATTCTAGTTAGAAGTAACAGACACCAATATCTCATACTGTAGCTCCTAATGATCGAGCATATGTGATACCGAAGTAAGCTTTCTACAGCAGGGAAATTGGGGTTGACACTGCAGACCTTGTCCACAGTTTAACATCGAACTGCTGGGCTGACAAGAAGCTGCTTTAGCATTAACCACTGAAGCACAAGATCACTTTAGCCCAGCTTTTCCATTGTACAGTCAGGTCTATAAATATAAATATTGGGACATCGACACAATTCTAACATTTTTGGCTCTATACACCACCACAATGGATTTGAAATGAAACAAACAAGATGTGTTTTAACTGCAGACTGTCAGCTTTAATTTGAGGGTATTTACATCCAAATCAGGTGAACGGTGTAGGAATTACAACAGTTTGCATATGTGCCTCCCACTTGTTAAGGGACCAAAAGTAATGGGACATAATAATAATCATAAATCAAACCTTTACTTTTTAATACTTGGTTGCAAATCCTTTGCAGTCAATTACAGCCTGAAGTCTGGAACACATAGACATCACCAGAAGCTGGGTTTCATCCCTGGTGATGCTCTGCCAGGCCTCTACTGCAACTGTCTTCTCTTGATTGATGACTTTGACACACATACACCTAACTCCTGGAGAGTGTTCTTGATCTGGCCAACTGTTGTGAAGGGTGTTTTCTTCACCAGGGAAAGAATTCTTCGGTCATCCACCACAGTTGTTTTCCGTGGTCTTCCGGGTCTTTTGGTGTTGCTGAGCTCACCTTTGCGTTCCTTTTTTTTAAGAATGTTCCAAACAGTTGTTTTGGCCACGCCTAATGTTTTTGCGATCTCTCTGATGGGTTTGTTGTGTTTTTTCAGCCTAATGATGGCTTGCTTTACTGATAGTGACAGCTCTTTGGATCTTGTCTTGAGAGTTGACAGCAACAGATTCCAAATGCAAATAGCACACTTGAAATGAACTCTGGACCTTTTATCTGCTCATTGTAATTGGGATAATGAAGGAATAACACACACCTGGCCAGGAAACAGCTGAGAAGCCAATTGTCCCATTACTTTTGGTCCCTTAACCAGTGGGAGGCACATATGCAAACTGTTGTTATTCCTACACTGTTCACCTGATTTGGATGTAAATACCCTCAAATTAAAGCTGACAGTCTGCAGTTAAAGCACGTCTTGTTCGTTTCATTTCAAGTCCATTGTGGTGGTGTATAGAGCCAAAAATGTTAGACTTGTGTCGATGTCCCAATATTTATGGACCTGACTGTATATGCGCTTCAGTGTTCATGGGTTTGATACGGCTAACCTTGCCCACAGTTTAATATTAAGCTGCTGGGCTGACAAGAAACTACTTTAGCATTAACCTCTCAAGTACAAGAGCACTTTAGCCCAGCTTTTCCATTGCATGTGGGCTTCAGTGTTCCTGCTGTACTTTGGGTTGTTCACTCCAGCAGGGAACATAGGGTTAAGGCAGGAATTTACTCACTGCTGTCTCATTTGCTGTTGGGTTATATCAGTATCCTAGTGTTAACCCTCTGCTCGACAGTTACAGCTCCACCATTGTGCAGGCGCCCATATGCCACTGTGGTACAAAGCACCACAGTGCCATTCAATAGATGGATCCATGATTATTATATGAGCCAGATCGTAGGTCCATCCGACCTATGGATACACTGTGATTGGCTCATCCTGAGCCCATTGCGCTCTCCACTCTAAGGCCCCTTTCACACGGGCGAGTATTCCGCGCGGATGCGATGCGTGAGTTGAACGCATTGCACCCGCATTGAATACCGACCCATTCATTTCTATGGGGCTGTTCACATGAGCGGTGATTTTCACGCATCACTTGTGCGTTGCGTGAAGATCGCAGCATGCTCTATTCTGCATTTTTCACGCAACGCAGGCCCCATAGAAGTGAATTGGGTTACGTGAAAATCGCAAGCATCCGCAAGCAAGTGCGGATGTGGTGCGATTTTCACGCACGGTTGCTAGGAGACGATCGGGATGGAGACCCGATCATTATTATTTTCCCTTATAACATGGTTATAAGGGAAAATGATAGCATTCTGAATACAGAATGCATAGTAAAATAGAGCTGGAGGGGTTAAAAAAAAAGAAAAGAATAATTTAACTCACCTTAGTCCACTTGATCGCGATGCCCGGCATCTCCTTCTGTCTCCTTTACTGAACAGGACCTGTGGTGAGCATTCATTACAGGTAAAGGACCTGTGGTGACGTCACTCTGGTCATCACATGATCCATCACATGATCTTTTACCATGGTGATGGATCATGTGATGACCGGAGTGACGTCACCACAGGTCCTTGACCTGTAATGAATGCTCACCACAGGTCCTGTTCAGTAAAGGAGACAGAAGGAGATGCCGGGCATCGCGATCAAGTGGACTAAGGTGAGTTAAATTATTATTTATTTTTTAACCCCTCCAGCGCTAGTTTACTATGCAGTCTGTATTCAGAATGCTATTATTTTCCCTTATAACTATGTTATAAGGGGAAATAATACAATCTACAGAACACCGATCCCAAGCCCAAACTTCTGTGAAGAAGTTCGGGTTTGGGTACCAAACATGCACGATTTTTCTCACGCGAGTGCAAAACGCATTACAATGTTTTGCACTCGCGCGGAAAAATCGCGGGTTTTCCCGTAACGCACCCGCACATTTTCCCACAACGCCCGTGTGAAAGGGGCCTAAGGGATGTCTAAGGTGCCATCTGGGAACATCAGAGGAACATCCTCCAAGGCTCTCACATTTTCCTGTATAGGGTTTCCTGTTCCACAGGGTCGTCAGATTTTTCCACACTTGGTATATCTTGTCCCTACTTTTACTATTATATTTAATTACCCGTATCTGCTTTTTTAATTATGAGATTAAAGGTTAAGTTTTAACACTGCACATCTCAGTGATCCTTTATTGCAATAATACCTTATTTGAAATGCTTTATCCAATGCAAAATAATCACTATTTAACTGTTAGTAGGTATGCTTTCATTTAACTGTATATTGTAGTAATCAAAAACATACCATCACCAGAAGGGTTGCAAACTGCTTTATTAAAATCATGAAAGAACAGGCGAGAAGAAAAAAATGTGTCATTTAATACAATTTCTTTTATTTATTTTTTAGCAATTCTAGTGTTTGAACATTGCCAGATATCTACAGTAATAATAAAATGCCATTCTCTTTTATAACAGGGAAGTCCAGGAGCTATAGGGAATTCAGGTATGCCTGGTTCACCTGGAGTGCAGGTAATGTTCGCAGATTAATAATTATACTAATCGTAATAATGTAATGGAACAAAGCAAAGTTGCACTGTCGTTTCTTTAAAATTTTGAATATGTGAGCATATAACATTAGCTTTAGGCAAGGGTCGGATTCAAATCTTTAACAACAGGTTCCCTATTCAACGGCAGACAAGCAGCGTCACGATACATGTTTACATATACATACACCATATATATGCAACACACATAAATACACCATATACATGGTACACATACATAAATACCCCATATATACACTACACACATACCACCCAACTTTTAAAAAGCCTAAGGAGCTAAACTATAGAATGGAAGAGCTCATCTCCAGCTGCCGCTGTAATTTTAACAACTGGATCTGGAGAACCTGAGGGAACTGGCTGGATCCCATGCCTGACTTTAGAGCTCATGCAGACAGCCATTGCCTGGCGGACCATGCCTGTATTGCGGCCTGTAAACAGCAGGTCCGCAATATAAAGGCACCGGCCCATTTGAATGGGTCCGCAATTTGGAAGGAGGAGTGTGGAACGGAGACACAGAACCCTATGGAAGCATTACAGAGTACTTCCAAAGTGGGGTTTCTCTCCGTGCCTTCACACTGCAAAAAAATAGAACATGTACAGTACAGACCAAAAGTTTGGACACACCTTCTCATTCAAAGAGTTTTCTTTATTTTCATGACTATGAAAATTGTAGATTCACACTGAAGGCATCAAAACTATGAATTAACACATGTGGAATTATATACATAACAAACAAGTGTGAAACAACTGAAAATATGTCATATTCTAGGTTCTTCAAAGTAGCCACCTTTTGCTTTGATTACTGCTTTGCACACTCTTGGCATTCTCTTGATGAGCTTCAAGAGGTAGTCCCCTGAAATGGTTTTCACTTCACATGTGTGCCCTGTCAGGTTTAATAAGTGGGATTTCTTGCCTTATAAATGGGGTTGGGACCATCAGTGGCGTTGAGGAGAAGTAAGGTGGATACACAGCTGATAGTCCTACTGAATAGACTGTTAGAATTTGTATTATGGCAAGAAAAAAGCAGCTAAGTAAAGAAAAACTAGTGGCCATCATTACTTTAAGAAATGAAGGTCAGTCAGTCAGCCGAAAAATTGGGAAAACTTTGAAAGTAAGGGCTATTTGACCATGAAGGAGAGTGATGGGGTGCTGCGCCAGATGACCTGGCCTCCACAGTCACCGGACCTGAACCCAATCGAGATGGTTTGGGGTGAGCTGGACAGCAGAGTGAAGGCAAAAGGGCCAACAAGTGCTAAGCATCTGTGGGAACTCCTTCAAGACTGTTGGAAGACCATTTCAGGGGACTACCTCTTGAAGCTCATCAAGAGAATGCCAAGAGTGTGCAAAGCAGTAATCAAAGCAAAAGGTGGCTACTTTGAAGAACCTAGAATATGACATATTTTCAGTTTCACACTTGTTTGTTATGTATATAATTCCACATGTGTTAATTCATAGTTTTGATGCCTTCATAGTCATGAAAATAAAGAAAACTCTTTGAATGAGAAGGTGTGTCCAAACTTTTGGTCTGTACTGTATGCTCAACTTGAATGGGTCTGGATCCGTCTGTGGCAACCGCACAGATGGTGTTCGTGCATTTGCGTTCCCCAATGCACGGAACGGACGGCACGTGTTCGTGTCCATGAGCCCTTACTTGCCTCATAAAAAGGAACAGATGAGAACGTAAATCAATAGCCTTCATTTTTAGCCTTTCATATGTAAAAAAAAAGTGTTCCTTGTAAACTGAAAAAACTGCGGACAGCCAGTCGTTCCGTTTATATATTTATTGAATACATAAAGGCTTTCTGCAGACTAGAGCACAGACTGATATTTTTTTTTCTGCAGGTTTTATCGAATATATTGTAGCTACAATAGCATTGTTCTTTGGCTGTTTCTTAGATATATAATATTATCATATAAGAATTATATATAGAAGTGGGGCACTCTCTATAAGTAAAGGGATCCTTTATTAAACATAACAAAATTCACAGTAAAATTAACAATGTATATCGCAGTAATAATAAATCAGCAACAGTACAAAATACGGCAACAGTATAAAAATCGGCAGAGAATGATCGATCAATATAAGGATAAAAATTCAATAAAGTATTAAAACCTAAAATGATAAAATCGACAAGAAATGGATCCCAGTATACAATTAATATAAAAGACAATGCTTAGAATATTTGATAAATAATCGAGGGAAGATGGTCATAAGAGTCACTGGTGATTATTCAATGCGTATTTCCTATGGGAAATATTATGAGTAATTGCTTTCTGCCGAATAGTTAGAATAATCGGTTCATGGCCAGTCCTTTAACACACATGTATAGTAATAGCCAAAATTCAGCGCGTATGTAGCAAATAGGTAATTGATGTAGACAATGTTTCAATTGCTCATACGCACAGCGGCGTCCCGCTGTCTTTATATAGAGAGCGATCGCTTAGTTGCAAAGTGGGATATGCGCAGTCTTACCAGGAGGTCTTGCTACTGGACTGTAAGCCCTCGACTCGGCGTGTTTTCCTTTGGGATTCCGGTCTCAAGGGCAGCTTATTCAAATTTGAATTTGGCGCTAAAGGGGGTTTGTTGAATACACGTGGTCTTGGTATCTTTCGTGTAGTGGTCATTTCTCACTTTGGCGATTCGTTTTTCATGCAATGGTGTCCAGGTCTCCTCGGTCTGGCAATATCCTTTCTCCAGATGGGGGGATTAATACCAGACGCGTTTCGGGGTTTTTAAGACGGTGACCCCTTCCTCAGTGCTGGATCTCCACCCTATTCTAGTGCGACATTACTTTTTATTCATAATATTATCATATGTTTATAAGTGTCCAAGATATCAACAAGACATGCTGTCATTATTTTTCAATATTGTTGGTCAGAGAATTATTTCATGAACAGATACTACAGGTATATGGCACACTAGACACACTAATTGCTCAAAGTGACCCTGTCAGTATGATCGACTTTATTAAACCAGGCATATTGTCTGCTAGGGTTGACAATGCTGATTAAAAAGATATCTTCCTTTACGTTGTACCTGATAGCGTTGGTGAGATAAGTAAACTTTTATCTATATGCAAATTAGCATTTGGAGAACTAAGCAGCAGGCTGTAGCACTTCGAGCACCACCACAACAAATATCAGAACACTTGCCCCTGACAGTTAAATGACGTCAAGACATCTCAACTTGCCCTGTTTTCTGCACCTTCGCTGTGGCTCAATTCTTTGAAGCCACCAGCGTCATCGGCGCCTGCGCACTATGGATTTGTGCTGCTCAGCAAGCAGCAGCAGATCTATAGAGCAGGCACTAGGTCGCTGAGCCACAGCACAGACGCAGAAGACATGGCAAAATGAGATGTCTTGCCCTGTCAATCAACTGTCATAGCGGAGTGCTCTGATCACCTGGGCATCGCTGTACTGGTGCTCAAAGTGCTACAGCCATCCCCTCAGTTCTCCAAATGCTAATTTGCATATGGATAAAGGTCCAATTATCTCTCCAATGCTGACAGGCACAGAGTAAAGAAATATCTAGTTTTAATCATGATCACCCCTAGCAGGCAGTATACCTTGTTTAATAGGGTTTATCGTGCTGACAGGTCCACTGGAAATGTAAAACGTTGTAAAAATGCTGCAGCCTTAAAGAGATTGGCCATAAAATGGCTGCTGATGGAGGGTCATGTCACCAGGTAAATCACCTCCATGTTATGACTTGCCCCTGCCATCTGCACTTGCTCTGTTGGAAGTTTAGAGCAGGTGCTCTAAAGCCAATACTTTTGCTCTCCTGGGAGCCACTACACAGGTGTCTGGCAGCTGCATTCTCTTCTCTCTACATTGAAATCACATGTATGCTTGGCTGGACCAAGTGGTTTTTGAGTATGTTTTGAGTTGTAAGAAATAGTTGTCAGCCAACAGCTACTTAAGGTGTATGGGTACCTTTAGACTATGACATTAAGGGTGACCTAGCCTTCAAAGTTTACTTCAATCCAATCTTCTTGTTAGCAGCAGTACATTGGCGGGAGTGCTGGGAGTTTGACCGCTGTCGATCTGATATCTGACTTTATGCCACTACTCAACCCCTTTAATACAGTTTTGATCTCCAACCACTACTAATTCCCAAAATGAATGGTCTTTATGGAGAAAACCCTTTGTAAACTCTTTGGCACTACTCAGAGATTTCTGCTGCTGGAAATGTGATACAGGACTCTAAGCACACTGACATTTAATGGGAATGTGTGACAGATTTTTTTTTCTTCCAGTTAAAACCAAAATGACATATCCTTTTTGTTTAATCTGATTTTATTTTCTGATTACAGATTTTTAAATTCTACAGGGTGGGCCATTTATATGGATACACCTTAATAAAATGGGAATGGTTGGTGATATTAACTTCCTGTTTGTGGCACATTAGTATATGTGAGGGGGGAAACTTTTCAAGATGGGTGGTGACCATGGCGGCCATTTTGAAGTCGGCCATTTTGAATCCAACTTTTGTTTTTTCGATAGGAAGAGGGTCATTTGACACATCAAACTTATTGGGAATTTCACAAGAAAAACAATGGTGTGCTTGGTTTTAACGTAACTTTATTCTTTCATGAGTTACAAGTTTCTGACCACTTACAAAACGTGTTCAATGTGCTGCCCATTGTGTTGGATTGTCAATGCAACCCTTTTCTCCCACTCTTCACACACTGACAGCAACACCGCAGGAGAAATGCTAGCACAGGCTTCCAGTATCCGTAGTTTCAGGTGCTGCACATCTCGTATCATCTGAAGGCAATCGTCTATGCTGTGAAGATACGAGATGTGCAGCACCTGAAACTACGGATACTAGAAGCCTGTGCTAGCATTTCTCCTGCGGTGTTGCTATCAGTGTGTGAAGAGTGGGAAAAGAGGGTTGCATTGACAATCCAACACAATGGGCAGCACATTGAACACATTTTATAAGTGGTCAGAAACTTGTAAATAACTCATGAAAGAATAAAGTTACGTTAAAACCAAGCACACCATTGTTTTTCTTGTGAAATTCCCAATAAGTTTGATGTGTCACATGACCCTCTTCCTATTGAAAAAACAAAAGTTGTATTCAAAATGGCCGACTTCAAAATGGCCGCCATGGTCACCACCCATCTTGAAAAGTTTCCCCTCTCACATATACTAATGTGCCACAAACAGGAAGTTAATATCACCAACCATTCCCATTTTATTAAGGTGTATCCATATAAATGGCCCACCCTGTATTTCCTGAACATTATTAAGGGGGCGGCCATATTGCCTGAGATGTTCTTAACAGCATTTAGAAAGCATTAAAAAAGTCTTACAGCAGTCACATGGGCCATAGACACAATGGAAACGAGGGGAGCCTCTTGACTTTTATGGTTCTATGGGAGAGTTTTCTAGGCATGTTCTGTGGATCCTGTGCCTTTTTGTACACAGAGCTGATATGTGTCACTCTAATCTTGCCTGTAATGTTAAGCAGATAACTGCAGTAAGGGTACTTTCACACTTGCGTTGTGAGGATCCGTTGTCGGAACTGCCTGCCAGATCCGGAAATCTGTATGCAAACGGATATCATCCAGATGCGGATCCGTCTGACAAATGCATTGAAATTCCAGATCTGTCTCTCCAGTGTCATGCGGAAAAACAGATCCAGTATTTTTTTTCCCGCATTTTTAAAGGACTGCGCATGCACAGACTGGGAAACTGGATCTGGTTTTCCAGAACACTTGGTACCGTATCCAGCATTAATGCATTTAAAATAATGCCGGATCTGGCTTTCCGGCAAGTGTTCCGAAATTTTGACCGGATAAAATATAGCAGCATGCTGCTGTATTTTCTCCGGTCAAATACCATAAGAGGGACTGAACTGAAGACATCCTGATGCATACTGTATTGAGCCCCTGTGACGGAACCCAATACCAGAAAAGAATAACGCTAGTGTGAAAGTACCCTAAAGTGATCTGTATAGACCAAGAAGTGGTGCCTATTATTAGGCTTAGTGGTCAGTGTAAAAATTGCAGGATTTAATGTATTTTTTAATATAGATATTGACATGGAAAATTAAAAATAACCATCAAAATTATAAAAAAATATGTTTAACATAAAAATGTGATTTAAACAATATGTCATTTTCTGATGACACATTCCGTTTAAGCTAATTAGTGATCTTCACAAATGTATCTTTGACACTACTATTATCTATAGTTTTAGTTTAACTGCCATTTTTTATACCGCCGGTCTATGATACATCAGGCTCATGATCTTTTACATATCAATATGTCAAGGAATCATTCAGACTTTATTTAAACTCTTAAAGGGGTTGTATGCTTTGGGGATTTCTTATTTTGTTATTTGATACAATCAGCTAATCACAAAGGCTCTAGACTCAGTTCTAATCTTACATAGTTACATAGTTAATACGGTTGAAAAAAGACAGTAGTATTCAGTATATTGGGCAGACTAGATGGGCCAAATGGTTCTTATCTGCCGACACATTCTATGTTTCTATGTTTCTACATCAAGTTCAGCCAAGGGATAGGTGGGGATGCGAATCCCAGAAGGAATTGAGACTCCACGTTTTCATAAGCATTAATGTTTTTTACTTTGAAGAATTTGTCAAAACCCTTTTTGAAACTGTCCACTTTTCCTGCTGTGACCACGTCCTGAGGAAGTCTAGTCTATTCCACAGATTCACAGTTCTCACAGTAAAGAAGCTTTGACGCTTCTGGAGACTGAACTTTTTCCTCTCCAATCGGAGGCAGTGCCCCCTTGTCTTTTGAGCGCATTTTACATGGAACAGCTTTTCACTGTATTTTTTGTATGGCCCATTTATATATTTGTATAGATTAATCATGTCCCCCCTTAGACGTCTCTTCTCAAGACTTAATTATTTCAATTCTTTTAATCTTTATTCATAACTAAGACCCTCCATTCCCCTTATCAGTTTTGTCGCTCTCCTCTGTAATTTTTCCAGCTGCAGTGCGTCCTTTCTATGTACTGGTGCCCAGAACTGAACTGCATATTCCAGATGAGGCCGCACCAACGCTTTGTAAAGTGGTAATATTATATCCCTGCCCCTGCGAGTCCATGCCTCGCTTAATACATGACAATATCATGGTGGCCTTAGAAGCAGCTGATTGACATTGTATGCTGTAATTTATTCTACCATCCACAAGGACACCCAAATGCTTCTCTATAAGTGACTCTCCCAGTGCTACATCACCTAGGACATATGATGCACAGAGATTATTACTACCAAGATGCATAACTTCACATTTGTCCACTTTGAGCCTCATTTGCCAAGTTGATGCCCAATCACTCAGAGTGTTTAAGTCAGCTTGTAGTTTATGGATATCTTCCATAGACTGTACAGTTCTACATAGCTTAGTGTCATCTGCAAAAATAGATATGGTGCTATTAATCCCCTCCTCAATATCATTAATAAATAAATTAAATAATAAAGGGCCCAGCACTGAACGTTGGGGTACACCTCATATAACCTGGGACCATTCTGAATAGGAATAATTGACCGAAACTCTCTGAACACGGTCCTTCAGACAGTTTTCAATCCAATTACAAACTATACTTTCCAAGCCTATAGACCTTACTTTACCTATTAAGCATCTATGAGGGACAGAATCAAAAGCCTTTGCAAAATCCAGACACACTACATCCACTGACGCCCCTCTGTCCAAGCTACTACTCACTTCCTCATAAAAACAAAGCAGGTTAGTCTGACAACTTCTGTCCTTGGTAAACCCATGCTGATTATCACTTATAATATTATTTATAGTCACATACTCCTGTATATAGTCCCTTAGGAGTCCTTCAAACATTTTTCCCACAACAGAAGTTAAACTAACTGGTCTATAATTACCTGTGGAGGACCTTGATCCTTTTTGAATATGGGCACCACGTTTGCCTTGCGCCAATCACTTGGCACTGTACCAGTACCTAGAGAATCTTTAAAAATTATAAACAGGGGCACAGCAATGACTGAACTGAGCTCTTTAAGAACTCTTGGTTGTAATCCACTTGGACCTGGAGCCTTATTCACATTTACCCTATTTAACTTCTCTTGGACCATATCTACAGTTAGTACATCCAGTGATATACTCAAATATCAAACAGCCTCGGCACCACAGATATCAGCTCCTTTCTCTTTTTTTTTTTGTATATACAGAGCTAAAAAAAACATTTAGTAACTCTGCCTTTTCCTTATCTTCAGTGAAATCCCCCCCCCCCTTTACCATTATTTAGTGGACCTACCTGCTGAGACCTAGGTTTTTTTGCATTTATATATTTAAAGATTTTTTGGGGATTTGTTTTGCTCTCTTTTGCTACCTGCTGTTCGTTTTGTATTTTTGCTAATTTTATCTCCTTTTTACAGATTTTATTAAGCCCTTTGTAATCTTCTAATGCTACAGCTGGCCCCTCAGATTTGTATTTTTTAAATGCTCTCTTTTTGTCTTTTATTGCCCTTTTTACAGTACCTGTAAGCCATGGGGGGTTTAATTTTAGCAGGTTATACTTGTTACCTAAAGGGATACATTTTTTAGTGCAATTACTCAATGTGGATATTAAGCTCTCCCATTTATCCTCAGTATTATTTTGTAACAGTAGCTGCTCCCAGGCTATGCCCTGAAATGCTTCCCTCAACCCAGGGAAATTAGCCTTTTTGAAATTCAGTGTCTTTGCTCTGTCTGACAGAGTTTGCTTTTTATAGTTTAGGGGGAATATAATTATATTATACTCTCTATAACCTAGTGTTTCTCGAACAGTAATATTACCAACAAGCTCTGCATCATTAGAAATTACCAGATCCAACAGAGCATCACCCCTAGTGGGAGCTTCTACAAACTGGCCCATAAAATGGTCCTGCAGCAAGTTGAGGAATTTACTCCCCTTTGCGGTTGAGGTAGAACCATGACCCCAGTCAATATCTGGGAAGTTAAAATCTCCCATTATGACCACTGTACCAGCCTGTGCCGCCTACTCTATTTAATTATACAGTTGCGTTTCTATCTGTTCTGTGATGTTAGGGGGTCTATAGATTACACCAAGTATTATTTTTTCTGTGTTTATATCCCTTTGAACTTCCACCCATAAGGTTTCCACATCCTCACCATCCGCACCCACAATTGCCTCTTTTACACTTGTCTTCAGTTCCCTCCTCACATACAGGCACACACCACCACCTTTTATATTGACCCGGTCTTTCCTAAATAGTGTAAAACCCTCAATATTAACAGCCCAGTCATGCAAAGAGTCCAACCATATCTCAGCCACGCCAACTACATCTATGTGTTCTTCTAGTACCATAGCCTTCAGCTCCCCCATTTTTCTAGCTAGACTTCTGGCATTTGTGAAAATACATTTTTAATTACTATTACCTATAAAGTGAATATCTGGGATTTTTTGGTGGATTTTTGTATGTAACAGGTTCTTGTTACCAGCAGTTCTATTTTTCATAAATGTATAGTTATGCCCAGTCTTCTCCCTATTTTCCTCGCTAACTATTTGGAAATGTAGCATTGCACAAATCAATAGGTTGTCCATTAAATGCATGGATAAGCTATGTCTTTCATCATGAAACACACTCTTTGTAGCCAATCACCCTTCTGCCTATAGATTTGAGTAGTGTACCACCTTTTGTGACACAGAATTACATAGTGGGGGGTCTGCAAATTCATCTTTCAAAACTGTATTTAAATCATTTTTACACTCTGATTCCTAGTTTTTGGAGGGAGTTAAATTGGAATGTTTGGATGTCTCCTTTGGGTATAATATGTCACTGGAATAATCACATTATTTAAACTATGAGTGTTCTTTTGGCACAGATGCACTTTATACTAACATTAGCTTTATTCATTTAATTGACTCGATGAAAAATATAAACTAGCATAATTTAGCCCTGCATATTTCAGTTGGGTGAATACAATCAGTTATCATATCTTGCATGCCATTCGAATCAAGCAAAGCATGGTACAATGTAATTTCAGCAAGGAATTCCTGTTATGTAACTGCTAACTATTGAAGATATTTGCAGGCTACTTGTGCATTTGTTATGGCATATTATCTGAGTACGATATTTTTAAGGTATTTTTTACAAGCTTAAAAGCTAACACTTTCATGCCCTATTTTAGGGACCACGTGGGATACCAGGTTTAAAAGGCAACTCTGGACGGGATGGTGAAAAGGTTTAGTATTTAATAAGCTTTTTTTAACCTACTACCAACATACGGTACTCAATTATTGTCAATTATTTTCTATGAGCTCCTCATCAGGTTAAAAGGCAGATTACGGTCACTAGTGGCATAATGTTAATCAAGTTCTGAATATTTCATTTTATTTTATAGACAGACAAGTTTAAGCAAAATTTTATTGTCAGTAAATTCTATTTGCCTGGAAACACTAGCATTTTTTTTTCCAGTAAACCACTTGTAAAATCACTTGCATATCCTCAAGAATTTCCTTAAAACACTGAATCCCTCTAATCTTTCTGGTGCCAGAACTGAATAATGATCCAGATGTAGTCTACTACCGCGTATGAGAATGTGTACCAGCAGGTGAAAAAAGAAATGCTCCTCCACCAGTACATGGTCAGAACATACATTTCTAGATCTATTTAGTGCAAACAATCATGATAATTGACCCTAGAGGTAAAATGTGCAATTAGAAAGAGGCAATATAATGATATAAAATTCCATAAAAAACAGTCATACTTTGCACTGTATTATAATAATATTCTGCTCAACGAGGTAATGGTTCTCATTGAAGAGTCCCAGCAATAGCCCATGTCAACCACCCCAGAAATTCCTACAAAAGGAAGTGCAACCTATCTGACAGTTGTAAAAGAGAACTTCTTCACAAAATGTTACAGACAATAAATGTTCATGTGACATGGATCTAAAGTATAGAACTTATTCTATTTAATGTCCATAATCAACTGATTATATGGTTTATAAAGAAAGCACTTTTTCTTTTTCTGTAGGGTGAACGTGGAATTCCTGGTTTTTCAGGACAGCATGGACAGCCGGGATTAAAGGTTATAACATACTGTGCACGTTTTACGTCTTAGCTTGAATATCTATATACTGTAACTGCATGTGTTGGATTTGTCAATCAGACTTGCATGTCCAAGCAGAAAAGATTCAATTCAACTTATGACATTACTGCTAGGGAATTAAATGAATAAATCTGCAGCTGCAAATATAGAGATCAAATATTTAAAATCTAAGGCCTGTTTCACACTGGTGTTACTTATTCCGGCAGGCTATTCTGGCAGGGGAACAGCCTGCCAGAACGAGTAACGTCAGTGTGAAAGTAGTCTATAATACAAGTAAAACTTTAATAAGTTATAGTTATCTCCTTTTGATACTGTATATCATTAGATTACTCGTTATTGCTACAAACTCTCTTCTCTCCGGGCATCAAATGCTTAGCACTTTAATTTCTTTCTTCTGTGTGCCCTACATAGAAAGTTTTCTCTCCTCATTTTTCTGTTTGAATCTTCCTATTCCCTAACTATGACCATTAACTCCACATCTTATATAAACACCTTAGATGGTGACCTTTATGTTACAAGATGCAAGCTGTAGAGGAAAAAGGGTTAAAATATTATAAAGACATATCGCAAACAACGGTTTTAGCCCAAAATAAGTACAATGCAATAATAAAAGCATACCCCTAAAGGTGATTTAAACTATGCCTTATATGAGCACAACAATAAAATCTCTTTCTTGTGACTTTTCTTTCTTCTATTCAGAGTTCTTGGCTTTATCTTTCTTCTTGCCCTCTGGCTTCCTCAAACTCAATATGGGCATAACGGAGTTTAAAGGATAACTGTCACATTTAGACCCTAATTTCAATTTTCATATATGTAGTTACTAATAACATGATATTCCAGAAGCAGTTACTATTAGACTGACTTACCCCATATTTAATAAGATTCAGCCCTTAGCAACCAGTCTGCATAAAACTGCAGTCTCACTATTCAGTTAAGATGGCCGCCACTGCCCTCACCCTGAGGCTAATCCCGCCTGCCCTCACTAGCCAGTAACAATAGCAGCCCAAAAGTGTCAGTAACCAGAGCCCTACCCTAAAGGGTTAATCTCCTGCAGCACAAAGGGGTCCTCTTACCACATGTTGCTTTCATTTATACACTGAGAAGATGGCAGATCTCCCTTCCCTGTTGTGCGCTGGTTCAACTCTGCCTTCTCCAGCTCTGCTGAGTGAGGGAGCGTCTGCCAAGCGCAGGGACAGGGAGAAGTGCACACAGCCCAGGCACTGTTATCAGCTGCTGGGGAGGACCTGGCTTTAGTCATTTACTTACAGTCCCTGGCTGTCAGTAATGTGACCCTGCACGCAGCGTGCTCAGTCCTTCAACAGATAGACGGACCATGCCTAGCAACCCTATTTTAAGCACAGGTAAAAGTAGGCAGTACAGGTAACAAAAACGTGGAATTAAGGGGTAATTGAATATACAGTGAAAAATTGAAATAGGGCCACCAAGGAGATATTAATCACCACAATCCAATACTAAAAAAAAAAAAAAAAATACAACAGTTATACTTTAACATCCTTGCATCATTTTAATTCACCTTCAATCTAAACTAACAGTTACTGTACATACTGTAATTCTTCATGAGCTCAAATCTCACAGACCTGCTTCTTTGAGGCAATATAAGTATGACTCTGCACATTGATACAGTATATGTCTCACCTACTTACAATATGGCTGCTACCTATATCATGTTTTGCTGAACAAAAATAGACTACTTATGCTTGATGCCCTAGCTAGATGTTAAAAACTGTTTCAGGAACTAGCAGAAATCCTGAAGACTGATAAACAGTATGGACAAGTTTATCTTCTGTTTACTTTGATTATTTGTGTCTTGGTCAAGTGTTCCTTTAATAATTCTTGTGCATTTTGGATTTTCTGCAAATTTTATGTTATTTTAACACCTGCTGTGAGCAGCCTTGCATTTAACACATTACTGCACCTTTTATGTATGAGTTACATCCCCAGGGAGTGTTTTGTCTAAAAGTATATTCCCAGCTTGACCTTAAAAACTTTCTCATCTGTTTTCTGTTTGGAGTAAAAAGACAAATGTCACATATTTACTATTTTAGATGTATCTTTGTAACTGGTTCAATTTTATCCAAAATTGGGAGTAAATTGAATAATAAATGATAGCCTTTGGGGTAATTTATTATGAGGGTAATATTTGAAGTTAGTTTTCCATGAGTCTGAATTGCATACTTTGTGCCAAATTTATCAAACAGCACATGTTTGGTAAATTTGGTTCACCTTTAAACCTAACATTTGTGTCTGCAAATGCTACTGTAGTTTTCTGCAACACTCCCTATTAGGGTGGCTTTGGGACTTTTTAGTGACTTTTTTTTTTAACAAACTCTCAGTAATAAATCTAGGGTGAAACTCATTAACATAGCTAGCCACTCCTACTTTTTATAACTGGAGTGAGTGGTGTAAAAATTTAAAAAGTTACAAAAACTTTTGTGCGGATTACCATTTGTTGTCTTCACCAAACTTTTCCTGTAGCTGCCAATACAAATTACAGTACATGACGTTAAAGGGGAATTTTAGACCATTCCTGTGATGCAAATGTATTTCCAGTTCATCAGTATTTCCGGGATGCTCTACTCACACAGCCCTATTCAGGTCATGCAACAGCATCTTGATAGGTTTAAGACCAAGACTCTGACCATTTCGAAACACATAGCTTCTTCTTTTTCAACCATTCTTTAGTTGTTTTACTTCTGTTGTTTTGGCCATTGTTGTGTTACCCACAATCTCTTAAACTTGAGCATATGGACTGATAATCTTACTTTCACGTATAAAACATTCAATACACCTTAGAATTCAGTATTCCCTCAATAATCACATGGCATCCTGGCTTTGAGGCAGCCTTTGTGGCCCTAAACCATGATGCTCTCTCCATCATGCTTCATAGTTGGGATGAGGTTTTGGTTTTGGTGTACATTTTCAAAACTACAGTGTGAACCACAGTTTTTTTTGTTTTTTTTTTGACAGTAGTAGCTTCCTTTGTGGTGTCTTTGTGGTGTGGTGTATTTCCATGAACGCCATTTCACTCAATGTTTTCTGACTAGTGGACACATGAACAGAGGTTCTAGCAGTTTCTAAGGTCTAATGTAGTTCTTTGCTGTTAGCCGTGAGTTCTTTCTCACCTCATTCAGGATTGTACATTGTATGCAGTGTGTTGGAGTGGTCTTTACAAGATACCCACTCCTAGGGAAAGTAGCGACAGTCTTGAATTTTCTAAATTTTTAGATTATTTGTCTAACCATAGAATGTTGTGCAGCCAGGTCTTTAGGAATGCTTTTGCAGCCTTTTCCAGCTTTGTGAATCTCGATAACACATCTTTAGGTCTTCTGAAAGTTGTTTGGAACAATGCATGGTTTACAGTGACTAACAATTCTTGAGAAGTGCAGATTTGTAAGTAACCAGGATTTGTGTGTCTTTAACTAATGGACAAAGCATCTGGGAAACCCACACTTCCAGTTTCATCTCCTTAAACCTGTCAGCATGAAAATGGAAGGCAAAGCAGAATTTTGAAGAGTGGGAGAAGCTGAGAAGATCAATACAAACTGTAGTTATGGGAAATTGGAAATATATATGGGAAATTAATCTGTCAAATTTGTAATTTATTCATTGAAATTACTTTTCTATGCCTGCAAGTCATGTGGGTGGCCATGTCAATTATTGATAGCTATCACTACATGATTGAACACAGAAGTAAAGCTAGATTTACACGACCCGAATATCATGCCGATTTTAGGAAATTAACCTTCCTATGAACGCTCATTCCAATAATCTGCCTGTCTAAAGGTACTGCAGATCACCTGAGGAATGAGCAAAACGCTTGTTCATAAGTGAAAATGATCAGATGTGCTGACACCTCAATCCTCATTCCCAGGCAGCAGATCGTGCTGTCTAAACCGCACTCGGCTGCACAGGAGCAATGATTTTTTATGGGGACAAGTGATATTAGTAGCAATTGCTCATCCTCATACAGTGGAGGCAATTGCTAGATATAAATGCAGCACTTCACGTCCACTTAACAAGTAGCTGACTGTCAGGAAGAAAAACTTCCTTCCAGACAATTGGTTGCTCCTCGGATAGTGTAAATGCAGCTTAAGGCTACACCTATAGCCTCACCCCTGACCCCTCAAAAGTACACTATACATTCTATATATACCATATATACACTGTACCATACACCTACATGTATTTTAATTGTATTTTTGTGATTTAAAGGGAACTTGTCCCTATAAAAATTCTATCCTGTCTACCAGCATCATATTATGGAGAATAAGCTCAGCAGATTGTTATATAGTTTTGTGGGGAAAGAGTAAGTAGAACTTGTAACTTATCGACTGAAATCTGTGCTCTTTCAAAGGTTAGAAGACCAGCAGGAGTTACTAGTCCAATATGGAGAATGGGATAAATTGAAGCTAAGTGCTAGTTTAGCTGCAGATGCAATGTTTTGGCTGTAGAGCCATTTTCAAGCATTGAAAAAGGCTCTTTAGCCAAAAAAAATCCCTGTTTAAACTAGTCACTTAGCTTCAACTTAGCTACAGAGTGTTGCATCCATTCTGTATATTGGACTATATGTACTTGGTGAGCTGGACCAATCCCCCAAAAAAGGCGTGCACCTACTCTATTACTATAACTGGGAGTGCTGTTCCTTCTGTATTTTGTGAGTAGAGCTAATAATTCATTGATTGAGAGGAATAGCTGTTAATAATTAAGTAGCACCACCCACTGGACTTCTAAGCATAGACGGGGGAGTCAATCAATAAGTTCCAAGTTATATTAAATCTTTTCCAACAAAACTTCATAAATATCAATTTTCTGAGTTAATAACATGATGCTGGTAGATTGGATTGCATTATCCTAGTGACAGGTTCCCTGTAAGAAGAAATGTAAAAATGTAAATCAGTAGACATGCTTTTTTTAAAATATTTTTCTCTTATAATACAAATGTCATAAACTTAAAGCCTCATGTATCATGAAATAATCCACAAATATTTGAATAACCAAGCAAGATTTGTCTACATTGCCATAAAATTCAATACATTACTGTGGCATTCTAGCAAAACTCTGGACAAGCCATGGGTCACATCACAATAAGCAATGCATGATCATGCAAAAATCATGCTTTTTTAAACCTGGTCATCTAGCACCACACATCTTGGACATCTTGAGCCAAGAGGAAAGGTAAGGAGACACATCTTTAATTGTGTAGCCCTCTTGTGCTAAGAAAGCAGAATTGTAACAGGAGAAAATTGTTTGTAAAATTCTGTTGTACAACTCGATCTGAGATCTGACCAGTACAGAGCTGAGAACTGGAAGCATTCTGAAAGCTTTACCCTTGAATATTGCAGAAAATGGGTAGGCCCTTTAAATTATATTTAAATTATATATCTGATATAAACACATATCCATTGTTTAGTGGAGTAAATAATGGTAAGGGCATAAAAACCTAAAAAAAAAATAGAATAATGCCAGATATGTTTAACATTTTTTAAATGCTTTATATTCAATTGTATTAACTTAGGGTGAGCAGGGACGAAAAGGAGAAAAGGGGACTGATGGAGGTGATGGGAAAAAGGTAAATAATATTTTATACTGAATATTTTAGTCCTACAGTATAATTCCTAATATGTACTATAATTCTTAGGGTGGGTTCACATCAAGTTTAACATATACAAAAAACATATACTTTTTTTTACCATTGTAAAAGAAAGGTATACCTTTTTTTTTACCGGACTTGGCAGGATACAAGAACGTGGTGTGCTGCGTTTTTGTATCCTTTTTTTTTCTAACGTACACTTCAAATGGACGCATAAAATGTGATGTGAACCCACCCATACTTTACAGAGGAAATGTAGAACTTTTCTTTCCTAAATTTTTTAACAGGTCTTTCAAGCTCTCTTAGCTTCCTGGTTCTTCTCAACAGGAAGGAAATTCCTCTCAGCCAGTAACTGGCTGATGTGGGTCACCACTGTGACCATTGATTGGCTGATATCATTTCCTGAGTGTTGAGAGGGACCAAAAAGCAGAGAGTAGTGGTGTACCTGGCTGAGTTGAAATGTAAATAGCAGGGGAATACTTAGGCATGTTTTTTTTTTTTCTGTACTCCATTGGAGGCTGGTTTAAAAGTAATTTTAAATTGCTGGACAAGCTCTTTAAATGAATCAAATAATCACATTGGGATTCCTATCAACAGGATAACATCATGGACCCTTGATGTACAGATCACCCTATGGCACCCACATAATTCTATGGGATCAGAGTGTACCTTTGTGTCCCCCCCCTTTTTTTACATGGAAGCATAGAGTGGTTTTTCACACTGATTCATAAGGGACTCATAGAAAAATAATGCCATATGTCATTATACTGTATCCCATTTGTGCTTTGCATCTAGGAGAAATTCCAGTGTTATACTGAGGCATCATAATGTTAGAACAGAACATGTAGCACCTATGTCCTTACATTTCCCAATCTGTAAATGTGCTAAAGGGTGGTACTGTATTTTTTTTGGATCTAGGCCTGTAAAAATATTTATAGCTAGACCATCACAGAATTGAAAATTATTGGTAGAAGCATACATATATTTTGTTAATTTTTTTTTGACGGAGGTGAAGTAACAAAAAAATTGTGATTTGGCTATTTAGATTTTTTTCTGCCGGTGGAGTTAAGCTTGTGATCTTTAGATACATTATAGTTTACCATTGCTGTAAAATTGCTGTTTTCCTATTAAGTCCTACCTCAGGTAGACCTTAAAGGGGTTGTCTCACTTCAGCAAATGGCATTTATCATGAAGAGAAAGTTAACACAAGCCACTTAATAATGTATTATGATTTGCCTCCTTTGCTGGCTTGATCCTTTTTTCCATTTTTGTTGGAAATTATGTTTAGCTTTACAAAAGTAAAATTGTATTACATGTTTTTATTACATAACTTTTTTTTATAACTTTGTTGCATTTTAGCTTAGTGTTTTTTGTCCTACCAGGGAACATGACATTTCAATCATTGTCAGGCTATCCTAATTTTAAATCCTATCATAGTAAGATGCAATGACGTGTTCAAATGTGGAAAGGGGTTTTCTCTAGTTTTTTTATGTCCCCTATTATTGCATTTTTATTAGTTTTAATGTTAATGTTTAATTTCTTAAGCCAAAGTACCAAAGCTCCAGTTTCTGCTTCGCTCAATGGTTGCATTCCACAAGAATGTATTGTGTAGCATGTACATTTAACTTTTGCATGATTTTCATGCTACAAATGAAGAAAAGCATGGACTAAAAAAAAAAGTTGTGGAAATTTAAAAACTAGTATTTATATAATGTTGATAGTGTTAAAATTCTTAAGCCATGCAAAGTGGTACTATACATCATATCACTAAGTGTGCATTCACATCACCATTTAGCTTTCCGTTCTTCTGATCCGTCAGAAGAAGAGAGAGAGAGAAAAAAAACTGGCTCCTGTAAAAAAAAGGATCCTGTTGCATCAGTTATGCATAGGATTGCATAGGATCCGTTGTTTTACAGGATCCAGTAAAAAAACAGATCCTGTTGCATCAGTTGTCATCCATTTGAGCCATTTCCATCTGAGTTCCTTTTTTTTACATGGAAACAAAAGTACTGCATGCAGTTTTTTCCCGTCTAAATAACAGATCTCAGAAGGAAATGGTTCAAACAGATGACAACTGATGCAACAGGATCCTTTTTTTTTTACTGGATCCTGTTTTCTTTTTCTCTCTCTCTCTTCTTCTGACGGATCAGAAGAACGGAAAGGTAAACGGTGACGTGAATGCACCCTAACTTGTTACTACTATGATGAAGAAAAATAATGTGTGCCCATTTAGAACTATGTGGCACCTTCTTCCTATCAGAGACATACAGATGACTTAACCAAGGATAACGGATAGTAATTTAAGCAGAATTAATGCATAATATTTCAGCATAATTATATTGTAATTAACTGTTTTGATTGATAATTGTTTGAATGCTTTTAAAGCACATATACCCAGATGGTGGTGGCTTCAGGGCTAGTGGCCCATTTGCTTCCCTATAATATGTCCTTTTCCTTTTAAACATCAAGGGCCATGAACAAACAGAGTCATGGGCCCTGATTTATCATAGACTGGTGGTTTACACTGGCCTATGATAACCCCCTGAGATGCCGGTGGTTGCACCTAATTTTTGAGGAAGCGTTAGCCTTAGGCACAGCCTTCGGCAGTCTGTGTGCCTGAACCAAAATCTATGCCATCCCCTAGTTGGTTTAGATTTCAGTCTTCTACTCGAGTAAATTGGTGTAAAAGAAGACAAATCTGGCCTCTTCCCTTCCTACCCTCATCATGCTCCCTTTTCAGGAAAGTGGAAAAGGTGGTGGAGAAATGCCACTTGCGCAACTTTTTTAGTGATTTACCTTTAGTTTAGTATTAAAACGTAAATACTACTTTTTATATGTCAAAATTTATCATTTAGGGAGCAAAAGGAGACAAAGGAAGTAATGGGTCAACAGGAAAGCCTGGGATACCTGTAAGTATAAATTCGTAAGGTATGGCCACACACTCAGGTTTCCACATGCAGTTTTGACAGCCAAAACCAGGAGTGAATTAAAAAAAGAGAAGTTGTATCTGTACTTTATACTGTACTTTCTTTCCTTTTATGATCCATTCCTGATTTTGGCTTACAGAACAGAACTTTAACATTTATTAACTATATTACAAATTGTGTAAATATGAATTTGACTTTCAGTCTTACAATTTTAATAGGGAGTGCCAGGAATATCTGGAAAAGATGGCTTACCTGCATACCCTGGAGAAAAGGTAATTTTCCATCTTGAAGAATTTTGCACACCTAATTACAATGCACTATGAATTAAGCAATTCAACATAAATATAAATTTATAGTATGGGTTACCACTGTGAGTTGTAAATAAAAAATATATTTTGGTTCATTCTTTGTTTTCATTTCATTCTTTTTTCTTTGTGTGCAGATATTGTCCAAAAATGTTATTACATGCTGAATTTATCATAAAAATAAAAAAGAGTGAAGGAACTAGGCTGTGTGTCCATGTGCTTGGGATATGTTTGAAAAATTAAAGTTTGAGACACAAAAAGGGAAAATGAGCTATCTCCTGTTGGATGGGGATGATTTATCAAAACTGGTGTAAAGGAAAACTGGCTTAGTTGCCCATAGCAACCAATCAGATTACACCTTTCATTTTTTTCAGAGCTCCTTTGGGAAATGGAAGGTGGAATCTGATTATTTGCTATCGGCAACTAAGCCAGTTTTTACTTACACCAGTTTTGATAAATGCCCCCAAAGTGGGGACTTCCATTGTTGAATATGATCAAAACACTTGAAGGTTTAAAATAAAACAGCTATACTAGCCATGTACACTAAATAAATAAACTTGCTGCAATAAACCTAGACACACTGTTGAAGGCTATGGACATCTTAGCGGCATTTTAATTAATAATTGCATTTTACTTATTTTGGGGTAAAAATATATCTTTTTAATTGGTCTTTATTAAAATGTTCTGTTGTTTGTGACCTACAAGGGTTAAAAAATCAGTCTACTTGCAGATGGCCTCTCCTGAGTTTCATCAGCTGACTGCTGATGTTAAGCCTTATCTATGATCTCCTGACCTCATAAACACTCATTTAACCCCTTAACGCCCAGCGTCATACATGTACGGCGTTGGCTGGGTCTTTAAGGATGGAGCCCGCTCCTGAGCACTGCCGTGGGTGGCACCTGCTTCTTATAGCAGACACCTGAGTGCGCTTCCGGTGATGCTCATTTTCTACACTGACAGTTGGTACTGCTGCCTGCAAGGTGCTGCCCTAGGCTCTAGACTAGACCTTCAGTGCTTAGTGGGAAGTTCAGACTCTCATTTTGTGGCAGGAAAGTTGCAAAAAAGTATTTTGACAAATTTATATGGTGGCAAATAGAAAAATGTTGTTTGCAATCTTGTCTTTAGTAGCTAAGCTGACACAGATGTAAACATTTGTTAACTATGAAGGCCATATTTTGACTTATTTTAATAATAGTGACAAGCGATAACATAACATTTCTTGTCTTCAAAGGGAGAAGAAGGAAAACCAGGCCCACCAGGAATGGAAGGTCCACGAGGACTACCAGTAAATATCACTAACCATCCATCTATGTGGAGTTAGTTTGAAAAACTATTTTAACTATATTAAAGGATAACTGAACAGTACAAACTAACAGTATAAAGGATATCTACATACAACTAGATTTGACTACAGTTAATACCTATCATATAGGATGCATATACGATGTTAACAGCTTACGTACATGCAGTGCCCTTCCCCTGGAGACCTGTATAAAGCAGGGCAGGGCATATAAAGTGTCATGCAAACGTTTGGGCACCCCTGGTCAATATTATTGTTCTATTTTATATTCATTGGTCTACGGGACTTGTTCCCTAAATGCATCAGGCTAGTTTAGATATTCTTTTGCAAGCTTCTGATGCTGAATTTTGTGGTGAGGTCACAGTTTTCTTCTGATGACTGTTCCATGAAGAGGCCATATTTGTGCAGGTGTCGCTGAACAGTAGAACAATGTACTAAAACTCCAGAGCTAACTCTTCCTGAAGGTCTTTTGCATTTAAGTGGGGTGTTCTGGTTAGCTTTTCTAGCAATCCTACAGCAAATGTTTCTTGGTCTTCCAGACCTTCCTTTGACCTCCACTGTTCCTGTTAGCTATTTCTTAATTACATTTTGAAATGAGGATATGGCAATCTGAAAACGCTTTGCTATCTTCTCCTGCTTTGTGGGCCTCAATCATTTTAAGAGTGTTAGGTGGCTGCTTTGAAGAACCCAAGGCTGTTTTTTTTTAGATAAATTTAGAGTAGTCTATGTATTTATAAAGCTTTGAAATTTGCATCACCTGGCCTTTTCTAATGATTGTGAAACAAACCTTTACCCTAATATGGTATTTAAAATTTGAGACCTTGGTCAAAGATATCTGATCACTCATATCTCCTTGGCTTCCCATACTTTTGCAAGGTACTCCTTTCCTTTTTTCACTCGAAAATTGTACAAAACCAAAATAATACACTGAAATTGCTTAAAATGTTGAAATGTGTCTTTCATCTTTAACTTTATGCCTTTTGGAGATCATTTCATCTTCAACTTGCTTAACTGTTCTCAGTAACAGTAATTTTAACCAGGGGTGCTCAAACTTTTTCATACCATTGTAGTTCCATATTTCTTTGAATGGTATTTACCCTTCATTGCATTGACAAACACTGTGCAATCCATATACTACTGCAAAAAAACAAAAAATAAAAACAGCTGAAATTGCTTAAAATGTTGAAATGTGTCTTTCATCTTTAACTTTATGCCTTTTGGAGATCATTTCATCTTCAACTTGCTTAACTGTTCTCAGTAACAGTAATTTTAACCAGGGGTGCTCAAACTTTTTCATACCATTGTAGTTCCATATTTCCTTGAATGGTATTTGCCCTTCATTGCATTGACAAACACTGTGCAATACATATACTACTGCAAAAAACTAAAAATAAAAACAGCTGGTATAATATATTTAAGCTGAAGGAAAAAAGCTTGGCAGGACCCAGTAGGAGAGACTTTCACTTTCTTCAGGGATATTAGTACATTCCACCTGATCAGGATAACAATGTGGAGATGGCTGCTTCCCAGGCATTCTTGCAGCATAACTTCTTACAGATCAGAAGTTGGTGCAGCAGCAGCATAAGCAGAAGAAACAAAAAATCTACAACAGTTCTATCCTCCTCTACGGCAATTCGTTTTTCAGTATACTCTGATACAGTCCTGCTCAAAAGTTTAAGACCACTTGAAAAATGGCAAAAAATCATAATGAAAACAACGAATAAACTGAAACAGGCTGTTTTTCAGCTGATCAAAAGTTTAGGACCACACCTCCAAAAAAAAACTAAACCCCCCCCAAAACAGAAATCCAACTTCCAAACATAAACTCAGTAATGAGTAGCTCCGCCATTATTGTTTATCACTTCAAAAATTAGTTTCGGCATGCTTGATGCAAGCGTTTCCATGAGGTGAGTGGGAACATTTCTCCAAGTGGTGAAGACGGCCGCACGAAGGCCATCTACTGTCTGGAACTGTTGTCCATTTTTGTAAACTTCCCTTGTCATCCATCCCCAAAGGTTCTCAATTGGATTTAGATCAGAGGAACACGCAGAATGGGCCAAAAGAGTGATGTTATTCTCCTGGAAGAAGTCCCTTGTCCTGCGAGCATTGTGTACTGTAGTGTTGTCCTGTTGAAAAACCCAGTCGTTACCACACAGACGAGGGCCCTCAGTCATGAGGAATGCTCTCTGCAACATCTGGACATAGCCAGCGGCCGTTTGACGCCCCTGAACTTCCTGAAGCTCCATTGTTCCACTGAAGGAAAAAGCACCCCAGACCATTATGGCGCCCCCTCCACTGTGGCGCGTAGAAAACATCTCAGGTGGGATCTGCTTGTCATGCCAGTAACGTTGGAAACCATCAGGACCATCAAGGTTACATTTTTTCTCATTAGAGAATAAAACTTTCTTCCACCTTTGAATGTCCCATGTTGTTTGGTGCTCTCTTGCAAAGTCCAAACGAGCAGTTCTGTGGCGTTCAAGGAGACGAGGTCTTTGAAGACATTTTTTGTTTTTGAAGCCCTTCAGTCTCAGATGCCGTCTGATGGTTATGGGGCTGCAGTCAGCACCAGTAAGGGCCTTAATTTGGGTCAAGGATCGTCCAGTGTCTTAACGGACAGCCAATTGGATCCTACGGCTCAGTGCTGATGAAATTCTTTTGGGTCTTCCACTTGACTTTTTTGTTCCATAACGAGGACTACCAGTAAATATCACTATTTTGTTCTAAATGACTGTCTTCCGGCGTCCCACCTCAGCAGCGATGGCGCGCTGTGAGAGACCCTGCTTATGCAGTTCAACAACCCGACCACGTTCAAAAAGGGAGAGTTTTTTTGCCTTTGCCATCACAACGTGTGACTACCTGACAGAAAATGACAATGAATCCACATCTTTTCACAGATTTGGCCTTTTAAAGGCATGTGGTCCTAAAATTTTGATCAGCTGAAAAACAGCCTGTTTCAGTTTATTCGTTGTTTTCATTAAATTGAATGCTCAAAAAATGTTTTGTCTCACTCCCATTTCTTCTTGTTGCATGTTGAAGCTCTACTTGGAACCTTGTTAAGATCCAGCCATGCTAAATATGATTTTTTTGCCATTTTTCAAGTGGTCTTAAACTTTTGATCAGGACTGTATATTGGTATAAAGACTTGATTTATCATTATTATCTTACAAAGATGACACATTTTGGAGATCAATCCCTTTTACAAATTCTTACAATTAAAAATGTCTTTTGGATCTGAGGAAAGGCTTGATCCCTGGAACACTCCATCCATGTAAGGTAGTTATAATAAATACAGTGTTCTTACAATATACCAATGCAGACAGGGGCATGAACTAAAATTGATAGGTCTCCGAAGCAAAATAGGATGGGGTCCCCCACCACCTACTGTAAGAGAATAAAAACAATAGCATAATTAGCAATAATTAAAGCTATATATCATAGCACTATACAGTATATCAGAAAACCCTGCTATGTTGTAATTCCTCAAAAAAGGTACAATATATTATATTGATGTCTCATAAAGAATCTCTGTTTTTAATTAGAACAACTGTTTGTTTCTTATGTTCTGCCATTCATTTACCTCCAGGGGTGGGATTAAAATTTTTAACAACAGGTTCCCTACTCAACGTCGGACACGCAGCGTGACGACACATGTTTACTTATACATACACCATATATATGCAACACACATACACATAAATACACCATATACATGGTACACATACATAAATACTCTGCACACACATACCACCCAACTAAGGAGCTAAACTATCAGTGGTGCGTAAAGCAATGAAAGTAAACATCTCCAGCTACCCTGCTGCCCCAGAGCACTGGATCGGGACTCAGCCGGTAACGTGGTTCTCCAATCCAGTTGTAATTTTAACAACCAGTTCTAGAGAACTGGAGGGAACTGGCTGAATTCCATGCCTGTTTACCTCTGTCACTGAAACTCAGCCCCAATTAAATGGAATACCATTGGGGAGTTTTACCACTATGATCACCACAGATCATAAGAATGTAGGTATTAATTTAGCAATGTGTCCCTAAGGTTTCCCTCAACAATGATCCTCCAGCCACACAATGGAGCTGTCACTTGAACAAAGCTATCCTGAAGTTCCCCTGCACATTAGATAGCTGAGGCACCTCAGTTAAGGAAAAAGCAGTGAAGGAGGCACAGCTTTAACTTGGTCTTGTAGCCCCTTCATTCTTAAGATGGGAATACCTCTTTTAAGTGAATTTGGCAGAGCTGTGTTTGGTGTGCAGTTCAGTTATATATTTATGAGAAACTAATGTAGTATTTGTATGTTTTATAATCAGGGAATACCAGGGATTCCTGGAAGTGATGGTGCTCATGGCTTAAAGGTATGAAATAAATTTATGTAATGAGGATGCTACGTTATGACCTATATATGCATGAAGTATGCCGCCAAAATATGTTGATAATAAAAGTCTGAATTATATAGAAGGTCATTTTGTAATGATAATTTACTTTAGACTTGTTTTTATTTGTTTACCTAGGGTGAAACTGGACCTTCTGGGGAACCTGGTGTCAGAGGACCTCCTGGGAATCCAGTATGTATATAAAATGACACATGGTACCACACATCAGTTTACTGTATGTTTAAAACCAGATCCATTTTGCTGGAAAATATATGTAATCTATTTGGTATTTCATAAGAGAGGTATTTATCCCCTTTCCGACATCGGCTGTACGTGTACTGCGAATGTCTGGTCTTTAAAAATGGCAGGCGCTCTGGAGCAGAGCAAATGCTAAAGCCGCTGGGTGCATGCTGTTTCATATAGCAGATACCCATGGCTAATGTCCGTGATTATCAGTAATGGTGGCTTCAGACATTTAACCTCTTAGATGCTATGGTCAAATGTAAGAACGGTGTCTGACAGGGCTTAAACCCAGAAGTGCGCACTTCCGAGTAATGAATGCCTTCCCGGGTGGAGATCGTAGAAAGCGTTCATGATAATGAGTCTGAGCCTGTACTAGGCTTCCAGGCTCATTACTTGTATGTTACAATTCAGGCCATAAGGTGGCAGCACTGAACTGTAAAAAGTGATTTCTGTATAGAATAATGGAGCAAATTCCATTATTCTATACAAATTGCATGTTGAAGACAGCAAGTTGAGGTCTAATTAGGGAACTAACGAAAAGTTTAAAAAACATAAAACAGTTTTGAAAAATACAGTGAGGAACAGAAGTATTTGAACATTCAGCAATTTTGCAAGTTCTCCCACTAGAAATCATGGAGGGGTCTGAAATTCACATTGCAGGTACATTCCCACTCTGAGAGACAGAATAAAAAAAAAAAAATCAGGAAATGACATTGTATGATTTTTAAATAATTTATTTGTCTTGCACTGCTAAACATAAGTATTTGAACACCTGAGAAACAGCAAGAATTCTGTCTCTCAAAGACCTGTTACTGTACCTTAAAAAAGTCCACCTCTACTCCACTCATTAATCTAACTTTGTAGCACCTTTCTGAGCTCTTTAAACACCCCTGTCCACGCCACAGTCAGTCAGACGCCAATTACTACCATGGGCAAGACCAAAGAGCTGTCAAAAGACACCAGAGACAAAATTGTGGACCTCCACAACGCTGGAAAGGGCTATGGGGCAATTGCCAAGCAGCTTGGTGAAAATAGATCAACTGTTAGAAAATGGAAGAGGCTAAAGACGACTGTCAGCGTCCCTCGGACTGGAGCTCCATGCAAGATCTCACCTCATGGGGTATCACTGATTATAAGAAAGCTGAGGAATCAGCCCAGAACTACAAGGGAGGAGCTGGTCAATGACATGAAGAGAGCTGCAACCACAGTTTCAAAGGTCACTGTTGGTAGAACACTATGCCGTCATTGTTTCAAATCATGCATTGCACGGAAGGTTCCCCTGCTTTAGTCATCACATGTCCAGGCCCGCCTGAAGTTTGCCATTGACCATTTGGATGATCCAGAGAGGAGGCATGGGAGAAAGTTGTGGTCAGATGAGACCAAAGTAGAACTTTTTAGTCTAAACTTCACTCGTCGTGTTTGGAGAAAAAAGAAGGATGAGTTGCATCCCAAGAACACCATTCTTACTGCGAAGCATGGGGGTGGTAACATCATGCTTTGGGGGTGCTTTTCTGCGAAGGGGACAGGGCGACTGGACTGTATTAAGGAGAGGATGAATGGGGCCATTTATTGTGAGATTTTGAGCAACAACCTCCTTCCCTCAGTCAGAGCATTAAAGATGGGTCATGGCTAGGTCTTCCAACATGACAATGACCTGAAGCACACAGCCAGGATAACCAAGGAGTGTCTCTGTAAGAAGCATATAAAGATTCTGGAGTGGCCTAGAAGTCTCCAGACCTAAATCCAATAGAACATCTTTGGAGAGAGCTGAAACTCTGTGTTGCTCAGTGACAGTCCCAAACCTGACAGATCTAGAGGAGATCTGTGTGGAGGAGTGGGCCCTGTTGCAGTGTGTGCAAACCTGGTCAAAAACTATAGTAAATGTTTGACCTCTTTAATTGCAAACAAAGGCTTCTGTACCAAATATTAACACTGATTTTCTCAGGTGTTCAAATACTCATGTTCAGCTGTGCAAGACAAATACATTCTTTAAAATTCATACAATGTGATTTCCTGAATTTCTGTTTTAAATTCTGTCTCTCAGAGTGGGAATGCACCTTCAATGTGAATTTCAGACCCCTCCATGGGTCTGATCCAGTGGGAGAACTTGCAAAATCACAGGGTGTTCAAATACTTCTGCTCCTCACTGTATATATAAAAAAATAAAATAAAAAGTGACCAAAAAGTCAGATTCCACTCCATTTGGAATTTTTTCCCAGTTCCCACTACGTTCTGTGCAATATTAAATGATGGCATTAGAAAGTACAACTTGTCCTGCAAAAAAACAAGCCCTCATATGGCTATGTGAATGGAAAAAATAAAAAAAAGTTATGGCTCATGGAAGGCAGGGAGTGAAAAACAGAAACACCAAAATGAAAAATAGCTGTATCAGGTAAGGCTTAAGCATCAACCAGTTGTACATTAAGGGGGCATGGCTTCATCAGTTTTGGGGGGTTAGAAGGCATGGTTTAAGATGCAACATTTTGCACCAAAATACTGGCACAATATTGTGTTGCAAAGTAAGCCAACCGATGATATAAAGACTAGTCAATCTAAAGGTAAACCAGATATATCATCCAGTATGAACGGTAGTGATAAATCTGGCAGATTTTTGACTGTCTGTCTAGCACATTTTAATTGTTGGACTGGTTTAGTAAATGTGCCCCAATGTGTCCAATGCTAGTTGGCACACAGGCTCATTAGCTCACTGCCCCTCAGTGGATGCTCTCGCACACTATTGCAACTGATCCTAGTGGCTTGACACCTTGCAAATACTTTCTTTTAGAGCAGCAGGGAAATCTACACGTATTTGAAGGAACAGGAGTTTTTTTTTATAAATCTTTATTATTTTCTTTTTTAAAATACAAACAACAAAACAAAGTAAGGCACTTCAAGTGCCCCAGACAGTACAATCATAAATATAGAGCAGTATATTTTCCGCAGTACAAAGCAGCCATAGTTTACAATCAATGTAAGGAAGTATAAACAATCAATACACTTGCATTAAATCAAGAAGAGTTGGCTAGACTAAGTAGCAGACGACCAAGTGTCCCTTTCAATTGTCCCATTATGTACCATTCCATGAGTGTAAATGGTTTCATAATCAACTGTATCTCCGTATTTGACATACAATACTCAATAAACGGTTTCCATTTTTGAAACAACCCTTTTGCTTGTTTTTCCTTTTCTGCAAGAGAATTTAACCTTTCTATATGAAAGACATGCTTTAGCTGTTCAATTATAACCTGTAAACTTGGGGTATCATCTTGAAGCCATTATCGCAGGAGGCTACGCTTCGCTACCATGCATATCGTATGGAACAGGCAGGGAATCCCACCTTGCCCTACCTCTCCCTCCTCATAGTGAAACAGGTACAAAGTGGCTGATAATGGAAGCTTTCTTCCCCAAATCCCTTTAACCAAGTTTCCTACTTCCTCCCATAACCTTTTACTCTTTGGGCATGTCCACATCCCATGGAATAGATCAGGGAACCCTATCCCACATTTCGGGCAACTTGTAATCCTGTCTGGTTTAGCTGGATGAGGGGGGATATTAAACCCATAAATAGCTCTGTGCATTAGTCTAACCTGGGTGTCCCTCCATGACTCATTAATTATATGCCTCCTTACTACTTCCCACCCTTTCACTATCTTTGTTTCAATGTCGTCATCATCCAATTGCTCCGCCCATTTTCAGAAACATTTACCCCCATCCCTAATCCCTTCTTCCTTCCGCATGTCTGCGTATATCGTAGAAATCGAGACCCTCCCTCCCCCCAGGTCCAAGATCTTATCTAGAATATTCTTTCGTATTTCCTTCTGCACCAACATTAACTGGTTCACCACTGCCTCCTTCACTTGAGACCACTGAATAGTCTGAAATGACGACAACGAAAACTTTTCAATCACTTCCTCTCCTGTCAACCACCTAGGGTCCGAATCATGTAATAACTGTTTCACGCCTAAAATCCCCTTCCTCCTCCACTCCTCGAACAGCTTGTTTCTGTTACCCTGTGGGAATTCAGGATTGTTCCACAATGGAAGATGCATGGAAACCCTGTACGACAACCAGTACTTTTTTCTAAGAATCCTCCATGCAGCTATCGTGTCCTTAATCAATAAAGACTGTTTGATCCAAACAGGAATCACCTGCAACCTCGAATGCAGCAACGCCACCGGAGACCAGGGAGCACAGAATTCCTTTTCCAACGTTAAAGCTGAGTAAAAACTAGAATCATTAATCCAGTCACAAATATGCCTAGCCATACACGCCAGATTGTAGTTTCTAATATCAGGAAATGCTATCCCTCCTTGCTCGATTCCCTTCGTCAAGGAACGCATTAATATCCTAGGTCTCTTGCCATGCCATAAAAATTTTTTGAATGCTTTGACCAGTTTGGAGACATCTTTATGTTTTAACAAAATAGGGATCGTCTGCATGGGATAAAGCAGTTTAGAAACTGACATCATCTTAATAAGATGATTACGCCCCAACAATGACAGCGGCAGATCATGCCACCTATGCAGTTCTTGAATTATTTTAGTAACTAATGGGTCATAGTTAAGTCTATATAAAGACTCGGGAGTAGGGATGAGCGAACCCGAACTGTATAGTTCGGGTTCGTACCGAATTTTGGGGTGTCCGTGACACGGACCCGAACCCGAACATTTTCGTAAAAGTCTGGGTTCGGGTTCGGTGTTCGGCGCTTTCTTGGCGCTTTTTGAAAGGCTGCAAATCAAAGGCAGCCAATCAACAAGTGTCATACTACTTGCCCCAAGAGGCCATCACAGCCTTGCCTACTATTGGCATGGCTGTGATTGGCCAGTGCAGCATGTGACCCAGCCTCTATTTAAGCTGGAGTCACGTAGCGCCGCACGTCACTCTGCTATGATCAGTATAGGGAGAGGTTGCAGCTGCGACGTTAGGGTGAGATTAGGCAGATTAACTCCTCCAAAAGACTTCATTCTGTGATCGATCTGCAGCTGTGGATCATTTAAGTGCTATTATTGACTTGCTCACTTTTTTGAGGCTGCCCAGAGCGTTTTTAGATCACTATTTTTCTGGGGTGATCGGCGGCCATTTTGTGACTTGTGGTGCGCCAGCACGAGCTATCACCAAGTGTATTTAACCATCGATAGTGTGGTTATTTTGTGCTATATCCTACATCAGCTGCAGGCTGAGCCTGTGTCACCGAAGTGCATTTAACCATCAACAGTCTGATTATTTTTTGGCCATATACTACATCAGCTGCAGGCTGAGCCTGTGTCACCGAAGTGCATTTAACCATCAACAGTCTGGTTATTTTTTGGCCATATATTACATCAGGGGCAAGTTGAGCCTGTCACCCAGCGCCTAAAAAATAGACCTGACATTTCTATTCAACCAAATCTGCACAGTTTTAGCTGGTCAAGTTATTTGTAGTGACCGTCAAAGCAGACTTTTTGTTCTGGGTTGAAAAAGCATTCCCAAATTTGCCATTCTGAAAATAACTAGTTTGTGGTATTTCAGGCCTACTTGAAATCTATCCCAAAAAGAAAATCTTACATTGAAGTTATTGATAGTATCATTCAGAAAAACCTAAGACACACGCTAGCGTGCTGATAGAAGTGTCATTCTGTGATTAAACCTATAACTGTCACACAGCGCAAAAAAAAACAGGTCTCACATCTCTATTCAACCAAATCTGCACAGTTTTAGCTGGTCAAGTTATTTGTAGTGACCGTCAAAGCCGACTTTTTGTTCTGGGTTGAAAAAGCATTCCCAAATTTGCCATTCTGAAAATAACTAGTTTGTGGTATTTCAGGCCTACTTGAAATCTATCCCAAAAAGAAAATCTTACATTGAAGTTATTGATAGTATCATTCAGAAAAACCTAAGACACACGCTAGCGTGCTGATAGAAGTGTCATTCTGTGATTAAACCTATAACTGTCACACAGCGCAAAAAAAAACAGGTCTCACATCTCTATTCAACCAAATCTGCACAGTTTTAGCTGGTCAAGTTATTTGTAGTGACCGTCAAAGCAGACTTTTTGTTCTGGGTTGAAAAAGCATTCCCAAATTTGCCATTCTGAAAATAACTAGTTTGTGGTATTTCAGGCCTACTTGAAATCTATCCCAAAAAGAAAATCTTACATTGAAGTTATTGATAGTATCATTCAGAAAAACCTAAGACACACGCTAGCGTGCTGATAGAAGTGTCATTCTGTGATTAAACCTATAACTGTCACACAGCGCAAAAAAAAAACAGGTCTCACATCTCTGTTCAACCAAATCTGCACAGTTTTAGCTGGTCAAGTTATTTGTAGTGACCGTAAAAGCACACTTTTTGTTCTGGGTTGAAAAAGCATTCCCAAATTTGACATTCTCAAAATTGTGGTGAACGGGAACAATGAGGAAAACATCTAATAAGGGACGCGGACGTGGACATGGTCGTGGTGGTGTTAGTGGACCCTCTGGTGCTGGGAGAGGACGTGGCCGTTCTGCCACAGCCACACGTCCTAATGAACAAACTACCTCAGGTCCCAGTAGCCAGCAGAATTTACAGCGATATTTGGTGGGGCCCAATGCCGTTCTAAGGATGGTAAGGCCTGAGCAGGTACAGGCATTAGTCAATTGGGTGGCCGACAGTGGATCCGGCACGTTCACATTATCTCCCACCCAGTCTTCTGCAGAAAGCGCACAGATGGCGCATGAAAACCAAGCCCATCAGTCTGTCACATCACCCCCATGCATATCAGGGAAACTGTCTGAGCCTCAAGTTATGCAGCAGTCTCTTATGCTGTTTGAAGACTCTGCTGCCAGGGTTTCCCAAGGGCAGTTAGAATGCACTAACGCACAACCACTTATGTTTCCTGATGATGAGGACATGGGAATACCACCTCAGCACGTCTCTGATGATGACGAAACACAGGTGCCAACTGCTGCGTCTTTCTGCAGTGTGCAGACTGAACAGGAGGTCAGGGATCAAGACTGGGTGGAAGACGATGCAGGGGACGATGAGGTCCTAGACCCCACATGGAATGAAGGTCGTGCCACTGACTTTCACAGTTCAGAGGAAGAGGCAGTGGTGAGACCGAGCCAACAGCGTAGCAAAAGAGGGAGCAGTGGGAAAAATCAGAACACCCGCCGCCAAGAGACTCCGCCTGCTACTGACCGCCGCCATCTGGGACCGAGCACCCCAAAGGCAGCTTCAAGGAGTTCCCTGGCATGGCACTTCTTCAAAAAATGTGCTGACGACAAGACCCGAGTGGTTTGCACGCTGTGCCATCAGAGCCTGAAGCGAGGCATTAACGTTCTGAACCTTAGCACAACCTGCATGACCAGGCACCTGCATGCAAAGCATGAACTGCAGTGGAGTAAACACCTTAAAAACAAGGAAGTCACTCAGGCTCCCCCTGCTACCTCTTCTGCTGCTGCCGCCTCGGCCTCTTCTGCTGCTGCCGCCGCCTCGGCCTCTTCTGCTGCTGCCGCCGCCTCGGCCTCTTCTGCTGCTGCTGCCGCCGCATCGGCCTCTTCCTCCACGTCTGGAGGAACGTTGGCACCTGCCGCCCAGCAAACATGGGATGTACCACCAACACCACCACCTGCGTCACCAAGCATCTCAACCATGTCACACGGCAGCGTTCAGCTCTCCATCTCACAAACATTTGAGAGAAAGCGTAAATTCCCACCTAGCCACCCTCGATCCCTGGCCCTGAATGCCAGCATTTCTAAACTACTGGCCTATGAAATGCTGTCATTTAGGCTGGTGGACACACACAGCTTCAAACAGCTCATGTCGCTTGCTGTCCCACAGTATGTTGTTCCCAGCTTCCACTACTTCTCTAAGAGAGCCGTGCCTTCCCTGCACAAACAAGTGTCCGATAAAATCAAGTGTGCACTGCGCAACGCCATCTGTGGCAAGGTCCACCTAACCACAGATACGTGGACCAGTAAGCACGGCCAAGGAGGCTATATCTCCCTAACTGCACACTGGGTAAATGTAGTGGCGGCTGGGCCCCAGGCGGAGAGCTGTTTGGCGCATGTCCTTCCGCCGCAAGGATCGCAGGGCAACATTCTTTGCCTCCTGTCTCCTCCTCCTCCTACTCAGCTTCCTCCTCCTCTTCTTCCACCTGCTCATCCAGTCAGCCACACACCTTCACCACCAACTTCAGCACAGCCCGGGGTAAACGTCAGCAGGCCATTCTGAAACTCATATGTTTGGGGGACAGGCCCCACACCGCACAGGAGTTGTGGCGGGGTATAGAACAACAGACCGACGAGTGGTTGCTGCCGGTGAGCCTCAAGCCCGGCCTGGTGGTGTGCGATAATGGGCGAAATCTCGTTGCAGCTCTGGGACTAGCCGGTTTGACGCACATCCCTTGCCTGGCGCATGTGCTGAATTTGGTGGTGCAGAAGTTCATTCGCAACTACCCCGACATGTCAGAGCTGCTGCATAAAGTGCGGGCCGTCTGTTCGCGCTTCCGGCGTTCACACCCTGCCGCTGCTCGCCTGTCTGCGCTACAGCGTAACTTCGGCCTTCCCGCTCACCGCCTCATATGCGACGTGCCCACCAGGTGGAACTCCACCTTGCATATGCTGGACAGACTGTGCGAGCAGCAGCAGGCCATAGTGGAGTTTCAGCTGCAGCACGCACGGGTCAGTCGCACTGCGGATCAGACCCACTTCACCACCAATGACTGGGCCTCCATGCGAGACCTGTGTGCCCTGTTGCGCTGTTTCGAGTACTCCACCAACATGGCCAGTGGCGATGACGCCGTTATCAGCGTTACAATACCACTTCTATGTCTCCTTGAGAAAACACTTAGGGCGATGATGGAAGAGGAGGAGGAAGAGGAGGAAGAGGGGTCATTTTTAGCACTTTCAGGCCAGTCTCTTCAAAGTGACTCAGAGGGAGGTTTTTTGCAACACCAGAGGCCATGTACAAATGTGGCCAGACAGGGCCCACTACTGGAGGACGAGGAGGACGAGGATGAGGAGGATGAGGATGAAGCATGTTCACAGCGGGGTGGCACCCAAAGATGCTCGGGCCCATCACTGGTGCGTGGCTGGGGGGAAACACAGGACGATGACGATACGCCTCCCACAGAGGACAGCTTGTCCTTACCTCTGGGCAGCCTGGCACACATGAGCGACTACATGCTGCAGTGCCTGCGCAACGACAGCAGAGTTGCCCACATTTTATCGTGTGCGGACTACTGGGTTGCCACCCTGCTGGATCCCCGGTACAAAGACAATGTGCCCACCTTACTTCCTACACTGGAGCGTGATAGGAAGATGCGCGAGTACAAGCGCACGTTGGTAGACGCGCTACTGAGAGCATTCCCAAATGTCACAGGGGAACCAGTGGAAGCCCAAGGCGAAGGCAGAGGAGGCGCAAGAGGTCGCCAACTCAGCTGTGTCACGGCCAGCTCCTCTGAGGGCAGGGTTAGCATGGCAGAGATGTGGAAAAGTTTTGTCACCACGCCTCAGCTAACTGCACCACCACCTGATACGGAACGTGTTAGCAGGAGGCAACATTTCACTAACATGGTGGAACAGTACCTGTGCACACCCCTCCACGTACTGACTGATGGTTCGGCCCCATTCAACTTCTGGGTCTCCAAATTGTCCACGTGGCCAGAGCTAGCCTTTTATGCCTTGGAAGTGCTGGCCTGCCCGGCGGCCAGCGTTTTGTCTGAACGTGTATTCAGCACGGCAGGGGGCGTCATTACAGACAAACGCAGCCGCCTGTCTACAGCCAATGTGGACAAGCTGACGTTCATAAAAATGAACCAGGCATGGATCCCACAGGACCTGTCCATCCCTTGTGCAGATTAGATATTAACTACCTCCCCTTAACAATATATTATTCTACTCCAGGGCACTTCCTCATTCAATACTATTTTTAATTTCATTTTACCATTATATTGTGGGGCAACCCAAAGTTGAATGAACCTCTCCCCTGTCTGGGTGCCGGGGCCTAAATGTGTGACAGTGGCCTGTTCCAGTGGTGGGTGACGTGAAGCCTGATTCTCTGCTATGACATTAAGACAGATTCTGTGCTGACATGAGTCCAGATTCTCTGTTACGGGACCTCTCTCCTCTGCCTGGGTGCCTGGGCCTAAATGTGTGACAGTGGCCTGTTCCAGTGGTGGCTGACGTGAAGCCTGATTCTCTGCTATGACATGAAGACAGATTCTGCGCTGACATAAGGCCAGATTCTATGTTACGGGACCGCTCTCCTCTGTCTGGGTGCCGGGGCCTAAATGTGTGACAGTGGCCTGTTCCAGTGGTGGGTGACGTGATGCCTGATTCTCTGCTATGACATGAAGACAGATTCTGTGCTGACATAAGGCCAGATTCTCTGTTACAGGACCTCTCTCCTCTGTCTGGGTGCTGGGGCCTAAATGTGTGACAGTGGCCTGTTCCAGTGGTGGGTGACGTGAAGCTTGATTCTCTGCTATGACATGAAGACTGATTCTGTGCTGACATAAGGCCAGATTCTCTGTTACGGGACCTCTCTCCTCTGCCTGGGTGCCTGGGCCTAAATGTGTGACAGTGGCCTGTTCCAGTGGTGGGTGACGTGATGCCTGATTCTCTGCTATGACATGAAGACAGATTCTGTGCTGACATAAGGCCAGATTCTCTGTTACAGGACCTCTCTCCTCTGTCTGCGTGCCGGGGCCTAAATGTGTGACAGTGGCCTGTTCCAGTGGTGGGTGACGTGAAGCTTGATTCTCTGCTATGACATGAAGACTGATTCTGCGCTGACATAAGGCCAGATTCTCTGTTACGGGACCTCTCTCCTCTGCCTGGGTGCCTGGGCCTAAATGTGTGACAGTGGCCTGTTCCAGTGGTGGGTGACGTGATGCCTGATTCTCTGCTATGACATGAAGACAGATTCTGCGCTGACATAAGGCCAGATTCTCTGTTACGGGACCTCTCTCCTCTGCCTGGGTGCCTGGGCCTAAATGTGTGACAGTGGCCTGTTCCAGTGGTGGGTGACGTGATGCCTGATTCTCTGCTATGACATGAAGACAGATTCTGTGCTGACATAAGGCCAGATTCTCTGTTACAGGACCTCTCTCCTCTGTCTGGGTGCCGGGGCCTAAATGTGTGACAGTGGCCTGTTCCAGTGGTGGGTGTCGTGAAGCTTGATTCTCTGCTATGACATGAAGACTGATTCTGCGCAGACATAAGGCCAGATTCTCTGTTACGGGACCTCTCTCCTCTGCCTGGGTGCCGGGGCCTAAATGTGTGACAGTGGCCTGTTCCAGTGGTGGGTGACGTGAAGCCTGATTCTCTGCTATGACATGAATACAGATTCTGCGCTGACATAAGGCCAGATTCTCTGTTACGGGACCGCTCTCCTCTGTCTGGGTGCCGGGGCCTAAATGTGTGACAGTGGCCTGTTCCAGTGGTGGGTGACGTGAAGCCTGATTCTCTGCTATGACATGAATACAGATTCTGCGCTGACATAAGGCCAGATTCTCTGTTACGGGACCTCTCTCCTCTGTCTGGGTGCCGGGGCCTAAATGTGTGACAGTGGCCTGTTCCAGTGGTGGGTGACGTGATGCCTGATTCTCTGCTATGACATGAAGACAGATTCTGCGCTGACTTAAGGCCAGATTCTCTGTTACGGGACCGCTCTCCTCTGTCTGGGTGCCGGGGCCTAAATGTGTGACAGTGGCCTGTTCCAGTGGTGGGTGACGTGAAGCCTGATTCTCTGCTATGACATGAATACAGATTCTGCGCTGACATAAGGCCAGATTCTCTGTTACGGACCCTCTCTCCTCTGCCTGGGTGCCTGGGCCTAAATGTGTGACAGTGGCCTGTTCCAGTGGTGGGTGACGTGATGCCTGATTCTCTGCTATGACATGAAGACAGATTCTGCGCTGACATAAGGCCAGATTCTCTGTTACGGGACCTCTCTCCTCTGCCTGGGTGCCTGGGCCTAAATGTGTGACAGTGGCCTGTTGCAGTGGTGGGTGACGTGATGCCTGATTCTCTGCTATGACATGAAGACAGATTCTGTGCTGACATAAGGCCAGATTCTCTGTTACAGGACCTCTCTCCTCTGTCTAGGTGCCGGGGCCTAAATGTGTGACAGTGGCCTGTTCCAGTGGTGGGTGACGTGAAGCTTGATTCTCTGCTATGACATGAAGACAGATTCTGCGCTGACATAAGGCCAGATTCTCTGTTACGAGACCGCTCTCCTCTGTCTGGGTGCCGGGGCCTAAATGTGTGACAGTGGCCTGTTCCAGTGGTGGGTGACGTGAAGCCTGATTCTGTGCTATGACATGAAGCCAGATTCTGCGCTGACATGAAGCCAGATTCTCTGCTATGGCAAGAAGAGACTGATTCTCTGCTGACATGAAGCCAGATTCTTTGCTATGGCATGAAGAGACTGATTCTCTGCTGACGTGAAGCCAGATTCTCTGCTATGGGACCTCTGTCCAATTGATATTGGTTAATTTTTATTTTTTTAATTTTAATTTTAATTCATTTCCCTATCCACATTTGTTTGCAGGGGATTTACCTACATGTTGCTGCCGTTTGCAGCCCTCTAGCTCTTTCCTGGGCTGTTTTACAGCCTTTTTAGTGCCCAAAAGTTCGGGTCCCCATTGACTTCAATGGGGTTCGGGTTCGGGACGAAGTTCGGGTCGGGTTCGGATTCCGAACCCGAACATTTACGGGAAGTTCGGCCGAACTTCTCGAACCCGAACATCCAGGTGTTCGCTCAACTCTACTCGGGAGTAATCCCCACTTTAATTCCTAAGTAAGTTATGTAAGATCTCGCAATAGGTATACCCCCCATTTCATCACCTGACACCCTCTGCCCTCCACCCTTTAAAAATAGTATCTCGCTTTTTGATTTATTAATCTTTAACCCTGAAAGAAGGCCGAACTCCTCTAGTGCATCCATAATCCTCCCAAAATCCCTTTGAGGGTCAGATAGGAAAAGCAAGATATCATCGGCAAACAACGCCGTACGCAGTTGTTTCTTGCCCACCTCCAAGCCTTCAAAGAAATCTCCTGAATCAAGCCATCTAGACAAGGGCTCTATGGCCAAGTCAAACAGGAGAGGAGACAAGGGGCATCCCTGCCTAGTTCCCCTTTCTAACAGAAAAGAGTCAGATATACATCCCCCTGTACAAACCCTTGCCTTTGGACCTAAATATAACCCATCTAATAGAGTGCGGAACAATCCCGTAATACCCGCTGAATCCAAAGCTAGACCCAGCCATCTCCAATTAATGCTATCGAAAGCCTTTTCCGCATCTAGAGTGAGGATGGCTGGGTCTCGCCCCCGGTACTCCGCCCTGCCAGTCACAGAGAAGGCCAACAATACTTTTCTCAAATTAGTGACAGCCGCTCTACCTTTAATAAACCCAACCTGTGCGGGGGAGATCAAAGAGGGAAGAACCGATGCCAACCTATTGGCAAGCAATTTTGAAATGATCTTGATGTCATGGTTGATCAGGGATATTGGCCTATAAGATGCTAAATCCTCCGGATCTTTCCCAGCTTTATGGAGTAACGTTATATACGCTGTGTTCATATGTTCTGACAACGGAGTCCCCTCCACTATGGAAGAATACAGTGTCGTCAAATAAGGCACCACCTGAGCATCTAATGCTTTATAAAAGACCGCCGTTTACCCGTCTGGGCCTGGGGCTTTACCGGAAGGAAATGACTTTATAGTTGCTTGGACCTCAACTGCTGTCAAAGGGGCATTCAAAACATCCAACTGTTCCACTGTCAGAGTTGGCAAGGACATATGCTCAAAGAAAGCTTTCCCCTCTTCCACCCTATCCCCGGTATTCTGATAAAATGCTGCCATATACCGTTCAAACAATTTATTGATCTGTTGTGGTCTGTGCTCCCTGGTCCCATCCCCTTTCCTCACCACCTGGATATGATTCAGAGGACGTCTACCTTTAGCTAAAGAAGCTAACAGCTTCCCTTACTTATTGCCAAATCTATGCAACCTGGCCTCCATATGAGACCTCTTCGAAATCTCTATTTTCTCTGCCCATACATTGAAGTCTCTCTTAGCCGAGATCCAGCGTTCTTTAGTATTCTGGGTCTGGGCCAAGAGAAAGTTGCTATAGGCTTCCCTTAAACATGTACTTGCCTTCTCATACTGACTCCTGGCTATTTTCCTAATGGAGGACACATACGCCATCAACCTTCCCCTCAATATGGCTTTGGCCGTTTCCCAAAATAATACCGGATCATTCACATGCTGCCCATTGTCATCAACAAATTCCATCCACCATCCTTTCAGTAATTTTACAAATTCAGCATCCTTCACCAGGTAATTAGGAAATCTCCATATATATTCCCCTCCCCCCTTGTACACTTCCCTGATATCCATTAGGAGAGGTGAATGATCCGATATTACCATATCCCCTATAGCAATGTCGGTTACTCTATGCACAATAGCTGCCGATACAAAAAAATTATCAATTCTCGACCAACTCTTGTGCACATGAGAATAGTGAGTAAACTCCCGACCTTGGGGGTTGGAGACCCTCCACATATCTCTGAGAGACAACGACTCGGCAAAGTCCCCCAGAGGATTATAACGACAACTCTCACTAGTAGTCCTCCTATCCTCGTGCTGATTCATTACGGCGTTAAAATCACCCCCTAGTACTTTTACACCGTGTGTATCTTGCAACAGTCTAGTACATAAGGAATCAAGGAAGGCTTTCTGGCCCATATTGGGTGCATAAATGTTGTAAAGGCTAATGTCCCCAAACAGGCCAGAAATGTGCAAACGTAACACCCTGCCTGCATCGTCCGCAGTAACTGAGTGCACAGTATGTGACAAGTGACGGCTTATCAAAACTAAAACCCCTGCTTTTCTGTCCACCGCCGCAGAGCCATATACCTCCCCAACCCATAACTTCTTCATCCTATGGAAGTCCGCCGCCGCCAGGTGGGTCTCCTGCAACAAGGCAATATCAGCCTTCAATCTGCGCAAGTGTCTCAGAATTTTCATACGCTTATTAGGAGATTTCAACCCCTTTACATTCCATGAGATAATTCTCATAAATGGAATAGTTACGTAAGACCCACCTGACGGCAGAGAACCCCTCCCCACCTTGCTGTTATATCTTGAATATTATTCAAAGAAGCACGGCCTCCCAGCCCGACAGCACTCCATTTATCATCATACATTGATTGCACATAGACTGCCCTATAACATAAAATAATAAACCACATAGGAACTATGGTTAAGCAATATAAGTAAACTAAAAAGAACCACATATAAAACACAATTAGTTGTAGAACTCCCTTTTTTCTAGTATTAGACGCTCACCACCACCGCCTATTAGCAGGCACATACCAGAGTCTACTGGCATTGTAAAAGTCACTGTGAATACTTCTGTCATAGCTAACATGAAATAAACTCCCTTCCCCCTCCCCCAAAGCCATGAAGATAATATCCAGTATTCAGAACATAACCTGACATTGACATCACAGTCCACCCGTCTGCCGTGCGAAATTTGCTCCCGAAGATTTTGGAATCGTATTCATCCTCTGTGGAAGAGACGAGGAGATTGTATGAACCCGGTGCCAGCCATTATCTCCCTGTCGTATGGAAGTAACTCGACGATCCTCCTCAATATCAGCAGCTCCCGGACCACGGTTCACTTGGTTCCGCATAAATTCTTCCGCTTCCACTGGATCCGTGAACTGTTTAGCGCCACCATCCGACAACTGTATGCGTAGAATAGCAGGATATGCTAGCTGAAATCTTGTTCCGTTTTTGTAGAGGCTAGAGCAAACAGGCCCAAAAGCCCTCCGTTTACGCGCCACTTCTGCGGAGTAATCAGCAAAAAGTAGCACCTTTGACCCTCTCAGTATTAACGGCCCCCTTCTTGCTCGGTAGGCCCGCAGAATGTCCTCTTTGTCAGAGTAGTCTAAGTATTTGCAAATCGCCTGCCTTGGCCTTTGGTCTGTTCTGGTGTTAGCAGACGAGCCTTGGTTCTTCCATGGACCTACTCTATGAGCCCTTTCCACTTTTCTTCTTCCGCCCTGAAGCCCCAAGGCCTGAGGCAATTCCAATTCAAAAACTCGGCGAAGTTCTATCACCGGTACCGATTCAGGCACCCCAATCAAACGCAAATTGCTGCGTCTGGACCTGTTTTCAAGGTCCTCAATGCGGTCATTTAATTTCTCCGCCAGTAGATGTAAATCCCGCATCCTCTGTGCGGTATCTGATGCCTCCTCCTCCATGCAGGCCACCCGTTGTTCCACCTCAGATACCCTATGGTCTTGTAAGTCCACCTCCTCCTTAAGCTTATTCAGTGCAGCTTGCAGGGTGGCAGATAGAGAAGCTATAATATCGGGGGCTAGCTGTTTCGCCACTTCAATGGCCAGAGTTTTCACATCAATCGCCTTACCAGCGCTTTCAAACAAATCCAGCTGCGTGTCAGCCATCTGGGGATCTTGTTCCTCAGGAGACGCCGGTTTCGGTGAGGGGGGAGGAAGCGGCGCCATCTTTAGAGAAGTTCCGCTTGCACTATCAGCGTCGGCTGCCGTCTGAGTAGAAGTTTTCTGCCCACTTCTTAGCAGGTAACGCTCCATACACCCTTCAGGGCTCCACTCCGCCAGAAGCAGCCCTCTCACAGCTCCAAGCTGGCCGATGTTAGCAGATGTATTTGGCGGCGGTACGGAGCAGCAGTCTCCAGCGTCCTCACATACTAGCGCCGGAATCGGAAGTCAGGAGGTTTTAATATCTGGTATGTGTTGCATATCTTGTGGCCAAGGTTCACCGGGTTTTCCACCATTAGTATCTTCACAGCATAGACAATTGCCTTCAGATGACCCCAAAGATAAAAGTCTAAGGGGGTCAGATCGGGAGACCTTGGGGGCCATTCAACTGGCCCACGACGACCAATCCACTTTCCAGGAAACTGTTCATCTAGGAATGCTCGGACCTGACACCCATAATGTGGTGGTGCACCATCTTGCTGGAAAAAATCAGGGAACGTGCCAGCTTCAGTGCATAAAGAGGGAAACACATCATCATGTAGCAATTTCGCATATCCAGTGGCCAGTTGAATGGCCCCCAAGGTCTCCCGATCTGACCCCCTTAGACTTTTATCTTTGGGGTCATCTGAAGGCAATTTTCTATGCTGTAAACATACGAGATGTGCAGCACCTGAAACTACGGATACTGGAAGCCTGTGCTAGCATTTCTCCTGCGGTGTTGCTATCAGTGTGTGAAGAGTGGGAGAAGAGGGTTGCATTGACAATCCAACACAATAGGCAGCACATTGAACACATTTTATAAGTGGTCAGAAACTTGTAAATAACTCATAAAAGAATAAAGTTATGTTAAAACCAAGCACATCATTGTTTTTCTTGTGAAATTCCCAATAAGTTTGATGTGTCACATGACCCTCTTCCTATTGAAAAAACAAAAGTTGGATTCAAAATGTCCGACTTCAAAATGACCGCCATGGTCACCACCCATCTTGAAAAGTTTCCCCCCTCACATATACTAATGTGCCACAAACAGGAAATTAATATCACCAACCATTCCCATTTTATTAAGGTGTATCCATATAAATGGCCCACCCTGTATTTCTGGAGGGTAATAATATAACAGGCTATAGTTACTAAAGAGGGGTCGTTGATCCAGGAAGTTATTTTGATTGCCTGATTGGAGTCGGGAAGGCATTTTTTCCCCCTTAAGTGGGGAAAAGTGGGTTCTACCTCACAGTTTTTTTTTTGCCTTCCTCTGGATCAACTTGCAGGATAACAGGCCGAACTAAATGGACAGAGGTCTTTTTTTCAGCCTTATAAACTATGTTATACAGCGGTTTTTAAGACAAGTTCCATTCAGAACAAAGAAGTTGAGTGCACATGCTCAGCGTAATTTTTCAAAACAGATAAAATGTTAATGTAGGTCTCCTTTAAAAAGGACAAGTGAGTATGTGTATAACATCTCTCCACTGCTGACACTGTAGATGTCTTGATTTTAAGATGTAACGTATAGTGAACTTTATTTCTTACAATTTTCTAATACAAGATTTTAAATGCACAGTGCTGCCATCTTCTCACACACTTTCATTGTTTGGTACCATATGCTTTTTCCTGGTTTTCCTTGTTGCTTATATCATAATACTTTAATTCCAGTATCTAACTATTTTATACAGTGTTTAACAGCTTTAGATATTGTTAGATAGGAAATAGTAGGTGGAAATAGAAACAAGAATTACTACATTAACTCCAGATGGAGCAAGATGGGAATTCCCTTTTGGAAAATTTGACTTTGGAATAACTGATTTCTAGTCCAAGTTGTTCTTGGAACTAAGAGTCTCTAAAGGAGAACAACCAACGCTCTAATGGATATCTTAATAATACTGCTCTGGAAAATCCATTATACACAAAGTAAAACAGACAAAAGTGGCATGCTGACACGTATATACGTACAAATGTACTATATGAAGCCAATATCATATTGATTAGCAAACTGTATAATATTTTATTATGCAATAGTAATTATTTTATTTTTACTTGAAATCACTGGTTAATGTAAATCAGCACTGTAATAAAAAAATAAAATAAAATAAAAAACTGAATTGTAAAGTAAGGCTTATAATGGTTATTATACACCCATCTCATACTATCTACTGGATTGGTACAGAGTACAAAAGGGAAATTTGTCATGAACGCAACCTGCATCTAATGACTGGGGTTTGGCCTCGTACATAGCAGACCCATACAGAAATATAGGGAGTGTTTCTAGCTCCACTCTAAAGAACCATGGACACTTATTTTAGTGGAGAATAACTCAGTATAATGAGATCTTATAATTGTGTAGCCATTTTATCTGTTAGTCTGTTGACCATACACTGCGTGCAGAATTATTAAGCAAATTAGTATTTTGACCACATCATCCTCTTTATGCATGTTGTCTTACTCCAAGCTGTATAGGCTCGAAAGCCTACTACCAATTAAGCATATTAGGTGATGTGCATCTCTGTAATGAGAAGGGGTGTGGTCTAATGACATCAACACCCTATATTAGGTGTGCATAATTATTAGGCAACTTCCTTTCCTTTGGCAAAATGGGTCAAAAGAAGGACTTGACAGGCTCAGAAAAGTCAAAAATAGTGAGATATCTTGCAGAGGGATGTAGCACTCTTAAAATTGCAAAGCTTCTGAAGCGTGATCATCGAACAATCAAGCGTTTCATTCAAAATAGTCAACAGGGTCGCAAGAAGCGTGTGAAAAAACCAAGGCGCAAAATAACTGCCCATGAACTGAGAAAAGTCAAGCGTGCAGCTGCCAAGATGCCACTTGCCACCAGTTTGGCCATATTTCAGAGCTGCAACATCACTGGAATGCCCAAAAGCACAAGGTGTGCAATACTCAGAGACATGGCCAAGGTAAGAAAGGCTGAAAGACGACCACCACTGAACAAGACACAAACTGAAACGTCAAGACTGGGCCAAGAAATATCTCAAGACTGATTTTTCTAAGGTTTTATGGACTGATGAAATGAGAGTGAGTCTTGATGGGCCAGATGGATGGGCCCATGGCTGGATTGGTAAAGGGCAGAGAGCTCCAGTCCGACTCAGACGCCAGCAAGGTGGAGGTGGAGTACTGGTTTGGGCTGGTATCATCAAAGATGAGCTTGTGGGGCCTTTTCGGGTTGAGGATGGAGTCAAGCTCAACTCCCAGTCCTACTGACAGTTTCTGGAAGACACCTTCTTCAAGCAGTGGTACAGGAAGAAGTCTGCATCCTTCAAGAAAAACATGATTTTCATGCAGGACAATGCTCCATCACACGCGTCCAAGTACTCCACAGCGTGGCTGGCAAGAAAGGGTATAAAAGAAGAAAATCTAATGACATGGCCTCCTTGTTCACCTGATCTGAACCCCATTGAGAACCTGTGGTCCATCATCAAATGTGAGATTTACAAGGAGGGGAAACAGTACACCTCTCTGAACAGTGTCTGGGAGGCTGTGGTTGCTGCTGCACGCAATGTTGATGGTGAACAGATCAAAACACTGACAGAATCCATGGATGGCAGGCTTTTGAGTGTCCTTGCAAAGAAAGGTGGCTATATTGGTCACTGATTTGTTTTTGTTTTGTTTTTGAATGTCAGAAATGTATATTTGTGAATGTTGAGATGTTATATTGGTTTCACTGGTAAAAATAAATAATTGAAATGGGTATATATTTGTTTTTTGTTAAGTTGCCTAATAATTATGCACAGTAATAGTCACCTGCACACACAGATATCCCCCTAAAATAGCTAAAACTAAAAACAAACTAAAAACTACTTCCAAAAATATTCAGCTTTGATATTAATGAGTTTTTTGGGTTCACTGAGAACATGGTTGTTGTTCAATAATAAAACTAATCCTCAAAAATACAACTTGCCTAATAATTCTGCACTCCCTGTATATTAAACAATTCATTAAGCAAATCTGTTTCTTATGCATTTTCCTAATCACAACTTAAGTGTTTTTTAACACCTTGGGATAATTTATTTCCTAAGTTTAGAAAGGAATGAGAAATACATAGTTAATGTATGCAGTCCAGAAACAAGCTGTCCGTCTGAAACAGAATAAGAAATTACACATGCTGTGCTATTCAGGACTACAATGAAGACATATTGGGAGCATAAACATACCAATTGAAATACAGCAGAGAACTTGCGTTGTTGCCCAGAAATGGTACTCTGCATATATGCAAAATTTCGATGCCAGCTGCAATTTAGGTACTTAACTACATTTTATTTGTCTCACCTTAGGGAATGATGGGAGTAGAAGGCTTACCTGGTTCGCCTGGAATATATGGACCAAAGGTAACACTATATTAGTTATCTTATTTTTAACTGAAGGCTGTACCCCTTGATGTATTAACATGTTGTTGGGCCATCTTGACATTAAAGGGGTTGTCTCACATCAGCAAATGGCATTTATCATGTACAGAAAGTTAATACAAGGCACTTACTAATGTATTGTGATGGTCTATATTGCTCCTTTGCTGGCTTGATCAATTTTTCCATCACATTATAAAGTTCTCCTTTCCATGCAATCCAGCAGTGGTGGTTGTGCTTATACATTATAAAAAAAAGTGTTGGCCTCTCTGGTGGCTGGTACCATAGGAGCACACATAGGCTGTCACTTTTTCCTATAGTGTGCAAGCACGGCCACCAATGCTGGATTACAGGGTGATCATAACCATGGAAGCGACTAGTGTATAATGTGATGGAAAAATGAATCCAGCCAACAAAGGAGGCAATATGGACAATAACAATAAAATGCCATTTGATGAAGTGAGACAACCCCTTTAAGGTTATTAGAGCTGCACTTCTGCCAGTGATCATGTGGACAGTGCAGTCAACCCTGTGATCATGGTGTGAACACTATGGAGCTAGCCTTGAGCCTGATGATGTTCCCAAGGTTGTGTCTTGTAAATGCCTATTTTAAGGGAACAGTGGTATGCACAGGCACATTATGCTGGAATGTAAAGGTAGTATGGCTAAAAGCATTTTTCTGTAAACCGTATATAAATATATATATATATATTAGTGGACTTCGATCTGAATTTTAGGATAAATTCAATTCGCTGCAAAGCCAAATTTCCTCATGCTTTGTGTTAATGAATTGATTTAACCTGAAATGGTGTTAAAAAAAATTATGCTTACCTCATCCAATTGCTTGTGAAGTAATTCATCACAAAGCAATTTTTTTTTGTAAAATTCGGCGAGGCAGCTGAATTGAATTTTTTAATTTACATTATTAACCTGTTCAATTCACACCACTCTCCACCATTTTTCTGGAGAGATGATTTGCTGTACATATGTGTGACCACTGTAGCCAATCAGTGATCTTAGCAGTTATGTTTTGTACTTGTTAGCATCACTTCTGAGGCCATTGATGCAGCTCTAATGTTGATATACAGTATCATATCTCCAGGAAATGAAAAAAAGAAAAAAAGTAAAAAAACAAACACCATGTAGTACGACTAGAGCATCAGCAATGGAGTATTCCCATTCTCCCCATTGACTGATATGGAGAACAGAGCAGGGAAAGTGGTGGCTGGAGTACCCCGGGTTTCCCCAGATCCGGCCACGACCAAGTGCTCTCCCCGTGGAAATTAATGATTACCATTAAGCGGCCACCGTACCCATTCACTTCTATTGGCCTGACGAAAATAGTCAAGCCAGTGCTCAGCTATTTTTGGCAACCTCATAGAAATGAATGGAGAACAGATTCGCATACGCAGCGTGCCCTCCACCACTTTCAAGGCTTCATTCTCTGTGTAGGTGCGGGTCCCAGAGGTGGGACCTAGCGATGCCCCCATTGTCTGAGATGGGAAAACCCCTTTAACAAGTAAGTAAGAAGTCTGCATTTCTTTTTTTTCGTACAGGTATGACATTAGAAGCCTGCAATTGTATGGAGTGTGCTGAGGCAAAGAGCGTGCTCCATACGTGGTGGGTCCTGGTTGTATTATTACAATAACAGGGAATGACCACTCAGATGGTGCATTCAATCCGACAAAAATATATAAACAATAAAAATATAAACATATTAGGTATCACCGCCTCTGAAAATGTCTAAACTATTAAAATATATATTTTTTAATTTCCTGTGCGGTCACAGGAAAAAAAAAATCAAAAACACGAGATTTGCAGTTTTTTTGGTCATCTTCTCCGCCCCAAAAATTTAATTAGGGCTTATGCACATAAACATATTTTCTTTCCGCCTCCGTTCAGTTTTTTTTGTGGACCGTATGCGTAACCATCCACTTCAATGGGTCTGCAATAACAACGGAAGGTACTCCGTGTGCATTCCGTTTCCGTATTTCTGTTCCGCAAAAAAGTAGTGCATGTCCTATTATTGTCCGCAAATCACGGTCCGAGGCCCCATTTAAGTCAATCGGTCTGCAAAAAATACGGAACGCAAACGGAACACATCCGTATGCCATCCGTATTTCATCCGTATTTTGCAGATCCATACTGTAGAAATGCTATGCCCAGCCATTTTGCTCATGTGTTTGGTGATTAATAAGTTACTGTTTCCGATACACAAAAAACAGATTGCATACGGAAACCATACGGATATGTTTTGTGGAATAACGGCACGGAAGAGGACTTAAATCAGAGAAAAAAAAACTTCAGATACGGAACAACGGATCAGTGAAAAACGGACCACAAAACAACAACGATCCTGTGCAAGAGCCCTAACAGTGATCAAAAAGTCATACATACCACAAAAACGGTAGCAATAAAAACTACAGTTTGTTCCACAAAACACAAGCCCTCATACAGTTCTATAGACTGAAAAAGAATAAAAAGTTATGTCTGTCAGAAAATGGTGATGCAAAGAAACTTTTGATTATTTTCAATTTTTTTTTTTTTTTAGTAATTAAACTAAATAAAAACTAGGCAAGTTTGGTATCACCATAATCATATTCAGCTGCAGAATAAGGACGTCATGTCATTTTTAGTGCTCAGTGAACTCCATGATGTCAAAACCCCCAATAAACTTGGCAGAGTTGTGTGGTGTATTTTTTTTCAATTTTACCATAAAAAATGCCTCTTGTCCTAAAACAAGCCCTGATATGGCTATGTGAACAGAAAAATAAAAAAAAGTTATAGCTATTGGAACGCGGGGAGAAAAAATGAAATAAAAAATGCATGAGGAAGTAGTTTCTAACACAGACATGTTTGGAGAGGTGGCAGGCCCTCTTCAAATATCAAAATGCAATCTACAGAAAGTAAAATCTATTTCACATTGACTTTGCAATAGTTGATTAAACAAAAATGTGCATTTGGCAGAAACCATTTCCACTAGGCAAATCTTTTAACTGTCTACCAGCTCTTGACATCCAATTTTTTGCCTTTTTTCTCAAATATTTTAATCCATTTTATTCAGAGGATCTCTTTCCCCTTTCCTATACTTTTTGGCCTAAAAATTTAATTCCATTCCTTCAACTCTTATTTCTTCACGAATATTCAATTATTTTATGCTTGTTCAATTTCTTAATAAATAGAATGAAGTGTGTGCAATGTGCATCAGTTTGTGTGGAATGCAACATAAGCATGGCCAGGTTTTATATATGAATTATAAAAAAAAATGGCACAGAATAAGTGCTATAAATTTTGCAAATGTAAAAATGAATGTTTGTGATGTCTATTTCAACAAATTTATCAAATGTTGCATAGGCAATGACAAATTTATTGTGAAATAGGAAAATATATCCTGTTAGTTTTAACATGTGTTATCCTTAACATGTATAAGTGAATGTATGCCCCATTTCTAACTACTGTGTGTTAGGAAAGTATATCTCTAGTGTTGAGCGGACCCGAACTGTAAAATTCGGGTCAGTACCGAACTTTGCGAGTTCGGGTATCCGGGCCCGAACCCGAACTTTGCTAGAAAAGTTTGGCTTCAAGTTCGTTGTTCGGGCATTTAACCAAGCTTGTTGAAAAGCTGCAGGGCAGCCATTCAACAAGCTTTTAAGCTGTAGGCACTTAGAAGCCATCACAGCCATGCCTACTAATGGCATGGCTGTGATTGGCCGGTGCATCATGTGACCCAGCTTCTATAAAATCTGGATCACATGTAGCACCGCTCATCAGCTCTGAGTATTGCAGGGACAGGAAGCAGGCAGCTTAACTGAGGGAGAGAGAGTTAGGATCTGGCTATTTGTTTTGTGTGTGACCTACAGTATACTGTTTGCTGAATTTTTTGGTGTAATAAAACACAGATTTTTGGATTGAAGTTCGAGAGTGCCGTGACCTTTCCAAAGTCTGTCTACGTTTTTGGGGGGTCCCTGAGGCCGGGATCTGACGCCACGAACACCGCCGCCAGTAGTGAATTGCTTTCAAGTGGTGCTGTCCTACTCAATTTTTTTGACCTACAGTATAAAGATTCTTTGTGGGTGCTATACACCAGCTTTGCACCCCTGACACAGAGATATAATACTAAATCTGACAGTTTATTCTGTGGGTGACCTATAGCGATCTTTTGTGAGCGCAATGAACCATCTTTGCACCCCTGACACAGAAATATAATAATTAATCTGGCTGTTAATCCTTTGTGATTTCAGGTACCCGGGCCCGAACCCAAACTTTGCCGGAAAAGTTTGGGTTCAAGTTCTGTGTTCGGGCATTTAATAAAGCTTGTTGAAAGGCTGAAGGGCAGCCAAACAACAAGCTTTTAAGCTGTAGGCACTTAGAAGTCTTCACAGCCATGCCTACTAATGGCATGGCTGTGATTGGCCGGTGCATCATGTGACCAAGCTTCTATAAAAACTAGATCACATGTAGCACCGCCCATCAGCTCTGAGTATTGCAGGGACAGCTGAACTGAGGGAGAGAGTTAGGAATCTGGCTATTTGTTTTATGGGTAATCTACAGTATAAAGATTTTTTGTGGGTGCAATACACCAGCTTTGCACCCCTGACAAAGATATATAATACTAAATCTGACTGTTAATTCTGTGGTTGACCTATAGCGATCTTTTGTGGGTGCAATGTACCATCTTTGCACCCTTGACAAAGAAATATAATAATTAATCTGGCTGTTAGTTTGGTGGGTGACATATTCCCATTCTTGTTGTGAGGTACATCTGCATTGCATACCTGACAGGGAAATAAATACAGTACATCCATCTGTTAGTTCGGTGGGTGACATGTACCCATTTTTTATCTGAGGTACATCTGCATTGCATACGTGACCAGTCAGTCGGTCAGTACTGAACTTTGCAAATTCGAGTACCCGGGCCCGAACCCGAACTTTGCCGCAAAAGTTTGGGTTCAAGTTCGGTGTTCAGGCATTTAAAGGGAGTCTTTCACCTATACTGACTGTTTTTGAACACTAACACCATTCTCAGCATTATAGTACCCATATGTGAATGCTACTTACTGTTTAGCTGTCCGTCGGTTATTTCCTTCAAAAAACACTTTAATCCAATATTCAAATTAGGTCTGAAGGTGCCCAGGGGCGGCGTTCAAGCGGCCAGTGCCCAGGCCCCTCTTTGCTATTCATATGAAACCTCTCCCCTTTAAACACTCAGGCCGTCCCTAGGTTCTTCTTATTACCGCCTCCCTTCAGTGTGAAATGCCGCATCTGCACCGTGCGCCGCGCCTGCACACAGCATTACCCATTAGGGGCATCGGCATCCGAGCGTTAATTGCACATGCGCTGGCCCCAACATCCCGATCTAGCCGGCGGCTACTTCCGCTGGCTAGATCGGGATGTTGGGGCCAGCTCATGTGCAATAAACGCTCGGATGCCGATGCCCATAATGGGTAATGCTGTGCGCAGGCGCGGCGATCCGGATGCACGTCGCAGGCGCGGCATTTCACACTGAAGGGAGGCGGTAATAAGAAGAACCTAGGGACGGCCTGAGTGTTTAAAGGGGAGGGGTTTCATATGAATAGCGAAGAGGGGCCTGGGCACCGGCCGCTTGAATGCCGCCCCTGGGCACCTTCAGACCTAATTTTAATATTGGATTAAAGTGTTTTTTGAAGAAAATAAGCGACGGACAGCTAAACAGTAAGTAGCATTCACATATGGGTACTATAATGCTGAGAATGGTGTTAGTGTTCAAAAACAGTCAGTATACACTCACCTAAAGAATTTTTAGGAACACCTGTTCTATTTCTCATTAATGCAATTATCTAGTCAACCAATCACATGGCAGTTGCTTCAATGCATTTAGGGGTGTGGTCCTGGTCAAGACAATCTCCTGAACTCTAAACTGAATGTCAGAATGGGAAAGAAAGGCGATTTAAGCAATTTTGAGCGTGGCATGGTTGTTGGTGCCAGACGGGCCGGTCTGAGTATTTCACAATCTGCTCAGTTACTGGGATTTTCACGCACAACCATTTCTAGGGTTTACAAAGAATGGTGTGAAAAGGGAAAAACATCCAGTATGCGGCAGTCCTGTGGGCAAAAATGCCTTGTGGATGCTAGAGGTCAGAGGAGAATGGGCTGACTGATTCAAGCTGATAGAAGAGCAACGTTGACTGAAATAACCACCCGTTACAACCGAGGTATGCAGCAAAGCATTTGTGAAGCCACAACACGCACAACCTTGAGGCGGATGGGCTACAACAGCAGAAGACCCCACCGGGTACCACTCATCTCCACTACAAATAGGAAAAAGAGGCTACAATTTGCACGAGCTCACCAAAATTGGACTGTTGAAGACTGGAAAAATGTTGCCTGGTCTGATGAGTCTCGATTTCTGTTGAGACATTCATATGGTAGAGTCCGAATTTGGCGTAAACAGAATGAGAACATGTATCCATCCTCTGATGGCTACTTCCAGCAGGATAATGCACCATGTCACAAAGCTCAAATCATTTCAAATTGGTTTCTTGAACATGACAATGAGTTCACTGTACTAAAATGGCCCCCACAGTCACCAGATCTCAATCCAATAGAGCATCTTTGGGATGTGGTGGAACAGGAGCTTCGTGCCCTGGATGTGCATCCCTCAAATCTCCATCAACTGCAAGATGCTATCCTATCAATATGGGCCAACATTTCTAAAGAATGCTGTCAGCACCTTGTTGAATCAATGCCACGTAGAATTAAGGCAGTTCTGAAGGCAAAAGGGGGTCCAACACCGTATTAGTATGGTGTTCCTAATAATTCTTTAGGTGAGTGTAGGTGAAAGACTCCTTTTAACAAAACTTGTTGAAAGACTGCAGGGCAGCCAATCAAAAAGCTTTTAAGCAGTAGGCACTTAGAAGCCATCACAGTCATGCCTTCTAATGGCATGGCTGTAATTGGCCGGTGAATCATGTGACCCAGCTTCTATAAAAGCTCTGAGTATTGCAGGGACAGGAAGCAGGCAGCTGAACTGAGGGAGAGAGTTAGGAATCTGACTCTTTATTCTGTGGGTGACCTATAGCAATCTTTTGTGGGTGCAATGAACAGTGACAGTGAAATTGATATAGTTAATTTGTCTGTTAGTTCGGTGGGTGAAATATACACAATTTTTGTGTGAGGTACACCTGCATTGCATACGTGACACTGAAATTTATATAGTTAATCCGTCTGTTAGCTTGGTGGGTGACATATTTCCATTCTTGTTGTGAGATACACCTGCATTGCATACGTGACAGTGAAATTGACATCGTTAATTCGTCTGTTAGTTCGGTGGGTGACATATACCCAATTTTTCTGTGAGGTACACCTGCATTGCATACGTGACAGGGAAATGAATATACTTAATCCGTCTGATAGTATGGTGGGTGACATACCCATTTTTGTCCAAGGTGCACCTGCATTGCATACGTAACATTGAAATTTATATAGTTAATCCGTCTGTTAGATTGGTGGGTGACATATTTCCATTCTTGTTGTGAGGTACACCTGCACTGCATACGTGACAGTGAAATTGATATAGTTAATCTGTCTGTTAGATTGGTGGGTGACATATTCCCATTCTTGTTGTGAGGTACACCTGCACTGCATATCTGACAGAGAAATAAATACAGTTAATTTGTCTGTTAGTTCAGTGGGTGACATATACCCATTTTTGTCCGAGGTGCACCTGCATTGCATACGTGACAGTGAAATTGACATAGTTAATTCGTCTGTTAGTTCGTTGGGTGACATATACCCAATTTTTGTGTGAGGTACACCTGCATTGCATATGTGACAGTGACATTGATATAGTTAATTCATCTGTTTGTTGGATAGGTCAAATATACCTAATTTTTGTGTGAGGTACACCTGCTTTGCATACGTGACAGTGAAATTGACATAGATAATTTATCTGTTAGTTCGGTGGGTGAAATATACCCAATTTTTGTGTGAGGTACACCTGCATTGAATGCGTGACAGTGAATTTGACCTAGTTAATTTGTCTGTTATTTCAATGGGTGAAATATATCCAATGTTTGTGTGAGGTACACCTGCATTACATACGTGACAGAGAAATTAACATAGTTAATCTGTCTGTTAGTTCGGTGGGTGACCTCAAAGAATGAGGAGAGCATCAAATAAGGGACATGGCCCTGGTTGTGGTACTGCTGGTGTTTGTGGAGTTCCTGTTGCAGGGATAGGATGTGGTCTATCTGTGCCAGCTACAAGCCCAAATGATACATCTTCCTCAGGTGCATGTAGATGACAAAAACTTCAGCGTTATTTTGTAGGCCAGAATACCGGTGTGTGAATGGTGAGGCCAGAACAAGTAAAGGCCGTAGTAGATTGGGTGTCTGACAGTGCCTCCAGTTCCTTCACATTGTCTCCCACCCGGTCCCCTGCTGAAAGAGCAGAGTTGGCACCTGCAGCCCATGGGCATCTGTCTTTCACCTCACCCCCTTGCAAATCAGCTAAGCAGTCTGAGCCCCAAGTCATGCAGTAGTCTCTTATGCTTTTTGATGACTCTGGTCGCAGGGTTTCCGTGGGCCATCCACCTAGCCCTGCCCCAGAAGTGGAAGAGATTGAGTGCACAAATGCACAACCACCTATGTTTCAGGATATGGACATGGGAGAACCACCGCAGCACGTCTCTGATAATGACGAAACACAGGTGCCAACTGCTGCAGCTTTCTGCAGTGCGCAGACCGGCAAGGAGGCCAGGGGTGAGGATTGGGTGGAAGATGATGTGGAGGATGATGAGGTCCTAGACCCCACATGGTATCAAGGTCATGCGAGTAACGTGTGCAGTTCGGAGGAAGAGGTGGTGGTCACACAGCGCCAGCCGCACAGCAAAAGAGGAAGCATGGTGCAAAAGCAGATTAGCCGTCCCCTAGCCAGTAAGCCTTCTACTGCCCACCACACCCAGGGACTGAGCAAACCAAAGCCAGCTCCAAGGAGTTCCCTGGCATAGCAGTTCTTCAGACAATGAGCTGACAAAAAGACACAAGTGGTTTGCACGCTGTGCAATCAGTTCCTGAAGTGAGGCATACATGTTCTAAAACTGAGCACCACCTGCATGACCAGGCATCTAAATACAAAGCACGAGCTGCAGTGGAGTAAACACCTCAAAAACCACAAAGATCTCAGGCTCCTCCTGCTCCCTCTTCTGCTGCAGTTTCGGCCTCTTCCTCCACCTCTGGAGTGACAGTGGCACCTGCCACCTAGCAAACAGAGGATGTGGCAGCAATGCCACCATCTCCATCACCATCACCAAGCATCTCCACACTGTCCCATGAAAGCATTCAGCTGTCCATCTCGCAAACACTGGAGAGAAAGAGGAAGTACCCCCCTACCCACCCACGATCCCTGGCCCTGAATGCCAGCATTTAATAATTCCTGGCCTTTGAAATGCTGTCAATTCGTATGGTGGAGATGGAGACTTTTAAAAACCTTATGGCGGTGGCTGTCCCACAGTATGTGGTTCCCAGCCACCACTACTTTTCCAGTCAAGCCATCCCTGCCCTGCACAACCAAGTGGCGGGCAAAATTAAGTGTGCACTGCACAACGCCATCTGTGACAAGGTCCACATAACCACCCATATGTGGACCAGTAAGCATGGGCAGGGACGGTTTATCTCCCTAACTGCACACTGGGTAAATGCAGTGGCGGCTGGGCCTGAGGCGGATTGCAGGACGTTTCTATTTGCCTCCTCCTCCTACTCCACTTCCTCCTCTACCACCTCCTTATCTGGTCAGTGTAACACCTTCACCACCAACTTTAGCACAGCCAGGGGGAAACGAAAGCAGGCAGTTTTGAAACTCATCTGTTTGGGGGAAAACCCCACACCGCGCAGGAGCTGTGGACGGGCATGGAACAACAGACCGATGAGTGGTTGGTACCACTGAGCCTCAAGCCCGGCCTGGTGGTGTGCGATAACGGGCGAAATCTCATAGCAGCTCTGGGCCTAGCCGGTTTGACGCACATCCCTTGCCTGGGGCATGTGCTGAATTTGGTGGCACAGAGGTTCCTGAAGAAATACCCTGATATGTCAGAGCTGCTGCAGAAAGTGTGGGCCGTCTCTTCGCACTTTTGGCATTCTCACACTGCTGCTGCTTGCCTGTCTGCGCTGCAGCGTAACTTCGGCCTTTCAGCTCACCGCCTCATATGCGACGTACCCACAAGGTAGAACTCTACCTTGCACATGCTGGAGAGACTATGCGAGCAGCAGCAGGCGATAGTGGAGTTTCAGCTGCAGCACACACCGGTGAGTCGCTCTGCGGAACAGCACCACTTCACCACCAACGAGTGGGCCTCCATGCGGGACGTGTGTGCCGTGTTGCGCTGTTTCGAATACTCCACCAACATGGCCAGTGCCGATTACGCCGTCCTCAGCGTTACTATCCCACTTCTATGTCTCCTTGAAAAAACACTTTGGGCGATGATGGAAGAGGATGTGGCACAGGAGGAAGAGGAGGAGGAAGAGGGATCATTTCCACGGTTATCAGGCTAGTCATTCACAAGTGGCTCGGAGGGTGTGTTCCTGCATTATCATAGGCCAGGTACACAACTGTCCAGCCTGGGCACAGTTGTGGAAGATGTGGAGGAGGAGGATGATGAGGAGGAGGTACCATGTTCACAGCAGGGTGGCACCCAAAGCAGCTCTAGGGCATCACTGGAGCATGGCTGGGGGGATACAGAGGACACAGATGATACACCTCCCACAGAGGACAGCTTGTCATCGCCTCAGGGCAGCCTGGCACACATTAACGAGTACATGCTGCATTGCCTGCTCAACGACCGCCGAGTTGCCCACATTCTAACCAGTGCTGTTTACTGGGTGGCCACGCTGCTTCATCCCCGCTACAAGGACAAAGTGCCATCCTTAATTCTATCACTGGAGCCTGATAGGAAGATGCGCAAGTACAAGCGCACGCTTGTAGACGCGCTGCTGATGGCATTCCCACCTGACAGCTGGGGCTCAGTGGAAGCACAAGGCGAAGGTAGAGGAGGAGGAAGAAGTCGCCAACACAGCTGGGGCATCGCCAGCACCTCAGAAGGAAGGGTTAGCATGGCCTAAATGTGGAAAAGCTTTGTCAGCACGCTACAACAACCAGCACCACCAGCTGATATGGAACGTCTTAGCAGGAGGCAGCATTTCAGCAACATGGTGGAACAGTACATGTGCACACACCTACACGTACTGACTGATGGGTCTGCCCCCTTCAAATTCTGGGTCTCCAAATTGGGCACATAGCCTGAGCTTGCCATTTACGCCTTGGAAGTGCTGGCCTGTCCTGTGGCCAGTGTATTATCTGAACGTGTGTTTAGCACGGCAGGGGGGGTGATCACAGACGAGCGCAGTCGCCTGTCCATAGCCAATGTGGACAAGCTCACATTCATTAAAATGAACCAGGCATGGATCCCACAGGACTTGTCTGTACCTTGTGCTGAGTAGACAAGTATAACGGCCTTACCCAGCCATTGTTATACTCCATTTCCCAATGTTTTGTGGTCTTCCCAAATAAAAAATAAAAAAGAAAGAAAAAAGAAAAAAAGAAAACTCTGTTGCCTGGCTATCTCTTCCTCCTCCACTACGCTTCCACCTGCACTGCCACGTCCACCGCCTCCACAACCTCCTAATCCACTTTGACCTCCGCTTCCTAGTTCAAGATAATTTTTTTTTTCTATTCTATGGTATTTTAATAGATTTCCCTATCCACATTTGTTTGCAAGGCAATTGTCCTGCTCTTACCCCCATTTTGCTTTTTTTTTTTGCAGCCCTCTAGCCCTTACTATGTCTATTTTACAGGCATTTTAGTGCCCCAAAGTTTGGGTACCCATTGACTTCAATGGGGTTCGGGGTCAAGTTCGAGTCCCGAACCCGAACTTTGAGCCGAAATTTGGCCGAACCTGGCGAACCCGGCGAACCCGAACTTCCTGGTGTTCGCTCATCCCTATCTATCTCCCTTTTTCATTTTGCTATGGTATGTTGGATGGAGACAGTCTGTGGAAGGCTATTTTCTGGTTTTGGCAGAGATGTTTGGGCTCAAGTCAGGGCTCTGGCAGAGTCACTCAAGGGCATTCACAGTGTTGTCTATAAGCCTGTGTTGTCTTGGCTGTGTGCTTGGGGGTCATTTATTACACAGAAATATGCCTATATTAGGTATACTTCTTGCATAGATTGCAACACAAAGATCCCTGCTCAGGTCATGTCTAAAAAAGTGGTCGTGGCACAAGCGGGGAATGGGACAGACTAGCAAGCTTATCTCATTTACCATTTTATATGCCCGTTTTAGGAGTAGACAATGGTCTAAATGTAAGACAGCTAGGAAGCTGTCTTACATTTAGAAGCGGCAAGGGTTCTGCCTTATTTATGTGTATGCCGGTCTGAGGTCCAGACCCCTCCGGATCATTAAGAATATTTCTGTACTTTAAAGCTTTCCCTGAACCCTAACCAGTCTCCTTTTTCCAGCCATTGAAAAACACTCCACAGCATGATGCTGCTGCCACCATGCTTAACTGTAGGAATGGTATTGGGAAAGTGTTGAGTAGTGCCTGGTTTCCTCCAAACATGACATTTAGAAATGAGGCCATAAAGTTCAGTTGTGGTTTCATCAGACCAAAGAATTTTGTTTCTCACAGTTTGAGAGTTCTTTAAGTGCTTTTATGCAAATTCCAGATGGCCTTTTTCTGGCCACTTTGCCATAAAGCCTAGATTACTCTAATCAAGGTTTGGAAACATCACAAAGATGATCATGAGAAATGGAAGGCCCCAGAGCAAAATTTCAAGTGTCATGGCAAAGATTAAAAATACTTAAATTTATGTGAAATTTTAGTTTTTCCTTTTTTAATAAATGTACAACCATTTCCAACATTCTGTTTTCACTTTCTCATTATTGAGTATTGAGTGCCAATTGATGTGAGAAAATTAGATTTTTGTCATTATAGCACAAGGGGACAACAATATATAAAAAAAGTGAAAGGGTCTGAAAACTTTACAAATGCTCTGTATCTCTTATCATATGTATGTAGAAGAAGTCAACATCAGTCTAAGGGCTCATTCTAGGGCTGAATTATACTGCCCGATATTTGGGCAGCGCTAGTGCCAATGAATTTATGGCACATCCAACGACTCTCATTTGCAGCAGGCTGATGCAATCTGAATGTCTGAAGAACAATTTCTACCATAGTCATTCCTCCCTCATTAGTTTCTGTTGATTAGCAGCACATGATGAAAAATGCCCATCAGCCATCAAAAGAGCATTTGCTCGTTCATTGGCTGATCAGCTGCTCAATTATATGGGCCAATTATTGGGAACACGCGTTCCTATGAATGCTTGTTCCCAATAATTCCCCCCAAAATTGTGAGGTCTAATAGGGCCCTAATGCCTCCTTGAGATAAATGTACAGTAATGGTTGGTTCTCCTTTTTTAAAAACATGGATGTTGCTTTCCATCTGACACATGGAGGGTGTTAAGCATGCTCTTACTCTAATCCTCATAGAATGATACTGGAGAAAAGACCTGTTTTTGGATTACAAAATCTGTCACCAGCTTTATGCTGTCCTTCAACGTGCACGAAACTTAATTCTGAGAATAAAAAAAAAAAATTCTACTCCCTAGGCATAATGATAGAAAAAAAGGATTTACCGTATTTTTCGCCCCATAAGTGGGAGGAAAATGCCCCTGCATCTTATGGGGCGAATGCTGACAGTTTAGCATCGCTGGACGCGATGTACGGAGCGGGGGCCGGGGGAGGGACTGGGAGGAGGAGCTGGGGGCCGGCAATAGCGGTGGGGCGGTGCAGTCACTGTACTATAGCCCCGCCTCACCGCTCCGGTATACTAATATAAAATATATTATTGAATTAAAAGTCATTAAACCTGCCCCCCTCACTCCTAATAGTACCGTATATGCGAATTTCTTCTGTATAATGCCGGCAGACAGGACGGGCGGGCGGCAGCGTAACTCCCTGATGTCACGTGACTGCGCCGCCTCCTTTATGAATGAAGCAGGCGGCGCAGACAAGTGACGTCACTGAGGGACGCTCCGGCCGCCCGGCCCGCCTGCCGGCATTATACAGAAGAAATTCGGATATACGGTACTATTAGGAGTGAGGGGGGCATGTTTAATAACTTTTAATTCAATAATACATTTTATATTTGTATGCGGCGGCGGCGGCGGCGGGGGGGGGGGGGGGCACACAGAATCTGTGGATGGCACAGTTAAGGGGTGGGGGTCTGTGGATGGCACTGTTATTGGCTGGTGGGGCACTGTGGATGGCACTGTTATGGGGTTGGAGGTCTGTGGATGGCACATATATAACAGTGCCATCCACAGATATCCCCCCTGTAACAGTGCCAGCCACAGATCCCCCCCCCCTGTAACAGTGTCCGTCATCCACAGATCCCCCCCCCTGTAACAGTGTCTGTCATCCACAGATCCCCCCATAAGTGTCCGTCATCCACAGATCCCCCATAAGTGTCCGTCATCCACAGATCCCCCCATAAGTGTCCGTCATCCACAGATCCCCCATAAGTGTCCGTCATCCACAGATCCCCCCATGACAGTGTCCGTCATCCACAGATCCCCCCCATAACAGTGTCCGTCATCCACAGATCCCCCATGACAGTGTCCGTCATCCACAGATCCCCCCCATAACAGTGTTCGTCATCCACAGATCCCCCCATAACAGTGTCCGTCATCCACAGATCCCCCCATAACAGTGTCCTTCATCCACAGATCCCCCCATAACAGTGTCCGTCATCCACAGATCCCCCCATAACAGTGTCCATCATCCACAGACCACCATTAGTTCCAAACCCACCAAAAGCACACCTTTTGGTTAAAAAATTTTTTTTTCTTATTTTCCTCCCCAAAAACCTAGGTGCGTCTTATGGGCCGGTGCGTCTTATAGGGCGAAAAATACGGAAAGAGTTTTGATTTTAATGTTCCATGTGACTGTAATTTAAATTGTACTGATAAACTTTTAAAAAAGGATATCAATTCTCTACAGGGTAATAAAGGTGATCCTGGAATGCCTGGGAAAGTTGGTTCTTTAGGCACCAAGGTATGTAACATTGCTTTTTGTGCATTGCAGTTACAGAACTGTGAATCCCTGTGAAGTGCTGGCAAACTGTATCTTTGCAAGTGTATACAGTATGCATTTATTTTCAATGAAATAAAGATGCTAGCCTGCATTTACTACTATTAGAGTTGTGTCTGAATTCTTACATAATTGTCCCAAAATTTGGCACAATTTGGTGCATATCATTTTAGACTTATTTATGAATCAAGAAACTATAATCCTCTGCACCTCGCCATGGAATATTGTCAAGTAAACCAATCAATAGGTGGTATAACGTTAGAGAAAAGAGTCTAGGCATACAGTAAATTTCTCATCCAGCAGCGGCCACTTTGATGCATTAGGCAGATGTTCACACTGCCTGCATTTTTTGGCAGAATTAGTAAATCTGTCCGATTGATTTCTATAGTAAAGTAGCACAGCAAGGTATAAGAATTATCTTAGGTTCTAGTGTAAATACTACTGCTATTATAATCCTAGTAACAGTATATTTAAATAACTGGAATTCATTAATATTTTTAAATAACTGACATACAATGTACAGCTTCACTTTCATCCTGAAAATATTTCCTATTCACTACTGCAGCATTTGAATCCAAACAAATCATGAAAACTTTATTTCAATTTTTAAGTCTGTTTCTTCAGTGGGTGAAATTTGCTTTAATACTGTGTGGTCCTAATTTCTGGCTGGAATGTGGATTATTAGCTGGTTTTCATTTTTTTATGTTTTACACAATAAGGATCATGAACCAAAATAAAACTACTCAGCTGGCAAATACATACAGTTCAAAGATCAAATCATTACCTCTCCAACTTTTGTAATTTTTTAAACATGTAAAACTTGTTTAACTCAGTTGATATAAATTTAGGAAAACAACCTATTTCCAATATTTTATTACAATATTTTGTTTATATTTAAAGCATTTATGATTTTTTATTTCTTCTACCATTATAATTTTTGAAATGTGATGCATTGTGGCCTTAGGGTAGGATTTATCTTTTTCATATGTACTTCACAAAGATGAATACATTGTATAATGAAATAAAAAAAAAACACCCTGATCCTCTGATGCTTGTTTCAAGAATAGTTCTTGAACCTTAAAGCATCAAAAACCATTTATGTTATAAAGACAAATCAAAAGTTTTGATCGGTGGGGGTCTGAGTGCTGAGACCCCCACCATTCACCAGAACGAGGAGAGAGAAGCATGCACATGTCACTCATCCTCTCCTGACTGTACTAGATGGGCTCCACAGAAGTCTATTAGCCCTTCTCGAATCGGTGATATGCACACTCTTCTCTCCCCTTGTTGTAGAGATTTGTGTGGGTCTCAGTACTCAAACCCTAACTGACCTAAACTTTTGATATGTCACTATGATACATCAAAAGTTTTTTGAAAAGTTACTTTAAAGCTATTACATTTATTGTCTATGTTTACTTATACATATGCCTTTATCTACCAAACCTGACAAAAGGGAGAAAAGGGGGATAATGGTCTTCCAGGCCCACAAGGTTATACAGGGATTTCTGGAATTCCAGGTGCCAAGGTAATGTAAAAGCATTTATGAATTTTCACAAGCATATTTAATACATTGCAATGTTTAACTAGTATCTAACCTTTCATTATACCATAGCAGTTATTTTATGGATTTGACTGATATCCTTTCCGTTATAACTGTTGGATTTAATTAAAACCCCTAAACAGTCCCCAAAGTGCAAAACAAGGGGGCGGAAAGAAAACACTTCTTGATTCTATGCTGTCACACAATGTACAGTATTATGAGATTCCTCTCTACCTCTGAAAATTATCAAATGATGTAGTCTATCTTCCAGTAAGGTAATATGATCAAAAGGTCTTACCACATATACACAATTCCATAACATAACACAGCATGGACTCTAGTTGGCAGTATAGAACAAACCATACACATGCTAGCCTCTATGAAATGGTTGCAAATTACAGTAAAAACACTGTTATGAGTATTATAGTAGGTAATGGCTGCCAACTAGGGATGTCCCGATACCGATACCGGACATTTGCACGAGTACATGTACTCGTGCAAATGTCCCCGATACCACTGCCGATACCTGTGCGCCGCTTCTAAATGTGTCTGTGTCCGTCCGCGGCCTGCCCCTGCATCTCGCATAGCTTCAGAGGCAGCAGCAGGCAGTGTAATAGGAGCCGACAGTGGAAGCTAGCCCCGCCCCTCCCCGCCCTCCAACCAATCAGAGGCAGCCAGTACTGACTCACAGCACAGGGGGAGTCGCAGGGACTCAGAGAATCGTCTGAGAGTTTATTAGTTAAAAGAATCGAATGAGTCACAGACCGTGTCACCGAGTCCCTGCCAGGCTTCCTGCTCTGCGGCTCCCTGTAAGTCCGTCCGGGGGGAAGGGGGAACATTATTAGCATAGCATGTAGCGGAGCTGTGTGTGTACAGGGTGCCTGTAGCGGAGCAGGAAGTCTGGCAGGGACTCGGTGACACAGTCTCTGACTCATTAGATTCTTTTAACTAATAAACTCTCAGACGATTCTCTGAGTCCCTGCAATAACTATACATTGTAATTACATCACAGTCTGCTCCACTGCATTCACTGCAGCAGAGCTGTGTTTGCCAGAAGCGAGTCCCTCTAAAGGTGATAGTGTCTGTCTTCTATGGCCCTGGTCCTTCCCTTCCTGCCTGCAAGCTGCACATTGATCTCTAAAAGCAGGCATTAGGGCAAGAAGAAATATACATTACTGTATGATTGCCACAAGACTATTATACTGAGGAGGGGGGGGGGGCGGCTTCAAAAATTGTTATCCTGACTCCTTACAGTAGCGTCTCCTTGTGGCTGCCCCCATACAGTATAATGTCTCCTTGTGGCTGCCCCCATACAGTATAACGTCTCCTTGTGGCTGCCCCCATACAGTATAACGTCTCCTTGTGGCTGCCCCCATACAGTGTAACGTCTCCTTGTGGCTGCCCCCATACAGTATAACGTCTCCTTGTGGCTGCCCCCATACAGTATAACGTCTCCTTGTGGCTGCCCCCATACCGTATAACGTCTCCTTGTGGCTGCCCCCATACCGTATAACGTCTCCTTGTGGCTGCCCCCATACCGTATAACGTCTCCTTGTGGCTGCCCCCATACAGTATAACGTCTCCTTGTGGCTGCCCCCATACAGTATAACGTCTCCTTGTGGCTGCCCCCATACAGTGTAACGTCTCCTTGTGGCTGCCCCCATACAGTATAACGTCTCCTTGTGGCTGCCTCCATACAGTATAACGTCTCCTTGTGGCTGCCCCCATACCGTATAACGTCTCCTTGTGGCTGCCCCCATACCGTATAACGTCTCCTTGTGGCTGCCCCCATACAGTATAACGTCTCCTTGTGGCTGCCTCCATACAGTATAACGTCTCCTTGTGGCTGCCCCCATACCGTATAACGTCTCCTTGTGGCTGCCCCCATACAGTATAACGTCTCCTTGTGGCTGCCCCCATACCGTATAACGTCTCCTTGTGGCTGCCCCCATACCGTATAACGTCTCTCTTTGTGGCTGCCCCCATACAGTGTAACGTCTCCTTGGAATGTTATAGTTCTGTTTTTGGGCCTTTTGGTTGGTCAGTGGTCAGAAAATACATGTGTGTGTATTTTATTGTTAAAATTAGTATCGGTAATTGGTATCGGTGAGTACTTAAATAAAAGTATCGGTACTCGTACTCAGTCTTAAAAAAATGGTATCGGGACATCCCTACTGCCAACTAAAGGCATGGTAGCATATAAACCAAAAAAACGCAATAACAGTTAGCAATATTCTGACATATTATTAAGGATGTCTCTCCATATTTTACACCTTTCTGAAAAGTAATAGGGTAAAAGCCACATGATCCTTTTAAGAACTATTACCCGATATGGTTCATGTGCACACATTTTTGGAAGACAAAAAAGGACACACAGTCCATGTTTAAAAGTGGTGTAAAATTTCCTCTTTGGGTTTGGCTGCACATTTTTGAGTTTTTGTAAAATATTTTGCATGTCTTAAGGTTATAAATGCTATATTGGTGGGGATCCAACTCCTGGAACTCCATCGACTACAAGAATGAAAGACATCTCTTGTCTCCCCAACCTGCAAGACTGTGGCTAGGACTCTGAATGGAGTGAAAGTCAAGCAAAAGCCCTACTAATCCATTGAAAGTCTATGGTACTGATGTAATTAGCCAAACACAGGACACAGCAAAAAAAAAATTCACATTGAAATCTTATTTATTTTAATTATTATTATTATTTTATATTTATATTTCTCTAAGATCCTCAGTTTATAGTACATTGTGTCTTTTGATTTTTTCTTATTTTTATTAGGGTGATAAAGGTAATCAAGGTGAACATGGAATTCAGGTACAAACTCAATATTTTGCTGAAACTGTACAAATATATAGGTTGGTAATATTGCATCAATATCTTCAATAAAGTATTGCATTAGAAAAATACAAAACAGATCATTATCTGGTACTGAGATATAAACTGCAAGGTTATTCAACCAAGAAAACTGTTTAGCCATTGAGATCATTAGATATTCTGCCAGTGTCTACCCCAATGTCTCTGCACTTCAATTGCCTCCACAGTACCACTACAACCGCACATTAGAAGTCATCAGTTTTTTTATGCTATGATGTCATAGTAACATTGTTTCTAAGAAAGCTTGAACTGACTTTTTTTTTCCCACTATGACGAAAAACAACTGGAGAGCATTTTCTAAAGAGTTAGTACAATCATTATAGTCACCCTTTACTTTACCAGGTGTGTGGGGAAGACAAGAGCAGCTGGTAAGAGGCCAGCATCAGGTACACAACAAAGCATTTAATATAAAATAAGGAGTCCAAAATAGGAAAAAGTCCAAAATATCTAACACATAAAACTGTATAATGCCCTAAATCTAACATTTTAAAACACTGAAATTGTGCTAATATAATATATCCTGCACCACTAGCTTTTAATCCCACTTAGGAACTGACAGCACTTTGCTGTACATACTTTTTTACTGCAGAAAGCTAAATGGTCCTATATGCTTTAGACCTTTCTGCTGATTTTACTTTCAAAGCTAAATTTTAACTATTCATATAGGGGAACATTTATTAAGACTGGCATAAAGCTTTATTGCTGTCTTACATTTAGTGCCTTGGTAAATGAGATGGGCCTGCCAGCCGATCCCCTTCCCCACCCACGCCACGCCCACAATTTTAGACCTGGCATGAGCCGGGAGAAATTGCAGTTAGCAGTGCAACTAGCCATTATGCTGCCATCTGCGCCTGAAAAACTACTAATATTGGTGTATTTCAGTATAATAAATGACCCCCATTGTTTTTTTGGCAGCTACTGTAGGTTTATGCACAGAAATACTCTGCAAGGTTTTTCTTTAAATTTTGTATAATTCATCCTAGTTCTAGTATCATACACATGTGGAAGGTAACGTGTGTGTGTGTGTAGGTGGGGTGGGGTGGGGTGGGGTGGGGGGGGGGCTTCTACAAACTCTCCTATTTTGAAGGAGATGAATGGTGCTTTCTCTTGCAGACCTGACTTCTCCATGTATTATATAGCTTGCCATTTATTAGAATGGCCTGCTTGCAATACTATATTGCAGTTGAAATGTTTGGCCAGCCATGAGTTGTTAATTGGATTGGATTTAACTGGTTTAACGGGTTATCCCTTGAATTATTTCATATAAAAAAGCTTGAAAGGATGTTAATAGCTTTTTTAAAATAGCAGTGTTTCTAATATAAAAATACTGCTGGGGAAGGCCCTAGGTAAAATCAACCCCATTCCACCTCTGGTTGCTGACAGTATAATACAACTCCTTAGGTAAATGTGCACTTGCTATACACTTTGAATACTAGTAGTTATGTAAGTAAATGACATAACTCATAGTTGCATAGTTAGATTTTTAATTAGCTTTTTAATAAATCTAATATTTAATCGTCGGAAAACCACTTTAATAAAAAAAAAAAAATTATTACATAATTTGTAAACACTTTTTATATTTTTTTTTCTCAAAGGGCCAAAAAGGAATGAATGGTTCACCTGGAAATCAAGGAATAAAGGTATAGCTAGAATATACATAATTCATGCTAAGTTCTTAGATGTGTGCTATATTTGTTTGGAAGCAATTTTAGTGAGAATGACAACAATCTAGACTGTGTGCACAATTATTAGACAAGTTATATATTTTTTTTACGGACAAAAATAGGACATGTTCTATTTTTTTGCGAGTGCAACGGACATACAGATTTTGACCGCACACAGTGTGCTGTCCGCATCTTTTGTGGCTCCATTGGAGTGAATGGGTCCGCATCCGACCCACACAAAATGCGGATCGGATGCAGAAAAAAAATACATTTGTGTTAGAGATTAGTGAACTAATAGAGATTTGTTTTGGGTCTGGTTCACTGAATAAAAAAAAAAAAGGCCAAACCGAACTTGCTCCAGTTGCCCTGAAAGTTGGTCTATAACCCCCTCTAGCCTCCTAGGATTCATACTTATTAGGAAAACTTTTTTGTTTATTTTTTATCCCTCCACCATCCCCACTCCGGATGCTCTGGAACACAATGGCAGCAATAGTAAATGATGTATCAGTGACACTGACCTACATAGCTGTGAGTAAACGCACGATTGATGGTGTTATCATACAGTGTGTTTAAAAAGACACTGCGCTGGCACGTCTCATGCTTTTTCAGATTCCAAAGCTTTCATAAACTGTCCCTTATCGGGGGCAGATGATGTTTAAACACACCGTGTTACGAGAAGAAAAAAAGTGTTTTGGGTGAACGTGATGGTGGGAAAGTGGCATTAGTGGCATGATGAATGACACAACAGCAGCTATACAGAATGTGATGGTTGTAAAGTGGCATAAGTGGCAAGATGCAGGCCACAGCATGCAGCAGTCGTATACAACGTGATGGCAGGTAGACAGACAGATAGATAGCATGAGTGGCAAGATGGGGCACCGGCAGCTAGGAGAGGTCTATTGATTGCATTCAGCTTGCTTGGACTGTGAGAAAATTTCTGTATTAATACAGTAATCACATACATATGCCGCCTCATGAAATTTTAAACCCCGCCCCCGAAAGCACTTTTTTATTTATAAATTTCAACTATGTGGAAAGTTAGTACATGGAAACTGACCCTTAGGCATTAGTGGCAGTGGCATGATGCAGGCTCCAGCATTGCCTTGACTGAGAAAATGTCGATATTGATGCAGTAAACACATAGGTTTATGCTGCACCTTAAAGAAATGTAACCCCCCCCAGTTTGTTTTTTGATCTATAAGCAATGACATACAGAATTTTAAAATTAAAAAAAATTCAACCAAGTGGAAACTAAACTTTTAAAAAATACACGTAAACTGACGATTGAGAGTCATTAGTAGCATGATGCACAGAACGTGATAATAGGCAGAAAGACAGTAGACAGACAGCAACAGTGAATACTACAACAAATAGTCTTTAGATTGTAACTTCACCCTAATTTGCTCTGCTCAACATACTTATTATAATCAAAGCAAAAGGGAATAAGTTGCAAAGCTACAATCGTTCACCCTTAAAAATAAATATAATAAAGATTTATTTTTAAGGATGCACGTTTGTAGCTCTGCCACTTATTTTCTTTTGGTTTGGTTATAGACAGCAACAGTGGCAAGATGGGGAACAGCCAGCAAAGCCAGGTGGGTGATGTCTATTGGATCAGCCGGAGGTGGATGAAAATCCAGGCTTGATTCATTTTGACAAAGGTGATGTTTTTGACACTGGCGGAGGACATCTTGGTCTGTTTGGGTGTAGCCATGCCCCCTGCAGCGCTGAAAGTCCCTCCAAGATGACACTGGAAGCAGGACAATAAAAAAAGATATAGAGCATACTGTGGCAGTTCGTGCCACTGTTCCAGTCTGCCTGCCCAGAAATCCATAGAGTCAGGGAACTAGGTATGCGACAGAGACTGACCATAGTTTAGGTAGGCCTGAACCTGGGCATTGAGGCAGGAGCTGTCGGCTTGCTGACTGGCCTAAGCCGGGTGTGGCACATGGAAAAACTGCTCTATCATGTTGAAGAGACTCAAATGGCTGCTGCTGCAGCTTCTGTTGCTCCTGGTGGTGGGAGGGGGATGACTGTGCGGGGGCCGAGGGGAGCTTCCTTTTCAGACATGCTGGCGGCAGGCGTCTGCTCGCCATGAGATTCGGCAAGCTGCGTGCACAGTGTTTCCTGATAGTAACATAATTTTCCTCCCTTTCTGCCTTGGTAGCAAGGGTCTAAAAGTATGGCTATCCAGTAATCATCAGACTGCTTGATGTCAACGATACACCTGTCAATGCATAAGCATGCCAGTAGTGTTGATCAGAGCACCCGAGTATAATGGAAGTCAATGGGAGAACCTGAGTTCATAGGAAAACGTCAGAAATTGATGGAAACACCACAGAAATGCTTCAGGAGCAGCATGCGGAGGATGTCTGGATGCATCTTGGACTCCCAGTCGCTGGTGGGAACGATGTTGTCCGAGTAGTACGCCACTTTTACAGACTGACAATAATACGTACAAAACCAAAGATAAAATCGATTTTAGAGGAAACATTCTTTCCTGTATATTTACTTGTATATAAAGTGCAAGTGCTGCCTAAAATATATTTTTTTCTCCAATGTATTCACTGAGGAAAATAAACAGTCAGATAAAATGCTGAATGTAAAATTTAATTTCCCATTAAAAGTGTCCTGTCTGACCCAGGAAGAAGTACAACAGCGACTTAAAAAGATGAAAATAGACAAATCGCCAGGACCGGATGGCATACACCCCCGTATCCTAAGGGAATTAAGTAATGTCATAGCCAGACCCTTATTTCTGATATTTGCAGACTCTATACTGACAGGGAATGTCCCACAGGATTGGCGCATAGCAAATGTGGTGCCAATATTCAAAAAGGGTCCAAAAACAGAGCCTGGAAACTATAGGCCAGTAAGTTTAACATCTGTTGTGGGTAAACAGTTTGAAGGTTTTCTGAGAGATGCTATGTTAGAGCATCTTAACGGAAATAAGCAAATATCGCCATATCAGCATGGCTTCATGAGGGATCGGTCATGCCAAACTAATTTAATCAGTTTCTATGAGGAGGTAAGTTCTTGACTTGACAGCGGCGAATCAATGGATGTCGTATATTTGGACTTCTCCAAAGCATTTGACACTGTACCACATAAAAGGTTAGTATATAAAATGAGAATGCTCGGACTGGGAGAAAACGTCTGTATGTGGGTAAGTAACTGGCTGAGGGATAGAAAACAGAGGGTGGTTATTAATGGTACACACTCAGATTGGGTCACTGTCACTAGTGGAGTACCTCAGGGGTCAGCATTGGACCCTATTATCTTCAATATATTTATTAATGATCTTGTAGAAGGCTTGCACAGTAAAATATCAATTTTCGCAGATGACACTAAACTGTGTAAAGTAATTAACACTGAAGAGGACAGTATACTACTACAGAGCGATCTGGATAGACTGGAGGCTTGGGCAGATAAGTGGCAGATGAGGTTTAACACTGACAAATGTAAAGTTATGCACATGGGAAGGAATAATGCAAGTCACCCGTACATACTAAATGGTAAAACACTAGGTAACACTGACATGGAAAAGGATCTAGGAATTTTAATAAACAGCAAACTAAGCTGCAAAAACCAGTGTCAGGCAGCTGCTGCCAAGGCCAAAAAGATAATGGGTTGTGTAAAGGGGGAATATTAATCACCAACATTTATACAAATATCGATAATTAATATTCATAAATAGGAGGAGCTGTCTATTGATAACTCCGCCTATTTATGCCTTTATATAACAACAATACCTTCGCTATGCTTTACACTGATCACTATGCTAGCTGCATGCGCCTTACTAACTAACTATCGCCAATAACTACACGTTACACAGATAGTTACAAGTAACAGTATTTATTACTAACAATACACTACGCACGCAATACTAAAAATACAGCACTACAAATCCTAAACTACACTACACATTCCCAATTCCACCCATAAACTAACTACACAGTTCACACATACAAGTAATATAACAATAACCCACCCGTCTGTACTCACTGTCCCTACGGGGTTCGCAAGAGGGTTAATTACACAATATTGTTTGCAGAGCAGAGGCATGCTCTACAGAGACACCCAAGGCAGGGAACCAGGGTAACCACCAGGGGTTAATCAGGGCCACCAGGGTAAAGGGGTTAATGCAGGCAGGACAGGGGAACAGGGCACGGACATCAGGGGTTAAAGTGTCCGGGGGGGGGACCAGGGGAGAGATACCAGGGGTAATGCCTGGCAGGGAAAGGGTTAATCAGGGGAGAGCAGTCACACAGGGAACCAGGGGATGATATATGGGAGAGGGTATAGTTGGTGGGATAGGGGTTTGGGAAGGGTTAATCAGGAACCAGGGGTGAGGGTTCCAGTGGTTATAGGGTTATGGGGAGGAGGGGGGGTTCGTTGGTGGGATAGTGGGGGGTTAATGGAGTGGGGGTACGTTGGTGGGATAGTGGGGGGGTTATAAGGGGGTGATACTTAAGGTTTTGTTGCTCGTTCGTCCAGGGGTCTGCTCGTTCGCCCGGGGGGAACCCAGATCCGGTCGGCTGCCACGTGGGGGGCCCTAACTCCCGGAGCGCAGGACGCGCTCCTCTTCCAGGTGGGGGCCCAGATCCTAACTCCTGAGTGCAGGGGCCGCCGGATATTTATCCCCGACGGCCCGCACTCCCGCGCCATGCACTAGGGGGCGCGCGCGCGCGCGCGCCCATCATCCACGTGGGCCGGCGTGGTGAGATGACATCACCGCGCCTGCCCGCGCGCCGCAGGGCCGCGTGCACTTGCTGACAGGCGGGAGATTCTTTGATCTCCCGCCTGTAGCTCTCAGCATTCCGGACATCGCAATGGTAATTGCGATGCCAGAATGCACATAACAGAGGGAGCGGAGGTATCTCCTCTCTCTCTATTATGCTTAATTATCTCCAGCAGGGCTGCAGATAATTAGAACAAAAGGATTCAAATTCTATTGAATTTGAATCCTTTTGAGTTCACCAGAATGACCGGACAAGCCCCTACAATATAAGGGGGCACATATTTCCCACAGGGGCCACCATGAGCCCCTGGGGATCACCATGGGCAGACGTGCGCAGATGCTGGGCACATCTGCGCACATCGTCCCATGATGCTGTGGTTGATGTATGCTCATATATACCATACATGCCTGCACGTGTTTGCAGGCATGCATGGATATATATGCATACGTCTCAACCGTTCCTCAACAATCCCCCTGTTGTCGGACTATATAATACGACAATATAATGGGGGAACGGGTTGAGATATATTTGCCCCCCTTCAACCCCATCTTTGGTGGAAGTTCAGGAAGAACTGTAGTGCACACTGATCTTTAGGTACTTAGACATCCCTAATCCAGCTTCCTCCGACCTGCCCTTCACCGTAACCTACTCCTCCGTCCACAGGATACACCGTCTTCTTCTTGACATCTTTATACCACACACCCACAGTCTCTTTAACAGTCTTTTAGTGTCGGCCACCCCCACTTTGGAGTGACCACACCCCCACAGTCTCTCGGTAATTCTGCCGATCTTCAGGTATCTTCGTCCCCCCCAATTCTGGAGTGGGTTCACCCTTACAGTCTTTAACTGGCCTTTCTTTAACAGTCTCTTGGTGTCGGCCACCCCCACTTTGGAGTGACCACACCCCCACAGTCTCTCGGTAATTTTTTGCCGATCTTCAGGTATCTTCGTCCCCCCAATTCTGGAGCGGGTTCACCCTTACAGTCTTTAACTGGTCTTTCTTTAACAGCCTCTTGGTGTCGGCCACCCCCACTTTGGAGTGACCACACCCCCACAGTCTCTCGGTAGTTCTGCCGATCTTCAGGTATGGCCCGCCTCCAAGGCATCTGGAGCGGGTTCACCCTCACAACCTCAGTCCCAACTTTCTTCTATCCAACGTCTGTTTCCATCTTGATGGGTGCGGTTCTCCCGTGGACAGATTAATAGGCCTTTACAAGGCAGGTCAAACTCTTAAGCGGTGATGTCATGGTACCTAAATTCTACTGCGGAGAACACCTCCGCCACACTACACATCCAGCCCTTCCCTTAAGAACTTCACCGTTCCAGGGTTCAAGGTGGCAAATGAATGATGCCTGTCCCTATCGTGACCTAACCTTATCCCCATTCACACAAAATACAGGTCACATCCCTCCCAACACCACCAAAATCATTATATGTATGTGTACCCATAGAGACTCATGCAACCTGGCATATCTCTACACCTCCAAAGACACAGGTAGGTCGCAGACCCCTGTGTCAATGGGAAACGACTATAGGATGCAAATGTGTACAGCCAAATATAGGCTGTCACACATTTGTACCTAGAGTGTCTATGGGTACACAATCAACCGACAAACAAAATCAATAAATACAATGTGCTATGGGGTTTCGGGGTAGTACAAGTTATACGTCCCGAACCCTCATAGGAAACAAAGTGTGTCCATACAATATTTGGCTACAGGAACAATGTTAGCGTTATGTCCTGAGCCTCCTCCTTTGGTTAGTTCGGTAAAGTTCTGTCTGGTTCTGGTGTATTTGGTCAATAAGTCCCTTGACCCTCCGATATTACGATGACCAGAACCAGAAGAAGTTTCACTGGGTGAAACAAGTGAATAAGTTCTTCCACCTGAACGTCTCCCAAGTCTTCCTCCAGAGCCTTAAATAATGCTCCCGCTGGATTGTGGCACAGTCTTCTCTAGAACACCTCTAGGTAGAGGTCGCTTCATTGCCAAAATCCAGTGGGATCCTCTGGAGCCTCACAAAAGTGTCAGGGGGAATAGCTGGCCTTTTCTGTGGCATCTCCTGGGTTTTTCTTCCGCTCCATATAAAATCACACCTATGGCAGAAGAAAACACCAGGCGCTCCCAGGGGAATTTCTCCCCTAACAGTGCAATTAAATGTGAAAATTCCCAGCCCCAATACCTTTGACCCATGGGTAGAGAAAGGTATTGGGCTGCCCTTTATCTCACAGGACACCTCGTTATCCCAACACTGGTGTCTGAACACCCTACCTTCAGAGGATTGCGTCCTCTGCTACACATCCCTCTGCACCAACAGATAAGGATGGCCACCCTACTAGGTTAGGATAACTGGAGTTCTGTGGACAAAGCACTATCTTGTTATTGATGGCACCGCATCCCTGTCCACTCATGTGTACCCAGGCTGATTTCCCCCTGTGATCCCATCTTGTGGAGGCCCGCAGAACCAATCGCATAGGCATGCCCTGGCTCCCCAGGACCCCACAACACAAGAACACAGTCCACACTCTGCTCTCAAACACTCTGCGTCCAATCCCTATCAGAGCTGTGCTGCCTGCTCGGACTAGAATTAAGTGCGCAGCACAACATTACACCAATGTTGTCTTTCCGCCCCAGTCCCCAGCGCAACACAGCCCCACCGAAAACCTTGAGCAAAACAGTGTTATCTGTATCGATCTGAGACCCTGGCTGCCCAGAACAATATCACATCATCCTTTGTGTGCTGCATGGAGAAGGTCCTTATGCCTTCTCCCGACCAGCAGGATTTCCCGTGTGATATTATCTGCTCGCGAACCTATACGTTCTCGATCCACAGTATAACACTGTTCCACTCCAAGGGGACACAGAATGAAACAAAGACAGCAGACGGGACTTACAACACTACATAAATCAGCATGGAAGAACACATCCGTAGACAAGGACTACCACCATCAACATCAAGAAAAACTTACAAACAGATAGCAAAAACACACAACATGGACATACACCGGGAACAAACGGTGTAACAAATAGTACAGGGGTGTCAAGTGTTGCCTAGCCTAGCTTGGCCACTCTGACCCCTCAGCAGCTGGTGATGCTGCCGAGAGGTAACCCCGTTATGGCCAGGCTGACTAGACCCCACTGCACAATTTGTTACCTGAATGATACTGTTGGACACATTGCAATTACTTGCACAAGGGCAATTCCTTGCAATGTGTCCTTTGTTCCCACACCTGAAGCACGTGACTTGGTTTCCTGTCCTGTGTGTTATGTTCCTATCTGTTTTGCAGTGTCTCGCTATGTGACCTAGGCCACCACATGCAAAACATCTGATGTTTGCTCTGCATGACCCAGGTCCATCTACACTGCAGCCGTGCTCCCTTCTCCTGAATTGTACCATCCTCAGGGACGCACTCTTCACCACAGTTCTTTTTCCCAAAGTCAGGGAAAAATCTCTGTTAGTCTGGACCGGCTTGACCTGATGATTAGACCAGTCACAGACTACTCTCCCCCCTTGTGGCCCTGCACAGGGCAACATTTTGGGAGATTCCGACCCTGGCTTTACAGAAAAAGAAAGGGCCGGCACCAACTTGGTGATAACCTGTTGCATGCCAGACATTAGCTGGGACCTTACAGCAACCTCAGCCTTCAATTTGGCTACCGTCACGTCAGTAGAGGCAGTCCGCTCCTTGAAGGCCTTGACCTCAGTATAAGACTGAGTCAACTTAGCCTCAATTTCCTCCTTCTGCCTCTGCAGCTCTACTAACTGTGACTCTATATTAGCCACCTGCGCATCTCGGTCAACAGTAGACTGCACATTCTCTGCCAGCTGTGCCCGCAATGCCGAAACCTGGTCCGAATTACTGGTACAGCACTGGCAGTGAATGGCCGGAGGAATTGTCTCCGTTGACTGAGACACCAGTGCCACTTCCTTTGGCTTACAGATGCTAGCCTTAAACGTATGAACGAGTTTGGCTAGCATCCGAAGTCGTTTGGTGGCCTTCTTCAAAACCATCCGTTTGTTCACACAAAGCTTGTCATAACTACAAGCCTGTGCCAACAAATCGGACCACAGCATTTCTGCTGACTTGTATGTAGTGGGGAGGATGGGGTTAAATGTGCTGTGTTTGGCTAAGTGTTGCAGTGTGGGGAATTCCATATTCACCGTTTGATGAGCGTCCATTTTCTCCTTGGGGCCGTACCTCTTCGTCCTTGCAGCTGCTTGGAAGAAGTCCATTTTCCCGGATCGCTTCTTCCCCAGCCGGACTTGTACGCCGCTCCCACGAAGATGGATCTCCTTCAGTGACGTGTGCTCTTCTCCCTTGCAATCACTTGAGCGATGCTTGTTGGTGCTGTACTTTTCCGTGTCTTCTTCTCTTACCCCAGCGACGGTGACCGTGTAAAGCAAATACAAAAATATTAATTCACAGAACAGATTATAGATTCTCTGCTAAAGATTTTGATCTTCGCCTGGTGCTGTGAGGAAGAGTCCCGCTACCTGTCCGAATTATCAGGTCCTAGACGCTCAGACCACTGACCGCGTCTCTCCTGCCTGATAATTGACAGTGTAACGGACCTCTAGCCTCAAAACCAAACACAGATTTCAAAATCTAAGCAGTGGGCCTGGCTCGCCAATGTAAAGGGGGAATATTAATCACCAACATTTATGCAAATATCGATAATTAATATTCATAAATAGGAGGAGCCGTCTATTGATAACTCCGCCTATTTATGCCTTTATATAACAACAATACCTTCACTATGCTTTACACTGATCACTATGCTAGCTGCATGCGCCTTACTAACTAACTATCGCCAATAACTACACGTTACACAGATAGTTACAAGTAACAGTATTTATTACTAACAATACACTACGCACGCAATACTAACAATACAGCACTACAAATCCTAAACTACACTACACATTCCCAATTCCACCCATAAACTAACTACACAGTTCACACATACAAGTAATATAACAATAACCCACCCGTCTGTACTCACTGTCCCTACGGGGTTCACAAGAGGGTTAATTACACAATATTGTTTGCAGAGCAGAGGCATGCTCTACAGAGACACCCAAGGCAGGGAACCAGGGTAACCACCAGGGGTTAATCAGGGCCACCAGGGTAAAGGGGTTAATGCAGGCAGGACAGGGGAACAGGGCACGGACATCAGGGGTTAAAGTGTCCGGGGGGGACCAGGGGAGAGATACCAGGGGAAATGCCTGGCAGGGAAAGGGTTAATCAGGGGAGAGCAGTCACACAGGGAACCAGGGGATGATATATGGGAGAGGGTATAGTTGGTGGGATAGAAGTTTGGGAAGGGTTAATCAGGAACCAGGGGTGAGGGTTCCAGGGGTTATAGGGTTATGGGGAGGAGGGGGGGTTCGTTGGTGGGATAGTGGGGGGTTAATGGAGTGGGGGTACGTTGGTGGGATAGTGGGGGGGTTATAAGGGGGTGATACTTAAGGTTTTGTTGCTCGTTCGTCCAGGGGTCTGCTCGTTCGCCCAGGGGGGGGGTCCCGATCCGGTCGGCTGCTACGTGGGGGGCCCTAACTCCCGGAGCGCAGGACGCGCTCCTCTTCCAGGTGGGGGCCCAGATCCTAACTCCTGAGTGCAGGGGCCGCCGGATATTTATCCCCGGCAGCCCGCACTCCCGCGCCATGCACTAGGGGGCGCGCGCGCCCATCATCCACGTGGGCCGGCGCGGTGAGATGACGTCACCGCGCCTGCCCGCGCGCCGCAGGGCCGCGTGCACTTGCTGACAGGCGGGAGATCCTTTGATCTCCCGCCTGTAGCTCTCAGCAGTCCGGACATCGCAATGGTAATTGCGATGCCAGAATGCACATAACAGAGAGAGCGGAGGTATCTCCTCTCTCTCTATTATGCTTAATTATCTCCAACAGGGCTGCAGATAATTAGAACAAAAGGATTCAAATTCTATTGAATTTGAATCCTTTTGAGTTCACCAGAATTACCGGACCTTGTCCGGTCATCCTGGCGCCTTCACCCAGATTACATCAATGTAAAGGCTTGGGGCACATTTACATTGATGCATCTGTGTCCATGTAGGGGGGGGGGGGTTTATATGGTATGGGGATATGATAAGGGGGCATAATATGATACAGGGGGCATTATATGATACATATATATCTATTAAGGGGGCACATACATATATATCAGGGGGCACAAGCCCCTACAATATAAGAGGGCACAAGCCCCTACAATATAAGGGGGCACATATTTCCCACAGGGGCCACCATGAGCCCCTGGGGATCACCATGGGCAGACGTGCGCAGATGCTGGGCACATCTGCGCACATCGTCCCATGATGCTGTGGTTGATGTATGCGCATATATACCATACATGCCCGCACGTGTTTGCAGGCATGCATGGATATATATGCATACGTCTCAACCGTTCCTCAACAGGTTGCATCAAAAGGGGCATAGATGCCAATGATGAGAACATAGTCCTACCACTTTACAAATCATTAGTCAGACCACACATGGAGTACTGTGTACAGTTCTGAACAAGGCAGACATAGCAGAGCTGGAGAGGGTCCAGAGGAGGGCAACTAAAGTAATAACTGGAATGGGTGAACTACGGTACCCTGAAAGATTATCAAAATTAGGGTTATTCACTTTAGAAAAAAGACGACTGAGGGGAGATCTAATTTCTATGTATAAATATATCAGGGGTCAGTACAAAGATCTATCCCATCATCTATTTATCCCCAGGACTGTGACTGTGACGAGGGGACATCCTCTGCGTCTGGAGGAAAGAAGGTTTGTACACAAACATAGAAGAGGATTCTTTACGATAAGAGCAGTGAGACTATGGAACTCTCTGCCTGAGGAGGTGGTGATGGTGAGTACAATAAAGGAATTCAAGAGGGGCCTGGATGTATTTCTGGAGTGTAATAATCTTACAGGCTATAGCTACTAGAGAGGGGTCGTTGATCCAGGGAGTTATTCTGATTGCCTGATTGGAGTCGGGAAGAAATTTTTTATTCCCCTAAAGTGAGGAAAATTGGCCTCTACCTCACAGGTTTTTTTTTTTTTGCCTTCCTCTGGATCAACTTGCAGAATGACAGGCCGAACTGGATGGACAAATGTCTTTTTTCGGCCTTACGTACTATGTTACTAAGTTACTTTGTTACTCTGATATATCACATAATGGAGGGCGTCATTCACATTGTGGTACAATTCTTTGAGTAGTGGGACTCCTACACTCGTAAAGCTTATGCACTAAGTGAAAGGGCTGTCATAAATTACAAGGAACCGGCACTACAATACATCCTTTGTTACACATAAAGGAGGGTATCATACACAGCCTTGAAAAATTATGATTTATGGCCTGCTGGTGATCCTTAAAAACATTTGGAGCAAGGGCCTGCTGATCTGACCATCTAAAACATTATGGGCGAGGACCTGCTGCCGCTTTGGTGACTCTAGATAACCTGGGGCCGATCGCACGTCCCCGTGATGGCGACGATCCATTCGGATGTCTGCCCTATTAACTTTAGATGTTATTTTCAGCGCCAACCATGGTGACCATGGGTAAGGGGTGATCAGTGTTCGATTCCGGAAAGAGAGCCTGAGAAACGGCTACGGCTACCACATCTAAGCAAGGCAGCATGCGCGCAAATTACCTATTAGGTATAATTAGGTGAGGGCCTGCAGGTCAGCTGACCCTGTAAAAAATTATATGCGAGGGCCTGCTGCTGAGCTGACCCTCTAAAACATTATGGTTGAGGGCTTGCTGCTGAGATGACCATTTTAAAAATTATGGGAGAGTGCCTGCTGCTTAGCTGACCATTGAAAAAATTTACAGTGTTCAAAGCAGGTCGGGTCGCCTGAATACTTCAGCTAGGAATAATGGAATAGGACTCTGGTTCTATTTTGTTGGTTTTCAGAACTGGGGCCATGATTAAGAGGGACGGCCGGGGGCATCTGTATGGTGCCGCTAGAGGTGAAATTCTTGGACCGGCGCAAGACGAACCAAAGCGAAAGCAGTTCCCAAGAATGTTTTCATTAATCAAAAACGAAAGTCGGAGATTCGAAGACGATCAGATATCGTTGTAGTTCCGACCATAAACGATGATGACCGGCGATCCGGCGGCGTTAATCCCATGACCTGCCAAGCTGCTTCTGCAACACCAAAGTCTTTGGGTTCTGGGGGAAAAATGGTTTCAAAGCTGACAAAGTACACTGTATGTCACTGATATATTTTTGAAGCGCACACATTACACTGCAGATGTGGCCCTGGTATGGTCACTGTCAGAAGCGGACACTGTCTATGGAAAAACTACAATGTATGTCACAGATACATTTTTGAAGCGCACACATTACACTGCAGATGTGGCCCTGGTATGGTCACTGTCAGAAGCGGACACCGTCTATGGAAAAACTACAATGTATGTCACAGATACATTTTTGAAGCGCACACGTTACACTGCAGATGTGGCCCTGGTATGGTCACTGTCAGAAGCGGACACCGTCTACTGAAAAAGTACAATGTATGTCACAGACATTTTTTTGAAGCGCACACCACACGTTACACTGCAGATGTGGCTCTGGTATGGTCACTGTCAGAAGCGTACACCCTCTACGGAAAAATTACAATGTATGTCACAGAATTTTTTTTAAGCGCACACCACACGTTACACTGCAGATGTGGCTCTGGTATGGTCACTGTCAGAAGCGTACACCCTCTACGGAAAAATGACAATGTATGTCACCGAATTTTTTTTTAAGCACACACGTTACACTGCAGATGTGGCCCTGGTATGGTCACTGTCAGAAGCGGACACCGTCTACGGAAAAATTACAATGTATGTCACAGAAAAAAAAATTAAGCGCACACGTTACACTGCAGATGTGGCCCTAGTAAGGTCACTGCCAGAAGCGGATAACGTCTACGGAAAAAGTACACTAGATTTCACAGATATTTTAGGGATGCACACACTTTACACAGGCTACGAGGCGCAGCTAATCTCACTGTCCGCAGTAGACAGTCTATTGAAAAAGTAAACTGGATGTCACAGATATTTTTTGGATGCGCACACTTTACATTGGAGATGTGGCGCAGCTAATCTCACTGTCCGCAGCGGACACCATCTATTGAAAAAGTACATTGGATGTCACAGATACTTTTTGGATGCGCACACATTACATTGAAGATGTGGCACGGATAATTTAACTGTCCGCAGCGGACACCGTCTACAGAAAAAGTGCACTGGATGTCACTGATATTTTAGGGATGCGCACACTTTACACAGGAGATGTGGCGAGAATAATTTAAATGTCCGCAGCGGACACCGTCTACGGAAAAAGTACACTGGATGTCACTGATATTTTAGGGATGCACACACTTTAAACAGGAGATGTGGCACGGATAATTTAACTGTCCGCAGCGGACACCGTCTACGGAAAAAGTACACTGGATGTCACTGATATTTTAGGAATGCACACACTTTAAATAGGAGATGTGGCGCGGATAATTTAACTGTCCGCAGCGGCCTATTTCACGGTGTTTAGCGCAGGATGCGCTAAAAATATATATTGCTTCTGTCACACACAATAGTCCTTAAAAAGACTTTTGGGTCTCTGAAAAGTCTGTTGTATAAAAAACTTCCTATTACACTCCCTACACTGTCTGTCCCTTCCTTTTCACAGCTCTCCCTAACACTGAGCAATTTAGCGCAGGTTGCGCTACAAACATATATTGCTGCTGTCACACACAATAGTCCTTACAAGGACTTTTGGGTCTCTGAAACAAAATTGAATTACACTCCCTACACTCTCTGTCCCTTCCTATGCTCAGCTCTCCCTGACTACAAATGAGCCGAACATGCGTCATCGGGTGCTATATAGCACCCGATGACGCGTTCCGGCCAGCCAATAATTGTAATGCCAGTAGCCAACATGGCATTACAGTGAAGGCAGTACTTACCTGCACATTTATTGGCTACGTAGCAGACAAGAAACGTTCGGAGAGGAGACTCGAGCATGGCGCTTGAGAACATGTGGAATTCGGCAGTGTTCAGCCGAGTATGCTCGATCATCACTACATGCCAGCATACAGGTGGCCATTATGACCAGCATGTACGAGGAACTACTTCTTTCCGGCTCCACTCCCCACTGAGATGATTGGGTGTCTTGGCCTGTGCCATCCTCATCATTGTCCTCTTGCTCCCCCACCTCTTCCTCCTCATCTTTCTCATCCTCCATGGCATATTCACTTTCTGTGTCCCCAACAGCCATAGGGCGGACAGTAAGATGCGTCAGTTGCTCTTCTACTGCCGTGGTCCCCTGCTGCATTAGTGTCTGTGCTAAGATAAATATGAGAGTGATGATGTTCATGTCGCAGTTGTCCCTGCTGTCAAACTTTGTGGCCTATTTGGAGGGCTTCAGCACCTGAGGCTTTGTGATGCATGACAAAATCATTCAGGATTTTCCACTACTTGTACGGATACTTGAGCATGTGCAAAGTCGAATTCAAGCAAGTTGGCACTTTGCTGATTAAACAGTTTAGTTGCAGGTCATTCTGGCACTGCACATCCAGGAGAGCGTTCCTCACCATGTAAGAGTGGATGAAATGCTTGGACAGTATCCTGGACTTTTCCAGAACCTTGCAGATGCCAGTGAACTTATTTAGAAAGTGCTGCATCAATGGTTTGATGATGTGCACCAGGTAGGGTGCATGTATTATTTCACCCAGGTTCAGGGCAGCCACAATGTTTTGCCCATTGTTGCTGAACACCTTGCTCAGTTGGAGTCAGCGGGGTTATAGCCAGTGAGATGTTTGCTGTTTGATATACTCGTGCAACAGCTTGCCAGTGTGGATACTCTCTCCCAGGCTAATCAGCTCCAATGTGGCGTGGCAACACTTGACCTGATACATGTGACAGGAACGAGTGCAAGCAATGCTGTGCCCAGCTGCTGCTTAGGATGGGAACATGTCCATGGAGGAGGAGGTGGATAAGTGCCTGGTGTGGGAGCCAGGCTGACACAATCGTGGGGTGGGTCAACAGGCCTTCTTGCCGGAGCGCTGCCTTGCTGCTTCTGGAAAAAACATTGACTCAGTAGGCAGTGAAAGTCATGTACTTTCCCCGATGTCCACCATGGCATGAACCTTGCCGCACAGCAAAAATCACAGGGAGCGGCCCACGTTGTCTGACACATGAGAGTACAAAGCAGGGATGGCTTTTTGGGAGAAATAATGCCAACTAGGAATCTTTCAGCAAGGCTGAACACATGCCAGTAGCTCCCTAAAGGCAGCAGACTCGACTAAATGGTATGGCAGCAACTGCACCAACAGCAGCTTGCCAGGGGGGAATTACAGTAAGCTTGCATACCGTCGGATTGCTGGGCGCATAGAGTTGTTTCCTGTTCCGTCATGAATGGCTGATGATGGAGCAGAGGAGGAGGAATCTGAAGTGGAAGGGGATGATGATGTTGTGAAAGACACCGTACTGCTTGTGGATGCAGCCTGGCTGCTGCCAGCTGGACTGGGAGGAGGAGGGAACTCCTGCTGCTGTGGCTGGCTGCCACCACTCTTTGCCCACGGGATGGGGTGATGCCACTTCATGTGGTTTATAGAGCTGTGGTGCCTACGTTTGTGTTTGCCTGTCCACTTTTTATTTTGCTCTTGCACAGCTTGCACAAGGCAATGCTTTTGTCTTCCAGCAGCATGGAGAAAAACTGCCAGACAGAAGATACTCTCTCAAGGGTAGAGGCAGCCAATCTGGGCTTAGCTTTGGCACATTTTGAGACTGCGTCAGTGGCATCACCAGATCTCAAAGCAGATGTGGCCTTGGCTGTTCTTAGGGAGGTATGGTGCCTACACTCTTTATTGCTGCTGCCATCACCTTCCTCCTCTGATGTTGCCTCAGCACCTTGATTCGGCTCTAATGTCCTGTTCAGCTGTCACGGTCCCTCCAGTGACAGGAATGAGAAGATCGAATAGACTTGCTGCATGTGAGGCTATCTGATAGGTCTCTCTGATTTCCTCTTGGAGTTGCTAGAGCTTGTTTGTCTGGGAAGGAACCAGCTGTCTCATCTCCTGCTACCTAGCCTAGGGCTCGTCAGTTTTAGCAAGGCATAGGTATCCGGTGTATGAGCATTTCCACCATCAGGATCTGCTCATACTGGAAGGAGTTAGGGAAAGGACTAGGGATTACAAGGAGGTCACCATCCCTCTTCCTTAGCTTTTGAAGCCTAGACTGTTGTTTATTTCTTTTGTGTGTATCTGGTGTTTTCCCCTTCCCCATTACCCGTGACATTATCAACCTCCAAAAAAAAACTTTATCCTTTGTGTTTTTCAGTGCAGCTATGGATACTGTTTCTGCACTGGTCGATCATATGCAGGGGCTGTCTTTGGAGGTAGCTGACCTCCATAAGGCCGTTTCACAATTTCAGAGACCACAGGCAATGGGTTCTGTCAGCCGGAATCAAGCCTGCCCTGAAGCTAAGGTCGCTCTCCTGGATAGGTTTTCCAGGGGAAGTGACAACTTTGTTCGGTTCAGGGAGTCGTGCAAATTATACTTTAGATTACGTCCTAGCTCTTCTGGGGACGAGAGTCAAAGAGTGGGGATTATTATTTTATTCCTTAAAGGTGACGCTCAGTCTTGGGCTTTCTAAGCCGAATCTAAGTTGCGTGGTTTGTGGTAGGGAGAGCGTTCTGCAGAGTCCTATTGCTCTGAGGAGGTGAGCAACTGATACAGAGTGGAATGACCCAGCTCTCCATAGTCAATTCTGTCAAGGGCTGTCTGAGAACCTGAAGCACTCCTTGGCATTTCACGAAAATCCAGAATCATTGGAGGCGGCCATGTCTCTAGCAGTACGTAATGATATACGCCTGAGGGAGAGATCTAAAGTTCCTCTCGCCCGGGATGTACTATCATATGGGGAAGGGGCCTCTTCTGACAACTCTGGGTAAAGAGACACTCAAGCTCATGTCTGGTGATGAGCCAATACAATTGGGGAAGGTCACTCCTGGACCAGGTGATAAAAACTTTTGGGTTAAAAAAAGACTTTGCTTATTCTGTGGCAAAGGAGGACATTTTGTTAACGTGTGTGTGTGTGTGTGTGTGTGGGGGGGGTGATTCGGAGGATCCTGCTCCATTTCTGGCTGATGGGGTGGTTGTATCCGCCCTTTATCCTGAACTTGAGGCAGAGGTGTTGTAGGCCCAGGGAGAGGCACCTGATTCCTGTCCTCCAGGGAAGTTGATTGTCGCTTTGCAACTACGACACAAGGTGTTTAAGGAACACCACGATACTGTTCTTACGGGACACCATGGGAGCAGATCCACTGTGGATCTCATTTCCTGGAGATTCTGGTGGCCAGGGTTACGTAAATGTGTTGAGGGTTATGTGGCAGCTTGTGAGACTTGTGCGCGTGCTAAAGTGACTCTTACTCGGCCTTCAGGATCTCTACTTCCCATCCCGACCCTGGACTAATTTGTCCATGGACTTTATCACAGATTTGCCCAATTCCTCTGGAAAAACTGTGATTCTTGTGGTTGTTGTCCGCTTCAGCAAGATGGTGCACTTTATACCATTATCAGGTTTACCTAATGCCAAAACTCTCGCTCAAGTGTTTGTCGATAACATGGTTAAACTACACGGCATTCCCTCTGATGTGGTGTCTGATAGAGGGACTCAATTTGTTTCCAGATTCTGGAAGGCGTTTTGCACTCATCTGGAGGTCCAATTGTCCTTCTCTTCTGCCTTTCATCCTCAGTCGAACAGACAAACTTAGCGCACTGACCAGAATCTGGAGAATTATTTGAGATGTTTTGTCTCTGAGAATCAAGAAGAGTGGTCTTCATTTTTGTCGTTGGCCAAGTTTGCCATAAATAATCGTTGACAGGAACTTACTAATAAGTTGCAGTTTTTTGGTGCATATGGGTTCCATCCGCAGTTTGGCACATTTTCTGGTACTGAGACTTCTCTTATACCTGAAGAGAAAAGATTCTCCTCTTCGTTGTCATCTATTTGGCGGAAGATTCAAAACAATCTAAATAAAATGGGCAAAAAGTATAAATGTATGGCTGACAAGAGACTGAGTGTTCCGGACCTGAGAGTGGGTCATTCTGTGTGGCTGTCCACAAGAAACATTAAGTTGAAGGTCCCCTCTTGGAAGTTTGGGCCAAGGTTTATTGGGCCATACAAGAACTCTGCCATTATTTATCCAGTGGCCTTTCGTCTTGAACTTCCGCAGGCTTTGAAAATTCATAATGTGTTTCACAAGTCATTACTTAAAAGGTATGTCAAACCTGCTGACCCGTTCTCCTCGCCACCCCCTCCCGTCATGGTGAATGGTAATCTTGAGTTTCAGATTGCCAGAATAGTGAACTCACATTTTCTTTGTGGGTCTCTTCAATATCTAGTACACTGGAAGGGTTACAGTCCAGAGGAAAGAATGTGGGTTCCGGCGACCAACATGAATGACAGTAGCCTTTTGAAGGCCTTTCACAGGGCGCATCTTGATAAGGTCGGTCCTGGGTGTCCAAAGGTCACCCGTAGAAGGGGGGTACTGTCACGGTCTCTTCCGTGACAGAGGTGAGAAGATCGGATAGACTTGCTGCACGTGAGGTTATCTGACAGGTGTCTCTGATTTCCTCTTGGAGTTGCTAGATCTTGTTTGTCTTGGATTTCCTGCTTCTCCATTCATCTCAAATCTACAGTCATGGCCAAAAGTTTTGAGAATGACACAAATATTAGTTTTCACAAAGTTTGCTGCTAAACTGCTTTTAGATCTTTGTTTCAGTTGTTTCTGTGATGTAGTGAAATATAATTACACGCACTTCATACGTTTCTAAGGCTTTTATCGACAATTACATGACATTTATGCAAAGAGTCAGTATTTGCAGTGTTGGCCCTTCTTTTTCAGGACCTCTGCAATTCAACTGGGCATGCTCTCAATCAACTTGTGATAGCAACCCATTCTTTCATAATCACTTCTTCGAGTTTGTCAGAATTAGTGGGTTTTTGTTTGTCCACCCGCCTCTTGAGGATTGACCACAAGTTCTCAATGGGATTAAGATCTGGGGAGTTTCCAGGCCATGGACCCAAAATGTCAACATTTTGGTCCCCGAGCCACTTAGTTATCACTTTTGCCTTATGGCACGGTGCTCCATTGTGCTGGAAAATGCATTGTTCTTCACCAAACTGTTGTTGGATTGTTGGAAGAAGTTGCTGTTGGAGGGTGTTTTGGTACCATTCTTTATTCATGGCTATGTTTTTGGGCAAAATTGTGAGTGAGCCCACTCCCTTGGATGAGAAGCAACCCCACACATGAATGGTCTCAGGATGCTTTACTGTTGGCATGACACAGGACTAATGGTAGTTCTCACCTTTTCTTCTCCGCACAAGCCTTTTTCCAGATGCCCCAAACAATCGGAAAGAGGCTTCATCGGAGAATATGACTTTGCCCCAGTCCTCAGCAGTCCATTCACCATACTTTCTGCAGAAGATCAATCTGTCCCTGAAGTTTTTTTTGGAGAAAAGTGGCTTCTTTGCTGCCCTTCTTGACACCAGGCCATCTTCCAAAAGTCTTCGCCTCACTGTGCATGCAGATGCACTCACACCTGCCTGCTGCCATTCCTGAGCAAGCTCTGCACTGGTGGCACTCCGATCCCGCAGCTGAATCCTCTTTAGGAGACGATCCTGGCGCTTGCTGGACTTTCTTGGACGCCCTGAAGCCTTCTTAACAAGAATTGAACCTCTTTCCTTGAAGTTCTTGATGATCCTATAAATTGTTGATTGAGGTGCAATCTTAGTAGCCACAATATCCTTGCCTGTGAAGCCATTTTTATGCAACGCAATGATGACTGCACGCGTTTCTTTGCAGGTCACCATGGTTAACAATGGAAGAACAATGATTTCAAGCATCACCCTCCTTTTAACATGTCAAGTCTGCCATTTTAACCCAATCAGCCTGACATAATGATCTCCAGCCTTGTGCTCGTCAACATTCTCACCTGAGTTAACAAGACGATTACTGAAATGATCTCAGCAGGTCCTTTAATGACAGCAATGAAATGCAGTGGAAAGTTTTTTTTGGGATTAAGTTAATTTTCATGGCAAAGAAGAATTATGCAATTCATATGGTCACTCTTCATAACATTCTGGAGTTTATGCAAATTGCTATTATAAAAATTTAAGCAGCAACCTTTCCAATTTCCAATATTTATGTAATTCTCAAAACTTTTGGCCACGACTGTAAGTACAAGTTGCCTGTTCTGTTTGTTGTTCTCTGGTGTGTTTTGGTTCTGGGCCTCAGGGAGATGCAGGTTTTTTTTTATCTGGGAAGTAACCAGCTGTCTCGTCTCCTGCTACCCAGCTTAGGGCTCGTCAGTTTTAGCAGGGCATAGGTATCCGGCGTATGAGCATTTCCACCATCAAGATCTGTTCATACTGGCAGGAATTAGGAAAAGGCCTAGGGATTACTAGGAGGTCACCATCCCTCTCCCTTAGCTTTTGAAGCCTAGACTGTTGTTTATTTCTTTTGTGTGTATCTGGTGTTTTCCCTTTCCCCATTACCCGTGACACCAGCACATAATCGTCATTGAAGTCCTTACTCTACCTTTCGCTTGTATCAGGCTGTGGGATATCATGGTGGGTTCTTTGGCCCCCCTCCCCTGCCTTTCCCCAACTGCCACTGTCACTGCCCCCAGCACCAACAGTGCGGCTATGGGGGCCAATACTACTACTACCACCAACATGGCTATGCCTAGAGTCGGAAGCCTTTTCGTCCACCTCCTCCTCAGGGCAGGACAAATGCTGACTGCTCTCACATAAATCTACAGGGAGACTTTCTTGGCTATCTGCCATAGGGCATAGTGGGGTTTTCTTGCCAATTCTTAGAAAAAAAGAAGGGGCAGTGAAGATTTGGAGGACTCCACTGAAAGCCTTCTTTGGGGCTGCAAGAAGGAGCAGAATGAAAACCCCTGCCTTGCTGCGATTGAGAGGAGGAGTGAGCCATCCAATCCACTATTTCTCCTCAACTATAATGTTCTGGCTTTCCAAAGCCAGCAAGGTCAACTGTGGCCTACTACTACTACTGCTACTGCTACTACCGCTACTGCTACTACCCAGATAGATGGGAAATAAAGGGAAACTGATTTAGGACTAAATTTGTTATCCCTCACAGATACTTTAGTGTGCTGGCCTGTGTATTGGTGTTGATCACCTATATGCCTCTTTTAATTAAATTCCAACCATGTGGAGCAGAATTCACAGAAACTGACAATTGAGGCCTGACGCTCAATTTCACTATAATACAAACAATTGCTGCTATACCTTGTGTCTTGTAGTAATCACATATACAGGTGAAACTCAAAAAATTTGAATATCGTGCAAAAGTTCATTGATTTCAGTAATGCAACTTAAAAGGAGTTGCATTAATGCAACTTAAAATTAGAATTTTGTGAAAAGGTTCAATATTCTAGGCTCAAAGTGTCACACTCTAGCCAGCTAATTAATCCATACCCCCTCAGCAAAGGTTACCTAAAATTGTGACTTAATCGTCCAAATTATAACAAATAAGGGCTAGAAATATCTTGCTTTGCATGTAATGAATCTATCTCATATATTAGTTTCACCTTTTAACTTGCATTACTGAAATAAATGAACTTTGCACGATATTCAAATTTTTTGAGTTTCACATGTATATTGTGGTTTAATTACATGCACCCCCCCCCCCCCCCCCCACAACACCGGATATTTTCATCTGTGCACGGGGAGACGCTGCAGCGGTGGTGTGGGGAACAGGAGTGGCGCAGGGAGTGGGGAGCAAGATAAGTATATTCATTGTGAGGGGCTCGGGCATATGGGGGCATTTAATTGTCTTGGATAACCCCTTTAACACATACAGGTAGATTGCTGCCACACCATGGGTATTGCTGCAGTAATCAAGTAAATATATATATATATTGTGGGGATTCGCTCTGGTAGTTGGGATAAGCAGGTGCAGTACAGAGGCAAAGTACAAGTTCGTAATTCAAATGTCCGTGTTTATTCACACATAAGGTCAAACATAAAAGACTCCTTGCAAGGTTGGTGTTTGTTCACACCAAGTAGAAAGTTTGTACATAACAGAAAAATGTCACCTTGTCGGCAATTCTGCCTCCAGCAGTCAAAATGCAGGCTTTAGGTGGCCTGCTCTCCCAACACACACTGAGTGTCAATCAGCATTAGCTGCCGCTGACACCTGAAAATACTGACTCTTACTTCACCGAGGCCAGGAACCTTGGTGACACATACCTTCCATCAACGGCGGACCCTTGCACCTTCCTACATACCTCCCCCCTTTGTTCAACCCTGAGGGGATGAACATTTGCCAGACAGGGCATCTGCATTTCCGTCTAAGCGGCCTGCCCTGTGTTCCACTGATAACTTGAAGTTCTGTAATGACAAGAACCATCAGGTGACCCGAGCATACCTCTCTTTGGCCTGGCTCATCCACTTGAGAGGGGAGTGGTCGGTCACCAGACAGAACTTTCTCCCCAACAGATAATAGCGGAGAGATTAGAGTGCCCATTTGATGGCCAGGCACTCTCTCTCCACTATACTGTACCTAGTCTCGGCTGGGTGAGTTTGCGGCTCAGGAAAACAATGGGATGTTCCTCCCCATTGATTTCCTGAGAGACGTCAGAGGCATCGATCTGTACCACAACCTCCCTATTGAAGTCGGGCGTCACCCAAACCGGTGACTCGCACAGGACCGACTTCAATGCGGAAAAAGCCTCTTCCGCCTGGTCATTCCAGCGGACCATCACGGACTTCCTTCCCTTCTAGAGCCCTGTCAACGGAGCCGCTAAAGTGGCAAAATGGGGAATGGACCTCATATAATAGTCCCCCATTCCCAGGAACGAATTTACTTGCCTACTGGTGATAGGTCGGGGCCAATTCTGAATCGCCTCTATTTTATTCACTTTGGGTTCGATAACTCCACGTCCAATGATGTGACCCAGGTACTTAGTCTCCTCTAACCCTATCACGCATTTCTTTGGGTTAGCGGTCAGTCCAGCCTTCCTAAGGGAGTCCACTACAGCCTGCACTTTGGGTAGATGACTTTCCCAGTTGGTACTGTGGATGACGATATCGTCCAGGTAAGCCGACGTGTACCGACTAGTGTTGAGCAAGCATGCTCGGCCGAACTACTGCTCGGCTCCAGCATCGCTATTCTCGGCACATAGTGGTACTCGGCCGAGTACCGCATGTGCTCGAGCTCCATGCTCGAGTCTCCTCCCTTGCACTGCTATGCAGCCAATAAACGTTCAGCTAAGTACTGCTATCACTATAATGCCGTAACCTTGTTGTTTACTGGCATTACAGTGATTGGCTGGCCGGAGCATGTGATCGGGTGCTAAATAGCACCCGATGGCATGTGTTCGGCTCATTATTAGTCAGGGAGAGCTGCGCTTAGGAAGGGACAGATAGTGTAGGGAGTGTGATCGCAATCTATTTAGTTGAAAATCGTTTCAAAGACCCAAAAGTCATTTTAAGGACGATTGTGTGTGGTGGCAGCAATATAATATAGCCATCAATTTTTTTTTCCATACTTTTTCTAAAGAGGGTGTCTGCAGTGAATTGTGACATCTGTGCAATACCTTCTGTGTGTCAGAGCCAAAGATAGGAAAAAATATAAGTGAAAACTAGTATATTTTTTCCATACTTTTCCATACTTTTTCTATAGAGTGTGTCTGCAGTGACATGTGACATCTGTGCAATACCTTCCGTGTGTCAGGACAACAGATAGAAAAAATATAAGTGAAAACTGGTATAGTTTACCCTACTTTTCCATACTTTTTCTATAGAGAATGTCTGCAGTGACTTGTGACATCTGTGCAATACCTTCTGTGTGTCAGGACAAGAGATAGAAAAAATATAATTAAAAAGTAGTATATTTATTCTATACTTTTTCTATAGAGGGTGTCTGCAGTGACATCTGTGCAATACCTTCTGTGTGTCAGGACAACAGATAAAAAAAAACTGAAAGTGAAATCTATTTTCTTTCTTCCATACTTTTCCATACTTTTTCCATATACTGTGCTTGCTGTGAACTGTGACATCCGTGCCACATATTGTGTGTCAAGTGTGCATATAACATTTAATATGAAGAAGGCGAGCATTAAGGGAAGTGGAAGTGGCTGTGATGCTGATGGTTCACGCAGAGGCTGTGGCCCTGGGTGCGTTGAAACTGTGCCTGCTGCCAGAGCACAAGTAAAACAATCATCCATGAATCCTACTGTAGCTTCAGTCCCAGTTTGCAGGGCATTTCAGGAAAAAAACTCTTGAAGTCAGACCAGTGCGACCAGGTGGTTGGTTGGATTGCAGCAGATAATGCTTCCAGTCGGTTAAGCACCACCCTGTCTTCCACAAAGTCCAGTTTCAGTAGCCAAGAGTCTGGTCAACAGAATCCTCACCCTGATCCTCCTATCTCCCACCATAGAGAGTCTTGCCAAACATGTGACCCCACACTCGGATATCCTGAGGAGCTCTTTTCATCGCCATTACTTGATTTGGCCCTCTCGCCAAGCACGCTTGAAGAGGGACATGAGATCTTGTGCCCTGATTCCCAACCTCTTGAGCAACCACAGTCACAAGAACATGACAGTGGGGAATGGCAATTAGTGTTTAATGAGGTGGATGATGATGAGACACAGTTGCCAATGAGTCAACCGCAATTACTGTCTAAAGAGGCTGATGAAGAGGATGAGACACAGTTGTCACTCAGTGAAGTTGTAGTCAACAAATCAAGAGGATGAGCAGAGTGAGGAAGCGGAAGAGGAGGTGGTGGACGATGAGGTCACTGACCCAACCTGGGAAGGTGGAAAGCCAAGCGAGGACAGCAGTACAGAGGGGGAGGAATCTGCAGCACCGCAACAGGCTGGAAGAGGCAGTGGGGTGGCAAAAGGGAGAAGGCGGGCCACATCACACAGGCCCGCAACTGTTCCACGGAGCACACCCTTGCAGAAATCTCCCTTGCCAAGGGGGTAGGTGTTCTGCAGTATGGCGCTTTTTTGAGGAAAGTGCGGATGACAAAAGGATAGTAGTTTGCAACCTGTGCCACACCAAAATGAATACTAGCAACCTCACCAAAACCAGCATGATCCGCCACATGGCATCCAAGCACCGTAATAAGTGGGATGTATGCCTGGATCTACAATCAGTATCTGCGGGTCACACCACTGCCACCTCTTCCCCTATGGTATGTGCTGGCCAATCGCCTGTCAAAGGCGCAGGCGAGGATGCCTCCCGCCCTGCACCTGGACCTTCGCAAGCACCATCAGCGACCACATCCACTTCCCTGTCCCAGCGCAGCGTCCAAATGTCCTTACCCCAGGCATTTGAACGCAAGCGCAATTACCCAGCCACCCACCTACAGGCCATAGCACTAAATGCGCTCCTTTCAAAATAACTAGTCCTGGAAATGTTGCCATTTAGGCTTGTGGACACTTAGGACTTCCACAGCCTGATGTCGGCGGCCGTCCCGCGGTACTCTGTCCCCAGCCGCCACTATTTTTCAAGGTGTGCCATGCTCACCTTACACCAACATGTGTCCTGAAACATCACACGTGCCCTGATGCAGTTACTGGGAAGGTCCACTTAACCACAGACACATGGACAAGTGCATTTGGCCAGGGACGCTACATTTCCCTGAGGCATACTGGGTGAACGATGTGGAGGCCGGGAGCGAGTCGAACCCTGGGATGGCACAGGTGCTACCGACGCTGAGGATTGCGGGCCCTGCGGGCCCTACGTCAATCAGGGTTTCCGCCAGCACCTACATTAGTGGCTCCAACCCTCACTTCTCCCTCCTCCAATTCCACCTCCGATTATCCACATGCAGCAGCAGTCAGCCATCATCCGGTAGCTGGAAGCAGTGTAGCACTGCAGTGGGGAAGCGTTAACAGGCCGTGCTGAAGCTGATATGCTTAGGGGACAAACAGCATAGCTGTTGCATGGGAAAAGAGACCAGACTGAGCTGTGGCTCTCGCCACTCAACCTACAACTAGGCATGATTGTGTTTGATAATGGCCGTAATTTGGTGGCGGCTTTGGAGCTCGGCAAGCTCACACATATCCCATGCCTAGCCCACATCTTAAACTGAGTGGTTGAGCGGTTTCTCAAAACCTAATCCAATTTGCCTGAGCTACTGGTGAAGGTGTGCCGCATTCCACATGTTGGTCAGGATTTGTGAGCAGCAAAGTTCAGTAGTGGAATACCAGCTGCTACATGGTCGTCGCCTTTCCAGTCAGCTTCCGCTAATCAGAAGCGAGGATTGGGCATAGATGTCTGACCTCTGTGAGGTTTTAAGAAACTTTGAGGAATCAACACAGATGGTGAGCGGCGATAACGCAATTATCAGCGTAACCATCCCACTTCTGTGTCTATTCAAGCGCTCGCAGCACACAATTAAGGACGCCGCTTTGCATGTGGAAGAGGTGGAAATGGGGGAAGAAGACATTACACAGGGTGATAGCCAGACCACCCTCCGTCCGTCTTCTCAGCGCTAATTGGACGATGAAGAGGAGGAGGAGGAGCAGGAGACGGTTGCCTCCACTACAGAGGGTGGTACCCATGGAAGTTTAATTCAATCTGTTCAGCGTGGGTGGGCAGAAGAAGAGGAAGAGGATGAGGAGATGGACAGCCATCCCCCTGATGACGACATCGAAGTCTTGCCTGTTGGTACTCTGGCACACATGGCTGACTTCATGTTAGGCTGCCTTTCCCGCGACCTGCGCGTTATATGCATTTTAGACAACACAGATTACTGGTTGTTCACCCTTCTCGACCCCCGCTACAAAGAGAACTTCTCATCTCTCATTCCTCAGGTGGAGAGGACGAGCAAAACGGTGCAATACCAGAAGGTCCTTGTTGAAAAATTGCACCAAAAATTTCCATCTGACAATACTGGCGGCAGAGTCCGTACTTCCTTGGGCCACCGAGGAGGGGAGACAAGGGGAACACACAGCAGTTCCAACAGAGGCAGGGCACAGTTTCATGACACCCCGCCAGCACCCTCACCCTGATGTGCGTAAAAAGTGTCACAAGGAGGGAAAAGTTTTGGAAGATGGTGAAGGGGTACATAGCAGACCGTGTCAGCGTCCTCAGTGATCCCTGTGTGCCTTTCAACTACTTGGTGTCCAAGCTGGACACGTGGCGTGAACTGGCACTCTACGCCTTGGAGGTGATGGCCTGCCCTGCCGCCTGCGTTTTGTCTGAGCTGGTATTTACTGAAAATGCTGAGTCAGGTTGACTCTTATAAAAATTAACAAGGCCTGGATTGCCCCTGACTTCTCAACTCCAGCAGAGGAAAGCGATGAACAAAGGCACTTTAAATGTGTTGTTTAATGTACTCAATACACTGTATTCCCATGCACCCCTTCCACCACAAAAAAGGGTATATGGTTAAATCTTCCTTTTCTCATCCCCCTCCTCCTCCTCTTCCATCATATCAACATGCTTATTTGTCGCATATAATGCCCTCGCCTATATGCCCTCCCCTATAAATTTTTACAGGTTCAGTTTATCTGCATGCCCTCGCATATAATGTTTTACAGGGTCAGCTCAACTGCAGGCCCTCGCGTATAATTTTTTACAGGGTTAGCTCACCTGTTGGCCCTCGCATATAATGTTTTGCAGGGTCAGCTCAACGGCAGGCCCTCGCATATAATGTTTTATAGGGTCAGCTCACCTGCAGGCCCTCGCATATAATGTTTTACAGGGTCAGCTCACCTGCAGGCCCTCGCATATAATGTTTTACAGGGTCAGCTCAGCTGCATGCCCTCGCATATAATGTTTTACAGGGTCAACTCAACTGCAGGCCCTCGCATATAATGTTTTACAGGGTCAGCTCAACTGCAGGCACTCACAGATAATGTTTTACAGGGTCAGCTTACCTGCAGGCCCTCGCATATAATGTTTTACAGGGTCAGCTCACCTGCAGGCCCTAGCATATAATGTTTTACGGGGTCAGCTCACCTGCAGGCCCTCAACTACAATCTTTTGCAGGGTCAGCTCACCTTCTGATGACACAGCGAAGTCTTGCCTGTTGGTACTCTGGCACACATGGCTGACTTCATGTTAGGCTGCCTTTCCACGACCCGCACGTTATACGTATTTTAGACAGCACGGTGTGGTAAGGTGAACAGAAAAGTGTATGGTAAAGTCCTGGAAGGGGTGTATATCCCACCCAGCTTCCTCAACTTGGTGAGGAAAATAAAATCCAGAAGGTTAAAATGGTCTCAGCAATGTTTAGGTTGCTGAGACAGTTTTGTTAAGTTTATGGGCTGGATTTTATAGGACTGGGTGAAGGTAGGCTTGGTAGAGGAACCTCCCCATTCCACCCCATTCCGGGGCAGGTTTTTCCCTAGCCTGAGGGATCCCCAGCTGAAACCAGCTGGGATTGTTAAGGGGAAATAAAGCACAGTCCAGGCTGTCAGTCTGGGGAGAGTAATGCCTGGAGAAAGTCTGGGAAACTGGCTGCCTAGAGCCCAGAAGGGCAGGTGTTTATTTTGGTTAGGTTTATGTTTTGTGGTGCTGGACCATCACCTTACCCAGTGAATTCTAACTGGGGTTGCCTGTATTGCCGGAGTGTTATAAATAAAACAACATTTAGACTTTAACCCTGTGGTCTGCAAGAGAATCTGTCATCGCCGCCCTGCCTGAGAGTGTAACCCCTTACAACGGATTACTGGTTGTTCACCATTCTCGACCCCTGCTACAAAGAGAACTTCTCATCTCTCATTCCTCTGGGGGAGAGGACAAGCAACACGGTGCTATACCAGAAGGTCCTTGTTGAAAAATTGCTCCAAAGTTGATAGGGCAGACATCCAAATGGATCATCGCCGTGACTGGGACGTGCGATCACCTAGAAGTTATCTAGAGTCAACAAAGCGGCAGCAGGCCCTCACCTACAAGTCCAGTCTCAGTAGCCAAGAGTCTGGTCAACACAATCCTCACCATAACGGCATACTGGGTGAACGTTGTGGAGGCCAGGAGCAAGTTGGCTGCTGGCACCAGACTTGCCCTCCAATAGATCCTCGTTAACGGAAAGTGTACTCATTCCAATAACAGGGCCTCGTGTTATTTATTGTCACTACTTCCCCGAGTGGGTAATTGCCGTGCACCTGCTGCCTTCCTTGGACGCTTGTGCTTTAATAACCTGACCCACCCTCTCTGGGTGGTTCACAATTAGGAAAAAAAGGGGCAAGGCAACAACAGCCAATAAGATTTCAGCCATTGACCTCCCTTGGATGTGGTAGCCCTTTCTCAAACCCTGATTCCCCGTTACCTGTGATCACCATGGCAGGCGCAGAAAAGAACATCAAAAGTTGATAGGGAAGACATCCGAATGGATCGTCGCCGTCACGGAGACGTGCAATCGCCCAGAGGTTATCTAGAGTCACCAATGTGGCAGCAGGCCCTCGCCCCTATTGTTTTAGATGGTCAGATCAGCAGGCCCTTGCTCCAAATGTTATTGAAGGTCACTAGTAGGCCATAAATCTTAATTTTTCAATATTGTGTATGATGCCCTCCTTTATGTGTAACAAAGGGTGTTTTGGCGTGCCGGTTCCTTGTAATTTTTGGCAGCCCTTTTACTTAGTGCATAGGCTTTATGAGTCCCACTACCTGAACTATAGTACCACAATGAGAATGAGGCCCTCCATTATGTGATATACAGGTTGTATAGGAGTAACTCTTCCTTGTAATTTTTGGCAGCACTTGCACTTCATATACAAATAAGTATACAGGAAAGAATGTTTCCTCAAAAAAATTTATTTTTAAATTTTTTTAGGTTTTGTGCGTATTATTGTCAATCTGTAAAAGTGGCGTACTACTCGGACAACATGGTTCCCAGCAGCGACCTGGGAGTCCAAGATGCATCGAGACATCCTCCCAATGCTGTTCCCAAACCATTTTGGTGGTGTTTCCATCAATTTCTGACCTTTTCCAATGAACTGGGCACCCTCCCCTCTTCAGAGCAGGGGGTGCCTGATTTAATACTTGGGTTCTCCCATTGACTTCCATTATACTCGGGTGCTTGGTAGAGCACCCGAGCATCCCGATGTGTTCAGCCAGAACACCCGAACACTTTGGTGCTCGATCAACACTAGTACCAACGATGTGGACAAAGTACAATGTCCATGAGTTGTTGCAACGTGGCGGTGGCACCATGCACTTTATACTGATACAGCATCTCAGGCGTGACAAATGCAGTTTTCTCTTTGGCAGCCTCCATTAAGGGCACCTGCCAGTAGACCTTCTTGAGGTCCAAAACAGAAAAATATTGGGCTTGTCCTAACCTCTCGATAAGCTCATCTACCCGGGTCATGGGATACGCATCGAACTTGGAGATTTTGTTTAGTTTGCGAAAATCCCGCTTGGGTATTAAGACTATCGGACTGGCCCATTCACTTTTGAACTCCTCAATTACGTCTAGTTGCAGCATTAGCTGCACTTCCTTCTCGATGGCTTGTCACCGAGCCTCGGGTACCCAATATGGTTTTAGCCGGACTTTCGCCTGAGGCTCAGTGACAATGTCATGCTGGATTATGGAAGTGCGTCCAGGGAGGTCCGAGAACACATCCGTGTTCCGACTAATGAACTCCCTGGCTTCCTGAGCCTGTTTAGAGGAGAGGCTGTCAGCAATTTTTACTGTGGCAACTGCTTCTCTTGCATCAGACCGAGGAGCCTGAACCTTTTCTCCTACAAAACCTGTCCACGGGCTGTCTTTCGCCGCCCCAGCTGGTGTACCTTGTAATTTACCTCTCCCACTTTCTTAGGTACCTCGTAGGGCCCCTGCCACCTAGCTAGGAACGTACTGTCTACGGTTGGTACCAGAACCAAAACCCAATCACCTGGGTTAAAGTTCTGGACCCGAGCCTGATGATTATAGACCCTACTCTGTGCGGTGTGGGTTGTTGTTCCCATGCTTCTTTGGCTATGTCCAACAGACTGCGAGGGTGTCTGCCATATAGCAGTTCGAAAGGCCGTGAACCCAGTAGAGTCCTGGGGCACCTCTCACACTGCGAACATGAGATAGGGCAGAAGAAGGTCCCAGTCCCTCCCATCCTTAGACACCACTTTTTTTAACATGTTTTTTTAATGTTTGATTAAATCTCTCTACCAGGCCATCCGTTTGCGGATGATACACCGACGTCCGTAGCTGTTTTATTTGGAGCAACTTACAGAGTTCCCTCATGACCTTGAACATAAAAGGGGTCCCTTGTCAGTCAGAACCTCTTTAGGTAGTCCCACTCAGGACAATATCTCCATTAACTCCTTAGCTATGAGTTTGGCTGATGTATGTCGCAGTGGCACCGCCTCCGGGTACCGAGTGGCATAGTCGAGGACGACCAAGATCTGTTGGTGCCCTCTAGCGGATTTCAGTACTGGGCCTATGAGATCCATAGCAATTCGCTCGAACGGTACCTTGATAATCAGGAGAGGCACCAGGGGGCTCCAAAAATGTGGCTGGGGGCTATTTATCTGGAAGGTTGGGCAACACTTACAAAAGTCTTCTACCTCTCTGAACACACTGGGCCAGTAAAACCGCTGAAGTATCCGATCCTGCGTTTTCTGCCACCACAAGTGACCCCAAAAACATGTTGGTGGACAAGCTCCAATACGAGCTTGCGATACGCCTTGGGCACCACCAGCTGTTCAATATGCTCACCCCATAGTTGGTATACCCGATACAGCATTTTCTGGTGAACGACAAAAGGGGGAAACATCGACTCGCCCCAGGGTTTTGTGGTTCACCGTCAATTATTACCACATTCTCCCAGGCACGAGATAAGGTTGGGTGTCTCCCACTTCTCCCTGGCACAGGTGGTTATTGTCTATAGTCTCTGGGATACCTGATGCCCACAGGTTCCTGGTGTACAATGAGTTGCGGTATACATAGTTAGTCAGTTAGTCTCCATGGGTTTGCCCCAATGGGGACAGTCAGCCCTTACGTGGCCAGGCTCCTGACACCGCCAGCAAACTATCGGAGCCGGGTCTACGGGGGGTACACCCCGTGCGGGCTTAGTTGGGTGGGCACAAGTCTCTGGGTCTAGGATGGCGATAGCTGGGGTTTGGCTGGCCCCCTCCCAAATGAACCGCCTTTAAAATTCCTGGTAGCCTCATAGCGTTCCACCAGGTCCACCACCTCAAGAGCATTACCAGTAGATTCCTGGCCGATCCAGTGCTGGAGGGAGTACGGCAAAGCCCTCCAGAACACATCAACCAACAGACAGTCCAACATAGCAGTGGGACTCAGCACATCAGGTTGCAGTCATTTTTTGCAACAGGTGTAATAGGGTATAAAACTGGGGCCTCGCGGGCTCAGCCGGGTTAAACTCCCACTGATGCACCCACTGGGCCCGTAAAAATACATTCACCCCCAGTCTCGCCAGGATCTCACCCTTTATTGTCGGGTTATCAGCCGCTTGATCATCCGGTAAGTCAAAATACACCTGCTGGGGTCCAGATACCAGGAACGGAGGGACGACCTCAGCCCATTGCTGCCTGGGTATTTTCTCTCTCGTGGCTACCTTCTCAAAGATCGCCAAATAGGTCTCGACGTCGTTTTCGGAGGTCATCTTGGGGATCGCCGCATGGACCACTTTCCTGGCCTCATGGACGCTCTGGGATGCTCCTGCTGCTTGTAAAGCCATCAAATGTAACAGTAGCTGGTTTGTTTCCTGCTGTTACTTATTGGCCTCCCCCTGTTGCAGGTTAACTTCCACGAGAGCTTTCATGACAGCTTCCATTTTGTCGAGGGACACGGGTTGTAATCTCGCTGGTTTGATGTAAGACACACAACTGTGCCCGCATCTTCCACCAATTGTGGGGATTTGCTCTGGTAGTTGGGATAAGCGGGTGCAGTACAGAGGCAAAGTACAAGTTTGTAATTGAAATGTCTGTGTTTATTCACACATAAGGTCAAACAAAAAACACTCTTTGCAAGGTTGGTGTTTGTTCACACCAAGTAGAAAGTTTGTGCATAACAAAAAAATTTCACCTTTTCGGCGGTTCTGCCTCCAGCAGTCAAAATGCAGGGTTTAGGTGGCCTGCTCTCTCAACACACACTCAGCTTTTCAGCCCAGCACAATGCTCAGTTCTCAAACCAGCAATTGCCAGAGCTCCTCTGTCAGAGAGAGGTAATCACTCACAGCTGACACTGCTGGCTGGGTTTTTTATAGGCCAGTAAAGACCCGGCATGGAACGTGGGAACTGGGGAGTAGTCACCCACCCATCACTTTGACTACTCACAGTAAGAGCCATCCCAGATCAGCTATATAGCCATACTAAAATAGCAAAGTGTCAATCAGCATCAGCTGCCGCTGAAACCTGAAAATACCGGCTCTTACTTCACCGAGGCCAGGAACCTTGGTGACACATACCTTCCGACAACAACGGACCCTTGCGCCTTCCTACAATATATATATATATATATATATATATATATATATATAAATCCAGAAAAAGGACGGCACTCCGGCAGGATGAAAGTGAGGTTATTCTTTATTCAACCATACGGTGCAACGTTTCGGCTCCAAAACTGAGCCTTTCTCAAGCCTTTTTTCGCTTGAGAAAGGCTCAGTTTTAGAGCCGAAACGTTGCACCGTATGGTTGAATAAAGAATAACCTCTCTTTCATCCTGCCGGAGTGCCGTCCTTTTTCTGGATTTATTGGTTGGGGTAAGAAGTCGATTCCCCTGGAACGTGCACCCATTTTTTCTACTGCAGTCAGTGCCGCCATTTTTCTCATATATATATATATATATATATATATATATATACACTGCTCAAAAAAATTAAGGGAACACAAAAATAACACATCCTAGATCTGAGTTAATTAAATATTCTTCTGAAATACTTTGTTCTTTACATAGTTGAATGTGCTGACGACAAAATCACACAAAAAGAAAAAAATGGAAATCAAATTTTTCAACCCATGGAGGTCTGGATTTGGAGTCACACTCAAAATTAAAGTGGAAAAACACACTACAGGCTGATCCAACTTTGATGTAATGTCCTTAAAACAAGTCAAAATGAGGCTCAGTAGTGTGTGTGGCCTCCACGTGCCGGTATGACGTCCCTACAACGCCTGTGCATGCTCCTGATGAGGTGGCGGACGGTCTCCTGAGGGATCTCCTCCCAGACCTGGACTAAAGCATCTTCCAACTCCTGGACAGTCTGTGGTGCAACGTGACGTTGGTGGATAGAGCGAGACATGATGTCCCAGATGTGCTTAATTGAATTCAGGTCTGGGGAATGGGCGGGCCAGTCCATAGCATCAATGCCTTCGTCTTGCAGGAACTGCTGACACACTTCAGCCACATGAGGTATAGCATTGTCTTGCATTAGGAGGAACCCAGGGTCAACCGCACCAGCATATGGTCTTACAAGGGGTCTGAGGATCTCATCTCGGTACCTAATGGCAGTCAGGCTACCTCTGGCGAGCACATGGAGGGCTGTGCGGCCCTCCAAAGAAATGCCACCCCACACCATTACTGACCCAATGCCAAACTGGTCATGCTGGAGGATGTTGCAGGCAGCAGAACGTTCTCCACGGCATCTCCAGACTCTTTCACGTCTGTCACATGTGCTCAGTGTAAACCTGCTTTCATCTGTGAAGAGCACAGGGCGTCAGTGGCGAATTTGCCAATCTTGGTGTTCTCTGGCAAATGCCAAACGTCCTGCACAGTGTTGGGCTGTAAGCACAACCCCCACCTGTGGACGTCGGGCCCTCATGGAGTCTGTTTCTGACCGTTTGAGCAGACACATGCACATTTGTGGCCTGCTGGAGGTCATTTTGCAGGGCTCTGGCAGTGCTCCTCCTGTTCCTCCTTGCACAAAGGCGGAGGTAGCGGTCCTGCTGCTGGGTTGTTGCCCTCCTACGGCCTCCTCCACATCTCCTGATGTACTGGCCTGTCTCCTGGTAGCACCTCCATGCTCTGGACACTACGCTGACAGACACAGCAAACCTTCTTGCCACAGCTCGCATTGATGTGCCATCCTGGATAAGCTGCACTACCTGAGTCACTTGTGTGGGTTGTAGACTCCGCCTCATGCTACCACTAGAGTGAAAGCACCGGCAGCATTCAAAAGTGACCAAAACATCAGCCAGGAAGCATAGGAACTGAGAAGCGGTCTGTGGTCACCACCTGCAGAACCACTCCTTTATTGGGGGTGTCTTGCTAATTGCCTATAATTTCCACCTGTTGTCTATCCCATTTGCACAACAGCATGTGAAATTGATTGTCACTCAGTGTTGCTTCCTAAGTGGACAGTTTGATTTCACAGAAGTGTGATTGACTTGGAGTTACATTGTGTTGTTTAAGTGTTCCCTTTATTTTTTTGAGCAGTGTATATATATGTAATTATATTTTGAACCCCACAAAAAAGGGGAAACAAAATGAAGTGCTTGTAGATAGGTGCTTTTGAGGCTCCCCACTCCTAGCAATATATATATATATATATATATATATTGTAAGAAGGTACAAGGAATCATCGTGGATGATAGGTATGTGTGTGTCACGAGGTTCCTGGCCTCGGTGGAGTAATAGCTAGTTTTTTACGTGTCAGCAGCAGTTGCTGTTTGACACTTTGCTATTTAGTATCGCTTTAAATAGCTGATCCGGGATGGCTCTTACTGGGAGTAGTCAAAGTGCTGAGTGGGTGAATACTCCCCACATTCCAGGCCGGGTTTTGTCAGGCTTATAAAAAATAGCCAGCAATGTCAGGTGGGGGGAATTACCTCTCTCTGTCATTGGAGCTCTGGCAATCTCTGTACCGGGATCTGAGCCTTGTGCCAGGCTGGAGGACTGCTCTGTTCTGACCTATGCCAGTCGGGTGTGGATTAACACCCAGGACAAAAGGTGACTGTTTTGCTTTTTTAGCTATCTGGGTGTGAACTAACACCAATACTGCAAATGAACTGTCGTATTGTGTACTTGCAACAAATGTGAATAAACACAGACGTTTTTGAGTTATAAAATGGTCTTTGCCTCTATACTGCATCCGCTTGTCCTGACTACCAGAGCGAGTCCCCACAATTGGTGGAGGATGTGGGCAAGAGCAGTGAGGCTGGCGTGAACGGCAATATTTTTGGGTTCTGCATTTTTCCAGGCATGGTTGTATGTCGTACATTAAACCAGCTGTATTACAACCAGAGCCCCACGACAAAATGGAGGCTGTTGTGAAGGCCCTCGTGGAGGCTAATCTGCAGCAGCGAGAGACAAACCTGCATCAACGCGAGGCTAATTAGCAGCAGCAGGAGACCAACCAGTTGCTGCTACAACACGTGATGGCTTTGCAGACAGCAGGAGCAACCCAAAGCGTCCACGATGCACGGAAAGCAGTCCGTGCTGCGATTCCTAAAATAATCCCCGCAGATGACATTGAAACCTACCTGTACGAGAAAGTGGCCATCAGGGAGAAGCTACCATGAGACCAGTGGGCTGAAGTCGTCGCTCCATTCCTGGCATCCAATTCCCAGCGGGTGTATTTCGACTTGCCGGACGATCAAGTGGCCGACTACCAAAATGTAAAGGGTGAGATTTTGGCAAGACTGGGGGTGAATGTCTTAGTCCAGACCCAGCGGGTACATTAGTGGGGGTTTAAGCCGGCTGAGCCTGCGAGACCCCATTATGACTTACTCCACCTCTTGCAAAAGTGGCTGCAGCCTGATGTGCTGAGTCCCACGGCTATGCTGGATAGACTATTGGCTGATATGTTCTGGAGGGCTCTGTCACCCCCTCTACAGCACTGATCGGCCAGTTGTCTCCTGGCAATGCCCTGGAAATGGTGGACCTGGTGGTGCGCTATGAGACTACTAAGAATGTTGCAGGGGGTTCTTTTGGGAGGAGGGCAGTCAAACCCTGTAAATCTCCATCCCAGAACCGGCAACTTGTACCAACCAAACCCACCCGGGATGTACCCCCTATGGACCTTGCTCCAATAGTCTGCTGGCGGTGTCAGGAGCCTGGCCATGTAAGAGCTGACTGTCAACATCAGGTGGAACCCATGGATTCTAACTATGGCTTGGGAAAATGAATTAATAGTAGATAGTGAACCACAACAACCGGGCGGCAGAGTCGGTGTTTCCCCGTTTTGTGGTTCATCAGGATATGTTGTGTCGGGTAAACCAACTGCGAGGTGAATATATTGAACAGTTGGCGGTGCCCCAGGCTTATCGCAAACTCGTGTTAGAGTTAGCCCACCAACATGTTCTCGGGGGGCTTCTGGGAATGCAGAAAACACAGGAACGGATACTACAACGGTTTTATTGGCCCAGTGTGTTTAGAGAGGTGGACGAATTCTGTAAGTCTTGTCCGACCTGCCAGGCAACTAGCCCCAACACCTTTTCCGCAGTCCCTTGGTACCTCTCCCGATCATTGAGGTACCGTTTGAGCGAATCGCGATGGACTTCGTAGGCCCAATACCGAAGTACGCTAGAGGACACCAACACATTCTGGTCATCTTAGATTACGCCACTCGGTACCCGGAGGTGGTGCCACTGCGACATACATTGGCTAAACTAATAGCTAAGGAGCTAGTAAAGATGTTCTCCTGAGTGGGGCTACCTAAAGAGGTTCTGACTGACCAGGGGACCCCTTTTATGTCCAAGGTCATGAGGGTGCTATGTAAGTTGCTGCATATCAAAAAGCTACGGACGTCCGTGTATCATCTGCAAACGGATGGCCTGGTAGAGAGATTTAATCAAACATTAAAAACCATGTTAAAAAGGGTGGTGTCTAAAGATGGGAAGGACTGGGACCTTCTTCTGCCCTATCATCTTCGCTGTGCGAGAGGTGCCCCAGGCCTCTACTGGGTTCTCGCCCTTCGAATTGTTATATGGCAGACATCCTCGCGGTTTGTTAGATGTAGCCAGAGAGGCGTGGGAACAGCAACCCACTCCGCATAAAAGTGTCCTGGAGTACGTTATCAAGATGCAACAGCGGATAGAGACCATTTTGCCGCTTGTCAGGGAGCATATAGAGGCAGCTCAGCAAGCCCAAAGTTGGATCTATAATCGGCAGGGATATTTAACCCGGGTGATCGGGTTTTGGTCCTGGTGCTGACCATGGACAGTAAGTTTCTGGCTAGGTGGTAGGGGCCCTACGAGGTACTTGAAAAAATTGGAGAGGTAAACTACAAGGTACACCACCAGGGAGATGAATGCCGGAGCAGGTGCACCATGTGAATTTTCTCAAACCGTGTAAAGATAGGGAAACCTGTTCTGAAAACAGCCTGCGGCCAGGTTTTCTAGGGGAACAGTTTTTGGCCCCTCTGTCTGAAGCAGGGGAAGCGGCTGCCACAGTAAAAATGGCTGACTGCCTTTCCTCTAAACAGGCTCAGGAGGCCAGAGAGTTTATGAGCCGGAACACGGATGTGTTCTCGGACTTCCCTGGATGCACTTCCACAATTCGGCATGACAATGTCACTGAGCCTCAGGCTAAAGTCCGGCTAAAACCATATCGGGTACCCGAAGCTCGACGACAAGCCATCTCGGAGGAAGTGCAGATGATGCTGAGGCTAGACGTAATTGAGGAGTCTAAAAGTGAGTGGGCTTGTCTTATAGGGCTAATACCCAAGCCGGACTGGACACTTTGGTTTTGTAACGATTTCCGAAAATTTAACGAGATCTCTAAGTTCGATGCATATCCCATGCCCCGAGTCGATGAGCTAATTGAAAGGTTAGGACAAGCCGGGTATTTTTCAGTTTTGGACCTCAAAAAAGGGTATTGTCAGGTGCCCTTAACGGAGGCTGCTAAAGAGAAAACTGCCTTCATCACACCGGAGGGGCTATATCAGTACAAGGTGGTACCCTTTGGTCTGCATGGCGCCCCCGCCACCTTTCAAAGGCTAAAGGACATTGTACAGTACTTCGTCCACATTGTCGGTATGCTTCGGCGTACCTGGATGATATCGTCATCCACATTACCGACTGGGAAAGTCACCTACCCAAAGTACAGGCTGTAGTGGACTCCCTTAGGAATGCTGGGCTAATCGCTAACCCCAAAAAATGCACGATAGGGTTAGAGGAGACTATAGTATCTGGGATTTGCCATTGGGCGTGGAGTTATCAAACCTCAAGAAAACAAAATAGAGGCAATTCGGAATTGGCCCCTGTGACAAACTGCCATTTGCCACTGGGCATTGTAGAGGACTGATGGCTAGCCTCCTGCCCTACGACTATGGCCCCGGGACATATTACCCTTCAAGAACGGAACTATGCCGCATGTCTGGACTGTTCTTAGGACCGAACGCGGTCAGCGGTGTATACTAAAGAATCTATGGAACTTTTTCGGGCAGGAAATTGTGCTTGCGGTCGGTCATAAAGGACTTCCACTAAACTTTTGATCTGCTGGAGGGATTTGTGTGATTTTTGGAAGTGTTTATGTTTGATGTATGCAAAGTTTAAATATGTAATTTTTATGGAGATGGAATGTATGGTTTTAAAGTTACAGTGTATGTTTAAAAACTGTATTTTTACTGTCTGTGATAGTTATGTTAATCCATAATTATATCCCAGACAGAAGGGAGGATTTTGTGTATTCGGGTGGGGATTCCTCTCCTATTGTTCCCACATGTGTATTGGTGATCTCCCTTTGTCCTGGGATATAATTGAATTGCACTTCGGGTGTCTCCAGGGCAGAGAGGAGGGAACCATGATGCATTGTGGGGACCTGCATAAATACTGGCGGGTAGCCCTCAATAAAGAGTTCAGTTCATGTTTTTGTAACCCTTCAAAACGCAGCCTCATCTCGTTATTGGAGGGAATTGCTGGATCACGCTGGGGATTGCTATGCTCTGCATATTCCCTGGAGGAGAGATCTTTCCCACACGGTCCTGAATGCTGGAGGTTCATTCAGGGTGGAAGGAAGACGGCGCGGCTCCAGTTAAGCTACGGCGGTTGTGGAGTCTGCGGTGCTTTTGGTGTCCAGTGCGGTGCTTGTAAACCTTGGCGCAAGCTAGGAAGCGTCCATTAACGGAAGCGGATCCGTTACAGCCCCGACATGTCAACACTAGGCAAGTAGAGTCGTTCCTAGGAATGGTGGGCTATTACATGAGGTTTGTTCCCCACTTTGCTACAGTGGCAGCGCCATTGACAGGGCTCTTGAAGAGATGCAGGTCGGTGATGGTTCGCTGGGATGATCAGGCGGAAGAGGCGTTCTCCTCTTTGAAGTTGGCCATGTGTGGGTCCCCGGTTTTGGTGATGCCCAACTTCAAACGGGAATTCATAGTACAGAAGGAAACCTCCGAAGTAGGCCTTGGTGCGATACTGTCTCAGGAAGTCAACAGGGAGGAGCATCCCATTGTCTTCCTAAGCCGCAAGCTTACCCCAGCCGAAACAAGGTACAGTATAGTGGAGAGTGCCTGGCTATCAAGTGGGCACTCAAGTCTTTCCGCTACTATTTGTTGGGGAGAAAGTTCCGCCTGGTGACTGACCACTCCCCTCTCAAGTGGATGAGCCAGGGCAAAGAGATAAATGCCCGAGTCACCAGATGGTTCCTGTCCTTACAGAACTTTGTTATCCGTGGAACATAGGGCAGGCCAGTTACTGGGTACCTCCGTTGATGCTCTGTCCCATGTATACTGTATTGCATGTGTTCACCCCCTCAGGGTTGAACAAAGGGGGAGGTATATAAGAAGGTACAAGGAATCATTGTGGATGATAGTTATGTGTCACTGAGGTTCCTGGCCTCGGTGGAGTAAGAGCCAGTATTAATGTGTCAGCAGCAGTTGCTGTTTGACACTTTGCTATTTAGTATGGCTGTATGGCCGATTTTGTCAGGCCTATAGAAAATAGCCAGCAATGTCGGGGGGGGGGGGGGGGGATTACCTCTCTCTGACATTGGAGCTCTGGCAATCTCTGTACCTGGATCTGAGCCTTGTGCCAGGCTTGAGGCCTGAATCCGGGAGGACTGCTCTGTTCTGAGCTATGGCGGTCGGGTGTGGATGAACACCCAGGACAAAAGGTGACTGCTTTGCTTTTTGAGCTATCTGGTTGTGAACTAACACCAATACTGCAAATGAACTGTCATACTGTGTACTTGCAACAAGTGAGAATAAACACTGAAGTTTTTGAGTTAGAAACTGGTCTTTGCCTTTATACTGCGTCCGCTTGTCCTAAATACCATAGTGAGTCCCCACAATATATATATATATGTACTGTATGTGTGTGTATATATATATATATATATATATATATATATATGTGTAACGGATGTCCTGGCACCCCGACTGGGTACCTCCGTTGATGGATGCTCCTAGTGCTTCCCGAGGGCTCCAAGCACTCCGCTCTACACCGTAACCACCACAGGAACAAGGAACAGGAACAGCTCTTACAAGAGCTAGGAGTTATAGCCAGGGGAGTATACAGCGCATAGCAATCCCCACACACATGAGACGAGGCTCTATGTTGAATGTAAAACAGGAACTCTTTAATGGGTTATTTTTCAGCCTTTTATGCAGGTCTCCTAGCAAGGGACACTGCCCCTGGGGACCTTTTAGAAGACTGTGACAGTTTATATATTAGCCAATCACATTCATTTACAGTATTGAAACCTTCCCAGCAATTGTACACAAAACCCCCTTCCCTCTGTCTGTAACGCAATCAACAAAATACAATGGGCATTGTCTTTGACGCAATCAACAAAATACAATTACCAAAACACAATAGGCTCTGTCTGTGATACAATTACCAAACATAATGGGCAAACTTAATCACTCACAGGCAGAAAACACACATTTTCCCCCAAACACAGAAAACACTGCAAAACCCCACATATCCCCGTATTCATATACATTCATGGATAGCTCTGATCTGGGTGAACAACATATCCAAAAATCACCCAGATCCGAGCAGGGGTTCCCGAATTCCAGTCACATTTGGCCTGATTGCAAGCATGGCTTTCCTGCCCAAAACAGGTCCACAGATTTAGGCGGTGCGGCCGGTCTGTCTTCTCCTTCAAAGTTAGTATATGGGCCATAATCCCGAGGCAAGAGGCTGGCAAACAGGCCCCTCCAAAACCCAGTGGCGAGGTTATTTTTGCCACAATATATATCCTGCTTAATTATATTTTGAACCCCACAAAAAAGGGGAAACAAAATGAAATGCTTGCAGATAGGCGCTTTTGAGGTGCACCTGTGGCACAACCAGCCACAGGTCCTGTCTCCTCTCTCCCTGTCTGTCAGCTGCCTTGCTTCTCTCACACAATTCTTCTTTGGAATCCTAGACTTCACTTCACTTTCCCTGGCAATAAGCTGGAATGATTGATTTTTGACTCTGTTCCTGATTGATTTTTCACTGTTCTTGACTCCCTAAGATTGTTTTCCTGGTAGACACTATAACACCCAACCACCCTCTTTCACAGCCCAGCAGAGAATGGAGTTCTGTAAAATTTCGGGTTTGTTTGCCAACCGAAAAACAGCAAAGTTCGGACGGAATTTGGTTAGGTCTGAACTGGTTCGCTCATCCTTAGTTCGTGTGCATAAGACATAACAGTCATAAGTCTTCCATTCATATAGTCTGTCAGTTTCTTAATCTGTTGACAATCACCATTTTTCACAGCAGCAACCACAACCTTGCAGACACTGTTCAGAGAAGTGTACTGTTTTCCTTCACCATAATTCTCCAATTTAAAAAGGGCTCCTCAATTTCTCAAAACGGTTTAGGTCAGGTGAGGTTTGAGGCCATGTCATTATTATTTAATCTTTAAGGCCTTTACTGGATAGTCATACAATCATGGTTTTCTTGAAAGATGGAAACTTTTTCCTGTACCACTGCTTGAAGAAAATGACATTTAAAAATTGGCAGTAGGTTTGGATTGAGTTTATTTTGAGTGTATCTTCAACACGAAAGGGTCCCACTAGATAATCTAGTTGCCTTAAATACCAGCAGCTAATAGCAGCACCCCAACTCCACCTTGCTGGTGTCAGAGTTGAAAAGGAGCTCTGTGCTCGCTACTGATCCAGCCATGGGCCCATCCATTTAGTCTGTCAAGAGTCACTCTTATCTGTCTTTAGATATTTCTTGGCCCTGTCTTGACATTTCGACTTATGTGTCTTGATCAGTGGTCATCGGGTTTCAGGCTACCTTACCATGGCCATGTCTCTGAACACTGAACACCTTGCACTTCTAGGCACTCCAGGGATTTTGCAGTTCTGGAATATGACCGCACTGGAAGATAGCAGGTTTCTGGTCCCTTTATACGGTGGTTAGCAGTGGTGCCTTGCGATGCTGGGTTCCTAGGTTTGAATCTGACCAAGGAAAACATCTTCATGGAGTTTGTATGTTCTCCCCATGTTTGCGTGGGTTTCCTCTGGGTACTGATAGGGAACATAGATTGTGAACCCCATTGGGGACAGCTTGATGCTAATGTGTGTGAAGTGCTAAGAAATATAGCAGCACTATATAAGTGCATAAAATAAATAAATACTTCTGAAATCTTTGGCAGTTAATTTTCTTAAACGCTTCTTGCAAGCCTGTTGACTATTTGCAACAAAACTTTTGATGTTTCTGTGATCATGCCCCAATATCTTTAGCAATTTCAAGAGTTCTGCAACCCTCTGAAAGACATTTTAACAATTTATGACTTTTCAGAGTCAATTAATTCTCTTTTTTGGTCATTTTGCCATAGGAAAACAATCTGCCTAATAATTATGCCTGCCTTGATATAAGGATCTCCTTAGGGTACACTCTCTCATTACACAAATACACATCACCTGATAAATCCAATAAGCTTTCAAGTTTATACAACTTGGAGTTGGAAAATATGCATAAAATTTTGATATTATCAAAATGCTCACATGCCTAATATTTGTGCACACAGTGTAATGTTTATAACCTCAACTTTGATTGTTAGCAAATCCTACCTAAAAGTTAACATTATCTGACCACAAATATATAATGTTTAAGTGCACTTCAAAGTAGAAAATTTGGTTAAATATAATTTGTCAAAATGTCATACACAGTCATGTAAACTCCATATAAGCATACATGACTCCATGCTGCCCCACAACTCTCCTAAAGAAAGTCCTCACATGCCCAGGTTTCAATGAATAAAACATTTTTATTTGTCATCCTTTATATCCATGGGCTGCAAGATTGCCTATTCTGGCTGTACCTTGGTACCTTCTATTCTGTGCAGGTGCTGAACTACAAATTATAACAACCTAATATAAATCTTAAGAACTATTGGTGTTTGTTTCATTATTTATTCTGAATTGACTCTTTCTTCTTCACTGTTTAACATCTAGCAACCTGTTTTTGGAGTTACGGAAGCAGTGGAGCATATTCTGCTACTCTGTTTGCATAGCTTCCATTCACTACAATAAGAGTTATGGAAACAGTGGAGAACCATCCCCCTCTGCTGTTTCCATAAGACTGGCCAGCTGGGGCAGGCTCCAAATTTTATCTCTCTGTGGAAACAGCAAGATAGGACAACCCCTTTAAGACATTACATAGCAAAGTTGCTGTAAAGTTATTGTTCAGTTCAATAACCATTCTATATAAATTTATTTCATTTGTAGATCATTTTAAAACGAGTCAGTTGCATTTATCATTAGTTGCAAATGAACTTCTTGTGTAGAAAAAAATATGGAATTATATCAGTTATACATTGTCTCATTCTTTCTCTTTCATCATAACAGGTAATTTGAAATATTACATGTCTGTTGATATGTTAACATTATGTTTCAGGGAGAGCCCGGGAATGTTGGTTCTAAAGGAGAGGTATGAATAACTGAACAAAGTTGTCACTGCTTGTTATCTACTATTGAATACTGTATTTTTACTCAATTTATAAGCTCAGTGCCAATAGTCATCCATTGCTCTACCTTGTGCACAAAGCATACTAGAAATTAGAAGATTTCTTTCAATCAGATTCAGACCCAAATCAATTCTACACTAGAGAGACCAGTCAACATATAACCTTTCCCATGGAAAGAGACATGCAAATCCATTTTTCTTCCAAATGGAAAAGGAAACTGAGCGTATAATGTAGCTATCCAAAGTCAATGCTCAATGCTTTAAAGCATAACTTTGATAATAGCCAAGCCTAGCTAGCTGATAGGCCTTTGTCAGTGTCTGAGGGGTATGCTTTCTCATTATTTAGAGCGCCTTGTATTCATGATCAGTATTGTAGGCCAGGCAATGCTTCTCCAAGCTTCTGGGAAAAATATATGCAAATTAGCATATGTTACTTCTGTTAACATCAGAAAGGCTTAGCTTTTGTTTTTCTGCAAAATAGCTTTCATCCAAAAGGAAAAGAAAGCCAAGCACCCTATTATACTTGTTATTTCGGGCCAATTATTGGGAATATGAACGCTCGTTCCTGATAATTGGCTTGTATAATCAAGCAGCTTATCAGTTGATGAACTAGAAAATGCTCGTTCATCGGCTGATCGACATCTTCCATCAGGATGAAAGATGCCCGAATATCAGCAGCGCATTTTTTCATGTAATCAGGAATGTTCTGCCGATCATGAACAGAACAGAATGAGGTGTAATCAGATTGGTGGAAATGAGTGCCATTAGATGTGTTATCTTCTATCTGCGCACTGCCTGAAAATTGGGGGGTGTAATACCACCCTAAGCCTTTGATGCCACCAGTTGTAAGATATGCTAATTTGCATACATTTTCCCCATAAACCCAGAGAAGCATTTCATAGCCTACAATACTTCTCACACATACTATACACTCTCCATATTGCCAAAGAGTATCCCCCAGACCCCCAACAACGGCCTCTCAGCTAGCTAAACCAAATTTATCTGCTTAAAGGGGTTGTCCGAGTTATATTTATTGATGACGCATCCTCAGGATTGGTCATCAATATCAGATCGGCGGGGGTCCCCTTCACTGTTTACCTTCTCGCCATTGCATCTGCAGCGGTGAGCAGGTGTAATTACACCCAAGCCGTCCCATTCATTTAAATGAAAGGGACAGTTAGGTGTAATTAAACCTGCTCACCGCTGCAGGTGCAATGGCGAGAAGGTAAACAGTGAAGGGGAGGCAGAGCTGGCACGGCGCGCATCTTCTCTTCAAACAGCTGATCGGCGGGGGTGCCGGGTGTCGGACCCCTGCCGATCTGATATTGATGACATATCCTGAGGATAGATCATCAATAAATATAACTCGGACAACCCCCTTAAGGGTACTCACTGCAAACAGCTGTGTGCAGATAAGATGCTAGCTTGGCTATAATCCAAGTTGTTTTCCCATTTGGAAGAAAAAATGATTTCCATGTCTCTTTCCACTGGGAATTTTACATGTTACATTGGCTATTTCTAGCATTTGCCTAGAAGTAAAGAGAGCTATGGTCATGCATGCATACTACTGAACCATTCATACGGGGGACTTGGGAACCCGAATCTTGTGATTGGTGGGAGTGCCAGTGGTTGAACCCTTAATGACCATACATTAAATACTTCCAGTAGATAGTTTAGAATTATTGTTCATGGGACAACTCTTTTGTAACACAAAGGAAAACAGAATGTAGTAGATACGGATTCCAAGGCAAAACAGTCACCTATGTAATTCGTCTATGTTGTAAACATAAATCACATATATATATATATATATATATATATATATATATATATTTATATATATATATATATAGTTCTCCAAAAAAGGGGCAGCACTACAGTGTAAAAAGTGAAAAAGACCTGCTTTATTCCCTCTGCAATGTTTCAACTGCTCATTGCAGTCTTTATCAGGCTTGATAAAGACTGCAATGAGCAGTTGAAACGTTGCAGAGGGAATAAAGCAGGTCTTTTTCACTTTTTACACTGGAGTGCTGCCTCCTTTTTGGAGAACTACAATTATTGATGATTTTTGGAAGAGAGTCGATAGAGTGGCTCACCCCCCTATAACGGTGGATAGGTGCTTGAACCTGAGATTGAATCACCCTATTCAATACATATACACTAAACAAATTTATATGGATAGGTAAGCACTCAAACCACCGTGGAGCAGGCACAATATTTAATATAGGGTATGGTACAATAAAATGGAATAAAATGCAACTCTAAAATATAACACTAAAATAGAATATAAAACTGAAACACACTGTAAAACTGTCTAGAAATAAGGTGAAAATTTGAATTCTCGTTACAACAAATAATGTCCTTTTCAAAACATCTAATAAATAGCCGGCACCTGTATCCTTTGATGTAGCGTTACATCGCAAAAAATCGCGAAAAGGATCGCGAAAAAATCGCAAGTGGCGATAGTCTTACACTAAGTTGGTATGAAGTGAGTCAATGGTTGCTTACTTAGCACCCGCCTTACCTAATTGGCAAGGAATCTTCACACTGACTAGTGTGCGTTCAGATATATTTTCGGGTGGGTTGTTACTTATGTTGGTGGCAACCTTTACATTTGGATATAACGTTGCATCCACTGAAATCGCATCCAAAGGGGGCACAAATGATTATGTTGCCGCACTGTGATGATATTATGCGGATAATCGATTGCTCACTGAGCACTCACCCCACCTGATGATGTGTAGTCTTCACACTGGCTGGTGTGTGTTCTGGTGTATATTCTCGGGGTGGGTTTGTACCTGTGTTCCGGTGAAAAACTTTCTTGCAATTGCTTTCACTGCCTCTCAGTCCCGCTCTGCACACAATCCTTGCGAGAGTTGGAGTACAGGTTCACCGATTCAGGTCTCTCCTTGCCTTTGCTATTCAAATTGTTGAAAGATCGTATCCTTAGATAATCGTAGAGTTAAAGTCACATGGCCATGCTTCAGTTGTTTGTGGAATCTTTCATATCATCGGTATCTAGCACCAGATGCGTTTCGAAGTCTTACTGACCTCTTCCTCAGTGGTTATACTCTGTGTGCTTAGATCCCACTCTTTATACTCTACTAAGTGGTCAGTAAATTCGCGAAAACAGATTCCAAGGAGAGCCATTCGGTCTTAAATAAATCCTGGAGTGATGGATTATAAAAAAAGGACAAATTCGTCTTTAATGCGATTTTTTAGAGACATGCGATTTTTTCGACGGGTCCGTTTTTGTCGCCAAAGCTTTTGAATCCAACTAATAATTCATTCTCATATATCAGATGTTCGATTTTGGAGGCGTTTTTTTCAATTTTTCTTGCGTTTTTTCAATGCGTTTTTTTTCGGTAGATGCGTTTTTGTTACCTAGACTGCTAGGTTGAACGTCTAATTCATTCTAATGCACCAGAAATGGTTAAAAATACTTTCATTCTTACAATATGCTATTATAATTTAAAATATATAAAAAAGACACAATTTGGGATATGAACTTATTTGATAAACGATCGATATCCGGGATCCTGCTGGTGTAGTGGGATGAAGGCCTGCCTCTGAAGGGACCGCAGTGCCCTCTTAATATCTACACTGCGGTCTTACATCCAAAGCAGGCACCTACCCCTACCTCACAGGAAGCCGAAGATCTCTAGCTCAGCATTAAGACCTGCTGGAAGCAAACTCCCGAACTCATAGATTTGTCTAGATTCAATCCTAGACAATCGATGAATATGATCACCCCCCCTCCAGTGTCAATCTACCTTCTCCAGTGCCGCAAATGTCAGTTTAGTAGGGTCTTTGTTGTGAATTTCCCTAAAATGTCTCGACAAAGAGTGTTTGTCGAACCCATTTTTAATCTTAGTCATATGTTCGGATATCCTTGTTTTTAGTGGTCGTTTTGTTCGTCCGATATATTGTTTCTGACATGGGCACTGGATAATGTAGATGACACCAGAGGAGTTACAGAATAGACTATCCCTAATTTTCCAAGAGAACAGATTTTGTGTGGATGTCACTTCTAATGTTCTTTTAGGGAATGCTGTGTGTTTACACGCAATGCATCTCCCACATCTAAAGAAACCATTTATATTTGTACAATTTTGAAACATGGAGGTTTTCTTTACTTTTTGTTGCTTGACGGAGGGCGCTATTTTAAGGCCAAGGTTAGGCACCTTCGTAAAGGATATCAGAGGGACCTTTGGTATCAAGTGACCTATTATTTTGTTGTCCAGTATATAGTGCCAATGTTGTTTTAAAATATATTGGACTTTCTTATAATGTGCATTGAATGGTAGAATAACTCTCAATTCCATTTCTTTCAATGTTGTATTTATATTCTCATTTTTATCCGAGAAAAAAGTTTTTCTCTCTAGTTTCTTCACCCGATCCAATGCACTATTTATTAACTATTTCTTCAGGGTATTTTTTGTTAATAAATTGGTCTTTCATTCTTATCGCCTCTTCTTCAAATTTGCTCTCATCTGTGCAGTTTCTTTTAATCCGACGGAACTGCCCCACCGTGATATTTATTAACCAGTTTGGCAGATGGCAGCTAGAAAAAAGTACAAAACTATTTTTGGACGTTGGTTTCTGGAAGGTGCTACATGTATACTTTCTATCTTGTCTAGCAATTTGCAAATCTAAAAATTCTGTATTTATGTTATTCACATTTGATGTGAAGGTCAAATTCCTTATATTATTATTTATTTATTTTAAAAAATTCCCTTAGAGTGTCTTCTGTGCCTCTCCAGATGAATATTACATCATCTATGTAGCGCCGCCATATAGCCTTGGCCCTATAGTAAAACTTTCCCAGTCGGCCAAAAATAAGTTGGCATAACTGGGGGCGAACCTGGTCCCCATGGCGGTGCCCCGCTTCTGGAGGAAATAATCCCCATATACAAACTAAGAAGACAGGTTGGCATTAGCAGGAGCTGCTCAAACCCACATGCAGTTGTGCATATATATAGGGGAGCAAATCCTGCACTTGTGGCCCGTTGCTAATGGCAATCCCCAGCAAAATGCATACAATGGAGGATGCCCGCGGCGAACCACAAGTACCACAATAGACATCCTACACAAGGTAACAAGTGTGGATGTGATAATTAATATAACAATATAACAAAACAATAACAAACATAGGTGCACTCTGCAGTCTCACTAATTCTCAAACTGATTTTAAAATTGAGAGATTAGTCAACATGTCCTACGGTGTAGAACATGTCTAAGCCCGGACACCACGACAAGGTTTCTCAAGTAGCCCGGGACCCTACACTCTCCTACCTGAGCCATATGGACGATACCAGGAGCCAGTGGGCAAATTACAGGAGCATAAGGCCGACTCGCAAACAACTCACCAGTTACCTCCAGCATGTGGCCATGCTTGCAATGGGAGGAGGGAGGAGTCTGTGAGTCCCACTCAAGACTTGCTGATATAGCCCAGGCTTCACAGGTGCACCTAAATGTGACCTGTAGATGGAAAACAGGCACATTTAAATAGGAGTTTATACACCTCCAGGAATCTATATATACAAACTAAGAAGACAGGTTGGCATTAGCAGGAGCTGCTCAAACCCACATGCAGTTGTGCATATATATAGGGGAGCAAATCCTGCACTTGTGGCCCGTTGCTAATGGCAATCCCCAGCAAAATGCATACAATGGAGGATGCCCGCGGCGAACCACAAGTACCACAATAGACATCCTACACAAGGTAACAAGTGTGGATGTGATAATTAATATAACAATATAACAAAACAATAACAAACATAGGTGCACTCTGCAGTCTCACTAATTCTCAAACTGATTTTAAAATTGAGAGATTAGTCAACATGTCCTACGGTGTAGAACATGTCTAAGCCCGGACACCACGACAAGGTTTCTCAAGTAGCCCGGGACCCTACACTCTCCTACCTGAGCCATATGGACGATACCAGGAGCCAGTGGGCAAATTACAGGAGCATAAGGCCGACTCGCAAACAACTCACCAGTTACCTCCAGCATGTGGCCATGCTTGCAATGGGAGGAGGGAGGAGTCTGTGAGTCCCACTCAAGACTTGCTGATATAGCCCAGGCTTCACAGGTGCACCTAAATGTGACCTGTAGATGGAAAACAGGCACATTTAAATAGGAGTTTATACACCTCCAGGAATCTATATATACAAACTAAGAAGACAGGTTGGCATTAGCAGGAGCTGCTCAAACCCACATGCAGTTGTGCATATATATAGGGGAGCAAATCCTGCACTTGTGGCCCGTTGCTAATGGCAATCCCCAGCAAAATGCATACAATGGAGGATGCCCGCGGCGAACCACAAGTACCACAATAGACATCCTACACAAGGTAACAAGTGTGGATGTGATAATTAATATAACAATATAACAAAACAATAACAAACATAGGTGCACTCTGCAGTCTCACTAATTCTCAAACTGATTTTAAAATTGAGAGATTAGTCAACATGTCCTACGGTGTAGAACATGTCTAAGCCCGGACACCACGACAAGGTTTCTCAAGTAGCCCGGGACCCTACACTCTCCTACCTGAGCCATATGGACGATACCAGGAGCCAGTGGGCAAATTACAGGAGCATAAGGCCGACTCGCAAACAACTCACCAGTTACCTCCAGCATGTGGCCATGCTTGCAATGGGAGGAGGGAGGAGTCTGTGAGTCCCCCTCAAAGAAAAAATAATTGTGATTTAAAATATACCCTATACCTTCCACTATAAAATCTATTTGGCGGGGGTCTAATGAGCCATCTAAAATTAACTGGGATTTGATCGCCTCCATCCCTTGTTGATGATCTATGACTGTATATAGGTACTGGACGTCTAATGTCCCCATAATCCACTCATTTTGGATTTCCAATTTTTCAAGGGTCTGTATAATGTGTGTGGTATCCTTAATATAAGAACTCATCTTCTTAACCACAGGTTGTAGCAGAGTATCAATATATTTTGAAAGATTGGATGCTAGCGATCCTATCCCCGATATTATGGGACGGCCAAGGGGTTCTTTGGGATTTTTGTGGATCTTGGGCAGGCAGTAGAAGACAGGTAGTCTTCTCTGCGTGCCCAAGATAAAATCATGTTCTTGTTTGGACAATATACCTGCGTCCAAGCCTTTCTCACAATATTCTTTCAAGGTTCTGTGGAAATCCTCCACAGGATCCTTTCTAAGTTTCTGATATGTGTTGATGTCAGACAATTGGCTATAACATTCCTTGTTGTAGTATGCTGTGTCAAGGATCACCACTGCCCCTTATCCGCCGGGCGTATCATGATGTCGGCTTGTTTCTGAAGCTGTTTGATAGCCTGTATTTCCCTATTATTTAAATTATGCTTCCTTACATAACCTTCTTTTATTTTTTGTAGATCGCTTTCAACACTTTTTTGAAATGTAGCTATTTCATAGCTAATCTCATTCCTTGGGAATTTCATGGATTTATTCTGTAGATTTGTATATTTTATGGGATCTTGTTCACTACTGTCTGCTAGGACAGATATCGGTTTTTTTAGATGATACTTTTTTAAACAGAGTTTTCGAATAAATTTCTGAATACCAACATATGTATCGAACTTATTAATTTTTTCGCTAGGGGAAAATTTCAGACCTTTCTCAAGGAGTTTTATCTGTGCATTTGTGAGTGTAGTGGAACTCAGATTGACTATTGAGCCCTGATCTTTTTCTAATAGTGTCGTTTGTGCTGTGTTTTTCTTCCTTTTTCCTCTTCTCGTTTTCTTAATTCTGGATTGTGATAGTTGTGTGTCTCCATAGGGAAGTGATTGGGAGTGGGTTCCTGGTATTGATTCCATTCTTGTGTTGTCATGTAATGTGCTTATCTGGGGTGAATTGGTGATAAGTGTTTTTCTGTCTTAGATTGTATGTGTGTACTGTTGCTCTCTGTTTGTGATAATTCATTTCTGGTGTTCTGTGTCTCGGTCATGATCTGTGATGTGGCGGGGTTCGATCTAAAAAATGGTGTTCTGAAAGTGACTCATATCTGTTACTTACAGGTATAGCATACTTGTCCGATCCATCTACCTTTTCAATGTGTTGTGTAGAGGATTCCCCTTTTGATATGTTTTCTTCACATGTTGGCATTCGAGATTCACTCCTCTGTATATACAGATGTTTTTTTTTTTCCTCTCAATAATATCAGCTTCGACTCTGTCCAAACTTTTACACAATTTCTCTTGCCAAGATTCAAATTCGCTATTTTTAGGTAATTTATCTACCGTATCTTTTATTTTATCTATTTTCTTGGTTAAATCCAATAAAATTTGGGATCTTCTTGTGATCACTAGTTGGGTCAGTGCTATGGATTGGGTAAATAATTGGTCATTCCATTCTTTGTCAAACTCCTCTGAATTTAAATCTTGTGCAGGAGTCTTGACAATTAGGAGACCTTTTGGTATTTTCCCCAATTCAATGCACTGGGTTAATTAGCGTATTTCCCAATGTTGTCTTAATTGTTTGTGCAAAAGTCCCTCTAATTCCCTAAAGATTTCAGTCATTGATCTTTCTCCCATAATAGGGACATGATTGCGTTTTTCAAAAATATAATTTTCTGCTTTTTGTTTTTTGTTTTCAGCATGACTCCAGATGTCCATAGTCATAAAGGGGGAGCTCACTCACCTAGGGTGAGGTGTATAAGAATTTTGGAAGAGAGTCGATAGAGTGGCTCACCCCCCCTATAACTGTGGATAGGTGCTTGAACCTGAGATTGAATCACCCTATTCAATACATATACACTAAACAAATTATTATGGATAGGTAAGCACTCAAACCACCGTGGAGCAGGCACAATATTTAATATAGGGTATGATACAATAAAATGGAATAAAATACAACTGTAAAATATAACACTAAAATAGAAGGAGAGACCTGAATCGGTGAACCTGTACTCCAACTCTCCCGAGGATTGTGTGCAGAGCGGGACAGAGAGGCAGTGAAAGCAATTGCAAGAAAGTTTTTCACCGGAACACAGGTACAAACCCACCCCGAGAATATACACCGGAGTGCACACCAGCCAGTGTGAAGACTACACATCATCAGGTGGGGTGAGTGCTCAGTGAGCAATCGATTATCCGCATAAGATCATCACAGTGCGGCAACATAATCATTTGTGCCCCCTTTGGATGCGATTTCGGTGGATGCAACGTTATATCCAAATGTAAAGGTTGCCGCCAACATAAGTAACAACCCACACGAAAATATATCTGAACGCACACTAGTCAGTGTGAAGATTCCTTGCCAATTAGGTAAGGCGGGTACTAAGTAAGCAACCATTGACTCGCTTCATACCAACTTAGTGTAAGACTATCGCCACTTGCGATTTTTTCGCGATCCATTTCGCGATTTTTCGGATGTAACGCTACATCAAATGATACAGGTGCCGGCTATTTATTAGATGTTTTGAAAAGGACATTATTTGTTGTAACGAGAATTCTAATTTGCACTTTATTTCTAGCCAGTTTTACAGTGTGTTTCAGTTTTATATTCTATTTTAGTGTTATATTTTAGAGTTGTATTTTATTCCATTTTATTGTACCATACCCTATATTAAATATTGTGCCTGCTCCACGGTGGTTTGAGTGCTTACCTATCCATATAAAATTATCGATGTTTGCCTTGCCCGTGGTCTGAGGAAATTGCACCAGGATTCACTATATAGTGCTGCTGCTTTTCTTTGTTGTATATGTATATGTATATATATATATATATATATATATATATATATATATATATATATGTATATGTAACTAAATCAGGTAATTAGGCAAAACAGTTGTCTATGAGATATATGTAACTAAATTGGTCAAGTATATCATTCAAAACATCTTTGTCTATGTAGAATTAAAGCATATAGATTTTATGAATGGATTCACTGATATATTTTCAGAAAGGGGAAGTTGGAGAACCTGGATCTCAGGGTGTTTATGGACAAAGAGGACAGGCTGGTCCTCCAGGATTAAATGGTGCCCCAGGTCCCATGGGTATTAGTGGTGACAGAGGTCTACCTGGGCTGCCTGGACAAGATGGAAGGCCTGTATGTAACATTCTTCATTTCATGTCTTTATTTGTTAAAATCCAAACTAATTTAAAACTTGTAATGCAAATGTAATTGTAAATGCCCATTGATGCAAACTTATAAAAACCTATGCCTATAATGTTGCTCACTCACAAACAACAAAGACATGCCCAATATGGTAAAAAATATATCTACTTTATTGCATAAAAATCCATGTACACAATATATAACAATATAATAGTAATAACAAAAGGAAACAACAGATGTATAAAGGTGCCAGAATCACCTGACCTATGCTGCTACTACCCCCAAAAAGATCTTCCACGTGTCAAGTGTCACCATATCCCAAAAATATACACTATAAAACATGAATATCACAAAGCAGACTACCTGTTACTCCATGCATGGGTATATCCCTAAGTACGGGTAGATACCTATATCAAGTTCACTTCTAGGAAGTGTATAATAACACTCCCTAATAAATATTTCCCAACACAATGGTACAGCATGAGCCCAGAAATAAGCAATGGGATGGAGAAAATGGGGTAAGAAAAATGAAAAACAGAAAAAAGAAGGCCTGTTTTGGTAAATAAAAACCTATGTCTGTCATCAGAGTCAAGAAATATACTGCAAAACAAAAGGTTTAAACCCAGCCTATATGACTATTTTTCACTGACTTATAAATGACAATTTGCCATTTATATTTATGCAACTTTATCAATGTCTTTTTTTTTTATTTGTAATTTATGTCATGCAGAAGAGCTATTGTTATGGTAAAAAGGAACCAATATATTTTAACATCAAAAATTCATAATAATTATACAAATAATATTGGCATTTCTTTGTACTGTAATGTAATTGTAACAATAATATATAGTAATGCATGAGAATAAAACAAGTGTCAAATCCTAGACTGTACTGTATATGGGCTGCATTAGACTTGGAAGATAACTTATTAATTTTGGACAAGGATTATGTTTTTTTTTAGCTTTGGGATGAGATGAATTATGTTTAATTTTAGTACAGTGCACTCATACAAAATGCATCCATGTAACATTAAATGCCCATTGGGATGGACACCCTGTTTTACTTGTAATCTCTAAGGGTCCATTCAGACATCCGTAGAATGGGTCCGGATCCATTCCACAACGTTGTGGAACGGATCGGGACCCATTCATTTTCAATGGGGACAGAAAGGATGCGAACAGCACACAGTGTGCTGTCCGCTTCTGCATTTCCGATCTGCGGCCCCGTACTTCCGGTCCGCGGCTCCGGAAAAAATAGAGCATGTCCTATTTCTTGTCCGCAGCTGCGGACAAGAATAGGAATAATCTATTAAGTGCCAGTAATGTGCGGCGTCAGTGTTTTGCGGACCACAAAACACTACGGACGTCTGAATGTACCCTAATACACAAGTACGCAATTACGGTACAACTGCAACTAGCAACAACACCCTGGTCAATCAGTTATCCTCAGACACAAGTTTCCTATATCCATGTGGCGGATATAATCAGATATTTAAAATGCTGTTTAGAGATGACTGAATTTTAGAAAAATTTGATTCCGCCAACTTCGTCAAAAAATTTGATTTGTTACAAATTACTTCATCACAAATTGCTTTTCATTGTATGGAGCGGGGGCAATGATGGGGAACAGCGATCGTGCCCATAAATTAATCCCTCAGATGCTGCATTCAATGCTGATCGTGACGTCTGAGACACACATTCAGGTTCTCAGGGGGTTAATATGGGGGTTAAAAAAAAATTATACTCACCTCATCCACTTGATCGCGGAAAGGCCATTCACTTTTGTCTTGATTGAAGAAAACCCGCCAAAGGACCTGCGGCGAGCATGAAGATGTCACCATGTGATCACTCTGGCCATGCGCAGTACCATCATCAGTGATGATGTCACCTGCCCAGCCAGCGTGGTGACATCATTACATCACTGTGTGCGGCCAGCATAATCAAGCGGTAATCAAGATGGGAGCAGACGGCTTCTCCGTGATCAAGTGCATGAGGTGAGTATAATTTTTTTTTATTTTCAGCCACCATTTTAGGAAAAATTTAATTGTTTCCACGAAGCACAAGGAAATTGAGGCAAATCAAATTTTTCCCCTTCAGATACTTCAATTTGCTAAATATTACTGCTGTTCACATCATGTAAAGAAAAAAAAATAAAGAAATAATAAAATTACGGAAGATAAAATAATAGAATATATAGAATATAGACGGGTAATTGAGTGTAGAAAAACATTTTAAATTTCTGGTTTTGGTTTGTAAAAAATATAGACATATTCCTTTAAAATCTTGACTTTACTGTACGGGGTTTCTGTATGGGGTGGTTTCTACAGGATGTTCATGGCATTTTACAACTGCATTAAGATATATAGTATAAACCAGTTACAGAAATTTCTAAAGAGACAAGTTTAAAGAGGACCTTTCATGTATTTTTTTTGTTTAACCTTTAACCTTTACTTGGAGGGTACGCTCCACTGATGCATTTTTTCAAAGACCCCTCACTTGCCCTACTGTGCCTCCCTGCATTTTAAATGCCCAGTATGTTAATACTGAGCATAGGTATATTAAGGAGGAGACGCCATGGTTTCTTAATGGGCGTCTCCTTCTCCCTCCCTGACCCAGCGAAGCACGTCACAGCCAGGGAGAAAAAAACAGCTCACCTTCTGCCTCGCTATGACGCGCTCCACTGGGTTGGATCTCAGCACAGCCAGGGAGAAGGAGATGCCCACTGAGACCCTGACATCTTCTCCTCCCTGTACCGATGCACAGCGGGGCAAGCGAGGGGTATTTGAAAAAAAGAACAATGATGGCAGCATCAGAGGATTGTACCCTGCAAGTAAAGGTACTTAATAAAAAAAAAAACATTAAAGGTCTATAGAAGGAGTCCATAGTAAACTAGGAGACAAACAGTAAAAATCACTACTTAGTCCATACTATGATACCACTTCTATTAGAATATTACTTTTAAAAAAAACTGATAAATTTCACATTTCTATTTACAAATGTAAAATTTATACTTGAGTCATCTTGGTAACACACTTTATATTTATGTCAATGTTTTTGTTTTATAAAGGGTAAAGAGCAATCTGAACAATTTATAAGGGAAATTTGCATGGATGTTTTAAAAGGTATGTCGTAGTACCAGAAAAAAATATACTTCTTACAACCAAAATTGATCATTTATTGTTATAAGCGTATACAAAAAGAACAACATGATGAATAGTACTCACTGACAGAAATCAACTTCTAACTTACTTCTTAAAACAATGTGTCCGACCAATTAATTAACTTAGTTATTGTATAAGTTAGGAACTATTCCAAATTTCAAACTGGATTCTTAAGCAGACACATAGACAGGGTGAACCTAGCCTTGCTGCTCTCTGAGGAGGAAAGTAGAATTGCTACATACAGAGCTACAAAACATACAGGAGAACACATACTACACACTACATACCTATCACATCAAGTCACATCTCCTCTAATGTAGACATTCTCTTTCCTTATGTTCTCCATTTGGACCAGACTGTTTTGACTATTTCTTTCAACCATGTCTTGTCTCTGCACAGTTTGTCACACAGACATCTTAAGTTCCTGGTTAACATCTAAGTTGTTTTTTGTAGGTTTAAGCCACATTAAGGTCCCCTAAAAACAAGCTTAATGTCACTCATTTGCCTTGTGGGTAGCCAAAATCCATGAATAGGATAGGTTTGGGAAGCTGGAAACTTAGGTTGTCCAAAGTTTCAAGGCAATTGATTGAGGTTTAGGCACATTATGGTACATTAAGCTCTTTTTACATTAAGCTAAATGTTTTCAAAAAGGAATAAAATAGTTTAATGTGAATAGCTTTTGGTATGTTTTATCAAATTTCCCAAAATCTTCAGAATATGTTGGCATTAAGAGTCTAGTAGGATGGGAAGTTTTGGGGAAATTGGTTAACAACTGAGTTGTTTTTTGCACGTTAAGCCACATTAAGCTCCCCAAAAAACAAGCTTAATGTCACTCATTTACCTTGTGGGTAGCCAAAATCCATGAAACTTCCAGGATAGGTTTGGGAAGCTGGGAACTTAGGTTGTGCAAAGTCTCAAGGAAATTGATTGAGGTTTACATACAGTATGGTACATTAAGCTCTTTTTACATTAAGCTGTTCACATTAAATGTTTTAGGATTGGAATAAAATAGTTTAATGTGAATAACTTTTGGTATGTTTTATCAAATGACCCCAAATCTTTAGAATATGTTGGCATAGAGAGAGTCTAGTAGGATGGGAAGTTTGGGGGAAATTGGTTAACATCTGAGTTTTTTTTTGTATGTTAAGCCACATTAAGCTCCCCAAAAAAAACAAGCTTAATGTCACTCATTTGCCTTGTGGGTAGCCAAAATCCATGAAACTTTCAGGATAGGTTTTTGAAGCTGGGAACTTAGGTTGTGAAAAGTTTCAAGGCAATTGATTGAGGTTTAGGCACATTATAGTACATTAAGCTACATTAAAGGGAACCTGTCACCAGTTTTATGGTGTCCGAACTAAGGGCAACATAAATAAGTGACTTTTTTTAATTGACCCAGTGAATCTGCCAACATCTTGTATTGAAAAGCTCCAGCTGATAATGATGAGTCATGAATATTCATAAGCTCTCCCCGCCCACCTGCTGCTGAATGACAGTTTTTTTCCATATGAATCAGCAGCAGGTGGGCAGGGGAGTGGCTATAGCTTTTAATTAAATATATGCTGGACTCACTGACATCACGCTGGACTCAAATCAGCTCATTAGCATGCGGCATGAGGCATCTTTGTGTGTATATTATGAGGTAACCATCTGTCACACCAGTAAGTGAATACATCTAAGGCACTTTTTAGTAGTTAATAATTGTATATAATTAGTTAGATTATGATCAAATATCCACATGACAGGTTTTCTTTAAGCCATTTTCACATTAAATGCTTTAGGATGTCCCATAACTAAGACCCTCCATTCTCCTTATCAGTTTAGTTGCTCTCCTCTGTACTTTTTCCAGTTGCAGAGCGTCCTTTCTATGGACTGGTGCCCAGAACTGAACTGGATATTCCAATATTTATAATGCCCTCCCCCGTAGTATAATGCCCCCCTGTAGTGTTAGTATGCATAATTCTCTCACCTCCGTAGTATGTCCTGTAGTATAATGCCCCTGTGGTATATTGCCCCTCTTTAGTATAATACCCCCACATAGTGGTAGTATATATAATGCTCTCCCCATAGTTTAATGCTCCCATGTAATGGTAGTATATATAATGCTCCCCCCCATAATATAATGCCCCCTTATAATAGTAGTATATATAATTCCCCTTCTACAGTATAATTCCCCCACATAGTGGTAGTACAGTATATATAATACTTTTCTGCTGCCTCACAGGCTTCAGGCCTAGTGGCCTGCTGAACCCTATGAGGCAGAACGGTGGAGATGAAAGCCATAGGCCCCTGTGCCCCACCGAAAAAAAAACTGCCACCCTGTCAGACGCAAGTTGGCCACCGCCCGAGGAGAGATGCTCATCTCGCCTAATGGCAGATGCAGCCCTGCATATAGACTGGGACGTAAAGGGTTTTTTGGGAGTGCACTATTAAAAACGTATTCTCAGGATAAAGTTATTTTCTCTACTAAAACCCCATTCAGACTGTTTGGGACATCTAGAGAAATGATTGCCCAGAGAAGAAAGGGTGAACGGTACCATGAGTCCTGTGTCATGCCAGCAGTAAAGCATATGGAAAACATTCATGTGTAGGGTTGCTTCTCATCCAAGGGGGTAGGCTCACTTACAATTATGCCTAGGAACACTGCAATGAATAAAGTATGATATCAATATAACCTCCAAGAGTAATTTCTCCTAATGATCCAGGAGCAATTTGGTGATGAACAATGCTTTTTTCCAGTATGTTGGAGCACCATGTCACAAGGCAAAAGTGATAACTAAGTGGCTTGGTAAACATTGAAATTTTAGGTCCATGGCCCCGAAACTCCCTAGATATCAATCCCATTGAGAACCTGTGGTCAATACACAGAAAGCGGTTGGACAAGCAAAAACACAGAAATTGTTATAAACTCCTAGCAGTGATTAGGCAAAAATGGATTGCCATCAGTCTGGATTGAGCCCAGAAGATTAAATCCAGCATGCCGGGGCAAATTGCAGTCTTAAAAAAGAAGGGTTAACTCTAGATATAGAGTCTTTGCATAAACTTGATGTATTTGTCAATAAAAGTTAAACAAAAAAAAACTTATGAAATGCTTAGAAACATCTTCCAAAAAGATTTAAGAACACTGAAGCAGTGAACTTTGTGAAAACCAAAATTTGTGTCAGTCTTAAAACTTTTGGCCATGGCTGTGCACAAAGCTTAATATGTATCTCCACTATCACTGACTGGGGCCTGTGGCTGTACTTTAGTGCTTTCAGCAGGCTTTATGATCTGTTACATTGTTTTACAAATGATGTAAATTCATTTCCCCTGTCATAAAGCACACACAGCTTAATGCACTGTCTACACGAGGGGTGCACAACCTTTTCTGGTCTAAGGGCTGCAATAAAAAAAAAATGTTGATTAGTGTCTGTTTGCGTTAGCCTATTACACAGGTTGATGCAAGATGAGTTGGGATTCAAAGATGTATCTGCCATATTCAATTCTATTGATTATCAGCAGAACGCATTGCGCCCGCACGGAATCTGGACCCATTCATTTCAACTTGTGTGTTGCGTGAAAATAGCAGCATGTTCTATATTCTGCGATTTTCAAGCAACGCTGGCTCCATAGAAGTGAAAGGAGCTGCGTGAAAATCGCATCCGCAAGCAAGTGCGGATGCGATGCGTTTTTTACAGATGTTTGCTAAGAGATGTTGTTTGTAAACATTGAGTTTTTTATCACGCTCATGCAAAACGCATTAAATTGCATTGCACCCGTGTGATAAAAACAGAACAACTGAACGCGATTGCAAACAAAACTGAATGGACTTACTTGCGAAATTGCGCAGTTTTCACTGAACACATCCGCAACGTATCAGGACCTAATACAGACACGCTCGTCTGCAAGGGGCCTTTAGTTCCCTTTACACTGAACACTTTAGCAGGCCATTGTCAGGAAGGAAGTGTTCCTTCCCTGCCAGCAACTGCTCGTCAGTGAAGGAGACCAGTGCATTTACATGCAGTGATCTCCTCCACAGTATGGGGAGGAGCGATGGCTAATGCTATCAATCGTCCCCATACCGAATCATTGTTTGCCAACAGCAGAGTGCTGTTTAGGTAGCCAGCAAACAATGATTTTGGTATCCACACAAACAATCTCAATACCCAATGAATGAGTGTTTTGCTTGTTCATTGGGTAATCGGTGGCACCTTTACACCAGCAATTAATTGGCCACTGTAAAGAGGCCTTTATTTAACATGAACCTATCATCAGGAGGAACTGAGCAAATTAATACAGGGTGGCCCAAGAAAAAGTAGCCCACCTCCAGTGATAGTATGACAAGATGAATGAGCAAGTGGATTTTTTTTTTGGATTACCCACAAGTCACAACTAGTGTTAATCGAGCACCAAAGTGCTCTTGTGCTCGAGTAGAACACTTTGGGATGCTTGGGTGCTCTACAGAGGTGAGGGGGTCTAGTTCACAGGAAAAGGTCAGAAATTGATGGAAACACCACTGAAATGGTTCGGGAACAGCATTGGGAGGATGTCTGGATGCATCTTGGACTCCCAGGTCGCTGCTGGGAACGATGTTGTCCGAGTAGTACACCACTTTTACAGACTGACAATAATACGCACAAAACCGAAGATAAAATCAATTTTAGAGGAAAAATTGATAGGAAACATTCTTTCCTGTATATTTACTTGTATATAAAGTGCAAGTGCTGCCAAAAATTACAAGGAAGAGCACTCCAATACAACCTGTATATCACATAATGGAGGGCCTCATTAACATTGTGGTACAATGGTTCAGGTAGTGGGACTCCTACACTCATAAAGCCTATGCACTAAGTGAAAGGGCTGCCAATACACCCTTTATTACACATAAAGAAGGACATCATACACACCCTTGAAAAATTATAATTGATGGCCTGCTGGTGACCCTCAAAAACATTAAGAGCAAGGGCCTGCTGGTGACCCTCTAAAACATTAGGGGCGAGGGCCTGCTGCTGATCTGACCATCTAAAACATTAGGGGTGAGGGCTTGCTGCTGATCTGACCATCTAAAACATTATGGGTGAGGGTCTGCTGCTGAGCTGACCCTCTAAAACATTAGGAGCAAGGGCAGCCTAATAAGCATGTTGATATGATGGAGGAGGAGGAGGAAGATGAAAAAAGGAAGATTTAACCATTTACCTTTTTTGTGGTGGAAGGGGTGGGTGCATGGGAATACAGTATATTCAATACACCATAAAGGCCACATTTAAAGTGACTTTATGTTCAACCGTTTTCCTCTGGTGGAGTAGAGAAGTCAGGGGCAATCCAGGACTTGTTCATTTTGATAAGAGTCAAACTGTCAGCATTTACAGTTGACAGTTATTATGCTCCAAGCAGCACTAAATACCCGCTCTGACAAAACGCAGGCAGCAGGGCAGGCCAGCACCTCCAAGGCGTAGAGCACCAGTTCGTGCCACGTGTCTAACTTGGACACCCAATAGTTGTAAGGCACAGAGGGATCACTGAGGATGCTGACACGGTCTGCTCCGTACTCCTTCACCATCTTCCAAAACTTTTCTCTCCTCTTGACACTAGGCCGCACATCAGGGTGAGGGTGCTGGCGGGGTATGGTGAAACTGTCCCAGGCATTGGAGAGTTGCCCTGCCTCTGTTGGAACTGCTGTGTGTTCCCCTCGTTTCCCCTCCTTGGTTGCCCAAGGAACTATGTACTCTGCCGCCAGCTGGAAATTTTTGGAGCAATTTTTCCTGGTATTGCACCATTTTGCTAGTCCTCTCCACCACAGGAATGAGATATGAGAAGTTATCTTTGTAGCGGGTGAACAACCAGTAATCGTGTTGGCCAAAATGCGTATAACGCCAGGGTCACGGGAAAGGCAGCATAACATAAAGTCAGCCATGTGTGTCAGAGTCCCAATAGACAAGACTTCGCTGTCCTCATCAGGAAGATGACTCCCAATCTCCTCTTTGGCCCATCCACGCTGAACAGATGGAATAAACCTGCTATGGGTTCTATCCTCTGTAGCGGAGGCAACCGTCGATTGCTCCTCCTCCTCCTCCTCATCATCATCCAATTCGCGCTGAGAAGACAAACTGAGGGTGGTCTGGCTATCACCCTGTGCACTGTCTTCTCCTATTACCACCTCTTCCACATGCAAAGCGCCCGCCATCATTGTGAGCAGCCAGCGTTTCAGTAGACACGTTGTGAGCAACGAGCGCCTTCATTGTGAGTAGCGAGCATTTCAGTAGAGTGTTATCACCGCTCACCATGTGTGTTGATTCCTCAAAGTTGTGTAAAATCTCACAAAGGTCAGACATCCATGCCCACTCGTTGCTTGTGAAGAGCGGAAGCTGACTGGAAAGGCGTCGACCATGTTGCAGCTGGTATTCCACTACTGCCCTCTGCTGCTCACAAAGCCTGGTCAACATGTGAAACGTGGAGTTCCAGCGTGTGCTCATGTCGCAAAACAGTCGTTGAGCTGGCAATTGCAAGCACTGCTGCAGCGTTGCCAGACCGGTGGCAGCTGTAAATGACTTCCAGTAATGGGCACACACGCAGCGCTCCTTCACCAAGTTGAACACGTGGGCTAGGCATGGTATATGTGTGAGCTTGCCGAGCTCCAAAGCTGCCACCAAGTTATGGGCATTATCAGACACAACCATGCATGGTTGTAGGTTGAGTGGCAAGAGCCACAGCTCAGTCTGGTCCCTTATACCCTGCTACAGCTCTGCGGCGGTGTGTTTGTCACTTAAACAAATTAGTTTCCAGCTACTGACTTATGGCTGACTGGTGCTGCAAGATGATAATTCAGAGGTGGAAGTGGAGGAGGAGGTGGAGGAGGAGAAAAGGGGGTTGCAGTCACTAATGTAGGTGGTGACGGAAATCCTGATGGAAGTAGGGCCCGCAATCCTTAACATCAGTAGCAACTGTGCCATCCCAGGGTACGACTTGCTCCCGGCCTCCACAACGTTCAGCCAGTGTGCCGTCAGGGAAATGTAGCGTCCCTGGCCAAAAGCACTTGTCAATGTGTCCATCGTTAAGTGGACCTTCCCAATAACTGCGTTGGTCAGGGCACGAGTGATGTTACGGGACACATGCTGGTGTAAGGCGGAGACGGCACACCAGGAAAAATAGTGGTGGCTGGGGACTGAGTAACGAGGTATGGCCGACACCATCAGGCTGTGGAAAGCCTCAGTGTCCACAGGCCTGGAATTTGGAAAGGTGTGCATTCAGTGCTATGGTTTATGGGTGGGTGGCTGCGTATTTGCGCTTTCGGTCAAAGGCCTGGGGTATGGACATTTGTACGCTGTGCTGGGACACAGAAGTGGATGTGCTAGCTGATGGTGCTTGCAAAGGTCCAGGTGCAGGGCAGGAGGCTTCTGGGCCTTCGTCTTGGACAGGGTATTGGCCAGCACGTAACACAGGGGAAGAGGAGGGTGTAGTGTCACCCGCAGACACTGATTGTGGATCCAGGCGTTCGGTCCACCTATTAGGGTGCTTTGATGCCATGTGGCGGATTATGCTGGTGGTGGTGAGGTTGCTAGTGTTCACGCCCCTGCTTATTTTGATACAGCACAGGTTGCAAATGACAATTCTTTTATAGTCCGCTTTTTCCTCAAAAAAGCACCAGACTGCGGAACACCTAAACCTTGGCAAGGGAGATTGCCACAAGGGGGTGCTCCAGGGAACAGTTGCGGGCCTGTTTAGTGTGGCCCGCCTTTTCCCTTTTGCCACCCCACTGCCTCTTCCAGCCTGTTGCGGTGCTGCGGATCATTCCCCCTCTGTACTGCTGTCCTCGCTCGGCTTGCCACCTTCCCAGGTTAGGTCAGTGATTATATCGTCCACCACCTTCTCTTCCACTTCCTCACTCTGGTCATCCTCCTGACTTGTTGACCTAGCAAGAACCTCACTTATTGACAACTGTGTCTCATCCTCATCATCAACCTCTTGAGACACTAATTGCCATTGACTTATTGGCAACTGTGTCTCCTCATCATCATCCACCTCGTATACACTAATTGCTGTTCCCCACCGTCATCTTCTTTTGACTGTGGATGCTCAAGAGTTTAGGAATCAGTGCACAAGATCTCCTCATGTCCCTCTTCAAGAGGGCTTGGTGAGAGGCCCAAATCAAGGAATGGTGATGACAAGATTGTGGGATCACTTGTTTGGAAAAACTCTCCATGGTGGGAGGAAGGAGGATCAGGGTGAGTATTCTGTTGTCCAGACTCTTGGCTACTGAAACTGGACTTTATGGAAGACAGGGTGGTGCTTAACCGACTGGAAGCATTTTCTGCTGCAATCCAACTAACCACCTGTTTGCACTGGTGTGACTTCAAGAGTGGTGTCCTGCGCCACCCTGCAAACTGGGACATGAAGCTAGGTATCGTGGATGAGTGTGTTTCTTGTGCTCTGGCAGCAGGCACAGTTTCGCCGAGCCCAGGGCCACGGCCTCTGCGTGAACCATCAGCAGCACGGCCACTTCCCCGTCACTTACTGCTCGCCTTGAGCATATTAAATGGCTTGCAAGTATGTCACACGTACATTGGAGATGTTGCGCTGAATGTCACAGATATTTAGGATGTGCAAATGTTACACAACAGATGTAGCAGAGGTTGTGTCACTATCAGCAGCGGCCAAACAATTGCACGCAATTTAGCGCAGGTTGCGCTAATAATATACAGGGAGTGCAGAATTATTAGGCAAGTTGTATTTTTGAGGATTAATTTTATTATTGAACAACAACCATGTTCTCAATGAACCCAAAAAACTCATTAATATCAAAGCTGAATATTTTTGGAAGTAGTTTTTAGTTTGTTTTTAGTTTTAGCTATTTTAGGGGGATATCTGTGTGTGCAGGTGACTATTACTGTGCATAATTATTAGGCAACTTAACAAAAAACAAATATATACCCATTTCAATTATTTATTTTTACCAGTGAAACCAATATAACATCTCAACATTCACAAATATACATTTCTGACATTCAAAAACAAAACAAAAACAAATCAGTCACCAATATAGCCACCTTTCTTTGCATGGACACTCAAAAGCCTGCCATCCATGGATTCTGTCAGTGTTTTGATCTGTTCACCATCAACATTGCGTGCAGCAGCAACCACAGCCTCCCAGACACTGTTCAGAGAGGTGTACTGTTTTCCCTCCTTGTAAATCCCACATTTGATGATGGACCACAGGTTCTCAATGGGGTTCAGATCAGGTGAACAAGGAGGCCATGTCATTCGATTTTCTTCTTTTATACCCTTTCTTGCCAGCCACGCTGTGGAGTACTTGGACGCGTGTGATGGAGCATTGTCCTGCATGAAAATCATGTTTTTCTTGAAGGATGCAGACTTCTTCCTGTACCACTGCTTGAAGAAGGTGTCTTACAGAAACTGGCAGTAGGACTGGGAGTTGAGCTTGACTCCATCCTCAACCCGAAAAGGCCCCACAAGCTCATCTTTGATGATACCAGCCCAAACCAGTACTCCACCTCCACCTTGCTGGCGTCTGAGTCGGACTGGAGCTCTCTGCCCTTTACCAATCCAGCCACGGGCCCATCCATCTGGCCCATCAAGACTCACTCTCATTTCATCAGTCCATAAAACCTTAGAAAAAATCAGTCTTGAGATATTTCTTGGCCCAGTCTTGACGTTTCAGCTTGTGTGTCTTGTTCAGTGGTGGTCGTCTTTCAGCCTTTCTTACCTTCGCCATGTCTCTGAGTATTGCACACCTTGTGCTTTTGGGCACTCCAGTGATGTTGCAGCTCTGAAATATGGCCAAACTGGTGGCAAGTGGCATCTTGGCAGCTGCACGCTTGACTTTTCTCAGTTCATGGGCAGTTATTTTGCGCCTTGGTTTTTCCACACGCTTCTTGCGACCCTGTTGACTATTTTGAATGAAACGCTTGATTGTTCGATGATCACGCTTCAGAAGCTTTGCAATTTTAAGAGTGCTGCATCCCTCTGCAAGATATCTCACTATTTTTGACTTTTCTGAGCCTGTCAAGTCCTTCTTTTGACCCATTTTGCCAAAGGAAAGGAAGTTGCCTAATAATTATGCACACCTAATATAGGGTGTTGATGTCATTAGACCACACCCCTTCTCATTACAGAGATGCACATCACCTAATATGCTTAATTGGTAGTAGGCTTTCGAGCCTATACAGCTTGGAGTAAGACAACATGCATAAAGAGGATGATGTGGTCAAAATACTCATTTGCCTAATAATTCTGCACGCAGTGTATATTGCAGCCAGATAAAAAAAATAGTCCTTAAAAGGACTTTTGGGTCTCTAACACCTTTCAACACTAAACCCTGCCTAGGACTTTTGGGTCTCTAACACCTTTCAACACTAAACCCTGCCTAAAAAAAAATTACAATTCCTGTCCTTACACTATCTGTCCCTTGTGCTGCAGCTCGCCCTGACTAAGACTGAGCCGAACGACGTGTCATCGGGTGCTATATAGCATCCGATGACGTGTTCCGGCCAGCCAATCACTGTAATGCCAGTAACCAACATGGCTATGCCATTACAGTGAGTGCCAGTACTTCCCCGCACGTTTATTGGCTGCGTAGCAGCCAACAAACGTGCGGGGAGGAGACTCGAGCATCGCCGAACACCGCGATGTGCCGAGCATCGCGATGCTCGAGTCAAAATAGTGTTTGGCCGAGCATGCTCGGCCAACACTAGTCACAACTTATCAAGTGGGGTCCTCAGTGCTGCAATCATTGCCTGTCTGTTAAGCTTTCTGGCCTGGATATGGAGAAGGAAATCCCTGGGTTCATCAGGGACTCCCAGGGTGTGTTTTCTAAGTAGGTTTCTGAAGCCTTACCACCCCATCGAGAATACGACTGTGCCATTGAGTTTGTCCCTGGAGTTAAACTTTCTAGGAAATATACTTTTAACCTCTCTGTGCCTGAGGCTGGCTGTGAGAGACTATGTCCAAGATAAGTCTAAAGAAAGGGCTCATCTGTCAGTCAGTTTCTCCCATAGTGGCTGGCTTCTTTTTGTTGGAAAGAAGGAAGAGGGGTTGGAAAGAAGGACTATAAGGAACTTAACAAGATTACCACCCGGAAGCAGTACCCCCTTCTTATTATTCCTGATCAGTTTAATCAGGTAGTCAGAGCACAATGGTTCTCCAAAACATGAGGGGGCCTACAATCTGATTTGATTTAGGAGGGGGATGAGTGGAAAACATTATTTAACACACCTGAGGAGCATTTTGAATATCTGGTGATGTCCTTCGGGCTGTGTAATGCCCCAGCCATTTTTCAAAACCTGGTCAATGATGTGTTTCAGGAGTTTCTGGGGCATTATGTTGTGGTGTATTTGGATGACGTACAGTTTTTTTTCCCCCTCTGATTGCTCAATTCATGTCCTACATGTGAGAATTGCCCTTCAAAAACTGAGGGACTATATTCTATTTGTGTAATTGAGTCAGTGTAAAGAGGTCTCCTGCCTCTGCTAAATTATCTCACTTCAAAAATTTTGTATTTTGTAATTCTGATAAGGTGAGTGATGGTGTCATGTCAAGTGGGCCAAGCCTACCTCTCTCAAGGCCCTTGGAACCGAACCCGAGTTTGGGAAATGTTTTTTTTACAGTACAAGTTAATTTATGAAGTTATTACACAAAGTCTCGTAAGACTTCGCAAAGCAATAACTTCGGCTCATTGGAGCCAATGCATTCTAATAGTGTAGGGAGCTAGTTCGATTCGACTTCGGATGTTTCATCCGAAGTCGATTCGCTCATCCCTAATAATGAGTGCTTATACGGTCAGAGATCAAAGAGGCCTGGTGGAACAGAGTAAAGACACAGATCCTGCTACTAGAGAATCTTAAAGCTGTACAGAGAAAAGGGCTCATAATTCTTAATAAGGACCAATTGAGATATTTTTTTTTGCTCAAAATGAGTACAATGCAATAATAAAATAAAATGCCCCCAAAGGTGCACCTAAATTATTAAAATAAAATTTTGTGTTGATTATATATATATATATATATATATATATATATATATATATATATATACACTGCTCAAAAAAAATAAAGGGAACACTTAAACAACACAATGTAACTCCAAGTCAATCACACTTCTGTGAAATCAAACTGTCCACTTAGGAAGCAACACTGAGTGACAATCAATTTCACATGCTGTTGTGCAAATGGGATAGACAACATGTGGAAATTATAGGCAATTAGCAAGACACCCCCAATAAAGGAGTGGTTCTGCAGGTGGTGACCACAGACCACTTCTCAGTTCCTATGCTTCCTGGCTGATGTTTTGGTCACTTTTGAATGCTGGCAGTGCTTTCACTCTAGTGGTAGCATGAGATGGAGTCTACAACCCACACAAGTGGCTCAGGTAGTGCAGCTTATCCAGGATGGCACATCAATGCGAGCTGTAACAAGAAGGTTTGCTGTGTCTGTCAGCGTAGTGTCCAGAGCATGGAGGCGCTATGAGGAGACAGGCCAGTACATCAGGAGACGTGGAGGAGGCCGTAGGAGGGCAACAACCCAGCAGCAGGACCGCTACCTCCGCCTTTGTGCAAGGAGGAACAGGAGGAGCACTGCCAGAGCCCTGCAAAATGACCTCCAGCAGGCCACAAATGTGCATGTGTCTGCTCAAACGGTCAGAAACAGACTCCATGAGGGTGATATGAGGGCCCGACATCCACAGGTGGGGGTTGTGCTTACAGCCCAACACCGTGCAGGACGTTTGGCATTTGCCAGAGAACACCAAGATTGGCAAATTTGTGCTCTTCACAGATGAAAGCAGGTTCACTGAGTACATGTGACAGACGTGACAGAGTCTTGAGACGCTGTGGAGAACGTTCTGATGCCTGCAACATTCTCCAGCATGACCGGTTTGGCATTGGGTCAGTAATGGTGTGGGGTGGCATTTCTTTGGAGGGCCGCACAGCCCTCCATGTGCTCGCCAGAGGTAGCCTGACTGCCATTAGGTACCGAGATGAGATCCTCAGACCCCTTGTGAGACCATATGCTGGTGCGGTTGGCACTGGGTTCCTCCTAATGCAAGACAATGCTAGACCTCATGTGGCTAGAGTGTGTCAGCAGTTCCTGCAAGACGAAGGCATTGATGCTATGGACTGGCCCGCCCGTTCCCCAGACCTGATTGAGCACATCTGGGACATCATGTCTCGCTCTATCCACCAACGTCACGTTGCACCACAGACTGTCCAGGAGTTGGCAGATGCTTTAGTCCAGGTCTGGGAGGAGATCCCTCAGGAGACCGTCCGCCACCTCATCAGGAGCATGCACAGGCGTTGTAGGGAGGTCATACAGGCACGTGGAGGCCACACACACTACTAAGCCTCATTTTGACTTGTTTTAAGGACATTACATCAAAGTTGGATCAGCCTGTAGTGTGTTTTTCCACTTTAATTTTGAGTGTGACTCCAAATCCAGACCTCCATGGGTTGAAAATTTTTATTTCCATTTTTTTATTTTTGTGTGATTTTGTTGTCAGCACATTCAACTATGTAAAGAACAAAGTATTTCAGAAGAATATTTAATTAATTCAGATCTAGGATGTGTTATTTTTGTGTTCCCTTTATTTTTTTGAGCAGTGTATATATATATATATATATATATATATATATTTATATTTTGTATAGTTTCATGTGAATGAGGAGATAGCAGCAAATTATTTGGCTGGCATGGGTGTTTTTATTTAATTGTATTTTTTATTTTATTTGTATTAAATTCTATTTTTTATTTAAGGCATCCAAAAGGTCATTAAAAGACCTCTGGGGGACACTGACACTTTTTCTTTTTTGCATTTTGTGCTTTATCCACTGTAACTGGGGCATTCAGAGGAGGAATAGCCCCCTGGGACATTGTACACAGGCAGAGCATATTAAGATATGGAAAGACCCTGCAGCTCTGCTATGCCCAAGACAAATAGCAGTCAGGTGATCGTATGGTCTCATACAGGAAGTGGTATAGCCGATTTCTCTATTCACTGCATAACACTCATTGAGCGCTATGCACCAAGGAAAGAAGAAAGCAGAAATGGTAATAAACAACTTCTGTCTTCTTTTTGGGGTCCAACTCTAGGGGAGCACTCTCAACTCTAGGGGAATCAACTTTAGCAGGAGCAGAAGATTTCATCCTGCACCATTCACAAATGGCGCTGAGGACAGCTGATCATACAAGCAGACCATCAGCTGTGTTTCTGTCTAGCAGGATGGGGGCTGCAAACCATGGCTGTGTGGGCAGAATGCAGGCCGAGGACTGTGGGTTGCGCACCCCTGGTTTATACTGACAATTTAGAAAGGAAGTGTGTGTCTCCAATATGCCTCCCAGCAACAAAACTGTCTTTACACGTTAATCTAATTTAAAAAGGGGTGTATTACATAGTTAAATAGTGAAAGCCAGACAGCAATGAGTTAACAAAAGTAAACAAAAAACTTCACTTGGGCCCATGTCGCTGGGGACAGCTGAAGGATGTTGGCGCTGGAACATAGGATGTTTTAAAAGGAGAGTGAAGTTTTTTTAGTTTTTTTTTAACTGCTGCCTGCCATTCCCGCTTTTATTATGCTGGACAAAACTAAAATTAAACTTTCAAAAAAGCTACAATTGAACCTAGGTCTAGTCATGTAATGTACATAAACATATCACTTCTGAACTACAATTGCTTTATATTATACAACCAATAATTATTATCTTTTATTTCTTTTTGTTTTTCTCCAATAGCACAGTTACCATCCATACTTTATTCTGAAAGGATGCAAAGTTGTGATCAATGTAAAACTCAGCAGGGCTCTCCTGGTCTCCCAGGGCCCCCTGGACCAGTTGGCTCGGAAGGCACAAGGGGCTATCCAGGATCACCTGGAAGAAATGGCTTTCCAGGGCCTGTGGGACATTCAGGGCAACCAGGCATTCCAGGATCTAAAGGTATAACGTGTGAGAATTTCTTACATGTAAGCATTATTCAGATTTCTTGGCTAAATGTATGCGCTTGCTGATTTTGCCAAAGCAGAAAAATTCAAGCATACTGTCATTTAATCTCCAGAAACATCAATGTAAGAGCCCCAGATTTTTTGTATTTGCTCCCTGCATTCTGGAGCCATAACGTTCTTATTTTTGCAATCACATAGCCGTATGGGGGCTTGTCCTTTTACTTTCTAATGGCACCACTTAATACTGCATACGATGTAGAGGGAAGCTGGAAAAAAATTCCAAATGGGGTGGAATTGGAAAACAAATACAATGCAGCCACAGTTTTACAGGTTTTGTCTCTATGGCACTCACTATGCAGTAAAAAATCACCTGTTACCTTAATTTTCTTAGTCAGTATGATTACAGCCATACTACATTTAGATTATATTCTTGTGTTTTAATATTGAAGAAATTTTTTTTTATTTCCATCGCTATATTCTGACCCCCATAACTTTTTTTTTAATAGTTATGTTTATGGACCTGTGTAGCGGCTCATTTTTTGTGGGACAATCTGTAGTTCTTATAGATACCATTTTGGAGTTTGTGTGATTTTTATCACATTTTGTTCAATTTTTTGGTCAGTGAAGCTATGAAACAAAGGGGAATTGGCCATTTTGATTAGTTTTCTGTTACACCATTTGCTATATGAGATAAATATTTTTATATTTTAATAGTTTAGGCATTTTAAGCAAGTTTTTTATTGTTTATATTCATTTTGGGGAAAGGGGGAGTGATATGAATTTTTATAATTTAATATTTTAATTTATATTTTTTGTAGTTTTTTTAAAACATTTTTTTAACCTCCCTAGGAGGCTAGAAAATTGGATCTTCAGAATGCCTCCATAGTAGTTTAATATTGAAGGCCTATCCTCAGGATGGAACATCAATATCTGATTGTTGGGGGTCCAACTTCATGCACCTTCAGCAATTGCTGTCAAGACTCATTCACTTGAATTAGACTGAGCTGCAAATAGTCAGGTGACCGATGACGTGACAACACTGACCTAGGTAGAGGCTATAGTACTCACTGGCATGCCATGGCCTCTTCAAACAGCTGATCGGTGGGGGTGCTTGCAGTAAGACCCCCACCAATCAGATATTGATGACCTACCATGAAAATCTTTTTAGTTGTTTGATGTCAGCAGAACACCATCACTGAACTACAAGTTCAAGACAATGAAAATACATTCTCAACTCCTTCTCTACCATCTTGCAGGCTGATAAATCCAAAGAGTTTACAGTATCCAAAAGTATATAGTCAACTTGAAAAAATAGTGAATTTAGTCCATTAAAAACTCCTTTAAAGCTCATTGCTCATTTTTCAGCTAAAGTTTCTGATGTTTGTTATACTTTTGTGATTGAATGGATATGACTGTATGCCATCAGTTTGTTTCAAAAATTTATTTTATTGGAACTTACTATAATTTGAAATGCAGTTCAAATAATGGACCAAATAAGATGGGTTGAAGTAGGTTGACACTGAGCAGGGTGTAGAACCATTTTAGAAAAGTGAATGTCTTGATGGGAAATTTTCTCTATGTTAGGGTTAAGTATACACAGAAGAAATGCCTTTAATAAATAAAAATGGTGATACCTACAGGGTTGCCTGGAAAACCTGGCTTAAAAGGAAATAAGGGAAATGCAGAGCCCGGAATACAAGGACCTCCAGGAATTCCAGGTATTGTGGATTTGATTTGTTTTCATAACCAAGATAATTTAAGAGGGGGCGGCATTATCTTTTGTCCAAAAGCTAAAATTCTCCACTGCAAAATTGCGTAAACTCACAATTTATGTACCTTGGATTCCCCAGCATAATGGGTTGCTTTGACTAAGTGGTCAAATAAAGATCAAAAACCCTGCTTGTTTGTTTCCTTGTAGAACTCTATGACCATAGCTAAAGGGATCTCCACAAGAAAAAAGTGAATTGCTAAAAATTCAGTTCTGGTTCAATGTGGCCGAGAGTTCGGCTGGTTCAATTCGTGTTTCAATTGAATGTACCCGAATTGAAAGGATTTTTATTTTTTCCCCCTCTCTCTCTCTCTCATCAAAATTTGCCTAAATCAAATTACCAAATTTTGGATACAGATCTACTTTGAATTTTGTAAAAATTAGGGTTGAATCCAATTAGTCTAGTCTCCATACTTTACCATAAGTGAAGGTGTACTTAGATGTTTACTTTTTTCCTGAAATCTCCTTTGTTCACTAATTTAGGACCTAGGGGACCACCAGGAATGAGCAAAGAAGGTCGACCTGGATTATCAGGGTCCCCTGGCCGAGATGGAGAACGTGGACCTCCCGGAACACAAGGATCTCCAGGAATTTGTGACCCATCTGTTTGTTTTAGTGCATTTGTTGGAAGAGATCCATTTAGAAAAGGATAAGATTATTAACAGTAATTTTTCTTTAGGCAGAGTTTTTTTTTCTTTGTGTCTTTCATGACTCAGGAAGATTTCTAATGGTCAGCTTCACACAAGTACCTCTTTTTAATAAAAAAAATTCTTCAAAAAAGAAAACTGAAGATAAATTTATCTGAAAGTTGAATGTCATGACATATATCTGTCTTAAAATTGTGTATTTATCTATCTGTAAGGTAAGCAGATATGAAACTGTGAAATAGTTTCACATCGAGTCCTGTTGCATAAGGTGTGTGTTTAGAATATCATATTTTTGTGTTAAAGCTACATAATATATCAAAGGAGATTATAAAAACGACTTAATTTTATTTAAAAAAAAACAAATTTTTTCTGAGAAAGTCCAGTTTATGTGCTGAATGATGTACCGTACATGAAAGACAATGATCATCATTTGGACCAGAATTAAAACTTTTTGATACCAACAATACATATTGTTTTCATAATTTGATTAGACCATTATTTATTCCACAGAAGGTATTAAAGTAAATTTTTGAGATTCTGAAATTGAGGACCAATCCCCAGGATCATCAATAGTGTTGAGCGAAGCGAAACATTAAAAGAGGAATTCAGTCCAAAGTATAGGAAAACTTCTATATGCAATTAATCCGAATTTCCTTGCGATTCATGGTAACGAATCAGTTTTCCTAAAATGGCAGCTGTACATGTTACAAAGTGCAAGTAAGAAGCCCAGGAACGTAATATCACCCATAATGCTGTGCAGCCAGCCAATCCGCAGGTAGCCATCCCCTGTGATGTTACAGCCCTTTAAAACCCTCATCCTGCATGGTCTCCACCATTGACCTGTAAGCTGAGCATAGGGATAGGCATGACAAGCGCTCATGAGCTAGGGACAGTATTGCTGCAAAGTATTTTAAAAAAAAATTGGGTGAAGGTGAGTGCAGGGAGACTGCAAGGAGAGTATATCACTGTGTGTATCGCATTCGACTTCTATTTTACTGATACAGCTAGTATACCTCAGTATTAGGCTACACTCACACTGCCGTATGTGTATTGCGGTCCGCAAATTGCAGATACACAAAAAAATGGATGACGTCCATATGGCATAGTTTTTTTTGTGGATCCATTGTTACAATGTCTATCCTTGTCCGCAAAACGGACTAGAATAGGACATGTTCTATTTTTTTTTGCAGGGCTACGGAACGGACATACGGATGCGGATAGCACACGGTGTGTTGTCCACATTTTTTGCTGACCCATTCAAATGAATGGGTTCATATCCAATCAGCAAAAAAAATGGGAACGGACATGGAAACAAAATACGTTCGTGTGAATGTAGCCTTAAAGGCGGGTATAATTATACACTCACCTAAAGAATTATTAGGAACACCATACTAATACGGTGTTGGACCCCCTTTTGCCTTCAGAACTGCCTTAATTCTAAGTGGCATTGATTCAACAAGGTGCTGATAGCATTCTTTAGAAATGTTGGCCCATATTGATAGGATAGCATCTTGCAGTTGATGGAGATTCGAGGGATGCACATCCAGAGCACGAAGCTCCCGTTCCACCACATCCCAAAGATGCTCTATTGGGTTGAGATCTGGTGACTGTGGGGGCCATTTTAGTACAGTGAACTCATTGTCATGTTCAAGAAACCAATTTGAAATGATTCGAGCTTTGTGACATGGTGCATTATCCTGCTGGAAGTAGTCATCAGAGGATGGATACATGTTCTCATTCTGTTTTACGCCAAATTCGGACTCTACCATTTGAATGTCTCAACAGAAATCGAGACTCATCAGACCAGGCAACATTTTTACAGTCTTCAACAGTCCAATTTTGGTGAGCTCGTGCAAATTGTAGCCTCTTTTTCCTATTTGTAGTGGAGATGAGTGGTACCCGGTGGGGTCTTCTGCTGTTGTAGCCCATCCGCCTCATGGTCGTGCGTGTTGTGGCTTCACAAATGCTTTGCTGCATACCTCGGTTGTAACGAGTGGTTATTTCAGTCAACGTTGCTCTTCTATCAGCTTGAATCAGTCGGCCCATTCTCCTCTGACCTCTAGCATCCACAAGGCTTTTTTGCCCACAGGACTGCCGCATACTGGATGTTTTTCCCTTTTCACACCATTCTTTGTAAACCCTAGAAATGGTTGTGCGTGAAAATCCCAGTAACTGAGCAGATTGTGAAATACTCAGACCGGCCCGTCTGGCACCAACAACCATGCCACGCTCAAAATTGCTTAAATCACCTTTCTTTCCCATTCTGACATTCAGTTTGGAGTTCAGGAGATTGTCTTGACCAGGACCACACCCCTAAATGCATTGAAGCAACTGCCTCGTGATTGGTTGACTAGATAATTGCATTAATGAGAAATAGAACAGGTGTTCCTAATAATTCTTTAGGTGAGTGTATATCACCATGTGTATCACGTTCTAGTGCACAGACATTCAGAGTTAATTTGTTATTTTAGTGATATAGTTAGTGTGCCTCAGTTTTAAAGGCGGGTGTAATATATCGCCATGTGCATCATGTTCTGCTGCAGACTCCTTTAGGCGTGCAACTACCAATGATTACAGCCGGGTGGGAGCACATCTTACCAGAGGTCAGGGATGTGCGCAAGAGACAGGTGATGGTGACTAGAGGTCGCCTTGCGGTTCGCCCGGCGGTCGTTCCGTGGTGAACTTTGCTAGTTTGCGATTCGCCAACATGCGAACATATGGCAATGTTCGCATGCGCCATATTCTTTTGCATTGTGCCGAACTCTGACCCATGACACATCCATCAGGTGGGACAGGACAGCCAATTGAGATGATTTCTGGCGTGTATTAGTAGGAAAAAAGGGCTTATTAGCCATTGTGTGGGGAAGTGAGAAAATGACAGCCCTTTTTGGTGCAATTCAGTGGTGCAGTTATATGTTCTAAAGACTTTTTGGCATGCATTAGTGGGGGGAAAAAGGGCTTATTAGTAGAGTTGAGCGGATGTTCGGGTTCGACGAGTTCGGCCGAACTAGAAAAAAAAGTTCGTGTTCGGGACCCGAACTTGACCCCGAACCCGAACCTCATTGAAATCAATGGGGACCCGAACTTTTGGGCACTAAAATGGCTCTAAAATAGTCCTGGAGAGGGCTAGAGGGCTGCAAAAGGCATCAAAATGTGCTTAAGAGCATGGCAACTGTTCTACAAACAAATGTGGATTGGGAAATGACTTAAAATAACATAAAATACCGAAAGATTTTAAATAACAATCTGGATCTAGGAGTAGAAGGTTGAGGAGGCGGTGGATAGGTGGATGTGGCGGTGTAGGTTGACGTGGCGGTGTAGGTGGAAGCGACGGTGAAGGAGAAATAGGTAGCCAACACTGATTTGTGTTATTTTTTATTTTTAAATTGGGGTAGTCCCCAAAATATTGGGACATATAACAAAATAAAACAAAGAATAAGTGCACTTGAGTACAAGAATGGATGGTTGAGGCTGGTATAAATGTCTATTCTGCACAAGGTACGGACAAGTCCTGTGGGATCCATGCCTGGTTCATTTTAATAAACGTAAGCTTGTCCACATTGGCTGCAGCTTGTGATAATGCTCTCTGCCGTGCTAAACACACATTTACACTATACACTGGCTACAGGGCAGGTCAGCACCTCCAAGGCTGACAAAGCTTTTCCACATTTTGGCCATGCCAACCCTGCCTTCTCAGATGCTGGTGGTTCCCCAGCTGCTTTGGCGACCTCTTCCTCCTCCTCTGCCTTCACCTTGTGCTTCCAATGTGCCCCCGCTGTCAGGTGGGAATGCCATCATCAGTGTGCGCTTGTAGTCATGCATCTTCCGATCAGTAACAGATGTTTTCACTAAATTTAGTTCCCTGTCAGCAATGCAGAGCAGGGGTTCATTCACAGCAAAAGGGGTTTCATGTCACCAAGCAATAGAACAGAGGATTTTGAGAGAACGAAGCCCATGTCACCCAGGCACAGCAGGGGTTCATTCACTGCAAAAGGGGGTTCATGTCACCCAGCAATAGAACAGAGGATTTTGAGAGATTTAGGCCCCTGTCACCCAGGCACAGCAGGGGTTCATTCACGGCAAAAGGGGGTTCATGTCACCCAGCAATAGAACAGAGGATTTTGAGAGATTTAGGCCCCTGTCACCCAGGCACAGCAGGGGTTTGTGGAGTACTCAAAACAGAGCAACAAGGAACACAGGTCTCGCATGGAGGACCAGTCATTGGTGGTGAAGTGGTGCTGTTCCGCTTAGCGACTCACCCGTGCGTGCTGCAGCTGAAACTCCACTATCGCCTGCTGCTGCTCGCACAGTCTGGCCAGCATGTGCAAGGTGGAGTTCCACCTTGTGCGCACGTCGCATATGAGGTGGTGAGCGGGAAGGCCGAAGTTACGCTGCAGCGCTGACAGGCGAGCAGCAGCAGGGTGAGAACACCGAAAGCGCGCACACAGACGGCCCGCACTTTATGCAGCAGCTCTGACATGTCAGGGTCATTTTTAAGGAATCTCTGCACCACCAAATTCAGCACATGCGCCAGGCAAGGGATGTGCGTCAAACCGGCTAGTCCCAGAGCTGCTACGAGATTTCGCCCATTATCGCACACCACCAGGCCGGGCTTGAGGCTGACTGACACAAACCACTCATCGGTCTGTTGTTCAAGGCCCGTCCACAGCTCCTGCGCGGTGTGGGGTTTGTCCCCCAAACAGATAAGTTTTAAAACTGCCTGCTGTCGTTTACCCCTGGCTGTGCTGAAGTTGGTGGTGAAGGTGTTACGCTGACCGGATGAGGAGCTGGTAGAGGATGAGGAAGCAGAGTAGGAGGAGGAAGCAACAGGAGGCAAACTGAAGCGCCCTGCAATCCTCGGTGGTGGAAGGACATGCGCCAAACTACTATCCGCCTCAGGCCCAGCGCCACTGCATTTACCCAGTGTGCTGTTATGGAGATATAACGGCCTTGACCGTGCTTACTGGTCCACGTATCCTTAGTCAGGTGCACCTTGCCACAGATGGCGTTGCGCAGTGCACACCTGATTTTGTCCCCTACTTGGTTGTGAAGGGAAGGGATGGCTTGCCTTGAAAAGTAGTGGTGGCTGGGCACGACGTACTGTGGGACAGCCACCGCCATAAGGCCTTTAAAACTATCCGTCTCCACCAGACGGAATGACAGCATTTCAAAGGCAAGTAATTTAGAAATGCTGGCATTCAGGGCTAGGGATCGCGAGTGGGTAGGGGGGTACTTCCTCTTCTTCTCCGGCGTTTGGGATATGGAGAGCTGAACGCTTCCATGTGACATTGTGGAGATGCTTGGTGACCCAGGTGTTGGTGTTGCTGGCAGATCCTCTGTTTGTGGGGTGCCAGGTGGCACTGTCACTCCAGAGGTGGATGAAGAGGCCGCGACTGCAGCAGAAGAGGAAGCAGGAGGAGCCAGAGACCTTTCTTGGTTTTTGAGGTGTCTACTCCACTGCAGCTCATGCTTTGCACTTAAATGCCTGGTCATGCAGGTTGTGCTCAGGTTGAGAACGTTTATGCCTCGCTTCAGGCTCTGATTGCACAGTGTGCAAACCACTCGTGTCTTGTCGTCAGCACATTGTCTGAAGAACTGCCACACCAGGGAACTCCTTGGAGCTGGCTTTGGTGTGCTCGGTCCCTTGCTGCAGTGGGCAGTAGGAGGCATACTGTCTAGAGGACGGCCGCTCCGCTTTTGCATCCTGCTCCCTTTTCTGCTGTGCTGGTGGCTCAGTGCGACCACCGCCCAAAGCAAGGGTTTACAGCCAAACAAGACTGTATCTTTATTGCCCTGACTCTGCCGTTTACAGAAACACCCCATATGTGGCCGTAAACTACTGTACGGGTACACAGTATGGCGTAGAGGGAAAGGTGCGCCATATGGTTTTTGGAAGGCAGATTTTGCTGGACTGGTTTATTTACACTATGTCCCATTTGAAGCCCCCCTGATGCACCCCTAGAGTAGAAACTCCATAAAAGTGACCCCATCTAAGAAACTACACCCCTCAAGGTATTTAAAACTGATTTTACAAACTTTTGTTAACATTCAGGTGTTGCACAAGAGTTATTGGCAAATGGGGATGAAATTAGAAAATTAAATTTTTTTGCCAAATGTTCCATTTTAACCCATTTTTTCCCACTAACAAAGCAAGGGTTAACAGCCAAACAAGACTATATCTTTATTGCCCTGACTCTGCTGTTTACAGAAACATCCCATATGTGGCCGTACACTACTGTACGGCCACACGGCGGGGCGTAGAGGGAAAGGAGCGCCGTTTGGTTTTTGGAGGGGTGATTTTTATGGGCCGGTTTATTTACACTGTGTCCTGTTTCAACCCCCCTGATGCACCCCTGGAGTAGAAAATCCCTAAAAGTGACCCCATTTCGGAAACTACGGGATAAGGTGGCAGTTTTGTTGGGGCTATTTTTAGGGTACATATGATTTTTGGTTGCTCTATATTACATTTTTGTGAGGTAAGGTTACCAAAAATTGAAATTCTGAAATTTCATCTCCATTTGCCATTAACTGTTGAGGAACACCTAAAGGGTTAATAAAGTTTGTAAAATCAGTTTTGAATACCTTGAGGGGTGTAGTTTCTTATATGGGGTCACTTTTAGGGAGTTTCTACTCTAGGGGTGCATCAGGGGGCTTCAAAAGGGACATGGTGTCAATAAAAAAGGCCATCAAAATCGGCCTTCCAGAAACCATGTCGGTCCTTTCCTTTTGCGCCCTACCTTTTACTGATACAGCAGTTTACGACCACAAATGTGGCGTTTCTGTAAACTGCAGTATCAGGGTAATAAATTAGGTTTTGTTTGGTTGTTAACCCTTGCTTTGTTACCAGAAAAAAACGGATTGAAATGGAAAAGTGCCAAAAATAGCTGTTTTGGCACCGTTTTTTTTTGTTTTTTTTGACCGTGTTAATCTGGGGGGTTAGGTCATGAGGTATTTTTATAGAGGAGATTCTTACGGATGCGGCGATACCTAATAAGTCTACTTTTTTTTACAATTATTTAGGTTTTAGACTATATTATCCTTTTTGATACAAAATTTTTTTTTTGGTATCTCTAAAGTCTAAGAGTCATTTTTTTTGTTTTTTAGCCGATTATCTTATGTAGGGACTCATTTTTTGCAGGATGAGAGGACGGTTTTATTGGTACTATTTTGGGGGCTATTTGACTTTTTGATCGCTTGCTAATAAACTTTTTGTTATGTAAGGAGACAAAAAAAGTTATTTTTCTACACTTTTTTATTTTATTTTTTGGACCGTGTTAATCTTGGGGGTTAGGTCATGGGGTATTTTTATAGAGGAGATTCTTACGGACGCGGCGATACCTAATAAGTCTACTTTTTTACAATTATTTAGGTTTTAGACTATATTATCCTTTTTGAGACCAAAAATATTTTTTTTGTATCTCTAAAGTCTGTCATTTCTTTTTAGCCGATTATCTTATGTAGGGACTTATTTTTTGCGGGATGAGAGGACGGTTTTATTTGTACTATCTTGGGGGCTATATGACTTTTTGATCGCTTGCTATTAAACTTTTTGTTATGTAAGGTGACAAAAAAGAAATTTTTTTGCACCGTTTTTTATTTTTTTTTGGACCGTGTTAATCTGGGGGGTTAGGTCATGGGGTATTTTTATAGAGGAGATTCTTACGGACACGGCGATACCTAATAAGTCTACTTTTTTACAATTATTTAGGTTTTAGACTATATTATCCTTTTTGATACAAAAAAAATTTTTTTTGTATCTCTAAAGTCTAATAGTATTTATTTTTTGGGTTTTTCAGCCGATTATCTTATGTAGGGGCTAATTTTTTGCGGGATGAGAGGACGGTTTAATTGGCAATATTTTGGGGGCTATATGACTTTTTGATCGCTCGCTATTAAAATTTTTGTTATGTAAGGTGACAAAAAAAGTTCTTTTTTTGCTCCGTTTTTATTTTTTTTTGGACCATGTTAATCTGGGGGGTTAGGTCATGGGGTATTTTTATAGAGGAGATTTTTATGGATGCAACGATACCTAATAAGTCTACTTTTTTACAATTATTTAGGTTTTAGACTATTTTATCCTTTTTGATACCAAAAAATTTTTGGGGTATCTCTAAAGTCTGTCATTTTTTTTTTGCCGATTATCTTATGTAGGGGCTCATTTTTTGCGGGATGAGAGGACGGTTTTATTGGTACTATTTTGGGGGCTATATGACTTTTTGATCGCTTGCTATTAAACTTTTTGTTATGTAAGTTGACAAAAAAAGTTCTTTTTTTGCACCGTTTAATTTTTTTTGGACCTTGTTAATCTGGGGGGTTAGGTCATGGGGTATTTTTATAGAGGAGATTCTTACGGATGCGGCGATACCTAATTAGTCTACCTTTTTACAATTATTTAGGTTTTAGACTATATTATCCTTTTTGATACAAATTTTTTTTTTTGTATCTCTAAATTATAATTGTAATTTTTTTTTTTTTGCCGATTATCTTATGTAGGGGCTAATTTTTTCCGGGATGAGAGGACGGTTTTATTGGCAATATTTTGAGGGCTATATGACTTTTTGATCGCTTGCTATTAAAATTTTTGTTATGTAAGGTGGCAAAAAAAGTAATTTTTTGCGCCCTTTTTTTTGGACTATGTTAATCTGGGGGGTTAGGTCATGGGGTATTTTTATAGAGGAGATTATTACTGACGCGGCGATACCTAATTTGTATTCTTTTTTTATTTATTTTAGTTTTTACTATTTTTTTTGGTGTCATAAGTCTGAGAACCAGTTTTTTTATCCGATAGTCAGTGGCTAAATTGGGATATAAATTTAATACTCCATGGAAGTGTGGTACTCCCTGAAGCAACCGTCAATGCAGAGGCCCAGATGATCGGGGCACGTGTCGCACTGAGTAGTGGTGTCCTTCCGTATCCCCCTCCTGCGACACACTTTTTTTTTGGGTTCGTCCCTTCTTTCCAGTATGGGGGACCACACCTGGAAAGTGTTGGCCAGGGACGATCCGGGCGCCTCCAGTTCCCGATGTACTCCGGCCTGCTCTTTCCCGGTCTGAAAAGATCAGGGCCTTGAGGACTGCCTCATAGAACTGAAGGAATGTCCCTGTGTTTCCAGCGCTCCGGGACAGCACGAAAGAGTTGTACAAGGCAACCTGCACCAAGTAGACCGCAACTTTTTTGTATCATGCCCGGGTTTTGCGCATGGTGTTATATGCCTTGAGGACTCCCATATACCGATTGTAGTTGACGATACAATCGGGTTTAAGGACCGTTGCCGCGGTACCTCGCACAGGGACAGGGGTGATGCCGTTACCATGAATTGTGGACAGTACAAGGACATCCCTCTTGTCCTTATATCTGACCAGCAACAAGTTTTCACTGGTAAGGGCACGGGTCTCACCACTGGGGATAGGTACCTGGAGGGGGTGGGCAGGGAGGCCGCGTTGATTTTTCTGCACGGTCCCACAAACGGACATAGATCTGGCGGCGAGGGACTGTAACAAGGGGATACTAGTTTAAAAGTTATCCACATACAGGTGAAAACCTTTATCTAGCAGTGGGTGCATAAGGTCCCACACAAGTTTCCCGCTAACACCCAGAGTGGGGGGACATTCTGGGGGTTGAATACGGGAATCTCGCCCCTCGTACACACGAAACTTGTAAATGTACCCTGAGGTACTCTCACAAAGTTTGTACAGCTTCACGCCATACCTCGCCCCCTTTGAGGGAACATACTGGCGGAAAATGAGTCTCCCCTTGAACGCAATGAGAGACTCATCAACCGTGACCTCCCTTCGAGGTACATAGACCTGTACAAATTTGGCCCTAAAGTGATCGATGACCGGCCGTATCACCTTGGGGGGGACATGCTGCATTAGCTGAATAATGCAGGCATTTCCGGATGGCCTCAAAACGGGTACGTGTCATGGCCGTACTGTAAAGTGGGGTTTGGTAGAGGACGTCCCCACTCCAGTAATGCCTGACACTAGGTTTCTTGACTAGGCCCATGAGCAGCACGAGGCCCCAAAATGTCCTCATCTTGGCTGCACTGACCAGGGTCCAGCCCCTGGGCCTAACCAAAAAGGAGCCCGGGTGTTGAGCAACGAACTGTTGGGCGTACAGGTTCGTCTGCTCCACCATTAGATTTACCAGTTGGTCACTGAAAAAAAGACTAAAAAAGTAATATTCAGTGAAGCCCACTGTGGAAATCTGGATTCCTGATTGGCCTACAAACTCAGGAATTATGGGGTACACCAGACAAGTTCTCCAGCAGGGGGCTCCGGTGGATTTAACTGGTGAGCCGGAAAACTAGTACGAGCCCCAGAGCTGCTCGTACTAGGGTGGGCCACAGGGTCCCTAGCATGGCGGTCCCCTTGCTCCGCCTGGCGGCGTCTCCGCCGCCTTGGGGGCTCCTCATCATTGCTAGATTATGAGGAGGATGCGGATGACAACAGGAAAGTGGGGTCATCCTCGTCCTCACTAGGACTCTCAGACTCAGAGGCAAGCTGGGCGTATGCCTCCTCGGCTGAGAACATCCGGCGGGCCATAGGGGAGTGTGTGTCTGCGTGTGTGTGTGCGTGTGTGTAAATCTTTATTCAGTGTGCGTGTGTGTGGGGGCATGTGTGTTTGCGTACTTATCCCTAAAACTAACAGAAAAAAAAAAGACTAACAAAAAAAAGGGGAAAAATGTGAAAAAAAAATAAAAAATTCAAAACCGCTGATCAACCGTCTGAAGTTGATCAGCGATGGGGTCGCTAAGAGTGCCGGACGCTAAGAGTGCCGGCCACAGTCAGCGTACGCACAAAAAAAAAAAAAAATGCCTGTGCCCCAAAAAAGTTGTGGGGGGAAAGCGGCAGCACCCCTGGGGGGTCTAGGGTCACACAGCTGTGCTGTGGACCCCAGACACCCTACTTAGGGTGATGCAAGAAAACTTTTTTTACCACTAACTTTCCCTTTATTTTCCCTGCCTAGCCTAACCTTTCCCTAGACTTTCCCTAATTACCTGCAGATAAGATGGGGGTGCTGGGGCACAGATCGGGTCCTGGGGGCAAGGATGTGTGCTGGGGCACAGATGGGGTGATGCTCCTCGGGCTCCGGACACAAAAGGAGGAGGAGAGGAGCGCTGCTATCATTTGAATCTCCCGCCGGCCCGCCCTCATACCAATCAGAGGCGATCCTGAGAGGTGATGTCACCATCACCACTCAGGATCTAAGGATGGTGATTGGTGGGGTAAAAACACACCACGATCACCATCCTGTTCCGGGTTATCGGGTCCTCAGAGACCCGAATAACACGAAAACACAGCAAACCGCAGGTCTGAATTGACCTGCGGTTTGCTGCGATCGCCTACACGGAGGGGTCACAGGACCCCGCGGCGCATTTGCCCCAAGTGCCTGCTCAATGATTTGAGCAGGCACCGGGTTCCGATCACTGCCCGTCGCGCGGCGGTAATCGAAAATACACAGGGCGTACAGGTACGCCCTGTGTCTTTAAGTACCATGACATAATGGCATACCTGTACGCCCTGTGTCAGGAAGAGGTTAAATTGCACACTGACTAATGCATTTTTCAAACCCCAGAAAATGATGGGTGTATTTCTACCTTAAATTGCAAACTGACTAATACAGATGTTGTAGATTGCCAAAAAAGTATTTTTTTTTTTGTAACAGAATATGAAAACTGTAAATTTTAAACTTGAATTTAACACTTGCAGATCTGGAAAATACTGTTTTTTGAAAGAAATAGTGTTTTTAAAACCCCAGAAAACGATGGGTGTATTTCTACCTTAAATTGCACACTGACTAATACAGATGTTGTAGTTTGCTCCCAAAAAATGGTGATTTGCAATGTCCCAAAAGCTCAGATGCAGTGCTGGTGCACTGAGCATGCATAAAATGGCCGCCGCCGCCACCCATCTAACTAACAGAATTCTAAAAGTTAGTATTTTTGGTCAATGAGCTCAGGGCAGGGTAAAACAATAGTGCCCTGCACCCACACAACTATTTGTCTGTAGATCACTGAGTTAGAGTCTCTCCTATGCTCTCCCTGAAATCACAAGTCCAGCAGCATCCTCTCCCTGCACTTGTAACAGCAGAGTGACGTGCAGCGCTACGTGACTCAAGCTTATATAGAGTCTGGGTCACATGTTGCTCTGGCCAATCACAGCCATGCCATTAGTAGGCATGGCTGTGATGGCCTCTTGGGGCAAGTAGAATGACGCTTGTTGATTGGCTGCTGTGCAGCCTTTTAAAAAGCGCAAAGAAAGCGGCGAACACCGAACCCGAACCAGAACTTTTACGGAAATGTTCGGGTCCGGGGTCCCAAAATCCTAAAGTTCGGTACGAACCCGAACTTTACAATTCGGGTTCGCTCAACCCGACTTATTAGCTTTTGTGTGGTGAAGTGAGAAAATTATAACCCTATTTGGCGTGTATTAGTGGCAAAAAAAAGTATTATTTGCCATTGAGCGGTGCAGTTATATGTTCTAAAGCTTTTTTGGCGTGTATTAGTGGCAAAAAAAGTATTATTTGCTATTCAGCGGTGCAGTTATATGTTCTAAAGCCTTTTTTGGTGTGTAATAGTGGCAAAAAAGTATTATTTACCGTTCAGCGGTGCAGTTATATGTTCTAAAGCCTTTTGTTGGCGTAAATTAGTGACAAAAAAGGGCTTATTAGTAGAGTTGAGCGGACACCTGGATGTTCGGGTTCGACGGGTTCGGCCGAACTTCGGAAAAAAGTTCGAGTTCGGGACCCGAACTTGACCCGAACTTGACCTCGAACCCGAACCCCATTGAAATCAATGGGGACCCGAACTTTTGAGCACTAAAATGGCTGTAAAAATGTCATGGAAAGGGCTAGAGGGCTGCAAATGTCGTCAAAATGTAGTTAAGAGCATGGCAAGTGCTCTGCAAACAAATGTGGATAGGGAAATGACTTAAATAACATAAAATACGTAAAAATAAAAAATAATCTTGCTCTAGGAGGACCAGGTCCATAGGGTCATGCCACCTGAAGGCTGGTTAAAGCTTCAAGAGACTTCTTCCAATCTGTCCACAGGTCCTTTTTCTCCATGGGAAGCGGATCATTCCAATCAGACGTCTCTGCGGTGAAGTCTCTTAATATAATTTTACCTTGGATGGTAACAGACGCTACGAATCCCAGAGGTTCATATATAAGCTTTTGGACAGAACTCCTCTACGTGTGAAGTGCTTTTTTTCCTTGCTGATTTGGAAGGTGAATGTGTCTGCCTTTAAATCCCAGAGCAAACCGAGGCTCCGCTGCATGGGAAGGGAGTCGGTGCTAAGATCCAAGTCCTTTAGATCACTTGAATGGTCTTGGGGTGAGAAGGCCTCCATTAACTCATGGCTGTTGGAGGTGATTTTGTGCAACCTCAAATTAAATAGAGCGAGCATTTCTTGGGCCCTTTTTAAGAGATTGGTTGGGGTCTCGTTCGTGGGTGTGGATTTTAAGCAGTCATCCACGTAGAAATCTTTTTTCACAAAGCACCTGACATCTGACCTATACTTTGATACACCCTCTCGGGCTGAATGTCTGTGACCATAGATAGCAACTGCAGGGGAAGGACTTTTTCTGAAGATGCGCACTCTCATTCGGTACTCTACAATGTTTTCATTGGGGTCGTTGTTGCGGTACCAGAAGAACCTCAAGTAGTTTCTGTGTTCTTCCTTGACGAGGAAGCAGTGGAACATCTGTTGTATGTCTGCCATAAATGCTATGGAATCTCTGCGGAAGTGGAGAATTACCTCTAGAAGTCTGTTGTTGAGGTCTGGACCTCAAAATGCTTTCGCACCTGGCACTCAAGTTGAATACTACTCTTATCTGTCCTGGTTTTTTAGCATGATACACGCCGAATATGGGTAAGTACCAACACTCCTCGGAGTCTTAGAGCCTGGGTGCCATTTCTGCATGGTTGTTCTGGAATACTCTTTCCATGAAGTTAAAGAAATGTTCTCTCGTCTCTGGTGTCCTCTGAAGTTTATGTTTGAGGGAGATAAATCGACCGTAGACAAGTTCTTTGTTGTTAGGTAAGCGTTGTCACCGGGGTTTAAGTGGTAAAGGTGCGACCCAGCTTTTTGACTTGTCTTTTACTATTCTTTGATCCATGATCTCCAAGAACAGCCTGTCTTCTATGGACATTGCAACCCTGCTGTCTTCTCTTGTCCTATGGAAGACTGTGCACCCTAAGTGATCTTGCTCACCATTGCAGGAGTGGTCTTTACATGAGGTACCTGTGAAAGCACAAGGCACGGGAGCGTTGTGTGGCAATTCTCTTATCAGGAAACTGCTTTGACATGGCTGGAATAGGGAAGGACGTTCATTCTCAAGTGTGTTGGTGAGCATACTGTTGACTGAGGTCGGCTTGTATGCTCCTCCTAGACAGAAATCTCCTATGATGACCCATCCTTAGTCAAGTCTCTGGGCGTATGGAGCATTTGGGGGACTGTTAATCTGTCCTCTAGCCTTATGAACTTGTGGTTTGTCTCTTCCAAGGAGTAAGACTATAGGGGCTTCTTGGTCCAGTTCCGGTATCAGGTGAGCTATATTCCTCAGGTGGGGGTGGTATGCTGCCACCTCTAGTGTAGGTATCTCTGACCAGTTGTCATAAATGTGGTTGCACTCCAGTTTGGTTGGCAGGGACAAGCAGGTCTGACCAGCTATTGTCTCTACCTTGTACCCAGTTGCTTTCCTCTCTGACGTCTCAACAGGTCCAGCACATGTCCTTAAGGAGTAGGGAGAACCGGGCCCTACGATATTTAAGGTGTCAAAGAAGGTGGATTTAGCTTAAGACCTGTTGCTTTGATCATCTAAGATCACATACAGTTGCAAGAAAAAGTATGTGAACCCTTTGGAATGATATGGATTTCTGCATAAATTGGTCATAAAATGTGATCTGATCTTCATCTAAGTCACAACAATAGACAATCACAGTCTGCTTAAACTAATAACACACAAATAATTAAATGTTACCATGTTTTTATTGAACAGACCATGTAAACATTCACAGTGCAGGTGGAAAAAGTATGTGAACCCTTGTATTTAATAACTGGTTGAACCTCCTTTGACAGCAATAACTTCAACCAAATGTTTCCTGTAGTTGCAGATCAGACGTGCACAATGGTCAGGAGTAATTCTTGACCTTTCCTCTTTACAGAACTGTTTCAGTTCAGCAATATTCTTGGGATGTCTGGTGTGAATCGCTTTCTTGAGGTCATGCCCCAGCATCTCAATCGGGTTGAGGTTAGGACTCTGACTGGGCCACTCCAGAAGGCATATTTTCTTCTGTTTAAGCCATTCTGTTGTTGATTTACTTCTATGCTTTGGGTTGTTGTCCTGTTGCAACACCCATCTTATGTTGAGCTTCAGCTGGTGGACAGATGTCCTTAAGTTCTCCTGCAAAATGTCTTGATAAACTTGGAAATTCATTTTTCCTTCAATGATAGCAATCCGTCCAGGCCCTGACGCAGCAATGCAGCCCCAAACCATGATGCCCCCACCACCATACTTCACAGTTGGGATGAGGTTTTGATGTTGGTGTGCTGTGTCTCCTTTTCTCCACACATAGTGTTGTGTGTTTCTTCCAAACAACTCAACTTTAGTTTCATCTGTCCACAGAATATTTTGCCAGTACTGCTGTGGAACATCAAGGTGCTCTTGTGCAAACTGTAAACGTGCAGCAATGTTTGTTTGGGACAGCAGTGGCTTCCTCTGTGGTATCCTCCTATGAACTCCTTTCTTGTTTAGTGTTTTACATATCGTATATTCGCTAACAGGGATGTTAGCATATGACAGAGACTTTTGTAAATCTTTAGCTGACACTCTAGGATTCTTCTTCACCTCATTGAACAGTCTGCGCTGGGCTCTTGCAGTCATCTTTACAGGACGGCCACTCCTAGGGAGAGTAACAGCAGTTCTGAACTTTCTCCATTTATAGACAATTTTTCTTACCGTGGACTGATGAACAGCAAGGCTTTTGGAGATACTTTTATAACCCTTTCCAGCTTTATGCAAGTCAAAAATTCTTAATCGTAGGTCTTCTGAGAGCTCTTTTGTGCGAGGCATCATTCACATCAGGCAATGCTTCTTGTGAAAAGCAAACCCAGAACTGGAGTGTATTTTTTATAGGGCAGGGCAGCTGTAACCAACACCTCCAATCTCATCTCATTGATTGGACTCCAGTTGGCTGACACCTCACTCCAATTAGCTCTTGGAGATGTCATTAGTCTAGGGGTTCACATACTTTTTCCACCTGCACTGTGAATGTTTACATGGTGTGTTCAATAAGAACATGGTAACAGTTAATTCTTTGTGTGTTATTAGTTTAAGCAGACTGTGATTGTCTATTGTTGTGACCTAGATGAAGATCAGATCACATTTTATGACCATTTTGTGCAGAAATCCATATCATTCCAAAGGGTTCACATACTTTTTCTTGACACTGTATATCTTGATTGCCTTATCTCGGTGGCCGACCGGATAAACTCTGACAAGGCAGATTTTTCAGCAGGACTTCCCTCCTGCAAGTCCTTTACAGATCTCTGTACAGTGAGAAGTGACTACTTGGGTATCTATGTCGGTTTCTATCTGCTTTCTGTCATGCTCCTCTGCTTGGGATGATACCTGAGAGGGTGGTCCAGGGTGTAAAGCCGTGATGTGTTCTGTGCTACCGCATTCTGTGCATGTCACACTGACCTTACAATTCCTGGCGAAGGGCGATGTTGTAGCACAGCACCTGAAGCAGATGTTGTTTTCTTTGAGGAATTCTTTGCAGTCCTTTAAAGACTTCTCCCTGAAGCCTCTGCGTTTTAATAGAGGATGTGGTTTCTTGTGCAGGGGGCATTGTTTGGTAAGATCTTTGGGTATATTCTCTTCTTGAGAAGACTTAAACGGCCTGTAAAGAGAACCTATGGAGGCAACATTAGTTTTGTGGACTACCATTAGTGTTTTATTTGGTTTGACACCAGGGGTAGTGGGACATGACAGAGTAACATCCTTGCCTGTTGATTGACAAAGTCTACAAACACCACAAAGGGCGGGAATGGTACATTATGAACCTGTTTATAATGGGAACCATGCTTGATCCACTTCTCTTGTAGATTAAAAAGCACTTTTTGGACAATCGGATTGACACCTCTGGCGATGTCCAGGAATGCTAGCCCTTGCAGATCTCCTTCTGCCTGAGCAATCTGTACCTCTATCAACAAGTCACTGAGTTCCCTGAGCTTCTGGTAACCCCTACCCACTATTCTGGGAAAATTATCAATTATCTTATATAAAGCATTTTCTATAGCTTCTATTAACCCATAACACTCATCAAGTCTTTCATACACCATCTTTAGGCCTATGCCCATATAGTTTATGTTAATGTCTCTGATTCTTTTGGCATGTTCAGCAGACTCTCTTCCAAGCCACTTTACCAAGAGATCTAACGCCTCACTACAGGAAAGATCTAAGTCCGTTATGGCGTTCTGGAAGGAGACTCGCCATTCTCTGTAGTTCTCGGGGCGATCGGTGAACTTTATAAGTCCTTTGGTAACCTGCTCCCGTTTAGCAAAGAACTTAACAAATTCCATGGCGGCCTGGTTAGCGCCAATACTACCCGGTGTGTTGTTGCTATGCTGCATGTGTGGTGTGTCACCATACCTTTTAGGGGTTTCTTGCTTAGGGAAGTCTGTATAATACTGTTCTGCCACGAAGGTTATTCCTTTAAGTCGAAGTGAAGGATGTAGCCTCTGTTTTGTAGGGCGGTAGTTGCGGCTGGCATTAATTTGTCGCATACTGTCCTGCTCGAGGTAATGTGGTTCAAAGTAGGATCTTTGACACTCTGTATAGGCTGGCTGATATGCTGGATCATAGTTGTCATCCGTCTTGGGATGCTGATGGACGTATTATGAGACATGCTATGTTGGATCTTGTTCATCTAGGTCTGGCCAAGGACGTGGCTGTGTTTCTCGGATTCGAGGAACTCCAAGGCTTCTAGGAACTCTGTTCTCCCACCCTCCCCATTCCATGACTGGGCCACTATTTTGCCTTTTTGGCTTGGTTGACATCATCATTTATTTGATCCTTCTTCTGATCTGTCAGAAGAAAGGAAAAATGAGACGCACAATGGATCCTGTCTATGTAGCAGCTGTAAGGCCTGTATGGTCCCATCAGAATTGGCTTATGATTTGGTAGCCTAAAGCAGGAGTGGGTACAAAACACAGAAGACATTCAAATATTCCATTCACGTGTCATCTGTTTTGGATCCACTCCTGTTTTTTTTTGGGCTTTAGCAATATTGATGGTTTACTGACCAAATGTTGACCGAGTGAAGGCGGATGCTCAACAGACAGGATCAATTTTTTGGGGGTTATTGTTCTGATGGATCAGAGGAAGTGCAAAATAATCAGTGATGTCTACATAAACTTACTACTTACACCCTCTGCACTCTGTCAGGGGGGCTCTACTTGTATAAGCATTTAATAGAACAGGTTCTGTAGACATCTATGTGGAATCATCTGACAACGGTGTAAAAGGATCTTGGGTCTCTGCATTGTTCTTTATTCCTGGCGCTAACATTGACCTGTAAGGCTGAGTTCACACAAGTTATTTGGTCATTTTTGGCCCCGTAACCGCCCAAATAAGTGAAGTGTGCAGTGATTCTAAAAGTGACGCATGTCATGTGCGTGTCATAATGACTCATAGTATTGTTTCACTACTATAGCAGACTCCCTATGTGGGTAACTGCAAGGCACAGTGTTCTACACCACTATACATATACACTCACCTAAAGAATTATCAGGAACACCTGTTCTATTTCTCATTAATGCAATTATCTAGTCAACCAATCACATGGCAGTTGCTTCAATGCATTTAGGGGTGTGGTCCTGGTCAAGACAATCTCCTGAACTCCAAACTGAATGTCAGAATGGGAAAGAAAGGTGATTTAAGCAATTTTGAGCGTGGCATGGTTGTTGGTGCCAGCGGGCCGGTCTGAGTATTTCACAATCTGCTCAGTTACTGGGATTTTCACGCACAACCATTTCTAGGGTTTACAAAGAATGGTGTGAAAAGGGAAAAACATCCAGTATGCGGCAGTCCTGTGGGCGAAAATGCCTTGTGGATGTTAGAGGTCAGAGGAGAATGGGCCGACTGATTCAAGCTGATAGAAGAGCAATGTTGACTGAAATAACCACTCGTTACAACCGAGGTATGCAGCAAAGCATTTGTGAAGCCACAACACGCACAACCTTCAGGCGGATGGGCTACAACAGCAGAAGACCCCACCGGGTACCACTCATCTCCACTACAAATAGGAAAAAGAGGCTACAATTTGCACGAGCTCCCCAAAATTGGACTGTTGAAGACCGGAAAAATGTTGCCTGGTCTGATGAGTCTCGATTTCTGTTGAGACATTTAAATGGTAGAGTCCGAATTTGGGCATAAACAGAATGAGAACATGTATCCATCATGCCTTGTTACCACTGTGCAGGCTGGTGGTGGTGGTGTAATGGTGTGGGGGATGTTTTCTGGGCACACTTTAGGCCCCTTAGTGCCAATTGGACATAGTTTAAATGCCACGGGCTACCTGAGCATTGTTTCTGACCATGTCCATCCCTTCATGACCACCATGTACCCATCCTCTGATGGCTACTTCCAGCAGGATAATGCACTATGTCACAAAGCTAGAATCATTTCAAATTGGTTTCTTGAACATGACAATGAGTTCACTGTACTAAAATGGTCCCCACAGTCACCAGATCTCAACCCAATAGAGTATCTTTGGGATGTGGTGGAACGGGAGCTTCGTGCCCTGGATGTGCATCCCTCAAATCTCCATCAACTGCAAGATGCTATCCTATCAATATGGGCCAACATTTCTAAAGAATGCTATCAGCACCTTGTTGAATCAATGCCACGTAGAATTAAGGCAGTTCTGAAGGCAAAAGGGGGTCCAACACCGTATTAGTATGGTGTTCCTAATAATTCTTTAGGTGAGTGTATATAGGCTGTCTGCAGCCAGGAAATAGCTGTTTTTTTAACGCGATTCACCGCAAATAAATTTGTATCGAATCAAATGTTTTCGGAAAATTCGGCGAATCGGCTGAATCAAATTTTTTGGAAATTTGCTCATCTCTAAATATTATATATAAAGACTTATTTCTTAGCTTTTTAATTGGCATATAACAAGTATAACATTTGGAGAACATTTTTATAATGGATGCACTGACATTACTTTTGGCTCTTAATTAAGGTGTTTTTTTTTTGTTTTTTGTTTAGCAATAGGGTATAACAATGTCAGTTGTGCACAAGAATGCAGAACTGGACTTTAGCTATATCGTCTTTTCCAAGTAATAACTATGCCTCTTGTTACTCAGATAACTCCAAGAATTACACTAGGACTAAATTGCACAACAACTGGACTGTTGCAAAAACAAAATTTAAAACAACACTAGCAGAAAACATGGTACCCAAAATAAGCTTACTGATAGATGACAGGAATTGAGTGAGGTCTGGATATATAAAGACTCAACAATCAGCAACTCTACCCTAGGCTAAGCAATAACAAAGGCAAGGAAAGCTAGGCAATAATGAAGCTCATATTCAGATGCAAAACAGTTGTACAGAAATTGCCCAAACAAAGTTAGTAACTATGTAAACATCAAACAACCAGGAGATTCCTGTTGCTCGTAATGTGGGGGTACTTAAATCATGGCAGGATTTACCGAAGGAGTAAGGACGTTCTTATTATGCATATTATACTTTTTTTTCAACTTGCACATGATTGATTGCACACACTTACAAAAGCTGACATTAAGCTAGAAAGGAAAGATAAAGAAACACAGGTTTAAAATGAAATGTAGCTTATGGAGCAGTCTCAAAAGATCTTCACCGAACATTCTTCTTTACTATATCTACTCCAGCTCACTATGGAGACTTGAGAATGGCTCCAATGACAAAAAATATTGCAATGGGTGAATAAACATGAAACATTGACTGCCCAACTTTCTCCTCCTTTTTTTTTAATACCATTTATGATAGATGCACCTAAAATTAACAGTTTGAGGAAGCAGGATTATAGAGGATTAACCTCTAGACTTTAAAAATTGTCTAAAGTACAATGACTAATAGGAGTAAATAGGCATCAAGGTAGGAGATATCTCATAGACACAATGGGATAATAAGGCAGTCTATAAAATATGTTATTATTATTACTTAATAGCGCATATAGTAAGCACTTTGTAGAATAACTCCTTCAGGATATAGCAATTTTTCATTTTTTACTGCCTGTCTTCTCAGAGTCATAAGTCCTTATTTTTTGAAGGACAAGTTGTACTTTGTAATGAAATTCTTATTGCAGACAATGTAGTGGGAAGCTAGAAAGGAATTCCCAATGGGATGAAATTGAAGAAGAAAATATGCAATTCTACCATAGTGCTATAGGTTTTGTTTTTATGACATTCCCTATGTGGTAAAACTGATCTGTTACCCTCATTCTCTGAGTCAATACGATTATAGCGATACCACATTTATGTATCGTAGTTTTTCTTATGTTTTAATACTGAAAACAAAAATAAAATGTTTGAAAAAATTCTAAAAAATTTGCATTGTCATATTCTGACCCCTATAACTTGAGGGCTTATTTTTTGTGAGATGATCTGTTGTTTTCAACAGTACCATTTTGTAATACGTATGACTTTTTGATCACTTTTTGTTCAATTTATTTGGAGGTGAAGTGACAAAAATGAAGGGGCACTAAGGGGGAAAAACTACTGTATGAGGGAAAAAAAGTGGAATAATTACTGTGAAGGGGGCACTGAGGGAACATTCTATGGTGTGGAGGACAAAGGAGGCTTACAAGGCCTGGGCAGCAAACTGGGAAGTACATTTTTGGCTCCCCCTCCTGTCCAGCTCTAGTAAGTGTGGTATTTGGTAGGGGTTGTATGGCGAGCATGGGTGACCTTGATGAGAAATGGGAGGGGGGAAAGGTTTCGTGGAAGTTGCCTGGTGTGAGAGGCCAATTCAAAAATTTACAATGGGGCCCAGCATTTTCTAGTTACGATCCTGGTTGACAATTTTAAAAGTCTTTAAAATAAAAATATCATTTTTCATTAAGGTATGTATCTCTGGTAAATAGCTATAGAAAGATACTGATCAAATATCAAATGTGCCACTACAAAAAAAACATGTTTTTTCTGCATTTAACATTTCCCATAGACTTCAATGCAATCTTTGGAGCTGGCATTTTTTGCTTAAAGAACATAGCAAAAAATGTCAGTTAAAAATGCCCTCCCAAAAAATGCAAAACACCTTAAAAATAACAAAACACCTAAATGTACACTTGCCTTATGGTATAGATTTTTTTTATTTTTACTCTTCTATCAAACTTGCATTTATGGAATCCACATACATCAGTCTTATAGTAGAAGAAATGGCATAAAGTTCACAAATTATTTAACTGTGCAAACGATTTTGCTTTTTCCTATGCAACTTTGGGACAATTGATGTCAAAATTAAATTTGGGCCAGATCACAATTAAAAAGAAAATCTTGAACACAAAATATGTACTGGTTACAAATGAAGTGGGATTAAGATTATGCCAAGGAATGCAATGATCTTTCCCAAGGTTTATTCTAGGACAAAGGTAGAAATTTCCTGTGGAGGATTTTTTTTTAGCATTGTCTACAAATTCCTAACACACTCACGGCCAATGAAATGTTTCATAGTATAAACTGCATTCAATTTGCTTAAAAATAACATGATAATGCCCAAATAAGCACAGTCTAAAGAGAAATGAGTTCATGTCTCCAGTACTTCCCATTAAAAACCACAAAATAATTGAAATAATACTTATTAACATACATTTTTATTAAAATGTAAATTACAAACTAGACTGCATAGCTGAAATTATCTATGTGCTCGACTGAGTACATATTTTCTTTGCCAGGGAGTTGGATCAAACTCTGTATGGCACAATGCTGTTTGTCTCTGTGAGTAAGTCCCCAGATGTGCCACAGATGTTTTTCCCATGTGCAGTACTTGTTTCTTATATCTGAAGACTTCAACTACCAGGAATACTAATGCTAAATAATGAAAATATACAAGGTGGAATATAAAAAAATAATAATAAAGTGCCTTTATATCATGAAACAGATTTTCTGTTGTCTTTATCTTTCACATGGCAAGTCTGCAATGGAGAAACGAACACATTCACTAATCCTATATAATTACTCCATGGACCATTTAACCTTCAAAGCAATGTTGGCAAAGAAAATTCAGATAAATATTTAGGTAATGGTAGGTTCCAAAAGATTTGCATTTATCCATGGCAACCATGTCAGTGCCTATCAGTTTCCAAAGATGTCTGAGTCCCCTCCTCCATTTAACGCATAGGTCTGCCAACAATAATGTCTTGCACTTTAAAACTGGCCGTTCTTCAAGACTGATGATTCTGAGGAATGTTTTTCCTACTGACTGCAACAATTTCAGGTAATTAGGTTTAGAAAAAAAGGTCTGAACATTTGACCTTCAACATGTGTTTTTTATGACTGAAGACTTTAATGTGCCAAATTTACAGCCTAGGCAACTAGGGTTGTCTTACATAAAATTCCCATTTTAAATTCAATCTTCATACATTCTGGATAAGAAGGTGAGTAACAGTGTATCAAGTATCTATGGGGCCCAGTAGTAAATCTTGGAATGGGGCCGTGTCCCAGTGTAATAACCAGCATACTAGATCAGGAAATGGAAAGATTGAGGTTATTATGGGCTTCCCTGTGTCCTCTGGGTTTTTCTTCCCATTCTTAGGCCCATCAATGCTCTGCATTCTATAAATCACTGCCTCTTCTTCATCCTACACCCCTAGATCATTCCATTTACTTTCCTTTTTTTGTGATTTTTATGTGGTAATTACTAACTCCTCCTTAATGAAATGTGGGAAAAATAAAAGATGAAGTCTGCTCACAGTTTCTTGTGTTCTCCCTGCATGATGTCCTGACAACACATCATCACATACACTTCAAGACCAGGTCTATACATAAACATATTAAAGCACTACACACTGATTCTAACTATTGAGCTACAGCTGCAGTTGAAAGCAATAAATTGAGTTGTATGAAATCTTGTGCGCCGCAGCTGTTACTTTTTTTAAATAATGAACACTACAAAACATTTTGGTGTATACCCAGCCTCTACACATTACCCTAGAGGACTCAGTCCCCCATACACATTAGTGTACTGTCTGCTCAACTTGCCAAGAATGGCCCGTTCAGTGGACAGTTTAATGTGTGTAAGGGGAAGGATCGGGCAAAATTTATATTTTCACCCAATACTTTTGTTTTCCCAGGAGATAAACCCCAAATACAATCTCTGGATATGGCCTACTACTTCACATTATCATTCCTTTTCTTCTCATTCAAACTTATTCAATAACATCTGCATAAAACTTTATATTTATTGCCTTTTTTAGATTATCTGTTAATTGCTAAATCTAGATCCACACATTTTTTAGACAGTTTACCTTTAGTAACCAAGAAAATATTCATACTTTTTGACATACGCAAAGAAAAAAATGATTTAAAAAATGAAAAATCATATTATACTCCCATGTTCATATATTTTCTTATAAGAGACACTCAGAACTGTGAAAATGCAACCTATCTTTCACATAATTTTGCATAAAAACTAAACGTAATTGCATAAACATGAATGACCCTTAAAAGAGGTCTCTATCTCTGATTGGTTTTTAGTGGTACGGTGCAATGTAGACATCATGTCCCACTTTCTGTCCAGTGGGGACCGAAAGTGGAGGAGAAGAGAGATGAATGGTAGAACCAGAGTGATACTGACAGGTGAGTCTTTTTTTTAACCTTTCTGCACCCCCCTGCACCCTACCTGGCCAAGTTGTCCCCAGTCTTGAAAAACTACTTTGATGTTTGACCCAAGTACAGCCTTGGATGCAAAAAAACTCAAAAAAGGTCATGCTCTGTGTGCCTATATCTACATTTATATATCTTCACAAAATCATCACATTTGAAGTTCATTAGTAAAAGCTTATTCTTTATGGGGTTTAGGTGTCCAGTAAAGTTAGTGCACCCAACACCCTAAATATTTCCTGAAAGCAAAAAAAGCCCCAAAAATATTCTTATGCAATTACTGAAAGGAAAGACTACATGCAAATCTGCTACTGCAATGGTATGAACACATGTGGTGGGTGTGTAATGGAAAATCGGCAAATTGTCTGGCCCCTAATAGAACAGTACTATCCTTGTCCATAATGCGGACAATAATAGAACACGTTCTATTTTTTTGCGGAGCGGAAATACGGACATACGGAAACGGTATGCACACAGAGTAACTTCCGTTTTTTTTGCGGACCTATTGAAATGAATAGTTCCACATACGGTCTGCAAAAAAACTGAATGGACACGGAAAGAAAATACGGTCATGTGCATGAATTTCACGAAATTGCAGGAATCAAGTTTGTTAAAGAATGGCTTACATAGATGCAATATAAATAAATTCAAATAGATGCAAATAAAACAGTTTATACAAAAATATGAAGGATGTGAGAGGTTCATACATACTATGGCACATAGGGTGCAATTTTAAATTGATATTTAACTAGAAATGTCTAAAGTTTAATCGATTTTGTCTCAAATTTCACAAAAATTTGGCTTCTCAATAACAATGGTATCCGTAATTTAAAAGATCAGAAGACAGTCAGAGGGACAGGCAAGATGAAGAAGGAAGATCACATGACCCCAGGTGGTGCCCCTGCCCATCAGGCTTGCCCATAATTTCTTGTAAATTAGCCTCACGTCAATCACAAGGGACTATAGCTGTAATGGGTGTGTCTATAGACACTATATAAGATCCTAATCAGGAAATCCATCTTCATTTCTGAGTTTCTACATTCATGAGGAAGGACAGCTGGCACAAAGAGAGAGCAAAGACACTCAAACCAGCTAGTTTAGGTTCAAACAATGACATTTCTAAGGAGGATAATACATACTTATTTAATGGTAATGGGTTGCAACAACTTGTATGCAGTGAGGGCTCTGCACAGCAATATTTAACCACCTCAGCCCCCATGGCTTAAACACCCTGAAAGACCAGGCCACTTTTTACACTTCTGACCTACACTACTTTCACCGTTTATTGCTCGGTCATGCAACTTACCACCCAAATGAATTTTACCTCCTTTTCTTCTCACTAATAGAGCTTTCATTTGGTGGTATTTCATTAATGCTGACATTTTTACTTTTTTTGTTATTGATCGAAATTTAACGATTTTTTTGCCAATAAAATGACATTTTTCACTTTCAGTTGTAAAATTTTGCAAAAAAAACGAGATCCATATATAAATTTTGCTCTAAATTTATTGTTCTACATGTCTTTGATAAAAAAAAAATGTTTGGGTAAAAAAAAAATGGTTTGGGTAAAAGTTATAGTGTTTACAATCTATGGTACAAAAATGTGAATTTCCGCTTTTTGAAGCAGCTCTGACTTTCTGAGCACCTGTCATGTTTCCTGAGGTTCTACAATGCCCAGACAGTACAAACACCCCACAAATGACCCCATTTCGGAAAGTAGACACCCTAAGATATTCGCTGATGGGCATAGTGAGTTCATAGAACTTTTTATTTTTTGTCACAAGTTAGCGGAAAATGATTTTTTTTTAATTATTTTTTTTCTTACAAAGTCTCATATTTGGTATCTCCGTATTCAGGAGAAGTTGGGGAATGTGTTTTGGGGTGTCATTTTACATATTCCCATGCTGGGTGAGATAAATATCTTGGTCAAATGCCAACTTTGTATAAAAAAATGGGAAAAGTTGTCTTTTGCCAAGATATTTCTCTCACCCAGCATGGGTATATGTAAAATGACATGCCAAAACACATTGCCCAACTTCTCCTGAATACGGAGATACCAGATGTGTGACACTTTTTTGCAGCCTAGGTGGGCAAAGGGGCCCATATTCCAAAGAGCACCTTTCGGATTTCACTGGTCATTTTTTACAGAATTTGATTTCAAACTCCTTACCACACATTTGGGCCCCTAGAATGCCAGGGCAGTCTAACTACCCCACAAGTGACCCCATTTTGGAAAGAAGACACCCCAAGGTATTCGCTGATGGGAATAGTGAGTTCATGGAAGTTTTTATTTTTTGTCACAAGTTAGTGGAATATGAGACTTTGTAAGGAAAAAAAAAAATCATAATTTTCCACTAACTTGTGACAAAAAATAAAAATTTCTAGGAACTCGCCATGCACCTCACGGAATACCTTGGGGTGTCTTCTTTCCAAAATGGGGTCACTTGTGGGGTAGTTATACTGCCCTGGCATTTTCCAGGGGCCCTATTGTGTGGTAAGTAGGTAAATGACCTGTGAAATCCGAAAGGTGGTCTTTGGAATGTGGGCCCCTTTGCCCACCTAGGCTGCAAAAAAGTGCCACACATGTGGTATCGCCGTACTCGGGAGAAGTTGGGGAATGTGTTTTGGGGTGTCATTTTACATATACCCATGCTGGGTGAGATAAATATCTTGGTCAAATGCCAACTTTGTATAAAAAAATGGGAAAAGTTGTCTTTTGCCAAGATATTTCTCTCACCCAGCATGGGTATATGTAAAATGACACCCCAAAACACATTCCCCAACTTCTCCTGAGTACGGCGATACCACATGTCTGACACTTTTTTGCAGCCTAGATGCGCAAAGGGGCCCACATTCCTTTTATGAGGGCATTTTTAGACATTTGGATCCCAGACTTCTTCTCACGCTTTAGGGCCCCTAGAATGCCAGGGCAGTATAAATACCCCACATGTGACCCCATTTTGGAAAGAAGACACCCCAAGGTATTCAATGAGGGGCATGGCGAGTTCATATAAAAAAAAATTTTTGGCACAAGTTAGCGGAAATTGATTTTATTTATTTTTTTCTCACAAAGTCTCCCTTTCCGCTAACTTGGGACAAAAATTTCAATCTTTCATGGACTCTATATGCCCCTCACGGAATACCTGGGGGTGTCTTCTTTCCGAAATGGGGTCACATGTGGGGTATTTATACTGCCCTGGCATTCTAGGGGCCCTAAAGCGTGAGAAGAAGTCTGGAATATAAATGTCTAAAAATTTTTACGCATTTGGATTCCGTGAGGGGTATGGTGAGTTCATGTGAAATTTAATTTTTTGACACAAGTTAGTGGAATATGAGACTTTGTAAGAAAAAAAAAAAAAATTCCACTAACTTGGGCCAAAAAAAAGTCTGAATGGAGCCTTACAGAGGGGTGATCAATGACAGGGGGGGTGATCAATGACAGGGGGGGTGATCAATGACAGGGGGGTGATCAGGGAGTCTATATGGGGTGATCACCACAGTCATTGATCACGCCCCTGTAAGGCTCCATTCAGACGTCCGTATGCGTTTTGCGGATCCGATCCATCTATCAGTGGATCCGTAAAAATCATGCGGACATCTGAATGGAGCTTTACAGGGGTGTGATCAATGACAGGGGGGGGTAATCAATGACAGGGGGGTGATCAGGGAGTCTATATGGGGTGATCACCACAGTCATTGATCACGCCCCTGTAAGGCTCCATTCAGACGTCCGTATGCGTTTTGCGGATCCGATCCATCTATCAGTGGATCCGTAAAAATCATGCGGACATCTAAATGGAGCTTTACAGGGGTTTGATCAATGACAGGGGGGTAATCAATGACAGGGGGGTGATCAGGGAGTCTATATGGGGTGATCACCACAGTCATTGATCACGCCCCTGTAAGGCTCCATTCAGACGTCCGTATGCGTTTTGCGGATCCGATCCATCTATCAGTGGATCCGTAAAAATCATGCGGACATCTGAATGGAGCTTTACAGGGGTGTGATCAATGACAGGGGGGTAATCAATGACAGGGGGGTGATCAGGGAGTCTATATGGGGTGATCACCACAGTCATTGATCACGCCCCTGTAAGGCTCCATTCAGACGTCCGTATGCGTTTTGCGGATCCGATCCATCTATCAGTGGATCCGTAAATATCATGCGGACATCTGAATGGAGCTTTACAGGGGGGTGATCAATGACAGGGGGGTAATCAATGACAGGGGGGTGATCAGGGAGTCTATATGGGGTGATCAGGGGTGATCAAGGGTGATCAAGGGTGAATAAGGGGTTAATAAGTGACAGGGGGGGGTGTAGTGTAGTGGTGCTTGGTGCAACATATTACTGAGCTGCCTGTGTCCTCTGGTGGTCGATCCAAACAAAGGGGACCACCAGAGGACCAGGTAGCAGGTATATTAGACGCTGTTATCAAAACAGCGTCTAATATACCTGTTAGGGGTTAAAAAAATCACATCTCCAGCCTGCCAGCGAACAATCGCCGCTGGCAGGCTGGAGATCCACTCGCTTACCTTCCGATCCTGTGAACGCGCGCGCCTGTGTGCGTGCGTTCACAGGAAATCTCGCGTCTCGCGAGATGACGCGTAGATGCGTGACTGTGCGCAGGGCTGCCACCTCCGGAACGCGAATCTGCGTTAGGCGGTCCGGAGGTGGTTAAAGCTACAGTACACAATTTTTCTTATTGTGCAGAAGCCAGCTAGCAGTCCAATTTACATCTAAAAACTCATGCATGTACTGGCTGGTAAATTATCATGAACTGCACTGGACAATGTAAAAACTCTTTAACTGGCAAGTCTTCTTAAATGTTAAAAAGTGAAAAATGTACCAAATCTGACTGCACTTATCTTGGTGTATCAGTGTGCATATACTGTATATTGGTGTGTCCAATTGTGAATTTTTTTCAAAAAAATTGTTCCAAAGTTCCGTGTCACGTTATATTGTTATAGTGTCTGATGCTATAGCGCACCTGATGTGTTTTTCTTTATTGCTCACTGTTTCCTTTTAATGGAATTTTCCCATTTTCACTGACTAATGTACTGTGTCCCCCCGCTGTTAAACTTTAGTGGACTCTAAATAGTCTAAATCCCCATTTTGTTCTAAAAATGTTTTGAAAATGTTATTACAAAAATTCTATTTATCACACACTAGTGACCTATTCTGATATATTGGTCAACATCATAGTTGCCATATATTGTAGTAGTGGACTCTAATACTGCTGCTTTTGGTGAATGTTCAAAAGTCGTCAATCGCTCTAGCATTATTGATGGTGGTTCTGTATCTTTTTGGTGGGAATACAGATGTACCATGGTTAGCACTCCCGCTGTTAACTCAAATTTCTTAACTCATTTCATTATCTTGAGAAAAAAGCCATTGAAAAGAAATTTAAGGTGTTTGCTTAGATTAGATAACCAAACTCAAAAAAGGAGTGCTAACCATGTTGTACCTGTATTTCTCCACAGTGCTGTCTGCTATTGTAGCAGACCAACAAACTGGTTACTAATTACTCACCAAAAAGGGAAAATTTTGTACCACTTTATCACTGTGTGCTTATACATATTGCCAAACATCTTCACTCAAAAGAGTTATTTATGGACTATTTTCTCCATTTTAAAAAGCGTAACTAATCAGTGTAGTGTGTTTGTAAACAGGCTGTTTGTTACCACCAGCAAAAATGAGTTTACTTATAGTCATATATGTCCCTGTCAATTTGCCATTACGAAAGCCATCTTGACATTAAAGAATATGTGATAGAGGTAATAGAAGAATATGGTAAATTATCAGGTTATAGGATCAATTGGTCAAAGTCGTCGCTCCTTCCGCTGAACCGGAAAGCTGTAGAGGAAGGGCAGCGAGTCCATGTCTTGGCTCCTAATGATACCTTGGATTATCTGGGGGTTAAGATTGGTGTTCCTTTGAGTAGGTTTCATGAGCTAAATTTGGCCCCGGTTTTGAATAAAGTTGGGGCCAAAGTCGCCGCTTGGCGGAAATTGATACTGGCCCAGACAGATCGAATCGCATTGATTAAGATGATTATATTGCCTATAGTTTTGTTCCCGATCAGTGCTTCTCCTATTTGGATTGATGATATGTTTTTCCATAGATTGGAGACTTTGATCAACGATTTAATTTGGGGAAGGAAGAGGGTGCGTATAAAGCAGAGATATCTTTGGTTGTCAGGGGCAGATGGCGGGCTGTCACTTCCTTTTTTTCAAGGTTATTTTTTGTGTGCACAGATACAGCGTTGTTGTTATTGGAAAGAGTGCTTACTTTCACTGTATTTATCTAAGGTTATTGATAGGTCAATAGAGAACATATTTGCATATTTGGAGACTGGGTCTATGGGAATGGAGAGGTCCCTGTTGATCCCTTGCTCACTACAGAGGGTGTGGAATAGGTTGAAGGAGATCCTTAAAGTCTCCGACCCGTTCGCTTTTACCCCTCTGTGGGGGAACAGGGGGTTGGAGGAATTCTTCAAAATTACAGATTTTGGTTATTGGACACGAAATGGCATCAATAGGGTGTCTCATCTTTTTCAGGCAGGTCGTTTTAAGTCATTTTTGGAATTTGATTTTTCTGCTAGTTCACCATTAGATTTATTTAACTATGCACGATTGAAACACATATTTGAAGCATCTAGGGACAGGGGTGTTATTTTTCCACGAGAAAATATATTCTTTGATTACTGTGAAGCTCAGAAGGACGTGAAGGTGAAACTATCTAGTTTATATGCTAAGCTCCGATTGGCACTGGCAACCGTAACGCCTTTTAAAAGCCCTAGTAAGTGGGAGCAGGAGTTGAATTGCCCCCCACTGCAATGGCCTACTATCTATAGGAATGTGAAAAAGGCGACAGTTTCCAGTGCCCATAGGCTAATCCAATTTAAGATTCTCCATAGGTTGTATTATACGCCCAAAACCCAAGGGAAATTCCCCCAAAATAAGGACCGGGACTGTTCCTGTCCTAAGTGTGGATATGTAAATGCGAACTATGTTCATTTGCTTTGGGGTTGCAATAAAATAAGAAAGTATTGGGATGAGGATTTTTCTGCCCTTCAAAAGGAATCTACAATGAACTATAACCCGGGGATCCTGATAGTGATCTTTGGAGATAATGGCTCAGAGATGGAGATTCCGCCCCAAGTTAGACGGATTTGGATGAGAGGATTGATGGTAGCGAAAGCTATATTGGTCAAGTATTGGGGATCTGTCTCCCCGCCCTCGTCAAGGGAGTGGGCTCTACTCTTACAACAAATTAAAATATACGAGGATATTGAAAGGAAGCGGAGAGATGCACGCAGGGCTATGTAGTTATACATTATTTAATTTTTGAGACTATCATACATTAACTGAACGGAGGGGACGACAGCCAAGGGGTGGTGGGGGGGGATATAATGATGTTATATGACTGTTACATTGGATATATTATCATGACAGAGATTGGCTTATGTATTGATTGTACGGTTTTCTAAAAGTAAAATAAAGATAACTTTAAAAAAAAAAAAAAAGAGCTTAAATGGGGTTGGATATAGTCCTAAGAAAACTCAGGGTGTCATACGAAGGCAATCTGAACACTTTTGATTCAAGTCGCTTGGACTCTGTCCAAGTGGCTCTTTTTTTTTCAAACAGTATTTTAAATTAAATCCTGTTGCTAAGTTTTTGCCAGATGTCACATTTATACAGCAAATACACTGATCTCTGTCAACAATAGAGTGTACTTTTAATAGATAGACTGACTTCTGATTGTTTTTCTTTATAACTGTAGGCTTAAAAATATAATATCAAGTAAAGGAAGGAGGGAAAATGTACAGAGTAATGTAAGACCAAATACCCATGCCATTGTCATCTGACAGGAGAGTGTTTTTAAACATTCCCTACCATCTGTTTACCCATTGCCATATATGTTTCTGTCACTTTGACATTAGTTATGCTCTCCTGGCATTAAATAGCTTGAAAAGGGTTGGATTCAGTTCTATGAGACATTGAATTGTTACACACAGATTTCAGGGCGGTTGGGACACTTTCACTTTGGATCGAATTGGACCAAATTAAATTTGACGGGCAAATCAATAGAATCAGAATAGAAACAAATTTTAGGAAGTTCGCTCATCTGTACTCGACACCCTCAATACTAGTGTAATGTGTATTGCCAGGAAAGCCCCCTTCAGTCATTAACTGGCCATATCAGCGACTGAGCTCAGCCATTGATTGATCGTGTCTTTCCTGGTGTTTCCATAATGTCAAGCCGCAACAGCTGATGCAGAGGTTTTTAACCTTTGATGGCCCATTTTTAAAACAAACTTATCACCTTAATCCTGTGACTGAACATGGCATTTTTTATTTTATTTTTTTATTACAATGTCCCTGAATTTCCCTTACTTTTCTGTTAATTATATAAGAAAGAGCAGAAAAAATGCCACACATGATCATATTCTGTTTTAAATATGATAAATACATCTATCTATCTATAACTGTAAACACGTAAACAACTGTGCAAGAACATGTCCTATGATATTCATTTCCTATCATATGGAAATATATTGTACAGGAAGCCAATTACATTAGCAGATTGTTAGGTTTCTATAGATACTCATATTATTCAGGTGTGGGCTTGAATATTCTATTTTTAAAAATGGAAAATTATTTTACTACATGGAATCTGAATTCTGGCTAACCTTGATATGTTTTCTATGACTCGCTGCAATGGAAACTGATTCCATTTTTCCAAATATAATTTTAGGATTACATTCATGTAAAAACACGATTTATTGTGTAGTAAAAACATTATATTTTTTATTAAATGTCCTTTCTTCTTTTTGGGCTTTAATAACCTTGTAAAGATAAACTGCTTACTGAGCTTGATTATTCTAATGCATTGTGTTCTGGCCTCTATTCAAACTTCATATGGACAAATATAATTTCCATCAATGCCTTGAAGATTACAAACACATTTTGTTTTCTTATGATATCTGGCTGAAAAAGTGTCATATCATCTTCTTTAAATTATTAATATTGCTATAGAAAGAGTGTCTTTGGTGATAACTAGAGATGATTTAATTTTTTTTAAATTCGATTCGCCGGTTCACCGAACTTTGGTTTGGCAAATTTCGTTAAACGGCTATTTTCTGGCTGCAGAGAACCTTTATAGTGGTGTAGAACACTATGCCTTGCAGTAACACGCATAGAGAGTCTGCTTTGGTAGTGAAATAATACTGTGAGTCTGTATGACATGCAGATGACAGGTATCGCACTTAGAATCACTGCTCACTTCAGTTATTTGGGCAGTCACGGGGCCAAAACTGACCAAATAACTCACTTATGAACTCAGCCTTACAGGTCAATGTTAGCGCCAAGAAGAAGCGCACTCCTTTTACACTGTCGTCAGCTGATTCCACATAAATGTCTACAGACCCTGTTCTATTAAACGCTTATACAAGTAGAGCACCCCGACAGAGTGGAGAGGGTGTCAGCAGTAAGTTTGTGTCGACTTTACTGATTATTTTGCCCTTCCTCTGATCCGTCAGAACAATAAGCCAATTCTGATGGGACCATACAGGCCTTACAGCTGATACACAGAGAGGATCCGTTGTGCTTCTCTTTTTACCTTCCTTCTGACATATCAGAAGAAGGGTAAAATAAATTATGTCAGCCAAGCCAAAAAGGCTAAATAGTGGCCCACTCATGAAGTGGGGAGAGTGGGAAAAGCAAGAAAAGTCCACAGAGTGGCCCTATGACATAGTGGTGAGGTGAAACCAGCATGAGGAGACCACAGAGTGGTCCAATGACAGTCTGTAGGTGGCGGCAGTATCAGGAGGCCACAGAGTTGTATAGTGACAGAATGTGGTGGTGGCGGCGGTAGCATCAGGAGGCTACAGAGTGGCACAATGACAGAGTGTGGAGGTGGAGGCAACAGCATCAGGAGGAGGCCACAGACTGGCAAAATGACAGTGTGGAGGTGGCGGCAGCAGCAACAGGAAGTCACAGAGTGGCACAATGACAGAGTCTGGAGGTGGCAGCAGCATCAGGAGGCCACAGAGTGGCACAATAACAGAGTGTGGAGGTGGCGGCAACATGAGGAGGCCACAGAGTGGCACAATGACAGAGTCTGGAGGTGGCGGCAGCATCAGGAGGCCACAGAGTGGCACGGTGACATAGTGTGGCGGTGGGTGGCAATACCAGTAACCGATGAAGATGGTGGGTGACAGAAGGAGCACTTGGCATCAGATATGCTGCATCAGGCAGGTGGCAGCATCAGAATAGTAGCTGAGGCAGGTAGCCAGAAGAAACCGGTCTCTTTTGTCAAAGTGTTGGTGTGGCACCATGGATGATCTAGTCTGATGCATTAGTATGTGGAAATCCTGGCTGATCCACGCCTGGTTCATCTTGACAAAGGTGAGTCTCTCCACATTTTGGGTGGACAGGCGAGTTCTTCTTGGGGTAATTTTGGCTCCCGCCGCACTAAACACCCACTCTGATGCCACACTACTGGCCAGGCAGGACAGCTTTTCCAGGGCAAACTCTGCTAGTTGCGGCCACAAATCCAGTTTGGCTGCCCAGTAGTGTTGAGCGAACAGTTCGAGCATAGTTCGGGTCCGTACCGAATTTTGGGGTGTTCGTGACACGGACCCGAACCCGAACTTTTTCGTAAAATTTCGGGTTCGGGTTCGTCGTTCGGCATGTATTTTGGCGCATTTTGAAAGGCTGCAAAGCAGCCAATCAACATGCATCATACTACTTGCCCTAAGATGCCATCGCAGCCATGCCTACTATTGGCAAGGCTGTGATTGGCCAAGTGCAGCATGTGACTCAGCCTCTTTATAAGCTTGTGCGCACGTCGGGACGTGCTCACTCCCGATGTGAATAGAACAGGGATAGACGCAGCTGATGCTAGGGCGAGAATAGGCAGGGATAATTGAATAACTGGAAGCAAATTTCTCTCCTCCACCTGTGATTCATCTGAACAACTGCAGCTGAGCTGCTTTTTTGATAGGGATTGGCTATTTTTAGAGTGGCCAGAGTGATTTTTCCATCCACATGTACCTGGGCTGACCGCCGGCCGCCATTTTGCGACTTGTAGTGCTGCAGCAGAAGCTGCCACAGTGTGCATTCCAAAGCTCCAAACAAGTCAGACATCTACACCTGGGATTCAGACCAATAGCGATTTAGCAGCACAGTCCAAGGCTATTTTTTTTAAAGGTTGTGCAGACCATTTTGTGGCACATGTTACTGGGCTGATAGGCGGCGGCCATCTTGGGACTAGTGCTGCAGCACAATCTCTCCCAACGTCCATTAATCACTTGTAATAGTGGTCTGTGCCATAGAAATCCTACATCAGGGACTTGGGTGTGCTTGTGTCACCCCTACTAATACCAGTCCACCTGTAATCCATACAGTGAAAAGCCATAAAGTATTCCAGCGAGGGAATTTTTTTTTTATTTAAAAAAGGCCAAGTTAGTTTATCTGGCGTTCAATATACTAGATACAGTTAGGCCTGCGTTTCATACATCTGGAATTAGCAAACTAATGTGCTGGGGTTGGGAAAACATATATGTACCCATACTAGAATCTGTCAAAGAAAGCGGTACTCACATATAACAGTCATTCCATCTGTAATCCATACAGTCAAAAGACTGAAAGTATTCCAGTGAGGGAATTTTTTTTATTTAAAAAAGGCCAAGTTAGTTTATCTGGTGTTCAATATACTAGATACAGTTAGGCCTGCGTTTCATACATCTGGAATTAGCAAACTAATGTGCTGGGGTTGGGAAAACATATATGTACCCATACTAGAATCTGTCAAAGAAAGCGGTACTCACATATAACAGTCATTCCATCTGTAATCCATACAGTCAAAAGACTGAAAGTATTCCAGTGAGGGAATTTTTTTTTTATTTAAAAAAGGCCAAGTTAGTTTATCTGGTGTTCAATATACTAGATACAGTTAGGCCTGCGTTTCATACATCTGGAATTAGCAAACTAATGTGCTGGGGTTGGGAAAACATATATGTACCCATACTAGAATCTGTCAAAGAAAGCGGTACTCACATATAACAGTCATTCCATCTGTAATCCATACAGTCAAAAGACTGAAAGTATTCTAGTGAGGGAATTTTTTTTATTTAAAAAAGGCCAAGTTAGTTTATCTGGCGTTCAATATACTAGATACAGTTAGGCCTGCGTTTCATACATCTGGAATTAGCAAACTAATGTGCTGGGGTTGGGAAAACATATATGTACCCATACTAGAATCTGTCAAAGAAAGCGGTACTCACATATAACAGTCATTCCATCTGTAATCCATACAGTCAAAAGACTGAAAGTATTCCAGTGAGGGAATTTTTATTTTATTTAAAAAAGGCCAAGTTAGTTTATCTGGCGTTCAATATACTAGATACAGTTAGGCCTGCGTTTCATACATCTGGAATTAGCAAACTAATGTGCTGGGGTTGGGAAAACATATATGTACCCATACTAGAATCTGTCAAAGAAAGCGGTACTCACATATAACAGTCATTCCATCTGTAATCCATACAGTCAAAAGACTGAAAGTATTCCAGTGAGGGGATTTTGCTTATAAAAAATAATATATTTCATTGTGGTGCGAGTTGAATCGCAACAATGAAGAAAAATACTATTAAGGGACGAGGACGCGGTCGTGGTGGTGTCCGTGGAGCCTCTGTTGCTGGTAGAGGACGTGGCCGTTCGGCCCCAGGCGCACACAGTAGGGAACGAACTCCCTCAACTAGCCGGCAGAATGTACCGCAATATCTCGTGGGGCCCAATGCCGCTCTTAGGATGGTAAGGCCTGAGCAGGTACAGGCATTAATCGATTGGGTGGCCGACAGTGCTTCCAGCACGTTCACCACATGGTCTTCCACCCAGTCTTCTGCGGAAAGCGCACAGGTGGCACCTGAAAACCAAGCCCATCAGTCTGTCACATCACCCCCAAGCATATCAGGGAAACGGTCTGAGCCACAAGTTATGCAGCAGTCTCTTCTTCTGTTTGAAGACTCTGCTTCCAGGGTTTCCCAGGGGCGTCCACCTAGCCCTTCCCCAGTGGAGGAAGACATACCATGCACTGACGCACAACCACTTATGTCTCCAGATGAAGAGGACATGGGAATACCACCACAGCAGAGTCACCGACTCTCTGATGATGACGAAACACAGGTGCCCACTGCCGCGTCTTTTTGCAGTGTGCAGACTGAACAGGAGGAGGTCAGGGAGGGAGACTGGGTGGAAGACGATGCAGAGGACGATGAGGTCTTAGACCCCACATGGACTGAAGGTCGTGGCGATGACTTTCACAGTTCAGAGGAAGAGGTAGTGGTGAGACCGAGACAACAGCGAAGCCAAAGAGGGAGCAGGGGGCCAAAGCAGACGAGCCGCCGCCCCCAGAGTTCGCCTGCTACTGGACATCGCCAACAGGGACCCAGCCCCACAAAGGCAGCTTCAAAGAGTTCCCTGGCATGGCACTTCTTTAAACAATGTCCTACCGACAAGACCCGAGTGACTTGCACGCTCTGCCATCAGAGCCTGAGGCGAGGCATTAACGTTCTGAACCTCAGCACAACCTGCATGACCAGGCATCTACATGCAAAGCATGAACTGCAGTGGGGTACACACCTTAAAAACCAGGCACTCGCTGAGGCTCCCCCTGCTCCCTCTACCGCTGCTGCCTCGGCTTCCGCCTCGAGAGGAATGTTGCCACCTGCCGAGCAGCAAACAGAGGATGTGCCACCGACACCACCACCACCGCCACCGTCAACTAGCGTCTCCACTATATCACACAGCAGCGTTCAGCTCTCAATATCTCAAACCTTAGAGAGGAAGCGCAAATTCCCCCCGAGTCACCCTCGAGCCCTTGGCCTGAACGCCAGCATTTCTAAACTGCTGGCCTTTGAAATGCTGTCATTCCGGCTGGTGGACACAGACAGCTTCAAACAGCTGATGGCCATGGCTGTCCCGCAGTATGTGGTTCCCAGCCGCCACTACTTCTCCAAGACAGCCGTGCCTTCCCTGCACATGCAAGTGTCCGATAAAATCAAGTGTGCACTGCGCAACGCCATTTGTGGCAAGGTCCACCTAACCACAGATACGTGGACCAGTAAGCACGGCCAGGGACGCTATATCTCACTAACTGCACACTGGATGAATGTAGTGGCGGCTGGGCCCCCGGCGGACAGTTCCTTGGCGCACGTCCTTCCGCCCCCTAGGATCGCAGGGCATCATTCTCTGCCTCCTGTAGCCTCCTCCTCCTACTCGGCTTCCTCCTCCACTGCTTCCACCAGCTCATCCGGTCAGCCACACACCTTCACCACCAACTTCAGCACAGCCCGGGGTAAACGTCAGCAGGCCATTCTGAAACTCATATGTTTGGGGGACAGGCCCCACAGCGCAAAGGAGTTGTGGCGGGGTATTGAACAACAGACCGACGAGTGGTTTCTGCCGGTGGGCCTCAAGCCAGGCCTGGTGGTATGCGATAATGGGCGAAATCTTGTGGCAGCTCTGGGACTAGCCGGTTTGACGCACATCCCTTGCCTGGCGCATGTGCTGAACTTGGTGGTGCAGAGGTTCATTCACCACTACCCCAACATGTCAGAGCTGCTGCATAAAGTGCGGGCCGTCTGTGCGCGCTTCCGCCGTTCACATCCTGCCGCTGCTCGCCTGTCTGCGCTACAGCGGAACTTCGGCCTTCCCGCTCACCGCCTCATATGCGACGTGCCCACCCGGTGGAACTCCACCTTGCACATGCTGGAGAGACTGTGCGAGCAGCAGCAGGCCATAGTGGAGTTTCAGCTGCAGCACGCTCGCGTCAGTCGTACTGCCGAACAGCACCACTTCACCACCAATGATTGGGCCTCCATGCGAGACCTGTGTGCCCTGCTGCGCTGTTTCGAGTACTCCACCAACATGGCCAGTGGCGATGACACTGTTATCAGCGTTACAATACCACTTCTATGTCTCCTTGAGAAAACACTTAGGGCAATGATGTTAGAGGAGGTGGCCCAGGTGGAGGAGGAGGAGGAGGATGAGGGCTCGTTTCTAACACTTTCGGGCCAGTCTGTTCGAAGTGGCTCAGAGGGAGGTTTGTTTAAGCAGCAGAGGACAGGTTCACAAGTCGCCAGCCAAGGCACTGTACTGGAGGACGAGGAGGATGAGGAGGAGGAGGTGGAGGGGGACGAGGATGACGCAAGTTCACAGCGGGGTGGCAGCCCAGGCCCATCACTGGTGCGTGGCTGGGGGGATACAGTGGACGATGACGATACGCCTCCCACAGAGGACAGCTTGTCCTTACCCATGGGTAGCCTGGCCCACATGAGCGAATATATGCTCCAATGCCTGCGCAACGACAGCAGAGTTGCCCACGTTTTAACGTGTGCAGACTACTGGGTGGCCACCCTGCTGGATCCCCGGTATAAAGACAATGTGCCCACTTTAATTCCTGAACTGGAGCGCGACCGTAAGATGCGCGAGTACAAGCGCACGCTGATAGAGGTGCTCTTGAGAGCATTCCCACATGTCACAGGGGAACAGGTGGAAGGTGAAGGCAGAGGAGTGGCAAGAGGTCGCCAACGCAGCTGTGTCACGGCCAGCTCATCTGAGGGCAGGGTTAGCATGGCAGAAATATGGAAAAGTTGTTTTGTCTCCACGCCACAGCTATCTGCACCGACACCTGATACGGAACGTGTTAGCAGGAGGCAGCATTTCACTAACATGGTTGAACAGTATGTCTGCACACCCCTCCACATCCTGACGGATGGTTCGGCCCCATTCAACTACTGGGTTTCGAAATTGTCCACGTGGCCAGAGTTAGCATGTTATGCCTTGGAGGTGCTTTCCTGCCCGGCGGCCAGCGTTTTATCTGAACGCGTATTCAGCACGGCAGGGGGCGTCATTACTGACAAGCGCAGCCGCCTGTCCACAGCCAACGTGGACAAGCTGACCTTCATAAAGATGAACCAGGCATGGATCCCACAGGACCTGTCCCTCCCTTGTGCAGAGTAGTCCTTATTAACTGCCTAAAACATGTCTTGTTGTGCTACGGGCCACTTCTTTATTTGATACAAATTTTATGAAACCCACAGTTGAATGAAACTCTTCTCTGTCTGGGCGCCGGGGCCTAACCAGATGAAAGTGGCCGGTTAAACTAACGGGTGACATGAAGCCATAACCTCTGCCATGCTACCTCTGTCTTCTGTCTGGGTGCTGAGGCCTAAGTCAAATAAAGCGGTCTTCTGCTGTGCTGGGGGATATGAAGCTAATCTCTGACCTCTCTCCTCTGTCTGGGTCCAAAGGCCTAAATCACTGAAAGAGGCCTTCTCCTGTGGTGTGTGATATGATGCCAGAATATGTGCTGTGGGGCCTCTCTCCTCTTCCTGGGTGCAGGGGTCAAATAAACTAAATTGTGGCCTACTCCTGTGGTGGTTGATATGATGCCTGATTCTCTGATGTGGAACCTCTCTCCTCTGTTTGGGTGAAGGGGTCAAAGTAACTAAATGGTGGCTTCTCCTGTGGTGGCTGATATGATGCCAGAATATGTGCTGTGGGGCCTCTCTCCTCTTCCTGGGTGCAGGGGTCAAAGTAACTCAATGGTGGCTTCTCCTGTGGTGGCTGATATGATGCCAGAATATGTGCTGTGGTGCCTCTCTCCTCTGTCTGGGTCCAAAGGCCTAAATCACTGAAAGAGGCCTTCTCCTGTGGTGTGTGATATGATGCCTGAATATGTGCTGTGGTGCCTCTCTCCTCTTCCTGGGTGCGGGGGTCAAAGTAACTCAATGGTGGCTTCTCCTGTGGTGGCTGATATGATGCCAGAATATGTGCTGTGGTGCCTCTCTCCTCTTCCTGGGTGCGGGGGTCAAAGTAACTCAATGGTGGCTTCTCCTGTGGTGGCTGATATGATGCCAGAATATGTGCTGTGGGGCCTCTCTCCTCTTCCTGGGTGCAGGGGTCAAAGTAACTCAATGGTGGCTTCTCCTGTGGTGGCTGATATGATGCCAGAATATGTGCTGTGGTGCCTCTCTCCTCTGTCTGGGTCCAAAGGCCTAAATCACTGAAAGAGGCCTTCTCCTGTGGTGTGTGATATGATGCCTGAATATGTGCTGTGGTGCCTCTCTCCTCTTCCTGGGTGCGGGGGTCAAAGTAACTCAATGGTGGCTTCTCCTGTGGTGGCTGATATGATGCCAGAATATGTGCTGTGGGGCCTCTCTCCTCTTCCTGGGTGCAGGGGTCAAAGTAACTCAATGGTGGCTTCTCCTGTGGTGGTTAGTATGATGCCAGAATATGTGCTGTGGGGCCTCTCTCCTCTTCCTGGGTGCAGGGGTCAAAGTAACTCAATGGTGGCTTCTCCTGTGGTGGCTGATATGATGCCAGAATATGTGCTGTGGTGCCTCTCTCCTCTTCCTGGGTGCGGGGGTCAAAGTAACTCAATGGTGGCTTCTCCTGTGGTGGCTGATATGATGCCAGAATATGTGCTGTGGGGCCTCTCTCCTCTTCCTGGGTGCAGGGGTCAAAGTAACTCAATGGTGGCTTCTCCTGTGCTGATTGATATAAAGCTGATGGTTGTGCCATCTGACATGGTTGCCAGGGTCTGATTCAATGGGGGCCTACTCCTGTGGTGGGTGATCTAAATGCCTGATTCTCTGCTGTGAAACCTCTCTCCTCCGTCTGGGTGTAGGGGTCAAAGTCTTTCAAAGTCGCCTTCTCCTGTGCTGATTGATATGAAGCTGATGGTTGTGCCATCTGACATGGTTGCCGGGGTCCCATTAAATTGTGGCCTACTCCTGTGGTGGTTGATATGATGCCTGATTCTCTGATGTGGAACCTCTCTCCTCTGTTTGGGTGAAGGGGTCAAAGTAACTCAATGGTGGCTTCTCCTGTGGTGGCTGATATGATGCCAGAATATGTGCTGTGGGGCCTCTCTCCTCTTCCTGGGTGCAGGGGTCAAAGTAACTCAATGGTGGCTTCTCCTGTGCTGATTGATATAAAGCTGATGGTTGTGCCATCTGACATGGTTGCCAGGGTCTGATTCAATGGGGGCCTACTCCTGTGGTGGGTGATCTAAATGCCTGATTCTCTGCTGTGAAACCTCTCTCCTCCGTCTGGGTGTAGGGGTCAAAGTCTTTCAAAGTCGCCTTCTCCTGTGCTGATTGATATGAAGCTGATGGTTGTGCCATCTGACATGGTTGCCGGGGTCCCATTAAATTGTGGCCTACTCCTGTGGTGGTTGATATGATGCCTGATTCTCTGATGTGGAACCTCTCTCCTCTGTTTGGGTGAAGGGGTCAAAGTAACTAAATGGTGGCTTCTCCTGTGGTGGCTGATATGATGCCAGAATATGTGCTGTGGGGCCTCTCTCCTCTTCCTGGGTGCAGGGGTCAAAGTAACTCAATGGTGGCTTCTCCTGTGGTGGCTGATATGATGCCAGAATATGTGCTGTGGTGCCTCTCTCCTCTTCCTGGGTGCGGGGGTCAAAGTAACTCAATGGTGGCTTCTCCTGTGGTGGCTGATATGATGCCAGAATATGTGCTGTGGTGCCTCTCTCCTCTTCCTGGGTGCGGGGGTCAAAGTAACTCAATGGTGGCTTCTCCTGTGGTGGCTGATATGATGCCAGAATATGTGCTGTGGTGCCTCTCTCCTCTTCCTGGGTGCAGGGGTCAAAGTAACTAAATGGTGGCTTCTCCTGTGGTGGTTGATATGATGCCTGATTCTCTGCTGTGAAACCTCTCTCCTCCATCTGGGTGTAGGGGTCAAAGTCTTTTAAAGTCGCCTTCTCCTGTGCTGATTGATATAAAGCTGATGGTTGTGCCATCTGACATGGTTGCCAGGGTCTGATTCAATGGGGGCCTACTCCTGTGGTGGGTGATCTAAATGCCTGATTCTCTGCTGTGAAACCTCTCTCCTCCGTCTGGGTGTAGGGGTCAAAGTCTTTCAAAGTCGCCTTCTCCTGTGCTGATTGATATGAAGCTGATGGTTGTGCCATCTGACATGGTTGCCGGGGTCCCATTAAATTGGGGCCTACTCCTGTGGTGGGTGATCTAAATGCCTGATTCTCTGCTTTGAAACCTCTCTCCTCCGTCCGGGTGTAGGGGTCAAAGTCTGTCAAAGTCGCCTTCTCCTGTGCTGATTGATATAAAGCTTATGCTTGTGCCATCTGACATGGTTGCCGGGGTCTGATTCAATGGTGGCCTACTCCTGTGGTGGGTGATCTAAATGCCTGATTCTCTGCTGTGTAACCTCTCTCCTCCGTCTGGGTGTAGGGGTCAAAGTAACTAAATGGTGGCCTACTCCTGTGGTGGGTGATATGATGCCTGGTTCTCTGCTGTGGGACCTCTCTCCTTTGTCTGGGTGCTGTGGTCAAAATAATAGTAAGTGACCTTCTCCATTGGTGGGTGACTTGAAGCCTGATTCTGTGCTATGGGACCTCACTCCAATTAATATTGTTTAATTTTTATTTATTTTATGTTAACTCATCATTTCCCTATCTACATTTGTTTGCAGGGGATTTAACTACATTTTGCTGCCTTTTGCAGCCCTCTAGCCCTTTCCGGGTGTGTTTTACAGCCTTTTTAGTGCCCAAAAGTTCGGGTCCCCATTGACTTCTATGGGGTTCGGGTTCGGGATGAAGTTCGGGTCGAGTTCGGATCCCGAACCCGAACATTTTTCGAAAGTTCGGCCGAACTCGTCGAACCCGAACATCCAGGTGTTCGCTCAACTCTACTGCCCAGTAGTCCAGCGGATCTTCAATATGGGGTGGCAGGGTGCTGTCCAAGTATGCCACCACCTGCTGGTTCAGGTCCTGCTCTATGTCTAGCTGCTGGTGAGTAGTTTCTTCACTATGCGGGTGAGGGAAGCTGCTCATCATCAGTGACTCTAGACTCAGGCTGTTGCTAATGGAGCTGGTACTGTTCCTGCAACTTATATCAGCCAGGCCCTGCAACTGTACGGCATCAGTCTGAGGCATTTGTTAATGCATACATGAATTTTATTTCCTATGGGTTTGAAGTTGCAACTGAATGATCATTTATTTGACAATTCTGATCTGTCAGAAGGAACAAAAAATGAGACGCACAACGGATCCTGTCTGTGTAGCAGCTTTAAGGCATGTATGGTCCCATCAGAACTGGCTTATGATTTGGTAGCCAAAAGCAAGAGTGGGTACAAAACACAGAAGACATGTGAATATTCAGTTTATGAGTCATCTCTGATTTGGATCCACTCCTGTTTTTTTGGGCATTAGCATTTTTAAGAATTTCCCTTTAAGACGCATAAAAATGGCCCCTGATTAAAATACTTATTTTCTGTTGGAATTCTTGCCAATGATCCCCCTCTGGTATATCACTGTCCATGTTGTGGGACTATTTGGGTACTTCTAGTAAGTGTTTGCTGGCTGAAAATATGACCTGAAGGTTTTTCAGGTTCGCCTGCCATTTAAGTGAATGGGGCCTGCCACGAACGCGCGGTTCGCGAACATTTGAATTGTCCCGGCCGATGTTCGTCCATCACTAATCACAGTGAGATAGAGTTGTCACCGTGATTTTGTAGCAAAAAGGTCACAGAGAGGCACGGCGTAAATGATCCATGTTTCTGCTGTCCGGAACAGGGCTTGGCTCTCTTTACCCACACAGCATCCGCTCATGTGAAAGAGCCCTTTAGTGGTGCAACTAGCCGTTGCAGTGCTATTCGCAATTTTCATTTTATGACATCCATGGTTTATAGTAGGAATAGTAAAAAAAAAAATACAAAGGGGCTTCTCATTACATCAACGTATATTTACTTTTTTTAAAATAAGAAAATATCAAAAATAATTGATAAAAATGTGGTATTAGAGGGTATTTTTGTAATTTAGTACAATTAAAACTCTAAATATTAGAGTATTTTATATTAAAATATTTCATGGTCTATTTTCTTTTAGAATTTCCAAAAGCGCTTATAGGCCATGAAAAAAATTACTAAATAATTAAAACAAAATTATTACAAATAATACCCCAGCCCACAAGCCCACATTGTTATAGAATTCACTTGCATCAGACGCACATATCCAAGCTGCCCTTTGTGTAATGCAAGGTAACTCTCTTCAAGAGTCAGATACGGTGCTTCATTGTAGACTTCTGCTGAGCACTGCCTCCTCCTCCTGCCCAGTCTCTTCGCTTTTACTTTTTAGCCACAAAAAGGGTGTAACAATAGAAAGGGGCAAGCCCGTCACCCGACCACTTCCTTCATGTAACAAACATACAGGAAGTGACGATATACAGGAAGTGATGATACAGGAAGATGAGAAACCACCATATACAATAATCTCCCATTACAACTGGAGTGAACTTTATCCAGCCTTGCTCAGTGATCAATGCCAAATAAAGTTACCATGATCCTCATGCATGTTTATTTACAGGACAATGGCTGATCAGGCGCACTAGAGACAACAAACGCGTGTTCCTTTCATATATTGTTCTCTTAACAAATGCATCCACGCCAAGCCAATAAAACCGTGTCTTGCGCGGGAGCCCTAGCCGGCATCCATACATTCTTCAAGAAAACACTGCTCTGCTGAACACATCAGTCTCCCCCGGCCCACAGCCCAGCGCATAGCACATGGACCATTCGCTGATGGAGACCTCTGCGCCCCTGGCAACTGTGTCTCCACATACACAGGAAGATATCAACTCCAATGGTTTACCCTGACACTGAGAGACATGATGACAATACACAATATGTTAAAAACACATCCTAATAAAATTTCCACAACAGTCTCTCCTCTTTGTCATATGCTCCCCAGTGTCCCTCGATGAATCTCAAATCTTCTTCTTTGAAAAAAAACTGTCTTGTCTACGAAAGTCCTGAATCTATAAAACAAAACAGATGATGGAAAACAGAGTCAATCTTGACACTTAGCTTAAAAACAAATCTTGACTCGGGAGGTGACTCAGGAGGTGGCATTTTGCATTGGTCGCCTGGCTGGTTTAGAATCCTCTGCATCTGGTCCATGGTTTGGTCTTCAGGGTGTCTTGTCTGTTCGGCCTTTCGGTAACTCGTCGATTAGACATCAGGAACATCTCACTCTGGTGCATAGAAGGAATGGAAACAAAAAAAAACATAAGTACATGTCCTATTTCCTTTAGCCCAGATCTAATGGAAAACCAGTGAGCCCCAAAACCTCCCAAAGCTTTAAAAAGGATTCCAACCCTCACTAGTCATAGCTCCGCCTCTGTCCTGCTCCTGTCAGTATGGGCCTGACCCTTGTCAATGGTGTCTGCTAGCCAGGCATAACCGTCATCTAATTCGCAGAAACCCTTCTTTTGACACTCTACTGTCATTGATTCTCGGTGATCTCCCTCACTGCCTCAACGGTTTCATTGAACATCTCATCCACTATGGATGAGAAATTGTTCAATCGCTTCATAAGTCCAACTCCCCATCCCGTCCAGCCAGAAAACAACTCCCTTCCAGCTCTCCTTGCACTTCTTACCTCCTTCCACACCATCAGTTCCTCCCAATCTGCTGCAATGTAAGATGCAGGGACAAGCTTCACCAGGACACATGAACCTCTGGTATTAGGGGGAATTACCTTATAAGCGGCTAACCCGCATAGGAAATAGTACGGACCCGTCAACTCCACACAAGAACTTCTGATGGTCACGAGCCTCCATTAATAACTGAATAGACTGGGGGATTGCTCCCTCAGTCTGAACATCACACCCTTCTTTCCAGCAGATATAATCTGGTCTATGGGTGTTATTAAAGGGATCGGGAGTTTCAATTGTAAGGTTGACCATTATACCTTCCTCACAACTGGAGGATCCCACAAACGTAAGCCTTTTACCACATCTACGGACACCTATACAAGATTCACAAGCGAGGAGCCGGAGCCAGAGCTACTATTAAACCTATAGCTGATATTACCCTTTAGGAATGTATTGTTATGTGTTATCAACAAATGTCTCATTGTGGCCCCTGCTAGTTTGAGGTGCGTTTCCCTCCCTAAAAATTAAACTAAACAAATAAACAAAAGTGATACTCTTCATTCTTTGACGTAGTTGAGCAGCTTCTTGCAGTGACTGGTGTGGATCCAGTTGTCTCATCCCTCGAATTTCTGAGAGGTTGGCATCATCAGCAGCACCTGGAATGGCCCAAGATATCTCGGCTCTAGTCCCGTCCTCTGACGTTTCTTTAGCACGACCCAATCATCTGGTTGACTAGAATGAACACTGGTTATTGAGTCTGGGTCCAGGAGAGACTCCCGAACCCGGTGGTGGACATTGGGTGATAACCCGTGGGGCTGCCTGGGGGTATCCCTGATGGAATAAAGGGCTACAGTGGAACATTCAGGCCATAGATTGGCCGTGATTTTTCTTTGCAAAAATCTGACCCAAGTACCGTCAAAGATGGTTGGTTCTCGACGTGATTCCCTACTAGGTTAGAAAATTGATTGACAGTTGAGAGGTTAGAATAGTTAGTAAAAAGTTTGAAGATTGTTGTTTTCAGCACCACTTCCCCCCCTTCTCATCATCCTTAAAACCAGGACAAAGAGAAGCTGGATTCAACATGGTGCATATTCTCAAGCTTAGATAGAGAGATGAAGGGATGAGAGAGAGAGAGAGAGAGAGAGAAAGAGAGAGAGAGAGAGAAGCAACCCTGTCAGTAGTGGAGGTGGAAGTGACAGTTGGGGACTCACTTACCTCGGGTACTGGTTGTGTTTCAGTAGGCCCGGGTTTAGTGGATCCGGCCTGTTTCAACAAAGTCAGCCCAGATAGAGCCTCCTCTGCTTCCTGCATCGGATCCCTAAACTCAGTTTTCCCCTCAGGCTAGGTGTACATCACTCGGTTCTTCCGGATTGAAACCGCGTTCTGTACGCCCTGCTTAATTTCCACAATTGACTTTTGCAGCCACCATTGCGCTACCTCCAATAATTTTGCCAACTGGAGCCTGGGCCTGAACTCTGTAATACATTTTTCCCATCTCCATACATCAAAAATACCTTCCAGAGGGATACTCCAATTAGTTCCCTTGGACAACCTACTTCATACTTTAACGGGCTGTGTGGCCTTCACCCCATAACTAGATCTCATGTACTGAGCAGCCGTCTGACCCCAAAAATCAGAGCATACTTGGCTTTCTGGTACTGATCAGGTTTGCTACACAATTCTGAGCCTGCAGCCATGGATCAGTAGATCCCTGTATAGCTTGAAGAATGGCCGCCGTGTTCTTCAACTTTGCAACTTCTTTAAAAATGCTTTCCATTGTACAGGAATACAAACACCACAATGGTTGCTACAACAAAGCAAAACACTGGTACCGATTTAAAGGAGTTGGCCCAATACTTTTGGCACAGAACTACAAGCACCTCCTTTCTACACTGTAGTACCAGTATTAACTATTAGTGTTGATCACGAATATTCGAATTGCAAATTTTTATTGTGAATATAGGTACTTTAAAAATCCGTGAATATTTAGAATATAGTGATATATAGTGATATAGATTTTTTTTAGTGATATAGATTTTTTTTTCGAGAATTTTTGTAATGCGAATTTTTATCGCAAATTTTTTAATTTCAATTTTTCCCATTTAAAGTCATGATTCCTCCCTGCTTCTTGCTTGTGGGCCAATGACTCATTGGCCCACAAGCAAGAAGCAGGGAGGAATCATGACTTTAAATGGGAAAAATGATGAATATTCTAAAAAGCAAATATATAGCACTATATCGAATATATTCATTTTTTCGAATATTCGTAATATTCTAAAACAAGAATATATAGCAATATAGCGAATATTCTAAAAAAAAAACGAATGTAGAGCAATTTAGCTAATATAGTGCCATAATCTTTTTTTATAAAAATTACAACTATTAGACAAAGAAGATTATAGCACTATATTAGCTAAATTGCTCTACATTCGTTTTTTTTCGAATATTCGCTGTATTGCTATATATTCTTGTTTTAGAATATTACAAATATTTGAAAAAACAAATATTTTCGATATAGTGCTATGACTCATTGGCCCACAATCAAGAAGCAGGGAGGAATCATGTTTTTACTCGGCAATTGAAAAATTTGCGATAAAAATTTGCATTACGAAAATTCGCATTAAGAAAATTAGCATATTACACGATCATTACCTTGTCGATTTTTCGAGTAAAAAATCGTAGAATATAATGAATATTCGAATTTGCAAATATTCGCCGAATATTCTACAAAATATTCGCGAAATAACACGAATTCGAATATGACCCCTGCCGCTCATCACTATTAACTATGCCAAACAATTCTACAGTTCAGTGTAACAGCCACAGATATACAAACATTAAGCAGAATCATCAACTATAGGACAATTTCACAGCTAAACTGCCACTAATGTTCACACAATGATTCCCCTATCAGACTGGTTATGGAGCTATACCATAACCGAACACTCCACCGATATCCAGCACAAAACTTACCAAAACAAAATTAAACTGTACATAGAAAGGTTACAAAAAGACAAAATAACTATTCTGGACAAAACTGACATTTGAGGCAAAAACAAACAACTCGCTTTCCATAGACACTAATACTAAAAGCTAAAAGTGAACCAGCTCAAACTAAAATGAATTCCTTGTTAAAACCTGCAGCACCAAACTAACCAATATGTCTGCCAAAGCCACATGGCTTGACACGCAAAGGAAATCAAAGATGGCCGAAAAAACCACATGGCTTGACACACAAAGGAAATCAAAGATGGCCGACAAAACCACATGGCTTGACACACAAAGGAAATCAAAGATGGCCGACAAAATCACATGGCTTGACACACAAAGGAAGACAAGATGATGTCTACAAAATCCAGCAATAGAAAAACCAAATTAAACAAAACAGTTTCTCTATTCCCGGTGCCCCACGCCCGAAACCAGAGCAAACATCCACTCTGGGGGTTATTTACAGGCTAACAGTATAAAAACCCTCTCTAAATGTGTCTAATGTACAAACACTAAAAAAATTGTTGCCTCTACAAACCAAAATCGCCTCTTACAAAATCACAGTAACATAAAAGTTAAGAAGTTACAACAAAAAACACAATACCCTGTACTGGTCAGCACACACATCACAATCTCACCATACAATTGTCACGCCTTGCCCTGTGAATGTGCGGAGGTCTGTCAGACTGGCTGCACATGTCTGACTTCTCTGTTTGTTTTGGTTTGGGTTTGAGCTGGATCTACCTTCCCTCAGGTGTACTGGGTTTGATTGTTAGTCCTTCCTTCCCCCAGTGGCCTGTGTGGGTTATAGTTCTTTCCTGTGAGCTCTGGATGTGTGGTGGATCATCTGCTCCAGCTCTGCTGTAGATAAGTCCTTTCCGTTATTTCCCATTGTGTCTTTTATCTAGGCCTCTAGGGAGACGCTTAGGGTTTGCCCAGGGTGTATAGGTTTAGGCACGAGGGCATGTGCATATCCACCATTAGGGTATGCACATGGGCACAGCAGTTTAGGGAAAACATTTAGCGATCGCTAGGAGGTGACCCTTTTCTCCCTAGCTTTTGGGCCTAGTCATTTGATCTGTTTGTTTTCCTGTGTTTGGTTATTTTTACGCTTACCTACCTATCGTGACATTATAACCCGCCCCCAAAAAAACAACTGTCATTTCCCTGCTATTTATGAAATGGAGGCTATGGATGCTTTGATTGATCGCATGCAGGGATTATCGCTGGAGGTTGCTGACCTCCGCAGTTCTGTTGCACGGTGTCAGAATGCTCTGGCGCTGTTGGAGGAAATCAGGTCTGCTTAGAGCCTAAAGTCGATGGAGAAGAAAAAAAGAAACTGAACCTTTAGGAAGGCGCTGTCAGCAAGAGTCGGAAGCAGGTAAGTATTGGTAACACAATACTTTTTATTTACAGTCAACGCGTTTCAGGGGCGGAGAGCCCCCTTCATCAGAGCCTAAAGTCGCTCTCCCTGATAGGTTCTCAGGGGTGGTGATGACTTTATTCGGTTAAGGGAGTCCTGCAGGTTGTATTTTGATCTGCGGCCGATTTCATCTGGTGACGAGAATCAAAGAGTGGGGATCATTATATTTCTGCTCAAAGGGGACGCACAGTCCTGGGCTTTTTCTATGCCGACCGGTTTACCATCCCTCTGGTCAGTGGATGAATTTTTCAGAGCCTTGTGCTTGAAATTTGATGACCAAGACCGGGTCTCTATGGCTGAATCTAAGTTGCGCAGTTTGTTACAGAGAGAACGTACTGCAGAGTCATATTGTAAAGAATTGACTCGGGGTGGAATGATCCTGCACTCCGGAGTCAGTTTTGTCAGGGGCTATCTGAGAGGTTGAAAGATACCCTTGCTTTTCATGAGTATCCCGATTCATTGGAGACGGCCATGTCTTTGGCATTGCGGCTTGATAGACGTCTTAGAGAGAGGTATAAGATTCCTCTCGAGCGGGGGGTTCCGTATGAAAGTGGATCCGTCCCACATATTTCCCGGGGTAATATGACATTTGAATCTTGGGCAGGAGAGGAGCCTATGCAGTTGGGCCAGGTTTCTGTCACGGGACGCCGGGGCGCTCACTCTCCTCAGTGCCGCCGGCGTCCCGTTTCTGTGCAGGAGCAAGGACGCGCACGGCATCCTCGTCTCCTTGGTGATAGGGGGCGAGACGGACTGGCCACGCATGTCTCCTCCGCACGGCTGGCGTCCCCAGTTTCCCCAGCAACCAGGCGGGGTCTGAGCACCGAGCTGGACACTCGGTGCTCGGCTGTACTTCCTGCTGCGGGTCATGTGACGCTGGCCACGTCACATGACCCCAGCTAGTCAGTATTTAACAGGCAGCCCGCTGGCCACAGGTTGCCTGTTAATTCTAGGTTCCTGGCGATTTGTTGGACTACTGAATACTCACCTGATCCTGTTCCCTGACGATCCTTTGCCTGCTCCTCCTGTACTGCGTATCCCTCCTGGTATTTTGACCTCGGCTCCCACCTGACTACTCTTTGCGGACTCCTCTGGTACTTCTCTACTCTCCTGGTATTTGACCTCGGCTTCTCTTGAACATTTTTTGCTTTATTCTCTGTACTGCGTAGCTCTCTTGGTTCTGACTCGGTCCGTTCACGTTCCGTATTTTGTCTTGTCTGTCTTCCCTGCACATATCCTATGTAAGGGACTGTCGTCCAGTTGTCCCCTGTCATCAGGACTCGTGAGGCAAGTAGGCAGGGCCAGGGGTGAGGGTGGAGCGCAGTGGTCACTATCCTTCCCCCTGTGAGTGTGTGGACGCGACCATTACAGATTAACAGGCCCAATAACCACTGTATCATGAATCCTCTTGTGACCCTGACTGACCATGTCTCTAACCTGACACAGATGGTGCAGGAGCTAGGAGAGAAACTCCGTTCTTTTGAGTTAGGGCAAGGTTCTTCCACTCCTCAGCCCTCCAGTCCACATTTTGAGCCCCAGATCAAGCTCCCAGAACCCTTTTCTGGAGACCGGAAGAGGTTTCTCTCCTTCAAGGAGAGTTGCAAACTCCACTTCCGTTTGCGCCCCGTGTCCTCCGGTCCCGAGAACTAACGCATGGGTATTATCATTTCTCTACTACAAGGTGATCCCCAGGACTGGGCATTTTCATTACCTCCTGGCTCCAGTTGTCTTACTTCTGTGGAGGTTTTTTTTTTCAGGCCCTGGGTACCCTCTATGACGAACCAGACAGGGCCCTGGTAGCCGAGATGGCTCTTAAGGCACTGGTTCAGGGCCATCTCCCTGCGGAGGAGTATTGCACCCAATTCAGACGATGGTGTGTCCCCTCAGGATGGAATGAACCAGCCCTGAAGAGTCAGTTTAGGTCCGGTCTGTCTGATAATTTAAAGGATCTATTAGTCAGTTATCAAATTCCAGAGACCTTAGAGGAGATGATGACCCTAGTTGTCCGACTTGACCGACGAGTTAGAGAAAGACGACAAGAACGACAGTTCTGTTCTCAGATGGTGGTCCAGAGGCCTTTTCCAGGGACAACACTGAGGTCTCCACCGAGGAACCCATGCAGGTTGGCATGACCCGGGGTAATCTTCGTTGCAGACGCGGATAGTGCTTCTACTGTGGAGATCCGGACCATTGGATCAACAAGTGTCCTAAGAGGGTCCTCTCTGACAAGTCTCCTAAGGCAAGACAACCTAAAGACCAGGTACACCCTGATTTTTCTAAATGTAAGCTGTTGGTACCCATAACAATTTCTCTGGGGGTTAATAAGTGGCCGGGTAAGGCCTTTATTGATTCTGGTTCAGCGGCCAGCTTTATTGACTTTGAATATGCTAGTAAATTGGGTATTCCAATGTTTGCCTTACCTACACCTATCCATGTCATGGCTATTGATGCTACTCCCCTGATTGGTGGTACGGTGAGGTCATGTACCTCTGAAATTTCTCTAACCGTGGGTGTGTGTCACTCTGAGAGATGTTTCCTTTTAGTCCTGGAGAACCTACCGGTTGAGGTGGTACTAGGGTTGCCTTGGCTCCGTTTACATAACCCCACAATAGATTGGTCCAAAGGAGAGTTGGTGAAATGGGGACCTAAGTGTGAATCATGCTTATCCGTGGTCCAGGCTGGGGTTTCAGTAAGGTCTAATACATTGCCCTCAGTCATTAAGGAATATTCTGATGTATTCTCATCCCCTACTCCAGAGGTTCTACCCCCCCATAGACCTTATGATTGTGCCATAGAGCTAATAGAGGGTGCCACATTTCCTAAGGGGCGAATTTATAATCTTTCTAAGCCCAAATGCAAGGCTATGAAAGATTATATTAAGGAGAGCCTTGCTAAAGGGCATATTAGACCTTCAGTCTCTCCTATGGGAGCAGGGTTTTTCTTTGTTAATAAGAAGGATGGTTGTCTTAGGCCTTGTATTGATTACCGGAGATTAAATAAAACCACTGTCCAGAATAGATACTCTCTTCCATTGATTCTGGATTTATTTAACCAGGTTCTGGAGGCAACCTGGTTTTCCAAGATTGACCTAAAAGGGGCATACAATCTAATCCGGATCAAGGGGAGAGACGAATGGAAGACAGCGTTCACTACTCCGATAGGACACTTTGAATATCAGGTGATGCCTTTTGGACTCAGCAATGGCCCAGCTGTGTTCCAAAACTTAATGAACAATATTCTGAGGGAGTTCTTAGGTAAATTTAGTATTGTCTATCTTGACGACATTTTGATATTCTCTCCTGGTTTTGAATCTCATGTGTCTCATGTCAAACAAGTATTAGAGGTGTTGAGGGAGAATCAGCTATCCGCTAAGCAAGAGAAATGTGTTTTTGGTGTACAGGAGATACTGTTTCTAGGGCATGTTCTGACTCCTCACGCCTTTAAGATGGATCCTGGTAAGGTTTTGGCAATTAAGGATTGGGTAAGGCCTTCATCCTTAAAGGTCTTACAACGGTTTTTGGGTTTCGCTAATTACTATCGTAAATTTATTATGAATTTTTCTGTAATTGCTAAACCATTGACCAACCTTACTAAGAAAGGGGCGGCTTTGGAGAATTGGTCTACCGAGGCCATTTCTTCATTTGAAACTTTAAAAAAGGCATTTAATAGCGCTCCCATTCTGATCCAGCCTGATCAGGAGAGACCCTTTATTGTGGAGCTGGATGCGTCCGAGGACGGCGCAGGAGCAGTCCTTTCACAAGGCCCTGCTAGCCTCACTAACCTGAGACCGTGTGCCTTCTTCTCCAGGAAATTCTCTCCCACGGAGAGAAACTACGACATAGAGAATAGGGAGCTGCTGGCTATTAAATGTTGCCTTTGAGGAGTGGAGGCATTTTTTGGAGGGGGTAAGGCATCGGGCAACTGTTGTCACTGACCATAAAAACTTAATGTTTCTCGAGTCTACTAAGAGGTTGTATCCCCTCCAAGCCCGATGGGCTCTGTTTTTTACCCGTTTTGATTTCTCCATTACGTTCAGGCCGGGAAGTAAAAATGTGAAGGCAGACGCATTATCTCTGAGCTTCCATGCTTTTCAACCTACAGAGGCACCGCCTGAATCCATCCTACCAGCAAACATCTTCTTAGCAGCTCTAACCCAGGATGTCTCGGCTCGCATTAAGGCTGAACAACATCTTGCACCTGCATCCACCCCAACAGATAAGTTATTTGTTCCCGTACAATTTTGTCTCCAGCTATTGGGTGAGTGTCAGGATTCTGCCTTTTGTGGACATCCGGGTTTTGAGGGCACTAAGGATCTGGTTTCTAGATCTTATTGGTGGCACACTCTGATCAGGGTTGTCAAGTACTGCATGTCAGCCTGTGAGGTTTGTGCCAGGTCTAAGACACCTAGGACTCGCCCTGCTGGTAACCTATGACCCCAACCCATTCCCAGTAGACCCTGGTCCCATATCTCGATGGACTTTATAACTGACCTTCCGCTGGCGGAGGGTAAGACTGTGGTTTGGGTAGTGGTCGATAGGTTTAGCAAGAGGGTTCATTTCATTCCCCTGTCTAAACTTCCGAATGCCAAAACCCTGGCGTCTATTTTAGTGAGAGAGATTATTCGTTTACATGGCATCCCGGAAAATATTGTTTCTGACAGGGGTGTGCAATTTGTGTCCAAATTCTGGAGGGCCTGAGAATCAGAAAGCTCTGATGCGATTTTTGGGTTTTACCAATTACTACAGAAAATTCATCTTGAATTATTCCACCATTATAAAACTTTTGCCAGATATGACTAAAAAAGGCGCCGACTTCTCTGTCTGGTCGGATGAGGCATTACAGGCCTTTTCTGCTATTAAGAAATGTTTTGCGTCTGTTCCCATTCTGATGCAACCTAATGTGTCTCAACCGTTCGTCGTGGAGGTTGATGCATCAGAAGTGGGTGTCGGAGCAGTTCTGTCGCAGGGTCCATCCCCTAGCAAATGGCGTCCGTGTGCTTTTTTCTCCAAGAAACTCTTGGCCGCTGAAAGAAATTATGCTGTAGGAGATAGAGAATTACTGGCCATCAAGTTGGCCTTTGAGGAATGGCGTCATTGGTTGGAAGGGGCTACTCATCCTATTACAGTATAAACTGACCACAAGAATTTGGCTTACCTGCATTCTGCTAAGCGCCTGAATCCTAGACAGGCTAGATGGTCATTGTTTTTTACTAGGTTCAATTTTGTGCTCACCTTTCGCCCTGGGGTTAAAAACGTCAAGGCAGATGCGTTGTCACGTAGTTTTCCTGGGGGAAGTGATTCGGAGGATCCCGCTCCGATTTTGGCTGATGGGGTAGTGGTTTCCTCTCTGTACCCCGAGTTGGAGATGGAGGTGTTGGGGGCCAAGGAGGAGGCTCCTGATTCTTGTCCTTCAGACAAGTTGTTTGTTCCTGCTGAACTGCGATACAAGGTGTTCAAGGAACATCATGATACGGTCCTTGTGGGACATCCTGGAAGCAAATCCACCATAGATCTTATTGCCCGGAGATTCTAGTGGCCAGGGTTGCACAAGGGTGTGGAGGGTTATGTTATGTGCAGGGCCATCTTTAATATTGATTGGACCCTGGGCAAGAATTTACTTGGGCCCCCTGGATCCCACCGCCCCCCCCCCCGCACTTTGCTGTATTTGCTATACAGCAGCACTTACCTGTCACGTCCAGGGCCTCCAGGTGACGTCTCCTCTCTGTCATCATCTTCTCTGTAGATCTTCTCTGTCATCATCTTCTCCACTCGGTCTGGACAACTTCTCTCAGCTGCCTCGTCTCTGCAGAGTGTGACACACAGACATCTTAGCTTCCTCACATTCTATCATTATCCCCCAACTGGAGTCCCCACAGTGTTATCCTGCTGCTTGCTGTGCCCCCCCCCCCCCAGGGGTGCAGCTATAGGGGGTGCAGAGGTAGCAGTCGCTACCAGGCCCAGGAGCATGAAGGGGCCCAAAGACACTTGTGCCGCATAAGAAGACACACAAAGCACTGAGGGAAGGGGGGCCCAAGCTGAACTCTTGCACCGGAGCCCATGAGCCTTTAGTTACGCCCCTGCCCCCCCCCAATACCCCCAAATACTATCCTGAAGAAACATTACTGCCCCCATAGTAATAGTGCTCCTCATAGTCCCACCAATAGTAATTCCCTTCTAGAATGCCCTCATTAGTAACATTGCCCCAACCGTGATAATGCTTCTTTAACAATGCCCCCATTATTAGAAGAGCCCTCCCATATTAATAATACCCTCACAGAGTCCCCAGTAGAAATAAGGCCCCCTATTGTTCCCCCAGTGGTAATAAAGCTCCCTACAGACCCCTCAGTAGTAATAAGGCCCCCATAGTGCGCTTAGTAGAAAAAAGGCGGATCTATAAGACCCTCCTATAGAGCCCCCAGTAGTAATAAGACCGCCTATAATGTCCCCTGGATCTGCAGTGCCCCCTGCAGTTATAATCCTCCCTCCACCATACAGTCCCATGTAAATAACATCACCTCCTCCCCAGCCGCCTCCAACGCACAATCCCATGTAAACATCACCCCCTAAGGCTACTTTCACACTTGCGTTCGTGCGGATATGTCCTGTACTTACTTACGATAATACAAACGAATGCATCCGTTCAGGACCGATTCGTTTGTATTAGATTTGAATTTCTAAGTCCCAATACGGATCCGTCCTGACTTACATTGAAAGTCTATGTGTCAATGCAAAGGGATCCGTCCCCATTTACTTACATTGTAAGTCAGGACGGATCCGTTTGGCTCCGCAAAACGGATCTCACAAGCGGATCCCCAAACCCAAGTGTGAACGTAGCCTAAACATTAAGTCCCATGTACATAAACATCATTCCCCCCCACCATCCACTTTCAACATACAGTCTTATGTAAATAACATCACTCCCTCCCCCAGCCACCTCAAGCACACAGTTCCAAGTCAATAACATCGCTCCCTTCAGCCCTAACATACATCCTAGTTAAATAACTACAACTCCCAGCATTGCTCTGCCTCTCCCTTCACTTACCTCTCCAGTCCTCATATACAGACATCAGCATTAGGCTCCTTCTCCTCTTCACTCCGGTCCAATCCTGCACTGGTCACATGATGGTGACATCATCCAGGTCATCCTATCAAAGCCTGTTTTGCTGATCACATGAGCTGTGATGTCACCACAGGTCCTTCCCAGTGTATTAGATTCAATTGTATTGCCGTTCTGTGTACAGCAATACAGTTGTATCTAGCAGGCAGGCAGGACATTCGGGGCCTGGGACAAAACATCAGGGGCCCAGGCTCCGAATGTTTTAACCTAGTGTGGCAATGTGAACATTGAGGTGTTGTTTCCCCAGGTTCCAGTCCGGGACTTGGGGCATGCTCATGTCCAGGGATCCTATTTAATCCTGCTAATGGATCCTGGGTGTGTCTCACTCTGGAGAGTGTGCAGACAGAGGCCTGGTGAGGCTCTGTCAGTGTGGTCTCAGCTAGGCAAGGCTGAGGGGCCATGAGGCTATGCAATAGCCTGGACTTTGGGGGACTCAGCGACACCCAGGAACAAGCATTGAAAGGTCAGAGTCAGGAGGACTGCCCCCTCCAAAGGTACTGCATTTGTTACAGCCTGAGGGCTGGTGGACTGTATGTCTGGGGTAAGCCGCACCTGGTTCCATGTGTGAACGCTATCGTATAGCCGAGTTAGGGATACGATGTTTATTATGTTTAGGTAGAGCCCAGCCGGGCAGGCTTTTGTTTTATGCCATGTTGTGTATGAAGAGTGTAAAATAAATTGCACTGTTTGGACCTGAAACCCAGTGGTTATGAAGATCCTTGTGAGAATGACCCCCGAATGAGAGGCGATCCCTTACATATGGTGGAGGATGCGGGCAATAACAGCAGGTTGCTAGGGGCAACGACCTGACGGAAAAGAGAAGGTGCTGCTGAATGTTGCCAAGGAATTGCTGTGTTTCTGTGCAGTGACTTAAAGGGCCGGAAGCCTGCTTGTTCGCTGGAGCTGGAGCAGGTGCTGCTGGAAAACTGCTGGTTAATCTGGACTTTATTTTTCTGAGGTGTAAGGTGTGCAGGGATTTAAAGGGCACAGTAAAAGCAACTGACCTGTGAAAATGGCTGCCAAATGGTGGAGCGCGTGGGAAAAGTCCTGTGAGATGGTGATCGGGGGGATCCCGCTGCTGGTTGTACTAGACTCCCGCCAACAAGTGTCTCAGGTCCTGCCCGTAATTCTGGACTTTCTGGAGAGAGGGCCAGAGACAGATGTCACCGTGTCTCTGACCTTTATAACAGACTATGGCCCTGTGCAGTGGGAGCTCTTAAAATGTGAGACCCTGGAAGTGGAGTTTGTGCTTGGCAAAGACTTCCCGTTATTTTGGCAGCTGTGGAGAGGAGAAAATGCTACAAATTGTGTACCTGGAGAATCCGATGAACAGCAGATATGTGCCGTTGCCAAGGGCAACCGTCGGGAAGACAAAGAGGTGGAGAGCGGTGCGGTTCTCAGGAGTGCATATCTTCCCTGCGACTGTGTCCGGAGTCCTGGAGAGGAAGTGCGGAGGTGCAGTAAAGCTGTTGCTAGGAGCAACCACAACCTTGATGAGTCCGCGGGAGAGAATGGCACTGCTTTACCCGAATGGTTTATTACAAAGGGTAAGACTGTTCCTGTTATTAACTATGTGGCAGAGCCAGTGACAGTGAGCCGGCGGCAGGGGATACCTGCTGGTCCGGTAGGTAATAAGTCACACAGAGAAAAAACTGTGTCTGAACAGGCGGATAAGCCTGCTGTGATTGCTCCCTCGCAGAAACCTGCAGGGGAGAAGGTTTCTGGGTCGCCCAAAGAGCCGGTGGTCAAAGCTAGATTTGGGGTGGTGAAAGTCAGAGATCCCATGCTAGCCCAGGTAAGAGGTAGCATGATGGCCGCCCCAGAGACTGGTAGAGTGTTACATGTTCGGGACAATTATGTGAATAATACGGACTCTCAGGTGGTTCTCACTGAGAGTGAACCTGATGTTACAAATACGCTCATACATGAGGAAATGGTGGGCCGTAATTTCCCCTTATGCTTGGAGGTTTTAAGTAATGGAGACATTTCTGCAGAGAGTGACAAAACTCCTGCAGAACCTGTACCTGTCCCTTTAAATGATAATGTGAAGGAGCTGCACATTGAGAACAAGGGTGCAGATAAGGTGCAAAGTGATGGTACCATGTTTGACGAAATGCATAATGTAAATGTGATGTCATGTAAAATATGTGATAATAATGACATGCCTTTTCCTTTGCAGGCTGTGATTGGGGAAAAAGCTAACCCTGTTGGTAAACATGTGTCTGATATAAAAGTGTTGATTAATGTTGAAGAAACACCCCTAGGAGACCCCATTGTAGACAATGTGGTGGGGCTAGAGGGTGTACCACACGTACCAGAGGTGGATGTGCAGTCTCCACAGGTTTCTATGATTAATAAAATGTCCCAGGTGGGGATTGACTCATGGGTGCCCCTAGAGGTCAGGGTTAATAATGACACAAATAGTATAAGTGGCGTATGTGCCGTGACAGTTAGCGACTTTGAGAGTGAGGCTACCATGTCAAGACCCAGCAAAACTAAAGTGGTTACTAGTAGCGAGTCTAGCGACCAGATGACAGTTATATCTGACGAGACGAGAGTTCAGTCGGGTGACAGCCTAGTGTCTGAAGCTCATATCCTGACACTTGTAGATGACCTGACAGGACAGTACAGCTACAAACTTGAAGATGTTTTCTCTCGCTCCGCACAGTCACTAGATACACTAGAAATAGGGCTAGCGGTTCTCGCAGAGCAACTGCAGGAGTCTCCAGAGGAGTCACAGAAAGAGATGAATGAACTGAAGGAACTAGAGTCACTAATAGAAGCGGAAATTCTCCAACTTCAAGAGGAACTTGCAGCTTCTGAGCGATCAAGACTTCATGCAGAGCAGGAAAGAGATGAGCTGGCTGATGAGGTTCTAAACAGCGCCTCAGAAAAATCTGCTCTCTTGGAGGAGAAAAGTCATTTGGAAGCCAGGATGGCTCAACTTGATCAAGAGTTGCATGTTCGGATGGTAGACCTGGACCACCAGAAACAAATTGTGTCTAAATTGGAGAAGAAACATAAGATGTTGGACAAGCTCCTGGCTGAAGAGAAAACCACCTTGGCCAGATATGCCGAAGAACGTGACCAAGCGGAGACTGATGCTCGAGAGAAGACGACCAAGGCCCTCTCCTTGGCTAGAGCCCTTGAAGAAGTGCTTGAGGAGCGAAATGAATTAGAGAGGCTGAACAAGCAACTCAGAGCAGAGATGGAAGCTCTCATGAGCTCAAAAGATGCCATCTATGAGTTGGAGAAGCCTAAGCGTGCTGCTGCACAGCAGGTGGAAGAAAATGAGAAACTGGAAGAGGAAGATCCTCTGGAAGGTGCCAAAAAGTCAGAGCCTGGTAAAAGTGGGTCTGGAGATGGTGGTGCCGGGGTGCTGGCCAAGGCAGAGAAGGTGGAAAAGGTATTGGCTGAACCAGTTGATGGGGCTGATGTGCATGCAGAGGCCAAGAGTCTCATGACAGTGTGTAACCAGGACCAGGTCGCAAAAGACGTCCCCTCTGCCTACAAGGTCTTCCAAGTAGCCAGCAGCCTGCTGGGGAAGAGATATGAGGAGATGGACGACCAGTTTGCAGATCCGGGCTATTACGATGGGCTGTCTCTCCTGACTCCTCCCCAAAAGGAGTCCAGTGTCTTGGGTGAGCCTCTGGAGAAAACGCCAGAAGACAAGGAGTATGCTGAAGACCCCAGTGCCTCCAACCTTGATGCGAAAGGGAAGGAGGAATTAAGAAAGCAAGGATATGATGCCATGTCCCTGAATGGTGAGAAGGCTAATAAAGTAAAGGAGGACACCAAAGAGACCAAGGCCAAGGAAGCTAAGGCCGAGCTCTTGAAGTGGGAGAAATCCTTGGATGTTCCAGAGATCAAGGGTAAAGCCGAAGTGGGGAGAGGCAGTGAAGAGGCAGAAGACCCTGAAACTGAGGCACCATCTGAGGAAACCACTGCTGGAAAAGAAGCGAGCGGGGGCAAGCCAGCTCTGCTGACGGAGCTTCGCAAAGACAAGAAGAAAAGGCCTAAGCGTCTGCAAGAGCCAGCGAAGTCAAACAGAGAGTCTGTCGTTTGCATAAAAATATATTCTGAAGGGAGTTCCAGAAGCCGAGATCGAAATTCTAAGAGTAAAGGAAAAATAAATGTACGATCTGCTGTTAAAATAAAGAGACAAAAAGAGGCGAGTCATAAGAAGCGTGCTCGGCTGAAGCAGCTGTGTAAGTCAAAGAGCGAGAAAGATAAAAAAATAAAAAGAGAGGGTCTGCCTGTCACATGGACATGGGAACATTGTAGACAATGTCTCTTGGGCAAGATGTCAGTGTGGGTAACAAACCAAGCACTGATGGCATGGGTCTGGCAAAATAAAGGGAAGCCTCTGACCCTGACCACATCTTCCAGGGGGAAGGTTGAGCCAGGCGATGGCAAGAAAATGCGGATGCCCTGTCACGAGCATCCAGTTGGTACATGTGTTCACCCCCACAGGTTTGAACAGAGGGGGGGGATATGTGGCAATGTGAACATTGAGGTGTTGTTTCCCCAGGTTCCAGTCCGGGACTTGGGGCATGCTCATGTCCAGGGATCCTATTTAATCCTGCTAATGGATCCTGGGTGTGTCTCACTCTGGAGAGTGTGCAGACAGAGGCCTGGTGAGGCTCTGTCAGTGTGGTCTCAGCTAGGCAAGGCTGAGGGGCCATGAGGCTATGCAATAGCCTGGACTTTGGGGGACTCAGCGACACCCAGGAACAAGCATTGAAAGGTCAGAGTCAGGAGGACTGCCCCCTCCAAAGGTACTGCATTTGTTACAGCCTGAGGGCTGGTGGACTGTATGTCTGGGGTAAGCCGCACCTGGTTCCATGTGTGAACGCTATCGTATAGCCGAGTTAGGGATACGATGTTTATTATGTTTAGGTAGAGCCCAGCCGGGCAGGCTTTTGTTTTATGCCATGTTGTGTATGAAGAGTGTAAAATAAATTGCACTGTTTGGACCTGAAACCCAGTGGTTATGAAGATCCTTGTGAGAATGACCCCCGAATGAGAGGCGATCCCTTACACTAGTGACGCAGTCACTAGTGAATGGGAGTCGGGAAACGGAGCTCCCTTGGGCCCCCAGGAGCAACTGGCCTGGGGCAGCTGCCCCTTTTGCCCTGCGGCAAAGACAGCCCTGGTTATGTGGCAGCTTGTGAGACCTGTGCATGTGCGAAGGTGACTCATACTCGGCCTTCTGGATCCCTTCTTCCTTTTTCCATCCTGTCTCGTCCTTGGACACATTTGTCCATGGACTTTATTACTGATTTATCGAGTTCCTCTGGGAAAACTGTGATTTTGGTGGTAGTGGACCGCTTCAGTAAGATGGCCCACTTTGTACCGTTACCTAGCTTGCCCAATGCCAAAACTCTCTTTCAGGTTTTTATTGATAACATTGTGAAACTACATGGCATTTCCTCTGATGTGGTGTCTGATAGGGTGACGCAATTTGCTTCTAGGTTTTGGAGGACGTTTTACTCTCGTCTGAGAATTCAACTGTCTTTCTCTTTGGCTTTCCATCCCCAGTCGAATGGTCAGACAGAGCTCACTAACCAAAACCTGGAGACCTATTTGAGGTGTTTTGTTGCCGAGAACCAGGATGATTGGTCCTCGTTCTTGTCTCTAGCCGAATTTGCCTTGAATACCCGTAGACAGGAGTCCACTGATAAGTCACCAATTTTTGGCGCATATGGTTTTCACCCACAGTTTGGTACTTTTTCTGGGACTGGATCTTCTAGGATGCCAGAAGAGGAGAGATTCTCTTTCAATTTGTCATCTATCTGGCGGAAGATCCAAGTTAATTTGGAAAAGATGGGTGAAAGATATAAACGGATAGCTGACAGGAGACGTATGACTGGTCCGGACCTGTGTGTAGGTGATTCGGTGTGGTTGTCCACTAAAAACATTAAGATGAAGGTACCATCTTGGAAATTGGGTCCAAGATTTATTGGCCCTTACAAAATCTCTGCTATTGTCAACCCGGTGGCATTTCGTCAGACTTGGAAGATTCATAATGTGTTTCACAGGTCTTTTTTGAAGAAATATGTGGAACCTGTGGAACCATCTCCATTTCCACCTCCCCCTGTCCTGGTGGATGGTAATTTGGAGTTTGAGATCTCTAGGATTCTCGACTCACGTGTTCTTCAGGGTTCCCTTCAGTACCTGGTGCACTGGAAGGAATACGGTCCCGAGGAAAGATTGTGGGTTCCGGCTACTGATGATAGTGCTAGCCGCCTGGTGAGGGCCTTTCACAGGGTACACCCGGTTAAAGTTGGTCCGGGGTGTCCGGAGGTCACCTGTAGAAGGGGGGTACTGTCATGCCTTGCCCAGGGAATGTGCAGAGGTCTGTCAGACTGGCTGCACATGTATGACTTCTCTGTTTGTTTTGGTTTGGGTTTGAGCTGGATCCACCTTCCCTCAGGTGTACTGGGTTTGATTGTTAGTGAGGCTATTTAACCCTCCTTCCCTCAGTGGCCTGTGTGGATTATAGTTCTTTCCTGTGAGCTCTGGATGTGTGGTGGATCGTCTGCTCCAGCTCTGCTCTAGATAAGTCCTTTCCGTTATTTCCCATTGTCTTTTATGTAGGCCTCTAGGGAGATGCTTGCTTGAAGAAGCAGGTTGCCTCTTCCCCTTTTCTTACAGCTTAGGGTTTGCCCAGGGTGTATAGGTTTAGGCACAAGGGCATGTGCATATCCACCATTAGGGTATGCACATGGGCACAGCAGTTTAGGGAAAACTTTTAGGGATCGCTAGGAGGTGACCTTTTTCTCCCTAGCTTTTGGGCCTAGTCATTTGCTCTGTTTATTTCCCCGCTTACCTACCTATCATGAAAACCATCTCTGTGCAATCAACTCAGATCCACCAAAAACTATACAACAGAAAAGCACTTTCCTCGTCCTTACACAAAGAGAGCGAAAACGTTCTTTTACCAAGCAGAAATTTCCTCTGACGCAGCAGACAAAATTACAGTTTATTTTCTCTTTTACCTGCTGTGCAGAGGAAAAAATCTGTTAGTTCCTTGTTGTACCTAGCTCGCCATTTGTTGTAGAAATTCGCTTGCATCAGACGCAGATATCCAAGCTGCCCTTTGTGAAGGCAAGGTAACCCTCTTCAAGAGTCAGACACGGTGCTTCATTGTAGACTTTTGCTGAGCACTGCCTCCTCCTCCTGCCCAGTATCTTCACTTTTTTTCTGGACACGCCCATCTACCTGGGACTTCTGAGGAGTACATTTGTAGCTGGTTCCTACACTGCCCTCAATATTGTAGGCTTAAGTAAGTCCAAAGTGAGGCAGTATCTTTAGTGATAGGGACCCATCTGCGGAAGCCACCTTGACGCCTGGTAGATGGGCCCGACACGTTTGTGCGCTAAGAGCTTCCATTACTCATTTATACTTAATTATAGTCGGTATTGTACCACTTTTATCTAGAATGACCCCCATTTCTTAGCTCTATTGTGTGTGTTTATTTAACGGTGTGCAGCCATTTTGTTTTTTGCACTTTTATTTCTTAGCCACAAAAAGGGTGTAACAATAGAAAGGGGCAGGCCCGTCACCCGACCACTTCCTTCATGCAACATACAGGAAGTGATGATACAGGAAGATGAGAAACCACCATATACAATAATCTCACATTACCACTGGAGAGAACTTTATCCAGCCTTGCTCAGTGATCAATGCCAAATAAAGTTACTATGATCCTCATGCATGTTTATTTACAGGAGGTCATTATCTCCAGCGGCTGATCAGGTGCACTAGAGACAACAAACGCATGTTCCTTTCATATATTGTTCTCTTAACAAATGCATCCATGCCAAGCCAATAAATTCGCGCCTTGCGCGGGGGCCCTAGCCGGCGTCCATACATTCGCCAAGAAAACACTGCTCCGCTGAACACATCAGTCTCCCCCGGTCCACAGCCCAGCGCATAGCACATGGACCATTCGCCGACGGAGACCTCTGCGCCCGGCAGCTGTGCTCCACATACACAGGAAGATATCCACTCCAATGGTTTACTCTGACACTGAGAGACATGATGACAATACACAATATATTAAAAACACATCCTAATAAAATTTCCACAACAACATCAAGGGTACACATTCTCTTGCGAGTCCCTACACGATCACTAAAAATAAAAAGGGAACTAACTAACTAAAAAATAATTTTTTTATTTAATGTTATCCCAGAGACCAGATTTGCATTGACGACATGAATACTCTCCACTTAGCAGAAAGTATTCCAAAAGCACACTCCACATACTGATGGGCACGAGTCAATCGGAAGTTGAATATGCACTTTCGGACATCTAAATCGCATCTGGGGAAGGGGCGCATCATATTGGGTGATAATGCAAAACCTTCATCAGACACGATTACAAATGTAGCCAGGGAACCTGCAGATCCGGGTAGTCTTCTGGGCTCTGGTAGGGCTAAGTGATTGGTGCGAAGTCGCTCACCCATTGTGGAAGCACATAAGATGCGGGTGTCTGATGTACTTCCGTAGGCCCCGATATCAACAATTAAAAATCTGTAATTACTGTCAGCCAGGGCTAACAGCACCACAGAAAAGTACTGCTTGTATTTGAAGTACCGGGATCCTGAGTGAGCTGGCTTCTTAACACGTATGTGTTTGTCATCAAGTGCCCCAATGCAGTTAGGAAACTGTGCAGAATTTTGGAAACCCTCGGCGATAAGTAGCCAATCTTCCACCTTAAGGGTGGGCATCACCGCTTCTCTGAGACTGTGCCATATCACTTGACATGTTTGGCTGACTATCTGAGAGATAGTTGAGACCCCCAGCAGGAACTCGAAGTGCAGCGATGCAAAGGAGTTTCCAGTGGCCAGGAATCTGTAAGATATCAAATATAAAAAAAAATTATAATTCAAATACTTTTATGTGATCAAGTATTACAAAATGTACCCTATATGGCAGTTTACAGGCTCAATTCTAAGTATAGATGCTAGTCCCTGAGCTGATACATAAACCTATCTAATATATGTGGCATACTATAGTATGCATAAAATAATCTTCAATAATGTAATTCTATATAAATTAATAAATTGAATTAAAATAGTATTATTTAAATTATAAATGATTAATTTTTACCTCAACTTGACAATGAGTCTTTCTTAAGGTCCTATGCTGCGCCTCATGTTCCTGAAAGTTTAGGTATGGGCGAAGAGATGCAAGCAGGTGATCGAAAGAATCCAAAGACATACGACCGAAGTTGTAAAATTTTCTAGGGTCCTGCGCAGGTCTGCATACAACGTATGGAGGTGTCCCTTCCTGAGCCTTTGTGAGACAATAGGATGCACCCATTGCCTCTTTCGCCTCCTTGGTTCTTCGTCCAGCATTGGCGAAAGATGTCTAAATAGCTGAGAAAGGAGCCAGTGCAGAAGAAGTTCTGTTTCAAAGTACTTTGGCATGATTTTGCACAGAAAAAAGGAAGAATCAAATGCTAGCAAGGCACAAGATACGCACAAAGCTCTGGCCGACTAGAAAAGCACAATAAAATGGCGCCTGAATGAGCATGTGACTTTTCTACATTAGTTTTCTTGACAACTATGAATGAATAATTTTTTTTTTTTCTCTCTCTCTTTTTTTTTTCCTTCCGTTTTTTGCAGACCGTAAAAAACAGAAGACATACGGAACAGAAACGGAAGTCATTCGTCAAAAAAATGCGTTACGTTATTTGCGGACTGCAAACGGAAAGGATTACACACAGTCGTGTGAATGTACCCTTATTTTCAGCTCACAAAGTTAGAGCACAATCCCATTGCTGAAGTGATCTGTTTTTTATAAACGCTAGGATTTTAATAACTATTATATTACAATACATGTGTGTACTGTACATGGTTTTCTTTCAGTACATACCACAAACCCTTACATTGTTCTCCAGAATTGATGGCACACTGTCAGGAACAGAACTTACAACATGAAGACAGTTTTGATCTAAATTGATTGCACACAACAACTTGTCAGCATGTTTTGGTTCTGCTATAAATAATTTTCTTTTATTATGAATGGATGAAAGCAGAGAAACGCACAAAACAGCAAGCTACACTTTAGAATGATTATTGTGCCTGGAACAATGAATGTGCAAGGAATTTAAGAAGTTCAAACAAGAATAAGCTGTAGAAACATCAGACACAATTCTAGCGAAAATAAATTGCGGCTAGAACTAAAAATACTAGAGATGAGCGAATTTTTCAAAAATTCGATTCGGCTGGGTCACCGAATTTTTGGAAAAAATTTGGTTCGATCCAAATTTATTTGTGGCGAATCGCATTAAAAACAGCTATTTCCTGGCTGCAGAGAGCCTTTATAGTGGCGTAGAACACTGTGCCTTGCATAGGAAGTCTGCTGTGGTAGTGAAACAATACTGTGAATCAGTATGACATTCAGATGACAGGGCAGTCACTGACCAAATAACTCAAGTCTCTTGCACACGACCGTATGGCTTTTTCATTATTTTGCGGTCTGCAAAAAACAGATCTGCAAAAAATACGGATGACGTCCGTGTGTATTCGTTTTTTTGCGGAAAGGATCAGCTGGCCTCTGACAGAACAGTACTATCCTTGTCCATTGTAAAACAAAACATGCAATGCAACAGCTCTCTGCAAACCAAATAAAGTACAAAAATGCATAATAATTGCTAATGCTATACTTATAAATTAGAGATGCTTGGCAAATACATTTTGTACAAAATTATTTGAGCCCGTCTGCCGCACGTCAAGGCGATCTCTGTAAGAGGGGTTCCTAACACTAAATTCTACCTGTTATGTGCCATGACGGCTACCATACAATTCAGGGAGTGTAGGTTGCACATGCATGCTGGGCCTGCCTTCATTTCTGTCATCTTTGGTGCCAAAATGGCCTCCATTATATCCAAGTAATGCAGGTACCAACATGCATGCCGAGCCCACTCTACACCACTCCTGGTGCCAATTGGTCACCAAAGAATGCAATGAGAGTCCACAACTATATCTCTCCTGGTGCCAAATGGCTTCCAGTGAGTGAGGGGGAGCAGGCCAAGCTATATACTCTCACACTAATTAAAATCAGCCTATGGGGCAGACGAGCTGGTCAGGAGTGCACGACTGAGGTGTCAGACACACCTCCAGTACAAACTGCAAAGAAAAAGGGGGTCAGTCAGCACATCCCAATGCGCAGGAGCACGTTGCTATGGCTGAAAACACTGTAAAACAAAACATGCAATGCAACAGCTCTCTGCAAACTAAATAAAGTACAAAAATGCATAATAATTGCTAATGCTATACTTATAAATTATCCTTGTCCATTATACGGACAAAAATAGTACATGTTCTATTTTTGAACGGAAATACGGAAAAACGGAAATACGGAAACAGAAGGCATACGGAGTACCTTCCTTTTTTTTGCGGATCCATTGAACTGAATGTTTCCGTATGCTGTCCGTATATGGAATGCAAAAAACGGAACAGAAACGGGAAAAAAAACCTTTCGTGTGCAAGAGGCCTTACAGGTCGATGTTAGCGCCAAGAAGAAGCGCACTCCTTTTACACCGTCGTCAGCTGATTCCACATAGATGTCTACAGAACCTGTTCTATTAAACACTTATACAAGTAGAGCCCCCGACAGAGCCCCCGTCAGCAGTACGTTTGTATTGACGTCACTGATTATTTTGCCTTTAATCTGATCCGTCAGAACAATAACCCCCAAAAAATGGATCTTGTCTGTTGAGCATCCGCCTTCACTCAGTCAGCATTTGGTCAGTAATCTATCAGTATTTCTAATGCAAAAAAAAAATCAGGAGTGTATCCAAAACAGAGATGACCAAGTCAACCATTCAAGAACCGCTGGGTTGCTGGTCAAGACTAGTGATGAGCGGCAGGGGCAATATTAGAATTTGCGATATTTTGGGAATATTTGGGCGAATATTCGCCATATATTCGAGAATTCGCGAATTCATGATCTCTAGGCATTATTTTCTTGATTGCAAAAATTCGCATAAAATTCGATTACGAATATATTTTGCGATATTCTAAATGTTCGCGAATTCTCGAAGTGCCGATATTCGCGATTAAAATTTGCAATTCGAATATTCGTGATCAACACTAGTCAAGACACTAGCTGACCCTGGGAGCTCAGGCCTCTCGATGTGACCCCTGCTGTCACGGCCCCTTACTCTGCTGTGACCTCTGCCTGCGCCAGAAACAATTAGGTTTCTGCCACTCCCCTGTGCAGGGCCTGGCATTTCTCTGTCTGACATACTGTTAGATCATATAAATAAATAAAAAGGAAATTAAAACACCCCAAAAAAGTCTGTAATTTTCTCACTTCACCACACAACGGCTAATAAGCCCTTTTTTCCCCCACTAATATAAACAAAAAAGGGCTTTATAACATATAACTGCACTGCTGACTGGCAAATAGGCCCTTATTTTTTCCACTTATTCACGACACAGAAGGCTTTAGAACATATAACTGCACCGCTGAACGGCAAATATATTTTACTTTTGCCACTAATGCATGGCAAAAAGGGCTTTAGAACATATAACTGCACTGCTGAATGGCAAATAGGCCCTTATTTTTTTCCACTTATACTCGCCACAGAAGGCTTTAGAACATATAAATGCACCGCTGAACGGCAAATATATTTTTCTTTTGCCACTAATACACAACAAAAAGGGCTGTAATTTTCACACTTCACCACACAACGGATAATAAGCCTTTTTTTGTCCCACTAATACAAGCTTTAGAACATATAACTGCACCGCACAAGGGAAAATAAGACATATAAGAATAAGAAATATTTCCTTGTAATAAACCCTGTTAATGGCTGTATCAAACAGCACTTGCACGCTAATAACAAGAACGGTTTGCTGGAATTAAAGAGCTGTATAATAGCAATTTGGATCCCCAGTCAATGCTGCAAGGTGTAATGGGATTGTTCCTATTACCCAGGCTGTAACCTCCCCTACTGAGCCCTGTTTAACATAAATGCTGTGGAATTATTCCTCCCTATCCTTTTCCTATACCTTGAATAATCCTTCCTTGCACTTGTATATAATTTTTTAGCACAATGTTTTTTAAGTTTTATCTGCACTTAGTACACTGGAAAATGGCGGAATCCAAGATGGCTGAGGCTATTTATAGGGCTGTGACATCACAGGGCTGGCTGGCTGCTGATTGGCTGTATGCAGGGCATTATGGGTGATCCCACCTTCCCAGAGTTCCTTGCTCCATGTCCTCACACGTGCAGCAGCCATTTTAGGAAAAAATGCGATTCGTTACCACGAAGCGTGAGAAAATTCGGAATCGATGCAAATCGAATAATTCTTTAAATTCCTATTGAATTCCACTTTGTCAGCCTCGATTTGCTCATCTGCAAAAAATACCTATATTTACCATGCAAAAGTTGTAGGCAGGGGTGGAAAAATGCGGCAAAGTAAGAATGCTTTAAAAAAATCGAAGTGTTAATAGTTTGCATTTTGTTAGTTGATAAAAGTAAAGTGAAAGAACAAGAGAAAATCCAAAATAACATCAATATTTGTTGTGACCATCCTGTACCTTCAAAGCAGCATCAATTTTTCTAGACACACTTTCACGTGTAGTTTTTGAAGGAAGTTTCCAAGGAGATTGCTCCAAACATCTTAGAGAACAAATCACAGATATTCTGTGGATGTAGGCTTGCTGAAATCCTTCAGTTTCTTTATATAATACTAGACAGACTTGATAATGTTGAGATCATGGCCCTGTGGGTGCCGTATCATCCGTGTTCTTTTTTATGTGGAAGATAGATCATAATGACATTGATTGTATGTAGAGATGAGCGAATTTTTCAAAAATTATTTGTGGCGTATCGCGTTAAAAAAAACTGCTATTTCCTGGCTGCTGAGAGCCTTTATAGTGGTGTAGAACACTGTGCCTTGTAGTAACACGTACAGGGAAGTGGTAGTGAAATAATACTGTGTGTCCGTACTATGACATGCAGATGACAGGCGTCGCTCTTAAAATCGCTGCACACTTCACTTATTAGGGCAGTATGAACTCAGCCTCAGGCCTCATGCACACAACCGTTTTTCGGGTCTGCATCCGAGCTGCAGTTTTTGTGGCTCGGGTGCGGAACCATTCACTTCAATGGGGTCACAACAGATGCGGACAGCACTAGGAGGTTACAGAGTGGCAATGTGACATAGTGTGGATATGGCAGCAGCAGGATACCACAGAGTGGCAAGGTGACATAGTGTGGAGATGGCAGCAGCATGAGGAGACTACAGAGTGGCAAGGTGACATAGTTTGGAGATGGCAGCAGCAGCTGCATCAGGAGACCACAGAGTGACCCGGTAAAAGAGTGGGGCGGTGGGTGGCAATACCAGTACCCACTGACGAAGGTGGGTGCAAGAAGAAGCACTTGGAATCAGATGTGTGGCATCAGGCGGGTGGCAGCATCAGAATAGTAGCTGAGGTAGGTAGCCAGAATAAACCGATCTCTTTTGTCAAAGTGTTGGTGTGGCACCATGGATGATCTAGTCTGATGCTTCAGACATTGGTATGTGGAAATCCTGGCTGATCCACGCCTGATTCATCTTGATGCAGTGTCCCACTATGTGCTATATGTGGGCACTTTAAACTGTTGCTAAATGTCATATCAAATGTATTGTGGTATCATGCTGTAATTCCCTTTAACAGACTGGCAGTGTCAATTACCTTTATTCGCCCCTAGGTGGTGCTGGCACCACTTGTATATATAGCTGTCAGTGTGTGTGTTGAGGATGAGAATGAAGAGAGGAGGAAGTTAATGGAGGAGGTTGAAATTTGTTTTTAGAGGGGGGCAGTATAGCATATAAAACTTGACTTTCAATAAAGTGCAAATAAGAGTAAATGCCCTCTACAAAGACAAACAAACAAAAAACAAACCTCAACCAAGAAAGTAATGAATATGCTAGCAGAAAACAGTCAGCAAACCAAATCAGGGGTGCCGCAGTGGTTCTACCAGCAACACGTATGTATGCTTACATCAACCCTAAATAGGGGTGTGTCAAAAGTAAGGTTGGTAAAGAATGGTTGGATCTTACCAATCCCATCGAATTGCGTCCTACGAATGTGGCTCAGACATATATCCATTCAATAAAGTCTTGGATAATTCTGCCCTTGAGGGTATTTGCTCTCACATCTGCAGTCGCGCTCATACGTGCCTATGCAGAGACGGGCTAGGGGTACTAAACTATCTCTAGTATGCCCTAATATGGCTAGTACACCCTAATGTCCTCCTAATACGGAGTCATCACCCTGAAAAGAGCGGCCCCGTCTGGAACCTTGCCTTATTATCAAGGCACTAGACAACACTTACTCTACTTACGTACAAAGTGAGTAAAGACTGGAAAATACTGTGTGTTCCCGTGGCGAATGATGTCCTGTCTCGCCCGGGATCACCAGGTGAAGAAGCTGTGTCCCAACGCATTTCATCAAATATTTACATATCCCCAATAATCATCAGGGGACACGGGGCTGAGAAGTCACAAGGTATGGAGGCATGCATATGGCAGAGCTCCAAGATGTTCTAAATCAAAAATAAAATCTGATCAGGGTCAGAGACTTATAAGTAGCAGACAGCCATTAGTAGGGAATAAAACTTACATTGACCATTTGGAGGTGTGCGTATTGCAGTTCTCCTATGAGTGCAGGGACACCTAGTGGTTCCAGAGTCCTCTGCTTACATTGGCAGGTTCAGCAGCAAGGACTGCCTTGCCACATGGGTATTAAATACTATGGGGCCATTCTAGGCGTGCGCACATTGCGCGTGATGTCAGTGGGTCGTGCCGGCCGATCGATGTAGCTCCAGTGGCGTGTATAACTTGCCCTGCCTAATGGAGTGAATACATTAGGATGTAAATTGGCCGGAGGGGGCGTGTATAGGGAGTATCCTGGTGCAAGGAAAATACTCCATAAAGCGTGGGGGAGGGGGCATCCTATGGTTACTATGTATCCTCCCCCTGTGAAGCACACACTGTTCTAATAAGCTGCATTAATAAAATACAGGAAAGCATGAGAGCAAACATTGTCACGTTGATAGACAAGTGCTCCAGGCATAATGAGGACATTAAGAGGCAGAGCCCTGAGTGTACATCGCTATTATGATAAATGCAGTGCAAACCTATTGTGAACTGACCGTTGAGCGGAGCCAGTGGGGAATTTGTACCGAACATATAGAAGCAATGGCAGATATCAAAATACACTGATATGATCAAAGTATCCTGCATCCTAGATAAAACAGCCAAAGTGCAGTTGTTTATTAAGTCCGTATGGGCTGGGAGTATTCAATTTGAAAATCCACCAGCACTCCCTTTGTAGAATACATCTATCCCAGTCACCGCCACGTGGTGATCTACTGACACATTCAATCCCTTTAAATTTGATCGCTGAAACACGCCCCTCATGGGTTGCCTGTACATGTCTTAAGATAATCTTCCATCCGTCTGAAGAACACCCTGCGGGTCTTGCCCACTGTGAGGAATATGGATTATCATTTATTGGCAGCCCTAATTGTCAGTTGATTCACCTTTTGGCATGTACACAGTCAGTGTACATGCAAAATATGTTCCCACCCCCCAGCTATCTGATTGTGAAATCCCCAGGGGTCCAGGCTTAAAGGAGGCCCCAGGTGGATAATGTCACACCTCAACCAGCCAGTTTGGAGACAAGCGAATCCTGCAGGAAAAACCCCAACAGGGGGTCTCAGCTCTTGCCCAGGATTAATGATACCTCCTAGACATGTTAGCACCTACATTTCATATGGAATTATGAATCGCCCATCCATCCCAGGCATAATTAGCTTATATTTTTTGTGATCCTGGGGCAAAGCCAAACATCCACGTAGTCCTGGCTTGAAGCTAGGATGCCCAGGAGAGGAGATATACCGTATTTTTCGCCGTATAAGACGCACTTTTTCCCCCCCAAAAGTGGGGGGAAAATAGCAGTGCGTCTTATACGGCGAATGCTGCCGATTTTGTCGGGTTTTCAATGATACACCCGCCGCGATGCCGTGCGGCGGGTGTATCAGCTGTGAGGGAGGCGGGACTGGGGGCCGGCATCTGCTTTTAAAATGACAGCGGGGCCCGTGCAGTGACTGTGTTCTACTACACGGGCCCCGCTCACTGTATGATCCTATGTCTAATAGTTACCGTAATTGTAATTGTATGTAATCAGGAGCGCTGTGTATTGCCGGTACTTACAACTAGAAGCGGTAGGTAGCAGAGAGGAGGGAGGAGGGAGAAGGCAGGCCGGGAGGACGGACGCTGGCAGCGTGAGTCATACGTCATGCGGCTGCGCCGCCCACTTTATGAATGAATGAAGCAGGCGGCGTGGACGCATGACGTATGACTCACGCTGCCAGCGTCCGTCCTCCCGGCCTGCCTTCTTCCTCCTCCCTCCTCTCTGCTACCTACCGCTTCTAGTTGTAAGTACCGGCAATACACAGCGCTCCTGATTACATACAATTACAATTACGGTAACTATTAGACATAGGATTATACAGTGAGCGGGGCCCGTGTAGTAGAATACAGTCACTGCACGGGCCCCGCTGTCATTATAAAAGCAGATGCGACCCCCACCCCCAGTATTGAGTGTCATTCACTACAGGGACACTTATGGAAGGGATCTGTGGATGACACATAGCATAAGATGCTATATATGTGTCATCCACAGATCCCCCCCATAACTGTCATACACAGATCCTCATAACAGTGCCATCCAGAGATCCCCCATAAGTGTCACCCAGAGATCCCCCATAAGTGTCACCCAGAGATCCCCCATAAGTGTCACCCAGAGATCCCCCATAAGTGTCACCCAGAGATCCCCATAAGTGTCACCCAGAGATCCCCCATAAGTGTCACCCACAGATCCCCCATAAGTGTCACCCAGAGATCCCCCATAAGTGTCACCCAGAGATCCCCCATAAGTGTCACCCAGAGATCCCCCATAAGTGTCACCCAGAGATCCCCCATAAGTGTCACCCAGAGATCCCCCATAAGTGTCACCCAGAGATCCCCCATAAGTGTCACCCAGAGATCCCCCATAAGTGTCACCCAGAGATCCCCCATAAGTGTCACCCAGAGATCCCCCATAAGTGTCACCCACAGATCCCCCATAAGTGTCACCCACAGATCCCCCATAAGTGTCACCCACAGATCCCCCATAAGTGTCACCCACAGATCCCCCATAAGTGTCACCCACAGATCCCCCATAACAGTGCGCCATCCACAGATCCCCCATAACAGTGCCATCCACAGACCACAATTAGTTCAAAACCCACCAAAAGCACACCTTTTGGTTCAAAATATTTTTTTTCTTATTTTCCTCCTCAAAAACCTAGGTGCGTCTTATAGGCCGGTGCGTCTTTTAGGGCGAAAAATACGGTACATATCGCCACACAGAAACCACATAGCGGCACCATGTTTGGACTCTACTTGTACCCGGAACCCAGTCGGATCTGTTGGTCCCAGAACCATCCCCCTGTGACGTTCTGGTCTGGAGCTATGAACCCTAAAGAGTTTCGAGGGTCAGTGAGCTGCCAGGATCAGCAGGGAGGGGGGGACCACTCCCAGAGGCTGGGAGGGGAGAGGTCGGCTACAGGTTAAAAGGCTTGTGCCAGCAAGCGGGCATGTCTTTTCTGAAAGGAGGTCACATCGTGCAAATGTGTTTGGAGAGACCTGGGAACCGCTGCAGCCAAGGACTATTCCACCATTATAGAACTTTCAACTACCCGGTAACTGACTTTTGCTCTGCTTAACCCTGTTGTACCTATATCACCTGTATCTGTAACCTCAGACCACTGTATATATTCTCTGCGTATATTGCATTATATCTAGTGTGCCCTTAAGGCGATTAATTATATAATTTAATCTTGTGTTAGCTTGCATCTCGATCACGAATCCCAACGTCTATGTTTTGGCCTAGTTATAAGCTACCCCGGGTTGGTTTCTCGCCCTATATTATACCGTTAGCGGACCGGGCTTATATCAAATGAGAAGCTGGTGGCAGATTTCCCGGGCTGAGGAGGCACTGCTTTCACTGCGGTAGTGAAAAGGCTCTTTCAGGTTGTTGCCTCTCTGTGCCCACGTGGACAGGAGGTGTCTGTGTAAACTGTACTAAGCTGACCTTACCTGCTCCTCTGGAGGGCGTAACGTCACGCTTTGGTAACCCGTGACCATACCGCGACTCATGAGCTTGACGTAGGTGACGTCAAGCGGCCACGAGGCGTGGTATTCGTCACACCCACATATAGCATTCCGCATTCACAAGTCAGAAGATCTATCACTCCCATGGTGCGGCAGTTTATGAAATCACGTATGAAATGGACATCACGTCTAAATTCAGTTTGTTCAGAACAATTGTGTCTTAGCCTCAGATACTGTCCCGTGGGTATCCCACATTTAAGTTGGGTTGGGTGGCTGCTATCCCATCTCAGTAGAGAGTTAGTCGTGGTGGGATTGCGATATATTGTAGTTTGGAGGCCACCCTTACCATCCCTGGAAATAAGAATGTCCAAAAATGGGAGATGGTCCTTCACTATGACAAAGGTAAACCTTAAGTTGGCAAGATTGACGTTTAACTGCCCGAAGTCCATCTCTGTTCCGCTCCAAATGATGAGAAAAAGGTTGTCAATGAAGCGGGACCAGAGTACGACATGATCGACTCCCTCCAGGGAGATCTCTCAAAAAACTATAGTCTCCTCCCACCAGCCCAGGAGCAGATTTGCATAGGAGGGCGCACAGGAGCTCACCATTGCTGTATCCCTGAGCTGGTGGTAGACGCCTCTGTCAAAGAGGAAAGTGTTTCTGGAGAGTACAAACCCAAGCAAGTTCAAGGCAAAGGCATTATGTGAAAAATACTGTTGGCCTCTGGCCTTCAGGAAATGTACAGAGGCACCTATGCCCCTGTCGTGCGGGATAGAGGAGCAAAGGGCCTCCACATCAATTGAGGACAGGAACCATTTCGGTCCCACAGTGATACCCTCCAATTTTGTGAGAAAGTCCCCCGTATCCCTGATGTAGGAGGGCAGGCTAAGTACAAAAGGCTGCAGAATTTGATCTATGTATATCCCACCGGTGGAGATCCTCGGTGATGTACAGTCTGGACAAAACACCAGTAAATGACGAAGGAGAAGGACCTTTCACAGATCTAAAAAACAAAAGCCCAAAAAGATGTATCCTGCATTGATGTATTCATCAAGCAAACTACAACAGAACTGGCAAAATTGAACTGCGCCCCACCGAGGTTTAACTGTGGTACGGAAGAACGTAAAGCGATTAAAAAGCTGGAGAAAGATAGATCCATCACTGTTAAGCCATCGGATAAGGGAAGGAATGTTGTTGTGATGGACACATCAATATACAGGGAGATGTGCATAGAAATTTTGAAAGACAGATCAGGTTACGAGATACTGGCATCGGACCCCACTAGACAATTTCAGCTTGAGTTACAGGGGGATCCTTATGAAGGCCAAAGACAACCACTTGATCAGTAGGGATGAATTTGAGTATCTCGATCCTTCCCACCCAGTGATGGCCACCTTTTACTGCCTTCCTAAGGTCCACAAGGGCACTTCTCCCTTGAAGGGACGTCCCATTATGAGAGGGGTGGGCAGTCTGTCCCAGAACAGTGGGATATACATAGATCAAATTCTGTGGCCATTTGTACTTAGCCTGCCCTCCTACATCAGTGATACGGGGGACCTTCTCACAAAATTGGAGGGTATCACTGTGGAACCGAAATTGTTCCTGGCCTCAATTTATGTGGAGGCCCTTTACTCCTATATCCCGCACGACAGGGGCAATGGTGCATCTGTACATTTCCTGAAGGCTAGAGGCCAACAGTATTTTGCACATAATTAGTGTTGAGAGAGCATGCTCTTCCGAACTGCTGTTCGGCTCGAGCATCGCCATGCTCGGCACATAGTGGTACTCGGCCGAGTACCGCATGTGCTCGAGCACCATGCTCGAGTCTACTTCCCACACGAGTCTAACATGCAGGTAAGTATTGCCCTCACTGTAATGCCAGTAGCCATTTTGGCTACTGGCATTACAGTGATTTGCTGGCTGGAACACGTCATTAGGTGCTATACACTGCGTGCAGAATTATTAGGCAAATGAGTATTTTGACCACATCATCCTCTTTATGCATGTTGTCTTACTCCAAGCTGTATATGCTCGAAAGCCTACTACCAATTAAGCATATTAGGTGATGTGCATCTCTGTAATGAGAAGGGGTGTGGTCTAATGACATCAACACCCTATATTAGGTGTGCATAATTATTAAACAACTTCATTTCCTTTGGCAAAATGGGTCAAAAGAAGGACTTGACAGGCTCAGAAAAGTCAAAAATAGTGAGATATCTTGCAAAGGGATGCAGCACTCTTAAAATTGCAAAGCTTCTGAAGCGTGATCATCGAACAATCAAGCGTTTCATTCAAAATAGTCAACAGGGTTGCAAGAAGCGTGTGGAAAAACCAAGGCGCAAAATAACTGCCCATGAACTGAGAAAAGTCAAGCGTGCAGCTGCCAAGATGCCACTTGCCACCAGTTTGGCCATATTTCAGAGCTGCAACATCACTGGAGTGCCCAAAAGCACAAGGTGTGCAATACTCAGAGACATGGCCAAGGTAAGAAAGGCTGAAAGACGACCACCACTGAACAAGACACACAAGCTGAAACGTCAAGACTGGGCCAAGAAATATCTCAAGACTGATTTTTCTAAGGTTTTATGGACTGATGAAATGAGAGTGAGTCTTGATGGGCCAGATGGATGGGCCTGTGGTTGGATTGGTAAAGGGCAGAGAGCTCCAGTCCGACTCAGACGCCAGCAAGGTGGAGGTGGAGTACTGGTTTGGGCTGGTATCATCAAAGATGAGCTTGTGGGGCCTTTTCGGGTTGAGGATGGAGTCAAGATCAACTCCCAGTCCTACTGCCAGTTTCTGGAAGACACCTTCTTCAAGCAGTGGTACAGGAAGAAGTCTGCATCCTTCAAGAAAAACATGATTTTCATGCAGGACAATGCTCCATCACACGCGTCCAAGTACTCCACAGCGTGGCTGGCAAGAAAGGGTATAAAAGAAGAAAACCTAATGACATGGCCTCCTTGTTCACCTGATCTGAACCCCATTGAGAACCTGTGGTCCATCATCAAATGTGAGATTTACAAGGAGGGAAAACAGTACACCTCTCTGAACAGTGTCTGGGAGGCTGTGGTTGCTGCTGCACGCAATGTTGATGGTGAACAGATCAAAACACTGACAGAATCCATGGATGGCAGGCTTTTGAGTGTCCTTGCAAAGAAAGGTGGCTATATTGGTCACTGATTTGTTTTTGTTTTGTTTTTGAATGTCAGAAATGTATATTTGTGAATGTTGAGATGTTATATTGGTTTCACTGGTAAAAATAAATAATTGAAATGGGTATATATTTGTTTTTTGTTAAGTTGCCTAATAATTATGCACCGTAATAGTCACCTGCACACACAGATATCCCCCTAAAATAGCTAAAACTAAAAACAAACTAAAAACTACTTCCAAAAATATTCAGCTTTGATATTAATGAGTTTTTTGGGTTCATTGAGAACATGGTTGTTGTTCAATAATAAAATTAATCCTCAAAAATACAACTTGCCTAATAATTCTGCACTCCCTGTATAGCACCCGATGACGCATGTTCGGCTCATTTGTAGTCAGGGAGAGCTGCGCTTCGGAAGTGAGAGAGTGTAGGGAGTGTTATCGCAATCTATTTAGTAGAAAAACGTTTCAAAGACCCAAAAGTCCTTTTATGGACTATTGTGTGTGGTGGCAGGCTGGCAGTATTTTATAGCTACAGTACCAAAATATTTTTCCTTCATTTTCAATACTTTTTCTATAGAGGGTGCCTGCAGTGACTTGTGACACCTGTCCAATACCTTCTGTGTGTCAGGGCCAGAGATAGGAGAAATATAAGTGAAAATTACTATATTTTTTCCTTCATTTTCAATACTTTTTTTTATAGAGGGTGTCAGCAGTGACTTGTGACATCTGTCCAATACTTTGTGTGTGTCAGGGCCAAAGATAGGAGAAATATAAGTGAAAATGACTATATTTTTTCCATCATTTTCAATATTTTTTCTATAGAGGGTGTCTGCAGTGACTTGTGACATTTGTACAATACCTTCTGTGTGTCAGGGCCAGAAATAGGAGAAATATAGGGGGGAGGAGCAAGAAGAGCAGGCTTTAAATTTTCGGTGATCCCTGGTGTTGTCCTTGGCTGGGGGGAGGAGACCGAGGACGACATTCTCCTGGGTGATGAGCAGGAGCCATGGCGCTCCGCCGCTTCCAATTTAGTGCAAATGGGGGCCTTCATGCTCCAGTGTTTAAAAAGGGACCCCCGTATAAAAAGCATAAAGGTCAAGGACCTGTACTGGGTGGCAACATACTTAGACCCCCCAATACAAACACAAAATGGCGGACATGTTACCAGCATCACAGAGGGCACATTTTTTTTTCTGGGTTGCAAAACTATTCCCAAATTTGCCATTCTCAAAATAACTAGTTTCTGGTATTTGAGGCCTACTTGAAATCTATCCCAAAAAGGATATCTTACATTGAAGGTGCTGATAGTGTCATTCAGAAAAACCTAAGACACACGCTACCGTGCAGATAGAAGTCTGATTCTGTGATTAAACCTATACCTGTCACACAGCGCAAAAAAAAAACCAGGCCTCACATTTCTATTCAACCAAATCTGTACTGTTTTAGCCGGTCAAGTTATTTCTAGTGACCGTAAAAGCACATTTTTTTTCTGGGTTGAAAAACTATTCCCAAATTTGCCATTCTCAAAATAACTAGTTTCTGGTATTTGAGGCCTACTTGAAATCTATCCCAAAAAGGATATCTTACATTGAAGGTGCTGATAGTGTCATTCAGAAAAACCTAAGACACACTCTACCGTGCAGATAGAAGTCTGATTCTGTGATTAAACCTATACCTGTCACACAGCGCAAAAAAAAACAGGCCTCACATTTCTATTCAACCAAATCTGTACTGTTTTAGCCGGTCAAGTTATTTCTAGTGACCGTAAAAGCATTTTTTTTTTTCTGGGTTGAAAAACTATTCCCAAATTTGCTATTCTCAAAATAACTCGTTTCTGGTATTTGAGGCCTACTTGAAATCTATCACAAAAAGGATATCTTACATTGAAGGTGCTGATAGTGTCATTCAGAAAAACCTAAGACACACGCTACCGTGCAGATAGAAGTCTGATTCTGTGATTAAACCTATACCTGTCACACAGCGCAAAAAAAAACAGGCCTCACATTTCTATTCAACCAAATCTGTACTGTTTTAGCCGGTAAAGTTATTTCTAGTGACCGTAAAAGCAAATTTTTTTTTCTGGGTTGAAAAACTATTCCCAAATTTGCCATTCTCAAAATAACTAGTTTCTGGTATTTGAGGCCTACTTGAAATCTATCCCAAAAAGGATATCTTACATTGAAGGTGCTGATAGTGTCATTCAGAAAAACCTAAGACACACTCTACCGTGCAGATAGAAGTCTGATTCTGTAATTAAACCTATACCTGTCACACAGCGCAAAAAAAAAACAGGCCTCACATTTCTATTTAACCAAATCTGTACTGTTTTAGCTGGTCAAGTTATTTGTAGTGACCGTAAAAGCACATTTTTTGTTCTGGGTTGAAAAACTATTCCCAAATTTGCCATTCTCAAAATAACTAGTTTCTGGTATTTGAGGCCTACTTGAAATCTATCCTAAAAAGGATATCTTACATTGAAGGTGCTGATAGTGTCATTCAGAAAAACCTAAGACACACGCTACCGTGCAGATAGAAGTCTGATTCTGTGATTAAACCTATACCTGTCACACAGCGCAAAAAAAAACAGGCCTCACATTTCTATTCAACCAAATCTGTACTGTTTTAGCCGGTAAAGTTATTTCTAGTGACCGTAAAAGCAAATTTTTTTTTCTGGGTTGAAAAACTATTCCCAAATTTGCCATTCTCAAAATAACTAGTTTCTGGTATTTGAGGCCTACTTGAAATCTATCCCAAAAAGGATATCTTACATTGAAGGTGCTGATAGTGTCATTCAGAAAAACCTAAGACACACGCTACCGTGCAGAAAGAAGTCTGATTCTGTGATTAAACCTATACCTGTCACACAGCGCAAAAAAAAACAGGCCTCACATTTCTATTTAACCAAATCTGTACTGTTTTAGCTGGTCAAGTTATTTGTAGTGACCGTAAAAGCACACTTTTTGTTCTGGGTTGAAAAACTATTCCCAAATTTGCCATTCTCAAAATTGTGGTGAACGGGAACAATGAGGAAAACATCTAATAAGGGACGCGGACGCGGACGTGGACATGGTCGTGGTGGTGTTAGTGGACCCTCTGGTGCTGGGAGAGGACGTGGCCGTTCTGCCACAGCCACACGTCCTAGTGAACCAACTACCTCAGGTCCCAGTAGCCAGCAGAATTTACAGCGATATTTGGTGGGGCCCAATGCCGTTCTAAGGATGGTAAGGCCTGAGCAGGTACAGGCATTAGTCAATTGGGTGGCCGACAGTGGATCCAGCACGTTCACATTATCTCCCACCCAGTCTTCTGCAGAAAGCGCACAGATGGCGCATGAAAACCAAGCCCATCGGTCTGTCACATCACCCCCATGCATATCAGGGAAACTGTCTGAGCCTCAAGTTATGCAGCAGTCTCTTATGCTGTTTGAAGACTCTGCTGCCAGGGTTTCCCAAGGGCATCCACCTAGCCCTTCCCCAGGGGTGGAAGAGATAGAATGCACTAACGCACAACCACTTATTTTTCCTGATGATGAGGACATGGGAATACCACCTCAGCACGTCTCTGATGATGACGAAACACAGGTGCCAACTGCTGCGTCTTTCTGCAGTGTGCAGACTGAACAGGAGGTCAGGGATCAAGACTGGGTGGAAGACGATGCAGGGGACGATGAGGTCCTAGACCCAACATGGAATGAAGGTCGTGCCACTGACTTTCACAGTTCGGAGGAAGAGGCAGTGGTGAGACCGAGCCAACAGCGTAGCAAAAGAGGGATCAGTGGGCAAAATCAGAACACCCGCCGCCAAGAGACTCCGCCTGCTACTGACCGCCGCCATCTGGGACCGAGCACCCCAAAGGCAGCTTCAAGGAGTTCCCTGGCATGGCACTTCTTCAAACAATGTGCTGACGACAAGACCCGAGTGGTTTGCATGCTGTGCCATCAGAGCCTGAAGCGAGGCATTAACGTTCTGAACCTTAGCACAACCTGCATGACCAGGCACCTGCATGCAAAGCATGAACTGCAGTGGAGTAAACACCTTAAAAACAAGGAAGTCACTCAGGCTCCCCATGCTACCTCTTCTGCTGCTGCCGCCTCGGCTTCTTCTAGTGCTGCCGCCGCCTCGGCCTCTTCCTCTGCCTCTGGAGGAACGTTGGCACCTGCCGCCCAGCAAACATGGGATGTACCACCAACACCACCACCTGCGTCACCAAGCATCTCAACCATGTCACACGGCAGCGTTCAGCTCTTCATCTCACAAACATTTGAGAGAAAGCGTAAATTCCCACCTAGCCACCCTCGATCCCTGGCCCTGAATGCCAGCATTTCTAAACTACTGGCCTATGAAATGCTGTCATTTAGGCTGGTGGACACACACAGCTTCAAACAGCTCATGTCACTTGCTGTCCCACAGTATGTTGTTCCCAGCCGCCACTACTTCTCCAAGAGAGCCGTGCCTGCCCTGCACAAACAAGTGTCCGATAAAATCAAGTGTGCACTGCGCAACGCCATCTGTGGCAAGGTCCACCTAACCACAGATACGTGGACCAGTAAGCACGGCCAGGGACGCTATATCTCCCTAACTGCACACTGGGTAAATGTAGTGGCGGCTGGGCCCCAGGCGGAGAGCTGTTTGGCGCACGTCCTTCCGCCGCCAAGGATCGCAGGGCAACATTCTTTGCCTCCTGTCTCCTCCTCCTCCTACTCAGCTTCCTCCTCCTCTTCTTCCACCTGCTCATCCAGTCAGCCACACACCTTCACCACCAACTTCAGCACAGCCCGGGGTAAACGTCAGCAGGCCATTCTGAAACTCATATGTTTGGGGGACAGGCCCCACACCGCACAGGAGTTGTGGCGGGGTATAGAACAACAGACCGACGAATGGTTGCTGCCGGTGAGCCTCAAGCCCGGCCTGGTGGTGTGCGATAATGGGCGAAATCTCGTTGCAGCTCTGGGACTAGCCGGTTTGACGCACATCCCTTGCCTGGCGCATGTGCTGAATTTGGTGGTGCAGAAGTTCATTCACAACTACCCCGACATGTCAGAGCTGCTGCATAAAGTGCGGGCCGTCTATTCGCGCTTCCGGCGTTCACACCCTGCCGCTGCTCGCCTGTCTGCGCTACAGCGTAACTTCGGCCTTCCTGCTCACCGCCTCATATGCGACGTACCCACCAGGTGGAACTCCACCTTGCATATGCTGGACAGACTGTGCGAGCAGCAGCAGGCCATAGTGGAGTTTCAGCTGCAGCACGCATGGGTCAGTCGCACTGTGGATCAGACACACTTCACCACCAATGACTGGGCCTCCATGCGAGACCTGTGTGCCTGTTGCGTTGTTTCGAGTACTCCACCAACATGGCCAGTGGCGATGACGCCGTTATCAGCGTTACAATACCACTTCTATGTCTCCTTGAGAAAACACTTAGGGCGATGATGGAAGAGGAGATGGCCCAGGAGGAAGAGGAGGAAGAGGGGTCATTTTTAGCACTTTCAGGCCAGTCTCTTCGAAGTGACTCAGAGGGAGGTTTTTTGCAACACCAGAGGCCAGGTACAAATGTGGCCAGACAGGGCCCACTACTGGAGGACGAGGAGGACGAGGATGAGGAGGAGGTGGAGGAGGATGAGGATGAAGCATGTTCACAGCGGGGTGGCACCCAAAGCAGCTCGGGCCCATCACTGGTGCGTGGCTGGGGGGAAACACAGGACGATGATGATACGCCTCCCACAGAGGACAGCTTGTCCTTACCTCTGGGCAGCCTGGCACACATGAGCGACTACATGCTGCAGTGCCTGCGCAATGACAGCAGAGTTGCCCACATTTTAACGTGTGCGGACTACTGGGTTGCCACCCTGCTGGATCCCCGGTACAAAGACAATGTGCCCACCTTACTTCCTACACTGGAGCGTGATAGGAAGATGCGCGAGTACACGCGCACGTTGGTAGATGCGCTACTGAGAGCATTCCCAAATGTCACAGGGGCACCAGTGGAAGCCCAAGGCGAAGGCAGAATAGGAGCAAGAGGTCGCCAACGCAGCTGTGTCACGGCCAGCTCCTCTGAGGGCAGGGTTAGCATGGCAGAGATGTGGAAAAGTTTTGTCAACACGCCACAGCTAACTGCACCACCACCTGATACGGAACGTGTTAGCAGGAGGCAACATTTCACTAACATGGTGGAACAGTACCTGTGCACACCCCTCCACGTACTGACTGATGGTTCGGCCCCATTTAACTTCTGGGTCTCCAAATTGTCCACGTGGCCAGAGCTAGCCTTTTATGCCTTGGAGGTGTTGGCCTGCCCGGCGGCCAGCGTTTTGTCTGAACGTGTATTCAGCTCGGCAGGGGGCGTCATTACAGACAAACGCAGCCGCCTGTCTACAGCCAATGTGGACAAGCTGACGTTCATAAAAATGAACCAGGCATGGATCCCACAGGACCTGTCCATCCCTTGTGCAGATTAGATATTAACTACCTCCCCTTAACAATATATTATTCTACTCCAGGGCACTTCCTCATTCAATACTATTTTTAATTTCATTTTACCATTATATTGCGGGGCAACCGAAAGTTGAATGAACCTCTCCTCTGTCTGGGTGCCGGGGCCTAAATGTGTGACAGTGGCCTGTTCCAGTGGTGGGTGACGTGAAGCCTGATTCTCTGCTATGACATGAAGACTTATTCTGTGCTGACATGAAGCCAGATTCTCTGTTACGCGACCTCTCTCCTCTGCCTGGGTGCCTGGGCCTAAATGTGTGACAGTGGCCTGTTCCAGTGGTGGGTGACGTGAAGCCTGATTCTCTGCTATGACATGAAGACAGATTCTGTGCTGACATAAGGCCAGATTCTCTGTTACGGGACCTCTCTCCTCTGCCTGGGTGCCTGGGCCTAAATGTGTGACAGTGGCCTGTTCCAGTGGTGGGTGACGTGAAGCCTGATTCTCTGCTATGACATGAAGACAGATTCTGTGCTGACATAAGGCCAGATTCTCTGTTACGGGACCTCTCTCCTCTGCCTGGGTGCCTGGGCCTAAATGTGTGACAGTGGCCTGTTCCAGTGGTGGGTGACGTGAAGCCTGATTCTCTGCTATGACATGAAGACAGATTCTGCGCTGACATAAGGCCAGATTCTCTGTTACGGGACCGCTCTCCTCTGTCTGGGTGCCGGGGCCTAAATGTGTGACAGTGGCCTGTTCCAGTGGTGGGTGACGTGAAGCCTGATTCTCTGCTATGACATGAAGACTGATTCTGCTCTGACATAAGGCCAGATTCTCTGTTACGGGACCTCTCTCCTCTGCCTGGGTGCCTGGGCCTAAATGTGTGACAGAGGCCTGTTCCAGTGGTGGGTGACGTGAAGCCTGATTCTCTGCTATGACATGAAGACAGATTCTGTGCTGACATAAGGCCAGATTCTCTGTTACGGGACCTCTCTCCTCTGCCTGGGTGCCTGGGCCTAAATGTGTGACAGAGGCCTGTTCCAGTGGTGGGTGACGTGAAGCCTGATTCTCTGCTATGACATGAAGACAGATTCTGTGCTGACATAAGGCCAGATTCTCTGTTACGGGACCTCTCTCCTCTGCCTGGGTGCCTGGGCCTAAATGTGTGACAGAGGCCTGTTCCAGTGGTGGGTGACGTGAAGCCTGATTCTCTGCTATGACATGAAGACAGATTCTGCGCTGACATAAGGCCAGATTCTCTGTTACGGGACCTCTCTCCTCTGCCTGGGTGCCTGGGCCTAAATGTGTGACAGTGGCCTGTTCCAGTGGTGGGTGACGTGAAGCCTGATTCTCTGCTATGACATGAAGACAGATTCTGCGCTGACATAAGGCCAGATTCTCTGTTACGGGACCTCTCTCCTCTGCCTGGGTGCCTGGGCCTAAATGTGTGACAGAGGCCTGTTCCAGTCGTGGGTGACGTGAAGCCTGATTCTCTGCTATGACATGAAGACAGATTCTGTGCTGACATAAGGCCAGATTCTCTGTTACGGGACCTCTCTCCTCTGCCTGGGTGCCTGGGCCTAAATGTGTGACAGTGGCCTGTTCCAGTGGTGGGTGACGTGAAGCCTGATTCTCTGCTATGACATGAAGACAGATTCTGTGCTGACATAAGGCCAGATTCTCTGTTACGGGACCTCTCTCCTCTGCCTGGGTGCCTGGGCCTAAATGTGTGACAGTGGCCTGTTCCAGTGGTGGGTGACGTGAAGCCTGATTCTCTGCTATGACATGAAGACAGATTCTGTGCTGACATAAGGCCAGATTCTCTGTTACGGGACCTCTCTCCTCTGCCTGGGTGCCTGGGCCTAAATGTGTGACAGTGGCCTCTTCCAGTGGTGGGTGACGTGAAGCCTGATTCTCTGCTATGACATGAAGACAGATTCTGCGCTGACATAAGGCCAGATTCTCTGTTACGGGACCTCTCTCCTCTGCCTGGGTGCCTGGGCCTAAATGTGTGACAGAGGCCTGTTCCAGTGGTGGGTGACGTGAAGCCTGATTCTCTGCTATGACATGAAGACAGATTCTGCGCTGACATAAGGCCAGATTCTCTGTTACGGGACCTCTCTCCTCTGCCTGGGTGCCTGGGCCTAAATGTGTGACAGTGGCCTGTTCCAGTGGTGGGTGACGTGAAGCCTGATTCTCTGCTATGACATGAAGACAGATTCTGCGCTGACATAAGGCCAGATTCTCTGTTACGGGACCTCTCTCCTCTGCCTGGGTGCCTGGGCCTAAATGTGTGACAGAGGCCTGTTCCAGTGGTGGGTGACGTGAAGCCTGATTCTCTGCTATGACATGAAGACAGATTCTGTGCTGACATAAGGCCAGATTCTCTGTTACGGGACCTCTCTCCTCTGCCTGGGTGCCTGGGCCTAAATGTGTGACAGTGGCCTGTTCCAGTGGTGGGTGACGTGAAGCCTGATTCTCTGCTATGACATGAAGACAGATTCTGTGCTGACATAAGGCCAGATTCTCTGTTACGGGACCTCTCTCCTCTGCCTGGGTGCCTGGGCCTAAATGTGTGACAGAGGCCTGTTCCAGTGGTGGGTGACGTGAAGCCTGATTCTCTGCTATGACATGAAGACAGATTCTGCGCTGACATAAGGCCAGATTCTCTGTTACGGGACCTCTCTCCTCTGCCTGGGTGCCTGGGCCTAAATGTGTGACAGTGGCCTGTTCCAGTGGTGGGTGACGTGAAACCTGATTCTCTGCTATGACATGAAGACAGATTCTGCGCTGACATAAGGCCAGATTCTCTGTTACGGGACCTCTCTCCTCTGCCTGGGTGCCTGGGCCTAAATGTGTGACAGAGGCCTGTTCCAGTGGTGGGTGACGTGAAGCCTGATTCTCTGCTATGACATGAAGACAGATTCTGTGCTGACATAAGGCCAGATTCTCTGTTACGGGACCTCTCTCCTCTGCCTGGGTGCCTGGGCCTAAATGTGTGACAGTGGCCTGTTCCAGTGGTGGGTGACGTGAAGCCTGATTCTCTGCTATGACATGAAGACAGATTCTGTGCTGACATAAGGCCAGATTCTCTGTTCCGGGACCTCTCTCCTCTGCCTGGGTGCCTGGGCCTAAATATGTGACAGTGGCCTGTTCCAGTGGTGGGTGACGTGAAGCCTGATTTTCTTTTATGACATGAAGACAGATTCTGTGCTGACATAAGGCCAGATTCTCTGTTACGGGACCTCTCTCCTCTGCCTGGGTGCCTGGGCCTAAATGTGTGACAGTGGCCTGTTCCAGTGGTGGGTGACGTGAAGCCTGATTCTCTGCTATGACATGAAGACAGATTCTGCGCTGACATAAGGCCAGATTCTCTGTTACGGGACCTCTCTCCTCTGCCTGGGTGCCTGGGCCTAAATGTGTGACAGAGGCCTGTTCCAGTGGTGGGTGACGTGAAGCCTGATTCTCTGCTATGACATGAAGACAGATTCTGCGCTGACATAAGGCCAGATTCTCTGTTACGGGACCTCTCTCCTCTGCCTGGGTGCCTGGGCCTAAATGTGTGACAGTGGCCTGTTCCAGTGGTGGGTGACGTGAAGCCTGATTCTCTGCTATGACATGAAGACAGATTCTGCGCTGACATAAGGCCAGATTCTCTGTTACGGGACCTCTCTCCTCTGCCTGGGTGCCTGGGCCTAAATGTGTGACAGAGGCCTGTTCCAGTGGTGGGTGACGTGAAGCCTGATTCTCTGCTATGACATGAAGACAGATTCTGTGCTGACATAAGGCCAGATTCTCTGTTACGGGACCTCTCTCCTCTGCCTGGGTGCCTGGGCCTAAATGTGTGACAGTGGCCTGTTCCAGTGGTGGGTGACGTGAAGCCTGATTCTCTGCTATGACATGAAGACAGATTCTGTGCTGACATAAGGCCAGATTCTCTGTTACGGGACCTCTCTCCTCTGCCTGGGTGCCTGGGCCTAAATGTGTGACAGTGGCCTGTTCCAGTGGTGGGTGACGTGAAGCCTGATTCTCTGCTATGACATGAAGACAGATTCTGTGCTGACATAAGGCCAGATTCTCTGTTACGGGACCTCTCTCCTCTGCCTGGGTGCCTGGGCCTAAATGTGTGACAGTGGCCTCTTCCAGTGGTGGGTGACGTGAAGCCTGATTCTCTGCTATGACATGAAGACAGATTCTGCGCTGACATAAGGCCAGATTCTCTGTTACGGGACCTCTCTCCTCTGCCTGGGTGCCTGGGCCTAAATGTGTGACAGTGGCCTGTTCCAGTGGTGGGTGACGTGAAGCCTGATTCTCTGCTATGACATGAAGACAGATTCTGCGATGACATAAGGCCAGATTCTCTGTTACGGGACCGCTCTCCTCTGTCTGGGTGCCGGGGCCTAAATATGTGACAGTGGCCTCTTCCAGTGATGGGTGACATGAAGCCAGATTCTCTGCTATGGCATGAAGAGACTGATTCTCTGCTGACATGAAGCCAGATTCTTTGCTATGGCATGAAGAGACTGATTCTCTGCTGATGTGAAGCCAGATTCTCTGCTATGGGACCTCTGTCCAATTGATATTGGGTCATTTTTATTTTTTTAATTTTTATTTTAATTCATTTCCCTATCCACATTTGTTTGCAGGGGATTTACCTACATGTTGCTGCCTTTTGCAGCCCTCTAGCTCTTTCCTGGGCTGTTTTACAGCCTTTTTAGTGCACAAATGTTCGGCCGAACTTCTCGAACCCGAACATCCAGGTGTTCGCTCAACTCTAGTCCCGAAGTTCATCAAGATAACCGCAGTACTGACCACTGAATTATTTTTTTTTGACTGAAATACTTCAATAAATATTTTACCACATATAACTGCAGCGCTGACCGCTGAATAAATTTGGTATTTCGACCGAAGTAGTTCAATAAAGATTTTACCGCATATAACTGCAGCCCTGAACACTGAATAAAATTAGTTTTTCGACCAAAATACGTCAATAAAGATTTTACCACATATAACTACAGCACTGAACGCTGAATAAACTTTGTTTTTTGGCCGAAATACGTCACAAAAGGTTTAACCACATATTACTGCAGCGCTGAACGCTTAATAAAATTAGTTTTTCGACTGAAATACGTAAATAAAGACTTTACCACATATAACTGCAGCGCTGAATGCTGAATACATTGTGTTTTTCGACCGAAATTCGTTTTTCAACCGAAATACTTCAATAAAGATTTTACCGCATATAACCACAGCGCTGACCGCTGAATAAATTTAGTTTTTCGACAGAAATACTTCAATAAAGATTTTACCACATATAACTGCAGCGCTGAACGCTGAATAAATTTTGTTTTTCGACCGAAATACATCACTAAAGGTTTTACCACATATATAACTGCAAAAGTGAACACTGAATATATTTTGTTTTTGTACTGAAATAATAACTGCAGAAGTAAAATGCGTATATTTTTTTTTCGTTTTGTACTGAAATAGGCCACTAAACTCTTTCACCACGAATAAATGCAACAGTGAAGTGCATATATTTTTTTCCTTTTTGTACTGAAATAGGACACTGAACGCTTTCACCACATATAACTGCAGAAGTGAAATGCGTATATATTTTTATTTTTCCACAGATATAATCCACTAAAGGCTTTGCAACTTGCACCCCAATAACAAGAACAAATTTCTGGAATGCCAGAGATGTATAATGGCTATTTGGATGCCCAAATAATGTTTCCCTGCACTTGTAAATCACTTTTTTTTTCACGATGAGGATTTTCTAGCACTGTCCCTAGCGACTTCAGACTCCCCCCCGCACTAAGATGCTATGAAATCATTCCTCCCTATCCTTTCCCTGCACTTGTAAATTGCTTTTCTGGCACGGTCTCTAGCGCCTTCTGACGTCTCTCCCTGCAATAAGATGCTGTGAAATGATTTCTCCCTATCCTTTCCCTGCACTTATAAATTGTTTTTTCAGGGTTTTTTTTTCACAATGAGGTTTTTCCTATTGCTGTCCCTAGTGCCTTCTCACGTCTGTCCCTGCAGTCAGAACACTGGAAAATGTCTGACTCTAAGATGGCAGCCGTATTTATAGGGCTGTGACATCACAGGGCTACCTAGCTGCTGATTGGCTGCATGCATGGCATTGAGGGTTTTCTTGAAATTTGGATCGAATTCCACTTTGTCTGATTTGATTCGCTAATCTCTAATAGTAATATGTGGCGTGAATATTTATAATACAAAATAATGGTTATATAGTAATGTACAATGTTTTTTCTTTTTTTGAAGAACGGAGGAGAATCTAGAGGACGAAGGGGATGAGTCGGCTCCGCACCAATAAAGTGCCTGCAAGGAAGACACTCCCTCTGGGCCAGTGCAGACGGAGAGTGGCCCAGGACTCAGCACAGCACCATCCAGGCCTCCAGCTGCTTCCGGAGCTGATTCCCCCCTCCCTTTGCTCTACCCGGCGGGGCGAGACTACGGGCAATGCCTTCTGCCGAATCTCTGATAAATACCCAGCTTCTGGAGTATTTATCTGGAGCCCGGCAGGAGGATTATTTAGACCTTTTTGCCCATAGTCTGGCCCATTATTTGCGCCGGCTGCCTCCAGAACGATTACTTATAACCAGATCAGCTCTAGGAATCGTTCTGGATGCAGCCACTTCCCCCAACGACCCTACCGAAATGTTTGTGGCCCTGGAAAATTGGCGCCTCCATGGGCACATGTTTGGTCCCCGGGCAATACCAATTTCCCAGGGCTCACATAGTCCCCCACAGTTCCCTCCTCCAAGTGATCATTATGGGCCACCTATTCGACCATATGGCCCACAGTATCAGGGGGAATCTTCTTATGGTCAGCCTGTCCCCTCCTCCTCCCAAGCTGGCCCATCATAGTACTCAGGCCCCCCTTCCCAACCAGCCTACTCTGGCCTGCAGTATCAGGGTCCTCCATCGCCATCTGGGCTTTTTTTTAATTTGTGAATTAGTTTTTAGTTTTTTATGTTATTTTATTACACTGAGCCGAAAAATTAGTCGAGTTGATTATTTTGTCTGTGAATAAACATAGTTTTATTTTGCTGAATTTTATTGGTAGTTCTCTTTATTATATACAGTGCATAATGATATTTATGTCGCGCCAACACATACACCACATTAATAATTGTACACTTTAACTAAACATTAATATCACTGAAATACACTTATACTATATTACCGTATTTTTCGCTTTATAAGATGCACCTGATGATAAGACGCACCTAGGTTTTTGAGGAGGAAAATAAGAAAAAAATATTTTGAACCAAAAGGTGTGCTTTTGGTAGCTTTTGAACTAATGGTGGTCTGCTGATGACGCACTGTTATGGGGATCTGTGAATGACGCACTGTTATGGGGATCTGTGGATGACGCACTGTTATGGGGATCTGTGGATGACGCACTGTTATGGGGATCTGTGGATGACGCACTGTTATGGGGATCTGTGGATGACGCACTGTTATGGGGATCTGTGGATGACGCACTGTTATGGGGGATCTGTGGATGACGCACTGTTATGGGATTTCTGTGGATGACACTGATGGGGGATCTGTGGATGACACTGATGGGGGATCTGTGGATGACACTGAGGGGGGATCTGTGCATTACACTGATGGGGGATCTGTGAATGACACTTATGGGGCTCTGTGGATGACACTTATGTCATCCACAGATCCCCATAAGTGTCATCTACAGATCCCCCATCAGATGCATCAGTGTGGAGGGAGGAGGCGGGGACACTCATGGCGGGGCCCGGTGCAGTGACTCTACTCTAATACACCGGGCCCCGCAACTGTTAAACATTCAATCTGATCTATATCTAATTGTATATGCTCTGTACGGTACTTACTGTAGTACCGTAAGTATAGCATTAAGACGGCGCAGACCGGCATCTCCCTTGGTCATGCGCCGTCTGCCGCAGCTCCCTCCTCATGCGCCGCCTGCCTGCTTATCTCACTTTATGAATGAACAGGCAGGCGGCGCATGACAGAGGGAGCTTGGGCAGGCGGCACATGACAGAGGGAGCTGGAGCAGACGGCGCATGAGGAAGGAGGTGCGGCAAGCGGCGCATGACCGAGGGAGATGCCGGTCTGCGCCGTCTTAATGCTATACTTACGGTACTACAGTAAGTACCGTACAGAGCATATACAATTAGATATAGATCAGATTGAATGTTTAACAGTTGCGGGGCCTGGTGTATTAGAGTAGAGTTACTGCACTGGGCCCCGCCATGAGTGTCCCCGCCTCCTCCCTCCACACTGATGCATCTGATGGGGGATCTGTAGATGACACTTATGGGGATCTGTGGATGACATAAGTGTCATCCACAGAGCCCCATAAGTGTCATCCACAGATCCCCCATCAGTGTCATCCACAGATCCCCCATCAGTGTCATCCACAGATCCCCCATGTGATAATATATAGTCTTACCTGAAAGTAATAATGAGACGTTCTTTAGGTGACACACTCCGCTGCATGTTGGTGTTCTGGAAACTCAAGGCAGACCTCAAATTCCCCAACAGCAGATTAAAGGTAGCCACCAACAGGTGGCAATAATTAAAGAACTTCACAGGGTGCGCATGGAGGTCAGAGTACAAACCAACAAATTGCCCTTTGCTGACCCGCTGTGAAATGATAGGATGCACCCACATATGATTCCTCTGCAGTTCCTCCTCTATCATTTCTGGCCACTCTCCAAAACAGCAGAAAACCAGCCAGTGCAAGAACACATGGTCATTGGATGATACGGTGAAAGTGGACATCCTGCAAAGGGAAATCCAGTGACCAAACACACACACCAGCCAAATGACCAAAACTCCCCCAAAAAATGGAGCTGTCCAAAAAACCAATGCATGCTGGGGGTATTTATATGTGTTTGCAGTAACAGGTGAATCTAGAGGATGGTTAATTTTTTTTTCACATGCATTAAAAACGCATGCAATCCGCATGTCATCCGTGCAGAAAGAACACAATATCGCAATGCAATCGCATACAAAACAGACGCCATACGCAAGCAAAATTGCGCAATTATCACGGAACCCACCCTGAAAGCATCCTGACCAAATCCGTCACGCACGTGTGCAAGAGGCCTTAGTCCTGCTTCTGGGTTTGGGCCCCAAAGCAGCTGCTTCCCTTGCTTTCCCTATAGCTACTCCCCTGGCTAAACTGTAAGATTTGGTCAGGTCTTCATCTATATGTGATCAAATATAGGTTGGCAGGTCAGTCAACAGCAGTATCAGAAATAAGAAGTCATGACTCAAAGGCATTTTTAACAAAAAAACTGCTCATTTTTGGGAAAATGTCAGATTCAGATAACAGGCACACTGATTCCTGTGTTGTCTGTTACATGTATCTATAATGTGGTTTATGAGAAATTTCCTATTTATTAGTTTCAGTACTTCACACCCACAGGGACAGTCTGACCACCAACTGAAGATTGCTAGCTTTATCCCTGTGCACATAATGGAGAGAAAGCTATCACTCATCTTTGCTTGGGCAGGGCTAACCTTGCAGCTCATGAATACAAGGACTTCTTACTCCCAACACAATGCTAGCTGTGAGGCTAATAAACAGTGCATTTCTCAAAAACCACATATAGCAGAGAGAGCGCTGTACAGTAATCATTTGTCACTAACTTTATGAGGGAAGCATGAAGGTGATGACTAGAGATGAGTGAAGGTATCAAAAATTTGATTTGGCTCAAATGACTTTGTCACGAATAGCATTCCATTTTATGTAGCAGACACAATGACGGGGAATGGCAATCGCACCACCTGCCGTCATTAAACTCCTCAGATGTTGCGTTCAATGCTGATTGCCGCATCTGACAGTAACATTGAGGCTTTTCAGGGGTTAATTTTTTTTCCTGAAATGGTGGTAAAATACATACTTACTTCATCCATTGGCGTGCGGAGAGGCTGTTGCAGCCATCTTGATTGAAGAAACGTGCCAAATCGCTTGCACCAATGTGATGACGTCACCACGTCATCATGCTGGCCGGGAGTGGTGTCGTCAAATGACGTCACAATGCCCGGCCAGCGTGGTGATGTGGTGATGTCACACGTCATCACACGTAAGATTTGGCACGTTTTCTTCAATCAAGATGGCCACAACGGCCTCTCCGTAAGCTAATGGATGAAGTGAGCATGTGTTTTTTTTGTTTTTTTACCACCATTTCAGGAAAAATGGATTCATTACCACGAAGCTCAAGGACATTTGGCTTTGTGATGAACCAAGTTTTTGCTCAAATTCAGATCGAAGTCCACTTCTTTAACTTCGATTCGCTCAACACTAGTGATGACAGATTCCCTTTTAAACAAGAAATAGCGGTGTACATTGCTTATATGATCACAAGAGATAATTCCATCATGATACCTACATTTACTACATTCATATATACATAAGCGTGCTACCCTCATAGACTGTAAGCTCTTGCGAGCAGAGCCCTCACTCCTAGTATTTTATTTGCTCATTACCCTGTCATTTTATGATGTCTATTGTTTTGTACATGAACCCTCAGAATTGTAAAGTGCTGCAGAATACCGTGGCGCTACATGAATAAAGATTATTATTATAACTAATGATGAGCCAATTTCAGAATAAATCCGAATCCAAAGTTCAGAATAAATTTGATTTGTCGCGAAGCACAAGGAAAATCTATTTAACCTGAAATAGTGCAAAAAAAAAAAAAAATGCTTACCTGATCCATTTGTGTGTGACGGACTGGCCACCATCATTGTGCTTGAAGATCTTGGCCGAAATCCAGCCGGCATGATGTCATCATCTCAGGCAGCGTGAGATTTCGTGCCAGACCTTCAAAAAAGATGGCAGTGGGCTGACCATTGAGAGTATATGGATCAGGTAAGTATTATTATTTTTATTGTACACTCTCTTATTTATATAAGATGCTGTGGTGCTGCCTGACATTACACCCACTATATACAAAGAAATGCGCTTCATGACAAAGTAATGTAGTTAGTCACTAAGCAGATTTTTTTTGTCAAATTCAGTGAAGCAGCCGAATCGAATATTTAAATACTTTGCTCATCACTAATTATTACTATATACAGGCACACACATATGATGAATACTCATTAAACACTAACTTCATATCGGTATATATAACACATGTTAAGGCGGGTTTACACAACACAATGTGTTACAGCCGATTGTCGGGAAGGAAGCATTCCTTCCCGATAGATGGCAGCTTATTCAGTAAAGGAGACCACTACATTTACATGCAGTGATCTCCTTTCGCGATCTCTCATCCCCATATAGAATCATTGTTTCTGAGAAGCAGATCGCTGTTTAGACTGCACAGTCTACTACCCAGAAACTATTATTGATGTACCTGTATGAACAACAGGATCACCCGATGAACAAGCGTTTCCCGATAATCAGACTGAAAATCGAGCAGTCTAAATCCACCTTAAGTATGCACACTCACTATAGACACTGAATGCAGATTGTTTCCTTTGTAACACAGGACCTGAAAAAGACTTCTCAAAAATATTTGTAATTTGTAAGGTTTTACTGCCATCTGCTGGTGGATGTCTTTTACATCCGCTACATAGTAAATACATACATTCATGATATGCTTTCTGTATAATACGTAAATTCAGACACATGCAAAGCACTGAAATGATGAATGAGACAAATTAATATTTAATGTATTTCTATAATAAAAAATTACAAGAAAAAAAGTATACAAATATCATACAGCTTTAACCACTTCATTACCGGATGACCCCCTTCATTTCTGACCCGGTTAAAAAAAAAAAACAGTTTTTATCATCATATTCAGAGAGTCACAACTTTTTTATTTTTATATCAATGTAGCTATATGATGAACAACTAGTATTATTTAGTTGCACCATACTGAAGTGCAATAACTTATTATTATATTTACTGTACTTTTATTAACTTTCTTTGGTGGAATGAAAAAACAGCAATTCCACAATCATTTTTAGAATTTTTTACGCTATATTTACCCAGTATTATGATAAATTAGAGATGAGTGAAACACTCGAGATTCAGTTCGGTTCAGGTTCACAGAATTTTTCAAAAAGTTCGGCTTGTTGGGAGACCAAGTGCAACGTCCAACAGCTTCAAAGGGTCCCTTTAAGAAATTTGTGATGCCAGTTGCAGTGAAGCAACAACGGGACAGAGTCCCTTTAAGAAATGGTGTTGGTGGTGGTACCCAGGTGTAGGAATGGCCAGTGGTATAGGGTGGCCTACAATGTCCCTTACTGTTTTGTATGTGTCACGGTGCTCCTACCTGGGTACGCTGGACCCCAGGTGTTGTCTTCCGAAGCAACAAATAAGGGGTGTAAATCACCAATAGGTCAAATGCTGCTACAATTACTGTAACTGGGATACTCTATTCCTATTATATATAACACACAAAAAAGAGTAGATTCACATCCCATAGATTAAAAATATATATACCGTATTTTTCGCCCCATAAGACGCACTTTCCCCCCCCCAAAAAAATGGGGGGGAAATGCCCCTGCGTCTTATGGGGCGAATGCTGACAGTTTAACATCGCTGGATGCGATGTACGAGCGAGCGGGGGTCGGGGGAGGGACTGGGAGGAGGAGCTGGGGGCCGGGAATAGCGGCGGGGCGGTGCAGTCACCGGAATAGCGGCGGGGCGGTATATTACTGTACCGGTATAGTAATATAAAATGTCTTATTCAATTAAAATTTATTACATATGCCCCCTCACTCCTAAATTCCTAATAGTACCTTACATCCTATTCCTAATAGGTTCTGTACAATGCTGGCAGGCAGGCCGGGCGGGCAGCAGCGTAACTCTCTGATGTCACATGACTGCGCCGCCTACTTTATGAATGAAGCAGGCGGCGCAGGCAAGTGACGTCAGTGAGTGACGCGCCGGCAGCCTGGCCTGCCTGCCGGCATTGTACAGAACCTGTTAGGAATATGATGTAAGGTACTATTAGGAATTTAGCAGTGAGGGGGCATATGTAATAAATTTTAATTGAATAAGACATTTTATATTTGTATACTGAAGGGGGGCGGCGGCGGGGGGGCTGATCCGTGGATGGCACAGTTAAGGGGTGGGGGGTCTGTGGATGGCACTGTTATGGGCTGGGGGGTCTGTAGATGGCACTGTTATGGGGTGGGGGGTCTGTGGATGGCACATATATAACAGTGCCAGCCACAGATCCCCCCTGTAACAGTGTCCGAAATGCACAGATCCCCCTGTAACAGTGTCCGTCATCCACAGATCCCCCCGTAACAGTGTCCGTCATCCACAGATCCCCCCATAACAGTGTCCGTCATCCACAGATCCCCCCATAACAGTGTCCGTCATCCACAGATCCCCCCATAACAGTGTCCGTCATCCACAGATCCCCCATAACACTGTCAATCATCCACAGATCCCCCCATAACAGTGTCCGTCATCCACAGATCCCCCCATAACAGTGTCCGTCATACACAGATCACCCCATAACAGAGTCCGTCATCCACAGATCCCCCCATAACAGTGTCCGTCATCCACAGATCCCCCCATAACAGTGTCCGTCATCCACAGATCCCCCCATAACAGTGTCCGTCATCCACAGATCCCCCCATAACAGTGTCCGTCATCCACAGATCCCCCCATAACAGTGTCCGTCATCCACAGATCCCCCCATAACAGTGTCCGTCATCCACAGATCCCCCCATAACAGTGTCCTTCACCGATCCCCAGTAATAGTGCCATCCACAGACCACCATTAGTTCCAAACCCACCAAAAGCACACCTTTTGGTTAAAAAAATTTTTTTTCTTATTTTCCTCCCCAAAAACCTAGGTGCGTCTTATGGGCCGGTGCGTCTCATAGGGCGAAAAATACGGTAGTCTTTATTAAAAAAAATCACAAATCAAAAATTAACCAAACATGATCCTATAAAATAACAAAAAATTGAGCATATAGTGAATATGTCCAATTAGAAGTGCTACCTGACCAGGATATGTACATCTAATGGTAGTGTGTCTATAAAGTAATGCTGAACAGAGAGTAAGGTATAGTGAACATATAATGCATTGAGTAAGGAAGAGAGAACCACCCTCTGGAAATATCTCAATGTGCTCACAACACACCACACTCTCTGAACAACATGGATAAAGGTCAGATCATAAACAGATATCTGGAAAGATAACTAGAGATAAAAAGCAATGGTCATACTAGTTAGAGTCAGGACAGGTGGATGCTATCTTCTCGACGTACGTTTCGAGGTTCTTCTTCCTCAGGAGTAGTGGTCACCATTATATGTTCACTATACCTTACTCTCTGTTCAGCATTACTTTATAGACTCACTACCCTTAGATGTACATATCCTGGTCAGGTGGTACTTCTAATTGGACATATTCACTATATGCTCATTATTTTGTTATTTTATAGGATCATGTTTGGTTAATTTTTGATTTGTGATTTTTTTGAATAAAGACTATATATTTTTAATCTATGGGACGTGAATCTACTCTTTTTTGTGTGGTATATAAAATAAGGGGGGTAGTTAACTTGGGGATGAAGAATACATTTAGTCTAGACCTTGTGATGAAGTTCAATAACAGCTTTACTTGGCATAAACATTTCTTTAAACGGGTTACAGACTTTGTCTTGGTTCCAGCAGGCTTTAGCATTAAAACTCTGGCAGGCAAACTCGCCTCTGCTACATCTGTTGCTCTCTGGCTCTTCTGTACTAACAGGGTAGCTGTATAACTTAGCTTCCTCTGGATGCTGCAACTTCTCTTTGTATGGTCTGTCTCTTAATTATGCCAGGGAACTCTCCTCCTAGCTCCTGAGGCTCTAAGATGTGGCCTCCACATCCAACAGAGCTAACGGTGCTCTAGCTGGCTTGGCCTGGGCATGTCCAGCAGAGATGTGCCAAGCACTCGCTTCCTTCCCCTAGCTGGGGGTAAGCTAGACTTCCTTAAAAACTGGTCCCCACCCTTCCTGCAGGAAGTGGGACTCGCCCACTCCTCCACAGATGGGGGTGTAGAATGCAATGGAAAGCTTTATTCTATGTAACTATAGCTCTGCCTTGTTTGCTGCTACCTACTGGTGAACCAGGAACATTTCACGTGAACATAAAAGTTGCAAAATAAGAAATGCACAGTGTTTGGACCTGGAATAAATACACATGATGACATGAGGTTAACCAATAAAGATAGAAGCAAGGTGCAGAGGTGGTAATGCCACTCTGGGGCGTTACACAAGCATCCAAAAATTATGCCATGACAGGGTCAGAATGCCTACCATTCGACATGCACAAGTGTTAATTGTCAGAAGAAAAAGTAGTGAACGAGCCTATAAAAATTCTCCTTTTTAATTAGGAGCAGCAGCAGTACAGTGTAGATGTGGAAAGGGTAGGGTAATTAGAGGCACATGGCCACAATAGTAGCGGCAGCAGAATCAGCATAGCATGGAACATATAAGTCAGTAGGGCAGCTTTCTATGGGTAGTATTAGTTATAGTAGTAGTAGTGGTGGTAGTAGTAGCTGCACAGAACATGATGGTAGGCATGCACGGCAGTGGCATGATGGCTGCAGCGGCATGATGGCGTCAGGACTGCAGACTGGCAGACAGCAACAGTGGTAAGATGGGGCACCATCAAAAAGACAAGATCTATTCATCGACCTCAGCTGGAGAAGTGTAAAAATCCTCCCAAATCTAGGCTTGGTTCAGTGATATTTTGGAACTGGCGGAGAAAAACTTGGTCTGATTGGGTGTCACCTTGCCCCCTGCAGCGCTGAAAACCCAATCTGAGATGACACTGGAGGCTGGGCAAGAAAGAGAGTGTGCTATGCCAGTTTGAGTCACCGTTCCAGTCTGCCTGCCCAAAAACTCAAAAGTAGGGTTGAGCGAACCCGAACGGTAAAGTTCGGGTTCGTACCGAACTTTAGGATTTTTGGACCCCGGACCCGAACTTTTCAGTAAAAGTATGGGTTCGAGTTCGGTGTTCAGCGAGTCAATGCCGCTTTTTGAAAGGCTGCAGAGCAGCCAATCAACAAGCGTTTAACTCATGTGACCTTAGAAGCCATCACGATTGGCCAGTGCAGCATGTTACCCAGCCTCTATATAAGCTGGAGCCACGTAGCGCTGCACGTCACTCTGCTCTGACTAGTGTAGGGAAAGGATGCACCTGTGAGGAAGAGAATAGGAAAGAATCTGATATCAGAACTTGTTGTTAACTCAGCGATCTACAGCGATTTTGTTTTGTAGGTGCAGTGCACCATTTTTTTACCCTGCCCTGAGCCCAGTGACACAGAAAAATAACTTTTATCCGTCTGTTAGTTAGGTGGGCGTCGGCGGCCATTTTGTGCAAGTTCAGTGCATCAGCACAGCATATGTTCATTTGTGACAGTCAAATACAAGGTATAAAGGGCTTCTGTCACCCCACTAAACTCATATTTTTTTTTGTGTACTTATAATCCCTATCCTGCCATATTGCAAATACATTATGTTATTAATAATTTTCGTTCAGTAGATTTAGCAAAAAACTTACTTTTATGATATGCTAATTACTTTTCTACCAGCAAGTAGGGCGTCTACTTGCTGGTAGCAGCCGCAGAAAACCGTCCCCTCCTTCTGTTGATTGACAGGGCCAGCCGCGATCTCCTCCTCCGGCCAGCCCTGTCAGCATTTCAAAAATCGCGCGCCTGTGTTGATTCGGCGCAGGCGCTCTGAGATAAGGAGGCTCGCCTCCTCAGCACTCCCTCAGTGCGCCTGCGCCGATGACGTCACCGAAAGAGAAGACGTAATCGGCGCAGGCGCACTGAGGGAGTGCTGAGGAGGCGAGCCTCCTTATCTCAGAGCGCCTGCGCCGAATCAACACAGGCGCGCGATTTTTGAAATGCTGACAGGGCCAGTCGGAGGAGGAGATCGCGGCTGGCCCTGTCAATCAACAAGAGGTGGGGGCGGTTTTCTGCGGCTGCTACCAGCAAGTAGACACCCTACTTGCTGGTAGAAAGGTAATTAGCATATCATAAAAGTAATTTTTTGCTAAATCTACTGAATGAAAATTATTAATAACATAATGTATGGCAATATGGCAGGATAGGGATTATAAGTACACAAAAAAAAAAAAATGATGTGTTTAGTTGGGTAACAGAAGCCCTTTAAATACTGCAGTTATATTCAGTGTTTAAAAAAAACACCCATTTTTTTGCAAGACCCTACATCTGGGGCCTTTGTCACAGTGAAATATAAGCTTTAAATACTGCAATTATATACTAGTTTTAAAAAAAAAATCAATTTTTTCCCAAGATAATACATTTTGGGTCCTTTGCTGAATTTGTGACAGTCAAATACAACCTTCAAATACTACAGTTATATTCTGGGTTTAAAAAAAACACCCATTTTTTTGAAATACCCTACATCTGAGGCCTTTGTTGCATTTCTGACAGTGAAATACAAGCTTTAAATACTGGAATTATATACTGGGTTTAAAAATAAACACCCATTTTGTGCAAGATTTAATTAATTTGCGGGCTTTGCTGCATTTCTGGCAGTCCAATACAAGTGTTAGATGCTGCTGTTATATTCTGGGTTTAAAAAAACACAAAAACTCACTGAAAAAAAACTGGCCTAAACGGGTGGAAATGCTTCAAACCCAGACACTGTAGCGTGTCTATAACCGGGTGAGCAATTCCTCCGCATGCGGTCCGCAGACAACAGCAATCCCCAGCAAAAAATGCGTACAATGGACGATGCCGGTGCGGACCGCATGCACCACAAGGACATCTTACACAAAATGATACATTGTGCAGATGAAAAAATATATATACACACAAATCACTGCAGAAAATGCACCAAAATGATGCGCAACTGACAATACTAGCTAATTCCTCAAGCCGATGTTAAAAGCTGAGAACTTTGCCAATATCTTCCAGTCAGGAACATATCGGAGCCCCTCGCGCTACAGTGTCTGGGTTTGAAGCATTTCCACCCGTTTAGGCCACTTTTTTCAGTGAGTTTTTGTCTTTATGTGTATGGAATGTGCCACTTCATTTTGTTGGTAACATTCTTTTGCACCTGGTAGCTTCTGTGTCACATGGTCTGTTGTGGGTGCGGCTCACAGCTTTATTTTACCTCACAGTGCATTGGTGATACCACTATGGAGGCATGTGAGAGCCTGGCTGTGAGTTAATTTCTAGCATTGTTCAGACCCTGTTCACACACCACAGGCGTTTTAGTGGTAGGACCCCATGCGTGCTGAGACACCATGACGTGGTGCATGAGGGGCTCCGATATGTTCCTGACTGGAAGATATTGGCAAAGTTTTCAGCTTTTAACATCGGCTTGAGTAATTATCTAGTATTGTCAGTTGCATATCATTTTGGTGCATTTTCTGCAGTGATTTGTGTTTAAAAAACACCAATTTTTAGCAAGACCCTACATTTGGGGCCTTTGCTGAATTTCTGACAGTGAAATACAAGCTTTAATTTAAATACTGCAATAATATACTGGGTTTAAAAAAAACACCCATTTTGGGCAAGATAAGACATTTGCGGCCTTTGCTGCATTTCTGACAGTCAAATACAAACTTTAAATACTGCTGTTATATTCTGGGTTTAAAAAAAACACCAATTTTTTGCAAGAACCTACATCTGAAGCCTTTGCTGCATTTGTCACAGTCAAATACTAATGTTAGATACTGCTGTTATATTCTGGTTTTAAAAAAAACACCAATTTTGGGCAAGATAATATATTTGCGACATTTGTTGCATTTGTGACAGTCACATACAAACTTTAAATACTGCTATTATATTCTGGGTTTAAAAAAACACCAATTTTTTGAAAGACCCTACATCTGGGGCCTTTGCTGCAGATGTCAAATACTAGCGTTAGATATTGCTGTTATATTCTAGCTTTAAAAAAACACCTATTTTGGGCAAGATAATAAATTTGCAGCCTTTGTTGCATTTGTGACAGTCACATATAAACTTTAAATACTGCTATTATATTCTAGGTTTAAAAAAACACAAATTTTTTGCAAGACCCTACATCTGAAGCCTTTGCTGCATTTGTCACAGTCAAATACTAGTGTTAGATACTGCTGTTATATTCTAGTTTTAAAAAAACACCAATTTTGGGCAAGATAATACATTTGTGGCCTTTGTTGCATTTGTGACAGTCAAATAAAAACTTTAAATACTGCTGTTATATTCTGGGTTTAAAAAAACACACATTTTTTGTAAGACCCTACATCTTCGGCCTTTGCTGCATTTGTCACAGTCAAATACTAGCGTTAGATACTGCTGGTATATTCTGGTCTTAAAAAAAACACCCATTTTGGGCAAGATAATATACAAACCAGATTCCAAAAAAGTTGGGACACTATACAAATCGTGAATAAAAACTGAATGCAATGATGTGGAGGTGCCAACTTCTAATGTTTTATTCAGAATAGAACATAAATCACGGAACCAAAGTTTAAACTGAGAAAATGTACCATTTTAAGGGAAAAATATGTTGAATCAGAATTTCATGGTGTCAACAAATCCCCAAAAAGTTGGGAAAAGGCCATTTCACCACTGTGTGGCATCTCCCCTTCTTCTTACAACACTCAACAGACGTCTGGGGACCGAGGAGACCAATTTCTCAAGTTTAGAAATAGGAATGCTCTCCCATTCTTGTCTAATACAGGCCTCTAACTGTTCAATCGTCTTGGGCCTTCTTTGTTGCACCTTCCTCTTTATGATGCGCCAAATGTTCTCTATAGGTGAAAGATCTGGACTGCAGACTGGCCATTTCAGTACCCGGATCCTTCTCCTACGCAGCCATGATGTTGTGATTGATGCAGAATGTTGTCTGGCATTATCTTGTTGAAAAATGCAGGGTCTTCCCTGAAAGAGATGACGTCTGGATGGGAGCATATGTTGTTCTAGAACCTGAATATATTTTTCTGCATTGATTATGCCTTTCCAGACATGAAAGCTGCCCATGCCACACGCACTCATGCAACCCCATACCATCAGAGATGCAGGCTTCTGAACTGAGCGTTGATAACGACTTGGGTTGTCCTTGTCCTCTTTGGTCCGGATGACATGGCGTCCCAGATTTCCAAAAAGAACTTCGAATCGTGACTCGTCTGACCACAGAACAGTCTTCCATTTTGCCACACTCCATTTTAAATGATCCCTGGCCCAGTGAAAACGCCTGAGCTTGTGGATCTTGCTTAGAAATGGCTTCTTCTTTGCACTGTAGAGTTTCAGCTGGCAACGGCGGATGGCACGGTGGATTGTGTTCACTGACAATGGTTTCTGGAAGTATTCCTGAGCCCATTCTGTGATTTCCTTTACAGTAGCATTCCTGTTTGTGGTGCAGTGTCGTTTAAGGGCCCGGGCATCCAGTATGGTTTTACGGCCTTGACCCTTACACACAGAGATTGTTCCAGATTCTCTGAATCTTCGGATGATGTTATGCACAGTTGATGATGATAGATGCAAAGTCTTTGCAATTTTTCACTGGGTAACACCTTTCTGATATTGCTCCACTATCTTTCTGCGCAACATTGTGGGAATTGGTGATCCTCTACCCATCTTGGCTTCTGAGAGACACTGCCACTCTGAGAAGCTCTTTTTATACCCAATCATGTTGCCAATTGACCTAATTAGTGTTAATTGGTCTTCCAGCATTTCGTTATGCTCAAATTTACTTTTTCCAGCCTCTTATTGCTACTTGCATTTGTGACAGTCACATACAAACTTTACATACTGCTATTATATTCTGGGTTTAAAAAAACACCAATTTTTTGAAAGACCCTACATCTGGGGCCTTTGCTGCAGATGTCAAATACTAGCGTTAGATACTGCTGTTATATTCTAGCTTTAAAAAAACACCTATTTTGGGCAAGATAATAAATTTGCAGCCTTGGTTGCATTTGTGACAGTCACATATAAACTTTAAATACTGCTATTATATTCTAGGTTTGTAAGACCCTACATCTGGGGCCTTTTCTGCTTTTGTCACAGTCAAATACTAGCGTTAGATACTGCTGTTATATTCTGGTTTAAAAAAAACTCCTATTTTGGGCAAGACCCTACATTTGGGGCCTTTGCTGCATTTGCCATAGTCAAATACAACCAGGCAATACTGCAGTGACATTGTTGGTTGACAAATTAACATTTTTTGGGATTGTGAAGTAATTGTATAAAATTCGCCTGTCACACTGTTGTTTGACCTCAAGAAATTTTTCCTCTTTAAGATACCGGCACTGCCTTACTCTCAGTGAACTTAATTGCTGACTATTGGCGGTTACATTGTCGCCTGACATAAACCATCTGTTAGTTTGGTGGGTGAATGCAAAGAATAAAGAGAGCATGAAATAAGGGACGTGGCCCTAGTTGTGGTGCTGCTGGTGGAGCTCCTGTTGCAGAGAGAGGACGTGGTCGATCTGTGCCAGCTACACGCACAAGTGAAACACCTTCCTCAGGTGCAAGTAGGCAAAAGAACCTTCAGCGTTATTTGGTCGGGCCGAATGCGGCTCTACGAATGGTGAGACCAGAACAAGTACAGGCGATAGTAGATTGGGTGGCTGACAGTGCCTCCAGTAGCTTCACATTGTCTCCCACCCAGTCTCCTGCTGAAAGATCAGAGTTGGCACCTGCAGCCCATATCCACCAGTCCTTCACCTCACCCCCTTGCAAATCAGCCAATCAGTCTGAACCCCAAGTCATGGAGCAGTCTCTTCTGCTTTTTGATGACTCTGCTAGCAGGGTTTCCCAGGGCTATCCACATAGCCCTGCCCCAGAAGTGGAAGAGATTGAGTGCACCAATGCCCAACCTCTTATGTTTCAGGATGAGTACATGGAAGGACCACCGCAGCATGTCTCGGATGATGACGAAACACAGGTGCCAACTGCTGTGGCTTTCTGCAGTGTGCAGACCGACAAGGAGGGCAGGGGTGAAGACTGTGTGGAAGATGATGTGGAGGACGATTAGGTCCTCGACCACACATGGAATCAAGGTCATGCGAGTGACTTGTGTAGTTCGGAGGAAGAGGCAGTGGTCACACAGAGCCACCAGCACAGCAGACGAGGGAGCAGGGTGCAAAAGCGGAGCGGCCATCCCTTAGACAGTACGCCTGCTACTTCCCACCGCAGCAAGGGACCGAGCACACCAAAGCCAGCTCCAAGGAGTTCCCTGGCGTGACAATTCTTCAGACAATGTGCTGACGACAAGACACAAGTGGTTTGCACGTTGTGCAATCAGAGCCTGAAGCGAGACTTAAACGGCCTAAACCTGAGCACAACCTGCATGACCAGGCATCTAAGTGCAAATCACGAGCTGCAGTGGAGTAGACACCTCAAAAACAAAGAAAGGTCTCTGGCTCCTCCTACTTCCTCTTCTGCTGCAGTCTTGACCTCTATATCCACCTCTGGAGTGACAGTGGCACCAGCCACCCCGCAAACAGAGGATCTGCCAGCAACGCCACCACCTGGGTCACCAAGCATCTCCACAATGTCCCATGGAAGCGTTCAACTCTCTATCTCCCAAACACTGGAGCAAAAGAGGAAGTACGCCCCTACCCACCTGTGATCCCTGGCCCTGAATGCCAGCATTTCAAAATTACTGGCCTTTGAAATGCTGGCATTCTGTCTGGTGGAGATGGAGAGTTTCAAAAGCCTTATGGCGGTGGCTGTCCCACATTACGTCGTGCCCAGCCGCCACTACTTTTCAAGTCGAGCCATCCCTTCCCTGCACAACCAAGTAGGGGACAAAATCAGGTGTGCACTGCGCAATGCCATCTGTGGCAAGGTCCACCTAACTACGGATACGTGGACCAGTAAGCACGGTCAGGGACGTTATATCTCCCTAACAGCACACTGGGTAAATGCAGTGGCGGCTGGACCTGAGGCAGACAGCAGTTTGGCAAATGTCCTTCCACCACCGAGGATTGCAGGGCGCTTCAGTTTGCCTCCTGTTGCTTCCTCCTCCTACTCCGCTTCCTCATCCTCTACCGCCTCCTCATCTGGTCAGCGTAACACCCTCACCACCAACTTCAGCACAGCCAGGGGTAAACGACAGCAGGCAGTTTTAAAACGTATCTGTTTGGGGGACAAACGCCACACCGCGCAGGAGCTGTGGACGGGCATGGAACAACAGACCGATTAGTGGTGCCAGTGAGCCTCAAGCCCGGCATGGTGGTGTGCGATAATGGGCGAAATCTCGTAGCAGCTCTGGGACTAGCTGGTTTGATGCACATCCATTGCCTGGCACATGTGCTGAATTTGGTGGTGCAGAGGTTCCTTAAAAATTACCCCGATATGTTAGAGCTGCTGCAGAAAGTACGGGCCGTCTGTGCGCGCTTTCGGCGTTCTCACCCTGCTGCTGCTCGCCTGTCAGCGCTGCAGCGTAATTTTGGCCTTCCCGCTCACCGCTTCATATGCGAAGTGCCCACAAGGTGGAACTCCACCTTGCACATGCTGGCCAGACTATGCAAGGCGATAGTGGAGTTTCAGCTGTAGCACGCACGGGTGAGTCGCTCTGTGGAACAGCACCACTTGACCACCAATGACTGGGCCTCCATGCGAGACCTGTGTGCCTTGTTGCGCTGTTTCGAGTACTCCACCAGCATGGCCAGTGCCTATAATGCCGTTCTCAGCGTTACTATCCCACTTATATGCCTCCTTTAAAAAACGCTTCAGGCGATGATGGAAGAGGATGTGGCACAGGAGAAGGACGAGGAAGAGGGATCATTTCATAGGGTTTCTGGCCAGTCATTCACAAGTGGCTCCGAGGGTGTGTTCCTGCACCCACAAACACCAGGTACACAATTGTCCAGCCAGGGCACAGTTCTGGAGGATGACGAGGTGGAAGATGAGGAGAAGGAGATGGAGGAGGAGAAACCATGTTCACAGCAGGGTGGAATCCAAACCAGCTCATGGCCATCACTTGTGAGTGGCTGGGGGGATACACCTCCCCCAGGGGACAGCTTGTCGTTGCCTTTTGGCAGCCTGGCACACATGAGCGATTACATGCTGCAGTGTCTGCGCAACGACCGCCGATATGCCCACCTTCTAACTTGTGCTGATTACTGGGTGGCCACACTGCTGGATCCCCGTTACAAGGACAACGTACTGTCCTTAATTCCATCACTGGAGCGTGATCGTAAGATGCGCGAGTACAAGCGCTTGCTGGTAGCCCCGCTGCTGGTGGCATTCCTACCTGACAGCGGGGGTACAGTGGAAGCACAAGGCGAAGGCAGAGGAGGAGGAAGAGGTCGCCAATGAAGCTGGGGCACCACCAGCACCTCAGAAGGCAGGGTTAGCATAGCCAAAATGTGAAAAAACTTATCAGCATGCCACAACAACCAGCACCACCAGCTGATATGGAACGTCTTAGCAGGAGGCAGCATTTCAGCAACATGGTGGAGCAGAGTGTGTGCACACGCCTACACGTACTGAATGATGGGTCTGCCCCCTTCAACTTCTGGGTCTCCAAATTGGGCACAAGGCCTGAGCTTGCCCTTTATGCCTTATAGGTGCTGGTCTGCCCTGCAGCCAGTGTATTGTCTGAACGTGTGTTTAGCATGGCAGGGGGCGTTATCAGAGACAAGCGCAGCTGCCTGTCCACAGCCAATGTGGACAAGCTCACGTTCATTAAAATGAACCAGGCATGGATCCCACAGGACTTGTTCATTCCTTGTTCAGAACAGACATATATACCGGCCTTACCCAGCCATTGTTATACTACAGCGCAATTGCTCATTGTTGTATTTTTGATATTTCCCACTCTTTTGGGGTGTACCCTAATTTAAACAATAAAAAAAAAACACTGTTGGCTACCTCATCCTCCTCCACCCCTGCTTCCACCTACACTGCTTCGTCCACTGCCTCCTCAATATCCTACTCCATATGGACCTCCACCTCATAGATCAAGATCATTTTTTTTAATTTTAATGTATTCTTTTTTTTAAAGTCATTTCACAAATTTGTCTGATACATTGTTGGGTTGCATATCCCAAATTTTTGGCTGTGATATTCCCCTGCTCTACCTAGTGGGACAGGTTAATAAATTTACTAATTTGTCTGTTACATTGTCGGTTGAAATTCACAAATTTTGGGCTATGATATACCCCTGCTCTACCTAGTAGACAGGTTAATAAATTTCACTAATTTGTCTTTTACATTGACAGGTGAAATTCACCAATTCTTGGCTGTGATATACCCCTGCTCTACCTAGTAGATAGGTTAATAAATTTCACTAATTTGTCTCTTACATTGTCGGGTGAAATTCACCAATTTTTGGCTGTGATATACCCTGCTCTACCTAGTGGACAGGTTAATAAATTTCACAAATTTCTCTGTTACATAGTTGGGTGACATTCACCAATTTTTGGCTGTGATATACCCCTGCTCTGCATAGGTGACAGGGACCTAAATTTAAAAAAATCAGCTGTTACATTGTCAGGTAACATATTACCAATTTTGCCGTATACAAACCCCTGCTCTACATAGGTGACAGGGACCTAATTTATGTAAAATCGTCTGTTCAATTGGTGGGTGACATGAACACAGTTTTGCCGTGAATAAACCCCTGCTTTACATAGTTGACAGGGCCCGAATTTTTTTTAAATCGTCTGTTCCATTGGTGGGTGACATTAACCCATTTTTGCCGATGAAAAACCCCTGCTCTGCATAGGTGACATGGACTTAAATTTCAAAAATTCGTCTTTAATTGGCCCTTTCATTCGATCCTTCCGTTTTAAAAACTTGTCCCACATTTCAGCTCAATCACATTGCAGCCATTGACCTCCCTTGGATGTGGTATCCCTTTCTCACGCTTTCCGGCATGGAACCCTGAATCACCGCTAACCGTGATCAACATGGTAGGCGCAGAAAAGAACATCAAAAGTTGATAGAGAAGATATCCAATTGGATCGTGGACGTTACCGGGACATGCAATCAGGCAGAAGTTATCTAGAGTCAACAAAGCAGCCTCTCCTGTCTAACGTTTCCTAATCCAAAATACCCCAGTGATATTCCCTATAATTTTTTATTAATCATTCTAATAACAGGGCATCTTAAGAGTCCTGTATTGTTATTTATCATCACTACCTCCCCGAGTCGGGAGTGGGTAATTGTCACGCTTCGGAAGCTTGGAAGCTTCGGTTTCAATAACTTGTCCCACATTTTCGCTCGATCACATTTAATTTCATACATTGACCTCCCTTGAATGTGGTATCCCTTTCTCACACTCCCTCTCCGGCGTGGAACCCTGATTCGCCGCTAACGTGATTAACATGGTAGGCGATTGAAACTGGATGAACAGGGCATTCGCACATCACTTTTCCGTAAGGAAACTGCAACAAACAGCCTGTTACATTTTAACAGTTTCCACCCGGTCCATCTGCGGAGAGGGATTCCAAAGGGCCAGTTCCTAAGACTGCGCCGTAACTGTACCACCACCCCTGACTTCAGTGAGGCCTCCATTGATTTGACCAACAGATTCAGAGCACGTGGCTACCCGAAGAAAGTCATATCAGGGGCCTTTGAAAGGGCGAAAACAACTGACCGTCTGGAACTGTTGAAATCCAAACCTAAACCCCGGAATACCCAGGTCCATCTTATCACCAAATACAATAACCAATGGCGTGACTTGTACACAATACTAAATGCACATTGGCATCTTTTATTGGCGGATCCCAAGCTGAGCGACCATGTAAACCCAACTCCGAAGATCATTGCACGCAGAGCCCCAAATCTACGGGATAAATTGGTACGTAGCCATTTCCAGAGGCCTACACAGGGGTTGGGGAGGGGTGTCAGACTGCGCGGGACATACCCATGCGGAAATTGTAATATCTGCCAATACATGATTTGTGCTGATTCCTTCTCTACCTGCAGGCTTCCGGCGGTGATATCATTGAATCATTACATCAACTGTCGTACAAGAAATGTAATATACGCACTTATTTGTGAGTGTGGGAAGTTATATGTGGGTCAGACTGGCCAGGAAGTACGGAAACGTATTCAGCAACATCTATCAAACATCGCCTTGGCCCGACGGGATAGGACCCAGGCAAAGAAACCATTAACCTCAGTCGCTGCACATTTCCTGGACTGTCACCAGTGTATAGTCTCCAGACTTAGGATTGCGGGACTTGATCTGGTACGCACAAATCTGAGGGGAGGATCGGCTGCCTCTCAACTACTGCGTCTCGAATCCAAATGGATCTTCAATTTGGACACAGTTGCTCCACATGGATTAAACGAGGAACTTACGTTCACTGGTTTTTACCATATTTGACATGGAGGGTGGATCCTAAACCCTCATGGTTGGGGGCCATCCACTATTCCTCCATCTAGGCAGTTGGGATGTATCTTACAAACCATGGCAAGAACACAGGAATAGCCACATACATCCCCTATGCCTTTCGAGCACTCACAGTGGGGGTATATATATATATTTTTTGGGGGGGTCCTTGCTTTATGTGGAGGTATTCATGTTATTTCATTCTATAGTGTGCTATCCAGTGATTGCATTGAGACGGGCAATGGCCATATATCATGATACAAATGGGGCACGAAATATTCACTGCCTCTACGGGGGCTCTACACGGGGGCTGCAGTTAGGGCATAGATTATGCAAGGCTTACGCTTTATAATATTATTATGGGTATCCTGTTTAATGATTTAAACTCTGATTTGTATTAATCCCTTTATGTCATTCTTTACAGGTTTTTCTCACTTCTTCACCTTCATCACTATTGCGCACGCACGCTTCGGGCACCACTTTATCCACCATGCTTTTCACTTCCACACTTGTGGTCTTTTTACTTTGGTCTCACTTTATCACAATTCTCTCCTATTTTTTAGGTCTTTTTTGATCTTGGATTATATGCTAGGGTCATCTATTATTATGCACATGCATATTATTGTTCACTCTGATTAATGATCATGCTCATTAAGGGATGTTTATTGTGAGTATTGACAGCACCATGAATTGAGGTGTTTGGTCAGATATTCCTGATACATTTGCATACATATGCCTCCATGTGCACTCATTGTGCTACATATAATTTATGTCCATGTCCTCTCTATACATTGTATGCATGAATCGTGCATATAATGTATATGCTCTATTCTCCATCAGTGTGTTCATTGCCATGTATGTATTATCACATTATTATAGTGGATTCATCATGATTATCATCTATACATGTATTAGTGGTTATATATGCACCTATTTTACTACTGTGATATATCATGTATATACCTCTGTTTGATTGGGTACAACACTGCCTGCCCCAGATGTATGCAGAAAATGCTCCGTTCTGCCTCCCATTATTATCTTCAGACCACCCCTATCCTTCCTGGTCCCCCTCAGTATACTGCCGTGCCTCTGTGCGTGTGCTGGGCGCATCGTGCGCTCCACTATTCACAGTGGAGCGCACTATGCGTTCCACCATGCGTTCCACAGCGGCACCTCACTTCCGGTCATGTGATCACTCACATCCGGTTTGGCAATATCGCTCGGCTTACTTACCAGCCTGTCTGGCATTGCCTTTGCGGCTATAAACAGCCTCATTTTACTTAGTTTTGTCCTATGATCTAATTGTCTGTGCCCACTGTGTCCCCATCTGTTATGTGGCTGTGTTTTTGGCTGGTGGAGCGCATATGCGTTCCACCAGCCGATCATGTGACCCACACTTCCGGTTTCCTACTCTGACTGGAGCCTGAGATGTACACACACTGGCCACAGTTCCTGCTGCAGGTGAACGTAATTATACCTCATCTAATATCCTATATTAACTGACGCCCTAACACACAGTCCTTTACCCCTGAGGAAGCCGGATTGCTCCGGCGACACGCGTTGGGCGCTTTTCATGTTTCCAGGTCCACTGCACCAGCTGGATATGTAGGTTTTGGCTCTTGATATTTGACCTTATGTTGGTCTATCTGTATCTTCAATTTTAGTGGTCTAACCTTACCTTACATTTGCTATATGTGTCTTATTGTATTGTTTTATATGCTGGTTGATAACGCATACATTCATATGCGATAGCTCAGTGGACCTGTGTGTGTCGGTTTCATATATTCTATTGCATACCGCACTTTGTTCTATGTTGTATACAATTTTTTAATGCGTGTGTGTTGTTGTGTCCAATAAACTTTATATATATTTCTATATCCTTTATGGTTGGATGTGCATTCATGGGGTGGCCCTTTTTGACTCTCTCTTTGGGTCAGATGACTTGTCATATGTAGCTTTTCCACCCTTTGCACTCCTTTTAGTATTTGGTGTGCCCCCTGTCTCTTTAAACTCATGGTAGGCGCAGAAAAGAACATCGAAAGTTGATAGAGCAGATATCCAATTGGATTGTGGACATCACGGGGATGTGCGACATGGTGGAGCAGTATGTGTGCACACCCTACACGTACTGACTGATGGGTTTGCCCCCTTCAACCTCTGGGTCTCCAAATTGGGCACATGGCCTGCAGCCAGTGTATTGTATGAACGTTTGTTTAGCACTTCTGGAGGGGGTTATCACAGGTTATATTTCCCAATGTTTTGGGGTGTACCCGAATAAAAAAATAAATAATAATAATTAAAACCAAAAACCAGTGTTGGCTACCTCCTCCTCCACCGCCGCTTCCACCTACACCACCACATCCACCGCCTCCTCAACCTCCCACTCCATATGGACCTCGTCCTCCTAGATCAAGATTATTATTTTATATTTTTGTGTATTTTTTGTTATTTTAAGTCATATCCCTATCCACATTTGTTTGCAGAGCACTTGCCATGCTCTTAACCACATTTTGATGCCATTTGCAGCTCTCTAGCCCTTTCAATTACTTTTTTAGAGCCATTTTAGTGCTCCAAAGTTCGGGTCCCCATTGACTTCAATGGGGTTCGGGTTCGGGGTCAAGTTCGGGTCCTGAACTCGAACTTTTTTGTGATGTTCAGCCAAACCTGTCGAACCTGAACGTCCAGGTGTCTGCTCAACTCTAATCTTGATCCATCTAATCTAGCCACTTGACCACCTTTTTTAGCCATGGCAGGTTGCCATCTTAGAACCATTGAAACTGATTTCTGCTAGCTGACATTTTGGTATAGTATAACCTTACCTATATTTTATAGGATAATGAATATAATATATATCTATATATATATTCAATTTCCCATACTTTGTGTATAGTATCTGTTTTGGAATAAGATTGTGGTGTACCTGCAGCATCATTCTAAAACTTGATCAGATTCAGGGAGTTTTTTATGTACTGTACTGTTGGAAACACGGTATCATCTCCAAAGAACTGAAAACTGAACTGAAGTAATGGTTAATTATGTATATATATTTGTATCAATAAAAGAGGAAATCTGAAATAGACCAGATTTGGATTTAATCAGACATTTTTCGGCTGAGAGAAATTAGGTATCAAATTGATTTAAAATATACCGTATTTATCGGCGTATAACACGCACTTTTTCCCCCTGAAAATAGGGGGCAAATCATGTATGCGTGTTATACGCCGATATTCATTGCGCTGTATGAGCCGGGAGAGAGGAGGGGCTGGAGTCCGTAACTAGGGGCGGGGCCCGGTGCAGTCACTGTACTCTTACACCGGGCCCCGCCGCTCACCAAAGTATTTATAAACGTGAATCCTTATCCTGTTATTAAGCTGCCCTCTCCCATGTTCCCATGTCCCCCCTGTATCCCCATAGCACTTACTTAAGCTTCAATAGCAGGCAGAGCGGACGGCAGCAGTAACGTCACTCACTGACGTCGAGCGCCTGCTCCGCCCCCTTTATGAATGAAGCAGGCGGAGCAGACGCGCGACGTCAGTGAGTGACGTTACTGGTGCCATCCGCTCTGCCTGCTATGGAAGCGTGTGAATCGTAAGTGCTGTGGGGATACAGGGGAACATGGGAGAGGGCAGCTTAATAACAGGATAAGGATTCACGTTTATAAATACGGTACTTCGGTGAGCAGAAGCCCGGTGTATTGGGGGACACTGTTATGAGGGGGATCTGTGGATGACATATAGCAGTGTCATCCACAGATCCCCCCCATAACAGTTCCATCCACAGATCCCCCCACCCCATAGCAGTACAATTTGAAATGGACACTGTTATGAGGGGGATCTGTGGATGACATATAGCAGTGTCATCCACAGATCCCCCCCATAACAGTTCCATCCACAGATCCCCCCACCCCATAGCAGTACAATTTGAAATGTAATTTTTTTTCCTGAAATTTCCCTTAAAATGAAAGGTGCGTGTTATACGCCAGTGCGTGTTATACGCCGATAAATACGGTAATTTGAGGGGTATTGTCATAATAAGGCATAGTAGTGGATATATATACTCTAGATTATTTTGACTTTCTTAATATTTTGCATATCATTAATTGAATTTCAATAGTCACCAATTTTCCTATATATATATATATATTAATTTGCACTGTATTATTGTTATTTGATAAATATATATTTTGATTTACCACCGCCTTCTTTTTGTCGTCTAACTTAGCGCAGATCACAAGCTCGTTTTTAGCTTGGTATTTATGATAATAGGTTAGAATCTCCTCCTTTACAGAATCTAATTTATTCACATAAAGAATATAGACTGTTAATCGGAGACAGCATAAATATTCCGACAGATCCCTCTGTGCCTTAAAACTACTGGGTGTCCAAGCTGGACACAAGGCACGAACTGGCGCTCTAAGCCTTGGAGGTGCTGCCTTCCCTGCCGCCAGCGTTTTTTCAGAGAGGGTATTTAGTGCTGCTGGGGGCATAATAACTGATAAGCTCATCCGCATGTTAACGGAAAATGCTGATAGGTTGACGCTTATAAAAATGAACAAGGCCGGGATTGCCCCTGACTTCTCTACTCCACCAGAGGAAAGCGGCTGAACATAAAGGCACTTTAAATGTGGCTTTTATTTTTATATTTCTAGTCCTCCTCCTCTTCCATCATATCAACATGCTTATTAGTCTGCCCTCGCTCCTAATGATATAGAGGGTCAGCTCACCAGTAGGCCCTCACCTACAATCTTTTAGAGGGCCAGCTCACCTGCAAGCCGTCGCATATAATGTTTTAGAGCAGTGGTCCCCAACCTTTTTTGCACCAAGGACCAGTTTTATGCAAGACAATTTTCCCAGGGACCGGGTGGGGTGGTTCTGAGGCGGGGCTTAGGGGATGGGCAGGGCTTAGGGGGTGCTGGTCGGAGCTGACTGATTCATGCACATAACAAAACACAAGGTGCATATTAAAATATATAACACTATATAACTATGGGGTTAATGGCATCAGGTCCATGCTGGAGTAACTTGCTGTTAATATGAGGCACATTGTTTTATCAATTTGGACCTTCATGTGCCTCACACTAATAGTAAGTAACCTCATCATGTGTACCTCACATTAATGGTTAACCCAATGTTGCCCATTATTTGATGAGGTGCATGGGGGCCACATTTGAGGAACATGGGGTACTAATGTAATGGCACTATCTACCTCAGATTAATAATAGGTGACCCCATCTTCTCAAATTATGGCAACTGGCAACATTGCGGTTAATGAGTCGCATAAACCCCAAATCTTGCTGGCTGCCTGTTACATGTTTTTTGAGGCAGGCTAATAATCTTGCAGTGTGTGGGACAGTGTTTGGGTACTTGCGCTTTTCAGAGCACTAATGGCTGGGGACTGGAGAGCACAAGAATCAGGAGGAGGAGGCTGCCGCTGCTTCTGTTCACCGAGCACAAGCTGAGACGACGCAGTGGTAAATCCTCCCCCGTCCCTCCTCCTACTTTAATATTAAACACACATTCATTGGTGGCAGTGGTGCGGCGCCTCAGAGCCAGCTCATTGTATTGGGCTCTGCAGCGGCCGCGTCATGGGAGGGAGGGATTCCCTCCCTCTGTCCCTCCCTCCTTCTCCACTGACTCTGGCCTGATGTGAGCTTTGGGCGCACATGCGCCTGTCATCTTCTCTTCTCTCTCCTCTGCGGCTCGGCAAAATATCTTCCAGGGCCCGGTCCTGGGCCTCGGCCCGCTGTTTTAGAGGGTCAGCTCACCAGCAGGCCCTCGCATATAATGTTTTTGAGGGTCAGCTCACCTGCAGGTCCTCACCTACAATCTTTTAAAGGGCCAGCTCACCTGCAGGCCCTCACATGTAATGTTTTACAGGGTCAGCTCACTAGCAGGCCCTCACCTACAATCTTTTAGAGGGTCAGCTCACCTGCAGGCCCTTGCATATAATGTTTTAGAGGGTCAGCTCACCAGCAGGCCATCACCTACAATCTTTTAGAGAGCCAGCTCACCAGCAGTCTCTCAACCATAATGTTTTACAGGGTCAACTTACCAGCAGTCCCTCACCTACAATCTTTTAGAGGGTCAGCTCACCAGCAGACCCTCAAATATAATGTGTTTGAGGGTCAGCTCACCAGCAGGCCCTCACTTACAATCTTTTAGAGGGTCAGCTAACCTGCAGGCCCTTGCATATAATGTTTTAGTGGGTCAGATCACCAGCAGGCCGTCACCTACAATCTTTTAGAGAGCCAGCTCACCAGCAGGCCCTCAACCATAATGTTTTACAGGGTCAGCTCACCAGCAGTCCCTCACCTACAATCTTTTAGAGGGTCAGCTCACCAGCAGGCCCTCGCATATAATGTGTTTGAGGGTCAGCTCACCAGCAGGCCCTCACCTACAATCTTTAAGAGGGTCAGCTCACCTGCAGGCCCTTGCATATTATGTTTTTGAGGGTCAGATCACCAGCAGGCCCTCAACCATAATGTTTTACACGGTCAGCTATGGTGTAGTTGTCCCACTACGTGAACAATTGTACCACAATGTGAATGAGGCCCTCCATTATGTGATATACAGGTTGTATCGGAGTGCCTCTTCTTTGTAATTTTTGGCAGCACTTGCACTTTATATACAAGTAAATATACAGGAAAGAATCTTTCCTAACAATTTTTCCTCTAAAATCGATTTAATCTTTGGTTTTGTGCGTATTATTGTCAGTCTGTAAAAGTGGCGTACGACTCGTTCTCAGCAGCGACCTGGGAGTCCAAGATGCATCAAGACATCCTCCCCATGCTGTTCCCGAACCATTTCAGTGGTGTTTCTATCAATTTCTGACCTTTTCCTATGAACCAGACACCCTCCCCTATTCAGAGCAGGGAGTGCATGGTTTAATGTTCGGGTTCTCCCATTGACATACATTGTGCTTGGGTGCTCAGTAGAGCATCCTGAGGTGTTCGACCCGAGCACCCGAACACCCGAGCACTTTGGTGCTCAATCAACACTAGTTACGACAAGAGGACTCTGTGGGAAAACTGTAGGTGAGAGTAGAGAAAGACATTATTCTGTTACAAGATTCAGACAGCATACTGAATGAACATTGAGAAGAAACAGACTGACACCGCAACAAAACAAGAATATGAAGCCACATCGGTATATTTCACCCATTCTATTTTCAAGCATTTTTATGCGTGAGCCATAACGCAGCAATATATTTCTAGCATAGCAGCTATAATAGAATGCCCAGTAGGTGGCACTAAAGATACATGTTTTACCTACTAAAGTCGGACACTAAGGAGACAATGAAGCATCTACTCTCATAAAATTCTGGCATCTTGTATTGAATTTTCAGTTTTATTGTCCTTTGTATTTGAGCACTTGATGATTTCAGGGCTGAATATCTACATTTGTACCACAACTATTACAATAAAATATTAGAACACAAAATTATACTACAGTGCTAAAATGAACCTTGACAGTATAATATTAGAATGGTAATGTATATTAATAAATAATTGAGTTACTGCCTTACTGGTCCTCTTGTGTAATATTGAACATTCTTCAAAAATGTTATTAATTGTGGAAGAGAGATGTTTGTAACCAATAATTACCAACTGAAATGATTACATTTGCAGACAAAGATTATACATTCGGTCAGAATGATATTTAAAGAAAATCTGTTGGCAGATTCAAACTGCACTAACCACCAGCAGCATGAAATACAGACATGTTCCCTCATTATAATGAAAAGAAATGAGCGAATTTCTCAAAAATTCAATTTGGCTGCTTCACCGAATTTTACAGAAAAATTAGCTTTGTCACGAATGTCTTCGTCACAAAGCGCATTTCTTTGTAAGTAGTGGGTGCAATGAGAGGGAACTGTGACAGTACTGCTCCCTATCATTGTACCCCTCAGATGTTGTGTTCATTCATTCATTATTGTGGCATCTGAGAGTAAAAACAGTGTAAAATTAACAGAAAAAAATTTAATCATACTTACCGCCTCCATTTGCTCACGATGGGCCAGCCGCCGCCATCTTGGTTGAAGATGCGGCACAAAATCGCGAGCGGCCCGAGATGACTTTGTCACGCCGGCTGGCGTGGTGATGTCATACGTCACCATGCATGGGATTTCGGCCAAGATCTCCAATCAAGATAGTGACGGCTAGCCCGTCGCCAGCAAATGGAGGAGGTAAGTATAATTGTTTTCGTTTTTTACACTATTTAAGGTTAAATAAATTAGCTACCACGAAGCATGAGGAAATTCGGATCAAATTCCACTTTGTTGGATTCGATTCGCTCAACTGTAATAATCAAATATGTTTTACTTACCAATGTGATATTACAGAGAAAACATATGGGCAGATTTACAAAAACGACTAAACTTTTAGACTAGACAGTGTAAAATGGCGCCAGATTTGTCACAGTGCCTGATGCTGGATGATAAATCTGGTGAACCTTTAAACTTTCAGATCATATTTCAATTAGTTGAAAAAGTTGTACACACAATTTAGTTCAGTCAGAGCGCTAGCTGTTCGTAGATAGGGACCAGAGTTTAGTAGAATAGACTATGCCAGACTGCATGAGTGACCAAAAGAAGACGCTGAGATGGAGATACTGAGCCACAAAATCCTAGGTCACCAACCCATAGCTAGATTAGGTCTTTCCTAAGCATGAAACTTTTTTCTGGTAGGGAGGAGATTTGAAAATACAGCTCATTTCCTTGTCTGTATTGTTTTCCAGTAAAGAAACACACTGGAAAACTGCAGGCCCTGACTCTCTGGACTTATTGCCCATTGGGGTGCACCATGCCTTACCATCCCTTTTGGAGTGTAGCAATACGTGGCGACTAGTGTTGAGCGAGCATGCTTATCCGAACTGATGTTCGGCTCGAGCATCACTATGCTCGGCACATGGCGGTACTCGGCCGAGTACCGCATGTGCTCGAGCGCCATGCTCGATTCTCCTCCCCGCACGTTTTGCAGCTGATATGCAGCCAATAAACGTGCAGGTAAGTATTGCCTCACTGTAATTCCAGTAGCCATGTTAGCTACTGGTATTACAGTGATTGGCTGTCCGGAACGCGTCATCGGGTGCTATATAGCAACCGATGACGCATGTTCGGCTCATTTGTAGTCAGGGAGAGCTGCACTTAGGAAGGGACAGATAGTTTAGGGAGTGTGATTGCAATCTATTTAGTTGAAAAAGGACTATTGTGTGTGGTGGCAGCAATATATACCCATCAATTTTTCCATCATTTTCAATACTTTTTCTATAGAGGGTGTCTGCAGTGACTTGTGACATCTGTGCAATACCTTCTGTGTGTCAGGGCCAGAGATGGAAAAATATAAGTGAAAACTAGTATATTTTTTCCATCATTTTCAATACTTTATCTATAGAGGGTGTCTGCAGTGACTTGTGACATCTGTGCAATACCTGTGTGTCAGGGCCAGAAATAGGAAAAATATAAGTGAAATCTATTTTCCTATTTCCATACTTTGGTGTACTTTTTCTATATACTGTGCTTGCTGTGAACTGTGACAGCCGTGCCACATCTTGTGTGTCAAGCGTGCATATAACGTTTAATATAAAGAAGGCGAGCATTAAGGTACGAGGAAGTGGACGTGATGCTGATGGTTCACGCAGAGGCCGTGGCCCTGGGCACGTTGAAACTGTCTGCTGCCAGAGCATAAAAAAAAACAATCATCAGTACAGAGGGGAAGGGATCTGCAGCACCGCAACAGGCCGGAAAAGGCAGTGGGGTGGTAAAAGGGAGAAGGAGGGCCACACCACACAGGCCCGCAACTTTTCCACGGAGCACCCCATTGCAGAAATCTCCTTTGCCAAGGGATAGGTGTTCCGCAGTATGTCACTTTTTTAAGGAAAGAGCAAACGACAAAAGAATAGTAGTTTTCAAGCTGTGCCACACCAAAATGAGCGGGGGTGTGATTACTAGCAAGCTCACCACCACCAGCATGATTCGCCACATGGCATCCAAGCACCGTAGTAAGTGGGATGAACGCCTGGGTCCACAATCTGTGTCTGCGGGTCACACCACTGCCTCCTCTTCCCCTATGGTACGTGCTGGCCAATCGCCTGAGGAGGCGCAGGCAAGGATGCCTCCCGCCCTGCACCTGGACCTTCGCAAGCACCATCAGTGACCACATCCACTTCCCTGTCCCAGCGCAGCGTCCAAATGTAATTACCCCAGGCATTTGAACGCAAGCGCAAATACCCAGCCACCCACCCACAGGCCACAGCACTAAATGCACACCTTTCAAAATTACTGGCCCTGGAAATGTTGCCATTTAGGCTTGTGGACACTGAGTCCTTCCGCAGCCTGATGTCGGCGGCCGCCCCGCGGTACTCTGTCCCCAGCTGCCACTATTTTTCAACGTGTGCCATGCTCGCCTTACACAACTTCTCGACCCCTGCTACAAACAGAAAACTTTTCATCTCTCAATCCTCAGGTGGAGAGGACGAAAACGGTACAATACCAGAAGGTACTTGTTGAAAAATTGCTCCAAAAATTTCCATCTGACAAAATACATTAAATGCATAGTTAAATATAATATTTCTGTCCCTTGTGAGCATGAGTAACACGTCACCCAATTGACCCTAGTGTAGTGCCCACGCCTACCTAGTGGGACACTACAAGCTCATCTGCAGGTCCTCGCATATAATGTTTTACAGGGTCAGCTCACTGCAGGCCCTCGCATATAATGTTTTACAGTGTCAGCTCAACTGCAGGCCCTCGCATATAATGTTTTACAGGGTCAGCTCACCTTCTGATGACGACAGCGAAGTCTCACCTGTTGGTACTCTGGCACACATAGCTAACTTCATGTTAGGCTGCCTTTCCCATGACACGCACGTTATACGCATTTTAGACAACACGGATTACTGTTTGTTCACCCTTCTCGACCCCCGCTACAAAGAGAACTTCTCATCTCTCATTCCTTTGGGACAAGCAAAACGGTGCTACACCAGAAGGTCCTTGTTGAAAAATTGCTCCAAAGTTGATAGGGCAGACATCCAAATGGATTGTTGCCGTCATGGGGACGTGCGATCGCCTAGAACAGGGGTCGGCAACCCCCGGCACGCGTGCCCGGCATGGCACGCGAGTCTGTCTCTGCTGGCACGTGTGAGCGGCTGTCAATTTCGCCCCATAAGACGCACTTTTTCTTCCCCCAAAATGGGGGAGAAATGCCCCTGCGTCTTATGGGGCGAATGCTTGCCGTTTTACATCGCAAACTGCGATGTAGGAGCGAGCGGGGACTCGGGGAGGGACTGGGAGGAGGATCTGGGGGCTGGCAATAGCGGCGGGGCGGTGCAGTCAGTGTAGTATAGCCCCGCCGCGCCGCTCCGGTATACTAATATAAGATGTCATTTTCATTTATTGGTTATTAAACATGCTCCCTCAGTCCTATTACTACCTTACATCCTAATCGCATCTGTAGAATTCAGGCAGGCCAGGCGGGCGGCAGCGTAACTCTTGTCATGTGCCTGAATGAAGCAGGCGGCTCAGGCAAGTGACGTCAGTGAGAGACGCGCCGGCCGCCCGGCTTGGGCTGCCTGAATTCTACAGAAGCGATTAGGATGTAAGGTAGTAATAGGACTAAGGGGGCATGTTTAATAACCAATAAATGAATATAACATCTTATATTTGTATACTGGCAGCGGGGGGGGGGGGGGGGGGGGGGGGGGGCGATCTGTGGATGGCACAGTTATGGGCTGGGGGGGGGTCTGTGGATGTCACTGTTATGGGCTGGGGGGGGTCTGTGGATGTCACTGTTATGGGCTGGGGGGGGCTCTGTGGATGGCACTGTTATGGGCTGAAAGGGGGTCTGTGGATGGCACTGTTATGGGCTGGGGGGTCTGTGGATGGCACATATATAACAGTGCCACCCACAGATCCCCCCAGCCCATAACAGTGCCATCCGCAGATCCCCCCCTGTAACAGTGCCAGCCACAGATCCCCCTGTAACAGTGTCCGTCATCCACAGATCCCTCCCATAAGTGTCCGTCATCCACAGATCCCCCCATAACAGTGTCCGTCATCCACAGATCCCCCCCATAACAGTGACCGTCATCCACAGATCCCCCATAACAGTGTCTGTCATCCACAGATCCCCCCATAACAGTGTCTGTCATCCACAGATCCCCCCCATAACAGGGTCCGTCATCCACAGATCCCCCCATAACAGTGTCCGCCATCTACAGATCCCCCCATAACAGTGTCCGTCATCCACAGATCCCCCCATAACAGTGTCCGTCATCCACAGATCCCCCCATAACAGTGTCCGTCATCCACAGATCCCCCCATAACAGTGTCTGTCATCCACAGATCCCTCCATAACAGTGTCCGTCATCCACAGATCCCCCCATAAGTGTCCGTCATCCACAGATCCCCCCATAACAGTGTCCGTCATCCACAGATCCCCCCATAACAGTGTCCGTCATCCACAGATCCCGCCATAACAGTGTCCGTCATCCACAGATCCCCCCCATAACAGTGTCTGTCATCCACAGATCCCCCCATAACAGTGTCCGTCATCCACAGATCCCCCCATAACAGTGTCCGTCATCCACAGATCCCCCCATAACAGTGTCCGTCATCCACAGATCCCCCCATAACAGTGTCCGTCATCCACAGATCCCCCCATAACAGTGTCCATCATCCACAGATCCCCCCATAAGTGTCCGTCATCCACAGATCCCCCCATAACAGTGTCCGTCATCCACAGATCCCCCCATAACAGTGTCCGTCATCCACAGATCCCCCCCATAACAGTGTCCGTCATCCATAGATCCCCCCCATAACAGTGTCTGTCATCCACAGATCCCCCCATAACAGTGTCCGTCATCCACAGATCCCCCCATAACAGTGTCCGTCATCCACAGATCCCCCCATAACAGTGTCCGTCATCCACAGATCCCCCATAACAGTGTCTGTCATCCACAGATCCCCCCATAACAGTGTCTGTCATCCACAGATCCCCCCCATAACAGTGTCTGTCATCCACAGATCCCCCCCATAACAGTGTCTGTCATCCACAGATCCCCCCCATAACAGTGTCCGTCATCCACAGATCCTCCCATAACAGTGTCTGTCATCCACAGATCCCCCCCATAACAGTGTCCGTCATCCACAGATCCCCCCATAACAGTGTCAGCCATCCACAGACCACCATTAGTTCCAAACCCACCAAACACACAGCACACCTTTTGGTTAAAAATATTTTTTTTCTTACTTTCCTCCCCAAAAACCTAGGTGCGTCTTATAGGGCGAAAAATACGGTATGTGATTCGCCCACCCACCTCTGACATTGCCGCATTTCATAAAAAGTATAAAAATGAAAATCTAACTAACACTATGGAGCGCTGTTGTTCACTGGCACCCGGTTGTCTGATGGTTTCAAAAATGGCACTCGGTGTGTAAAAGGTTGCTGACCCCTGGCCTAGAAGTTATTTAGAGTCAACAAAGCGGCAGCAGGCCCTCACCTACAAGTCCAGTCTCAGTAGCCAAGAGTCTGGTCAACACAATCCTCACCATGATGGCACACTGGGTGAACGTTGTGGAGGCCGGGAGCAAGTTGGCTGCTGGCACCAGACTTGCCCTCCAATAGATCCTCTACAACGGAAAGTGTACTCATTCCAATAACAGGGCCTCTTAAGAGTGCTGTATTCAGTGGTGTACTGCCAATATAGGCAGACCATGCCGCTGCTATGGGGCCCCTGGCACAGGGGGGCCCGGAGCGCATGGAAGGCTCCGCCCCCTACTCTGCACAAGACAGAGTGATAGTTTATTCATAGTTTGAGAGCGGCGTTCTTGAACTTCTCACTCGGCTCCAACCCCACCCATTGTTCAGGCTGCGGCTCCCTCCCAGGCAAGGATCCTGCTGCTGATTGGCCAGTGTATCAGGCAGCAGGAGCAGCGCAGCCAGGCACACAGAGACTAGGGTGGCCACTGGCTTGACGGACCTCACTGGCCACGCCCCCAAAACATACAAACCAAGCCCACCTCCATGAAGCCACGCCCCCATCGCATGTCGGGAACCGGGTGGAGGAGAGGTAAAAACTTCTGGAGGGGTCATGGGTGTCCTGGAGGGGTCGGGGGGTGTGGAGCCAGCCAGTCCCCCCTTCACAGTAATAGTTATTAACCCCTTTCAGCAGTACCCCATTCACAGTATTTATTAACCCTTTTCAGCAGTCCTTCGAGGGGTTAATAAATACTGTGAATGGGGAACTGCTGAAAGGGGTTAATAAATACTGTGAAGGGCCTTCACATAAACCCTTTCACAGTCCCTCATTCACAGTATTTAACCCCTTTCAGTCCCCTCTTCACACTTATTTATTTCCCCCTTTCAGCTGTTCCCAGGACCCACACAGTAGTTATTATTAACCCCTTTCAAAATTACCAGCGCCTGCCCTTCCCCCCCTTTGAGCAATCCCCGACGGCCCACAGCACAGACCAGTGAGTACCTCAGTCAGCGCAGTTGCGCTCCTCAGAGTCTGTTCCTCCACTTCCTGCATGGCTGCGCCTGCACAAACCAGAATTGACTGGCGCAATGCAGGCGCTGGCGGACGTGCGACTGAGGTCAGTGCGCTCTACGCAGTGATGTGAGTGATCCTTAAAGTGGCCCGTACTCGTCGAGTCTAGAGTCGCGACTGACCACAAAAAAGGAGGACTTCTGGCCGTCCGTCCTGGCCTTGTGCCGGACAGAGGACCAGGAGTCTAAAAACCGGACGTCTGGTCACCCTAATAGAGAAGTGCACTCGGCGTGGCAGAGTTATCCTCTGCGCTCACGTGCTGCCTGCCATCTGCCACCCGCCCTCAAGACAGTCATCAGCCAGTGAGTGCCCCACACCCCTGGCCCATACTGAAAGACCGGTCAGTGAACACAGAAGTGTGCCACAGTAAGAGGACAGCAGCAGACTTAATATAAAGCTCATATATGCTATTGGTTGGATATGGGTGTTCTTGATAGGGGGAGGGCAGCAGCAAGCAGTGGGGTTTGGGGGGAAGGGGGCCCTGTAGGATCATAGAGGACTCAGGAGGACAGTGTGCTTTCCTCCTACTCCTCCCCCCCTCACTCCCGGGGAGAAGCACACTGTCCTCCTGAGTCCTCTATGATCCTACAGGGCCCCCCCAACACATCAATCACCTTGCAGGGGCAGGGGGAGAATATGATTGGTGGCTATGTGCACACTTAGCATCAGCAGCAATGAGTTAAAGGGGTTATCCAACCCCTATAATGCCCCCCAAAATGCTCGGGGCCAGGCACCTTACTTACCTCATTCCCCAGCACCCGCATTGCTCCTGATCCCCACACAGCCGCCACTGCCTCCCTCCCGTCACGCAGATTAATACATCCAGCGACATAGGGGGGAGCGGCCAATAGCAGGCCACAATGGGAACGAGCCTCCCTAGCATCGCAGGTGACGCTAGGGAGGCTCATTTCCGATGCAGCCTGCTATTGTCTGCACCCACCATTGGGCATAAGTATTAACTTATGCGGTGCCTTGGCGTTTTGGGGGGCATAATAGGGGTTAGATAGCCTCTTTAACCCTTAGGATACCGGAGGTTTTTTCATTTTTGCATTTCATTTTTCCTTCCCCATCTTCCTTGAGCCATAACTTTTTAATTTTTCCATTCACATAGATGTCTGAGGGCTTTTTTTTGTGGGAAAACCCCACAATTGTTCCAACTTTTTATGGGTTTTGTTCCTACAGCTTTCCCTTTGTGGCAAAAATGACCTGTGCCCTTCATTCTCTGGGTCAGTACAATTACAATGATACCACATATGTATCGGTTTTTTTTATGTCTAAATAGTGTAAAAATACATTAACACTTTGATTTAAAAAAAATTAACTTTTTTACATCACCATATTCTGACCCCCATAACTTTTTTATAGTAATATGATCTACTGAGCTGTGTGGGAGCTCATTTTTTGCGGGATGAACTGTAGTTTTTATTGATACCCTTTTGGAGTGTGTGTGACTTTTTAATCACATTTTATTACATTTTTTGGGGTGAGAGAAGTGATGAAAAAATGGCGCTGGTCACAAAGGGGTTAAGATGTGGGGAATGGATGGGTCATGCTTTAGCGCAGTGGGCACAGGCAGGAGGAATAATATATATGCGGGCTCCTGCCCTGCACTCGTTTAGCTGTGCTCGCATACATATGGTGCCCTGTGCCCACTCTGATAAAGCCTGACATCGCCCATCTATGCCCGACTTTACCAAAGCAGACAGGCGGGAGCAGTGATGTGTGCTGTACATGGCTCACTGCAGCCCCAGGGAGATCCTTACTCCCATACAGAGAGAGTACGGATTATAAAGGGCTATAGGCACCTGAATTCAGCACCCATTTCTTAAAGGTTTCTAACGGTTTCAGAACATGTATACATTTTTTTAATTGGCAAATGGGGGTGTGGCATGGGAGGAGCCAGGAGGTGGTATGGGCCAGGGGTGGGTAGTTGTAGCGGGGTTGGGGGCCCAATTCAGACTCTTGCTATTGGGCCCAGGGATTTCTGTGTACGCCCCTGGCTGTATTGTTTTTATTGTCACTACCTCCCCGAGTCAGATGCTTGTGCCTTAATAACTTTACCCACCCTCTCTGGGTGGTTCACAATTAGGAAAAAAAAGGGGCAATGTAGCAACAGCAAATCAGATTTCAGCCATTGACCTCCCTTGGATGTGGTAGCCGTTTCTCAGGCTCCCTCCCCGACATCGAACCCTGATTGCCCGTTACCTGAGATCACCATAGTAGGCGCAGAAAAGAACATCGAAAGTTGATAGGGCAGACATCTGAATGGATCGTCGCCGTCACGGGAACGTGCAACCGCCCAGAGGTTATCTAGAGTCATTAATGCGGCAGTAGGCCCTCGCCCCTAATGTTTTAAATGGTCAGATCAGTAGGCCCTTGCTCCAAATGTTTTTGAGGGTCACCAGCAGGCCATCAATCATAATTTTTCAAGGCTGTGTATGATGCCCTCCTTTATGTGTAATAAAGGGTGTATTGGAGTGCCGGTTCCTTGTAATTTTTGGCAGCCCTTTCACTTAGTGCATAGGCTTTATGAGTGTAGGAGTCCCACTACCTGAACAATTGTACCACAATGTGAATGAGGCCCCTCATTAAGTGATATACAGGTTGTATCGGAGTACCTCTTCCTTGCAATTTCTGGCAGCACTTGCACTTTATATACAAGTAAATATACAGGAAAGAATGTTTCTTAACAATTTTTCCTCTAAAATTTTTTTTTTTTTTTCGGTTTTGTGCGTATTATTGTCAGTCTGTAAAAGTGGCGTACTATTTGGACAACATCGTTCCCAGCAGTGACCTGCGAGTACAAGATGCATCCAGACATCCTCCCCATTCTGTTCCAGAACCAGTTCGGTGGGGTTTCCATCAATTTCTGGCATTTTCCAATGAACCAGGAACCCTCCCCTCTTCACAGCAAGGGGTACCTGGTTTAATGCTCTGGTCATCCCATTGACTTACTATATAAGAACCTCCCCAGCAGCTATTTTCTAAAGTTTATTGCAGTTATGAAAGAGACAGCAGTGTCATTGCTGTGCTCTGTGTTTTGTTGTATTACATTAGACAGTTAACTTATATATATATAATTTAGATAGTTAGGGGGAGATCGTCAGTATAGGTTAAATTGATCTATAGTGTAGCTGATAGGCTCCAGTGCAGGCTGTTACGCAGAGTGATACTGTATGTTCTGCTGTTCATACATACATGCTACAGACATAGTGCTGTGATGTCACAAGTTCCACGTATTGCGAAAAAATATGCGCATCAATAATTGCCGAATATTAACAAGCGCAAATATATTGGAGCACTCTATCTGCATATAAAGCTATTCTAATGTTCTGCCGTGCCAACCATTTTCTCCAGTCTCAGGAAACTTATACCAGCTTGAAAAATGTAGCATAAGCCTGTATTTTACACGCATTGCGCGAATATTATGAAAATTATGAAAAATATTATGAATATTATGAAAATAATTGCCTATTTTTGCAATCAAGAATTTAATCTCAAATTCTCAAATTCGCGAATATATAGTGAATATTCTACAAAATATTAGCGAAATATCACGAATTTGAATATTGCCCCTGCCATTAATCACTACTTATTATTCTGCTCAATGAAAACAATATGCAGTAAAATCATATGCTCACCCTAGTGACAGCTACAGGCATAATGGTCCAGATTTACTAATGTGTCTGCTCCAAAAATCTGCCTAAAAAAGTGGCACAAATTGGGTCATCTAAGGTTTCTACACTTTTATCCAACATGCCTGAAAAGGTGGGGCTTATTGGAAGGTGGGTGAAGCATAGTAGGAAAGGGGTGGCCTAAAATATGTAAAAATTTGTCTCAAAGTAAGTCAACCAATAGTTGCTATCGGGTCAGAGAAAAGTGTCTATCCCTGCAATAGATTTATCATCCAAACTGGGCCACTGTGATAAATGTCTAAACATACGCCATCTTTAGTATTAGTAAATGTGGGCCAATGTTACTTGCAACTATATGTCTATACCAGGGATTAAAAACTATTCACCAGGCACTGAACTTAGACCATGCATAAATACTAACAATTAAATCAGTACTACATTTTTCACCTACAGTGGATATAAAAAGTCTACACACCCCTGTTAAAATGTCAGGTTTCTGTGATGTAAAAAATGAGACAAATATAAATCATTTCAGCACTTTTCCACCTTTAATGTGACCTATAAACTGTACAACTCAATTGAAAAACAAACTGAAATCTTTTAGGTAGAGGGAAGAAAAAATATAAAAATTAAATATTATGGTTGCATAAGTGTGCACACCCTTAAACTTATACTTTGTTTAAGCACTTTTTGATTTAGTTACAGCACTCAGTCTTTTTGGGTATGAGTCTATCAGCATGGCACATTTTGACTTGGCAAGATTTGCCCACTCTTCTTTGCAAAAAACACTCCAAATTTGTCAGATTGCGAGGGCATCTCCTGTGCACAGCCCTCTTAAGATCACCCCACAGATTTTAAATCGGATTCAGGTCTGGGCACTGGCTGGGCCATTCCAAAACTTTAATCTTCTTCTGGTGAAGCCATTCCTTTGTTGATTTGGATGTATGCTTTGGGTCATTGTCATGCTGAAAGATGAAGTTCCTCTTCATGTTCAGCTTTCTATCAGAAGCCTGAAGGTTTTGTACCAATATTGACTGCTATTTGGAACTGTTCATAATTCCCTCTAGCTTAACTAAGGCCCCAGTTCCAGCTGAAGAAAAATAGCCCCAAAGCATGATGCTGCCACCGCCATGCTTCACTGTGGGTATGGTGTTCTTTTGGTGATGTGCAGTGTTGTTTTTGTGCCAAACATATCTTTTGGAATTATGGCCAAAAAGTTCAACTTTGGTTTCATCAGACCCTAACACCTTTTCCCACCTGCTTTTGGGAGACTTCAGATGTGTTTTTGAAAAATATAGCCTGGCTTGGATGTTTATCTTCGTAAGAAAAGGCTTTCGTCTTGCCACTCTACCCCATAGCCCAGACATATGAAGAATGCAGGCACATGTACAACACAGCCAGTACTTGCCAGATATTCCTGCAGCTCCTTTAATGTTGCTGTAGGTCTCTTGGTAGCCTCCCAGACCAGTTTTCTTCTCGTCTTTTCATCAATTTTGGAGGGACGTCCAGTTCTTGGTAATGTCACTGTTGTGCCATATTTTCTCCACTTGATGATGACTGTCTTCACTGTGTTCCATGGTATATCTAATGCCTTGGAAATTCTTTTGTGCCCTTCTCCTAAATGATACCTTTTAACAATGAGATCCCTCTGATGCTTTTGAAGCTCTCTGTGGACCATGGCTTTTGCTGTGGGATGCGACTAAGTAAATTTCAGGAAATACCAACTAGAGCAGCTGAACTTTATTTGGGGTTAATCAGAGGCACTTTAAATGATGGCAGGTGTATGCTGACTCCTATTTAACATGATTTTGAATGTGATTGCTTAATTCTGAACACAGCTACACTCCCCAGTTATAAGAGGGTGTGAACACTTATGCAACCACATTATTTTAGTTTTATTTGTTTTATTTGTTTTCTTCCCTCCACCTAAAAGATTTCAGTTTGTTTTTCAATTGAGTGGTACAGTTTATAGGTCACATTAAAGGTGGAAAAATTTCTGAAATGATTTATCTTTGTCTCATTTTTTTACATCACAGATACCTGACATTTTAACAGGGGTGTGTAGACTTTTTATATCCACAGTTTTTAAAATGCAGTAGAATCTAGAGGATATTCCCTTTACCCCTTAAAGCCTGAGCCAATTTACTTTTTTTTTTTTTCATTTTTTCTAACATGTATGAGGGCTTTTGTGCAAAAAGTATTTTTTAATGGCAAAATGTAATATTCCATACAATATATTAGGAAGTTTTTAAAAATTATTAATGTGTGAAAATTGAAAACTGGGTTTTGTATTTACAGCATTCATTGGGTGTCAAAAATAACATTACTTTTATTCTGCAGGTCAGCACAATCACAGTGAAACCAAATGTATATAAATTTTATGTTTTCATGTTTTTTATTTTAAGTAAAAAAGAAAACTATTTGCATCCTCATATTCTTAACACCTATACATTTTTATATATTTTTAAGGAGATTTTTTTCTAGGCAATCTAGTTTTTCTTGCTACTATTTTGAGCTATATATGACTTTTCAATTACTTTTTATTCAATTGTTTGGGAGGAAAAGTCACCAAAAACAAAGTTGTTCGGTCACTGAGAGCAGCCCACTTCTGGTAAATTACTCCTTAGATGCAGTGGTGGCAGTTGAAGATGGCATCTAAGGGATTAAATGTTAATGAATGAAGTAATCTCAGCAGTTACTGGCTGTCAACGGTAACTGCTTAGCTCCTGAGTGGGAGCCAAGTTTAAAACACAACTGAGAGAAAGAGGACCTGAGCCGATTGATATATAGTTTTACGACAACAGATTCAGCAAAACTTGAAATATATTCATTTAAATCTATTGTTAATTTTAGCTTAAAAGTGGATTTACAAAAGACGATTCTGCAGCCAATTGTCGGGATGGAAGCATTCCTTTCTGACAGTCAGCTGCTTACTCAGTGAAGGAGATCACACATTTACATGCAGTAATCTCCTTCACTGTATGAGGACAGAGGATCGCTATTAAGATCCCTCATCTTCATACAGAATCATAGTTTCTGAGCAGCAGATCGCTGTTTAGACCACACGATCTGCTGCCCAGAAACTATGATTGGTGGTGCCTGCATGAACAACAGGATCACCTGATAAACTAGCAATTCGCTTGTTCATCTAGTGATCAGCTGCACATTTAGACGTTCAGATTGTCGGGAATGACCGTTCACAGAAAGGGTCGTTCCCGATAATCTGGACAATTATTGGCTTGTGTAAATGCAGTTTAAGAGTTGTTTGAACTGTCCTATCAGTGATTTGTGCATACAGAGATAGCTCTAAGACACTGATAATACTACCCCATAACTGCTAGAATCACAATTTCTTTAAATTAGTTTCAGGTCTGATTCGGGTCCGAATCGGTCAGTAGATACAATCCAAGTATGAATAAAATCGACCCGAATGAAAAGTGCTCCAATGGTCCTGAAAAAGTCATGCATGAGACTCTGTGGTCTTCTAGGACTCTATCCAACTTCTTTCAAGCTCTTTAAAGCCAAGACAGCATTAGTAATGTCAACGTGACAACAGCGTATATTGATATGGGTAAGTGAGTAGCAGCAGGTAGTAACAAACAGAATGTTTAATAATACACTGCACTGTAAGATTTTGTTTTTAAATGAAAACATGGTCCTATTTAGTGTCAGATGCCTTCTTTTCTCTCTTCCGACTGGTAAAATGGGGGCCACCATTTTGAGAGATTCCTCCAAATCTAATTGCAAGTGATTTGAATTTGTCTGGAATCCTAATTTTGGGGAAATTCAAGCTGAATTCAAATCATCCAGAATTGATTCGCCGATCTCTGATTGCAGGTTTTTGCAGAATTTTTTTGCAGGAAACTATACATAAATCTGCTCAGCTCCACCTGCTGTATAACATGCTGCTTGTAGATTGGATTGCATTATTTATATTGACAGGTTTGCTTTAAAGATCTCCTGTAACTGCAGGCATATGTACAGTCGTGGCCAAAAGTTTTGAGAATGACACAAATATTAGTTTTCACAAAGTTTGCTGCTAAACTGCTTTTAGATCTTTGTTTCAGTTGTTTCTGTGATGTAGTGAAATATAATTACACGCACTTCATACGTTTCAAAGTTTTTTTATCGACAATTACATGACATTTATGCAAAGAGTCAGTATTTGCAGTGTTGGCCCTTCTTTTTCAGGACCTCTGCAATTCGACTGGGCATGCTCTCAATCAACTTCTGGGCCAATTCCTGACTGATAGCAACCCATTCTTTCATAATCACTTCTTGGAGTTTGTCAGAATTAGTGGGTTTTTGTTTGTCCACCCGCCTCTTTAGGATTGACCTCAAGTTCTCAATGGGATTAAGATCTGGGGAGTTTCCAGGCCATGGACCCAAAATGTCAATGTTTTGGTCCCCGAGCCACTTAGTTATCACTTTTGCCTTATGGCACGGTGCTCCATCGTGCTGGAAAATGCATTGTTCTTCACCAAACTGTTGTTGGATTGTTGGAAGAAGTTGCTGTTGGAGGGTGTTTTAGTACCATTCTTTATTCATGGCTGTGTTTTTGGGAAAATTGTGAGTGAGCCCACCCCCTTGGATAGAAGCAACCCCACACATGAATGGTCTCAGGATGCTTTACTGTTGGCATGACACAGGACTGATGGTAGCGCTCACCTTTTCTTCTCCGGACAAGCCTTTTTCCAGATGCCCCAAACAATCGGAAAGAGGCTTCATTGGAGAATATGACTTTTCCCCAGTCCTCAGCAGTTTATTCACCATACTTTCTGCAGAAGATCAATCTGTCCCTGAAGTTTTTTTTGGAGAGAAGTGGCTTCTCTGCTGCCCTTCTTGACACCAGGCCATCTTCCAAAAGTCTTCGCCTCACCGTGCGTGCAGATGCGCTCACACCTGCCTGCTGCCATTCCTGAGCAAGCTCTGCACTGGTGGCACTCCGATCCCGCAGCTGAATCCTCTTTAGGAGACGATCCTGGCACTTGCTGGACTTTCTTGGATGCCCTGAAGCCTTCTTAACAAGAATTGAACCTCTTTACTTGAAGTTCTTGATGATCCTATAAATTGTTGATTGAGGTGCAATCTTAGTAGCCACAATATCCTTGCCTGTGAAGCCATTTTTATGCAACGTAATGATGGCTGCACACGTTTCTTTGCAGGTCACCATGGTTAACAATGGAAGAACAATGATTTCAAGCATCACCCTCCTTTTAACATGTCAAGTCTGCCATTTTAACCCAATCAGCCTGACATAATGATCTCCAGCCTTGAGCTCATCAACATTCTCACCTGAGTTAACAAGACGATTACTGAAATGATCTCAGCAGGTCCTTTAATGACAGCAATGAAATGCAGTGGAAAGTTTTTTTTTTAGATTAAGTTTATTTTCATGGCAAAGAAGGACTATGCAATTCATCTGATCACTCTGCATAACATTCTGGAGTATATGAAAATTGCTATTATAAAAACTTAAGCAGCAACTTTTCCAATTTCCAATATTTATGTAATTCTCAAAACTTTTGGCCACGACTGTACAGAATAAGAAAACTCATGCAGTAGAGACACTCATAATATATAGGGTAACATTACTCCAAAAATTTTGGAGTGCTCATCTAACCAGTGTAAAGAATCTCAAGTGTGGCTACACACTATATAAAAGCACAAGCTATAAACTGTCAGGCCACGAAACTCAAATGTAGCAAAATCTATATTTTATCAGTAAGGTTCAAAAAAATCACAAGACACAGATTAAAAATGAGAAAGCAGGAAAAGAAGCGTCATCACACCATACATGTGAAGTCTTGGCATCAATGATACAATAACATGATATAAGTAACAAATCAGGATCAATGGAGTCCTTAAACAGCCAAAACAAAAATAACACATAGATTCATTGATGTCTAATGCTGCTGTGACATGTGAATCTAATACTGGGTTCACAAATTTAAGAAGGAAAATGTATTGGTGTATCTATTTTGCATATAGTCACAATGGCCAAAATAACCTCCACAGCTATAGTGTCACGAGTGTGTCACAACCTATTGCTGACCCTGTTGTGCCTGGGGTCAGAAGGTCGCAGCGGGTGGCTATGCGCTCGATGTCTCAAGAGATTACTCCATGACCTAGTGGTGAGAATAGATTCTGGTCCAGGTTTTCCTGCTTAGATTTGCAATCCTTTTTGTCCCATTAAGGAATCTGTAGCTTTTCCTTTCTGCTGTTCTTTGTCAGCCACTCCCAGCAACTATATATTCTCCCTTTCTGCTTTCCTTGTTGCCAGATATAGGCCTTCTTTCCAGATCTTCTATTCTGACCTCAGGTGCAGTTGGGACAACTGTTGCTGTGGAGCTGTTGGAACTGGTGCTGTCAGATCTCTGCTTCTCTCCTGTTGTTGTTGTTGTTGTCTCCCTTCGGGGATTGTTTATTGTTTTGTTTGTCCTTTCCCTCTTCTTACCCTAGGTGTTAGTGGTGAGCACTAGTGCTTCCACTGCCCTACTCACTACCTAGGGCTTATTTCAGGGTAAGCCAGGGACAAGGTAAGTGATCGGCGTAGGGGTTAACAGCCCGTCTAGAGACGTCAAGGCAGCCAGGTGCCAGTGCCAGGTGAGCTAGGGATCACCACTCCTCCCTCTCCCTAGTGGAAGGGTACTCCTTTTCCCTCCCCTCTGCGAAGCACATCTGTCACCTGCCATCTCAGACATGACATTTAGCCACATAAGAATGCAGTAAAATAAATAAAATAAGCTAGAACCCCAACAAACTCTAATAGAATAAGTCAGTAAAAAAATGCAAAAACAGTGGTGTAACTCACCCATGAGTTGTATCTTGCCAGGATGAAGCCAGCCTTGACGCATGTTTCGATGGACGGTCGTCTGGGGATCAACATATACAGTACAATAGATACTATATATATATACACAGTATAATATACAAAGAAGGTGAAGAAACTTGACATAAAATGTGATACAAAATCAACAAACAAAAGTTAAGGAATTATAGAGCTCGAAAAGTTAAAGCAAATAATCAGGCAACAACACATATAATAGTCAAGAGTCAAAAAGCAAATGCTTAAAAACTCCAAAGAGGCTAGAGTCTCACAAAAAATAAATATCATAGCAAAACACTTTCCAAATGTTTCACATGTTTAGATATGGGTTTGAGGGGGTCCGAAGCCTCCACTACTATATGAGGAGACACCAGTATTAAGAATCGCACATAGTAGGTTAGGGACCCCTGTTGCATATTTTGTATTTGGGCCTAGAAGCATCAAGTTGCATCTCTGACATGAATTATTTTTAGAGAGGAGCGAATTTCAGGTTATGAAATTCGTTCACGCCTCGTTTACTGGTAAAAGGTGAACTGCGTTATGGATTCCGTTACCACAGACCATAACGCAATTCTATGATGGAATACATAACGGAATGCCTTTAGAGGCAGTCCGTTATTCATTCCTTCATAATAGATGTCTATCGGCTGCAAAACTGATCCGTTCCATTTCTTTTATGCAGGAGAGAACTCCCCTGCATAACGGAAACGGAACAGATCCGTTTTGTAGCCCATAGACTTCTATTATGACGGAATGAATAATGGAATGCCTCTAAAGGCATTCCGTTATAGAATTGCGTTATGGTCCGTGCTAACGGAATCCATAACGCAATTCATCTTTTACCTGTAAACGAGGCGTGAACGAATTTCAAAATATGAAATTGGCTCATCTCTAATTATTTTATATAAATAGTATTTTATTTCTTACTTGTTATTTTTCTCTCTAAAGATATGTATTCGAGCAGATTTTTTTTCACTGCTAGAAATTTCAATTGGTGGGAAGATTGCAAATGTGACTGATGTGTGATGGAACAATAATAAACTTTGTTCACTGAAGTTCACATGTAATAACAAATTCCAAAGTGATGACCATAAATATGATTCCTAACAAATGGAATCCTTATGATGTAAAGAATACATCGTAAGTGCTATGTCTGTAAAATGAAATGCATCAACTAATACAGCAATAAACATGTTTTATATTCTTGCGCAGGTAGAAGGTCCAAGAAAAACACTGGTGCTTCTAATAGCCCCATTTAATAGTGTATACAATGTAGTTGGAAGCTGAAAAAAATTGGTTTTTATGGGATTTATTTTTATGGCGTTTCCTATGTAGTAAAACTAACCCATGTGCTTTATTCTCTGGGTCAGTACGATTACAATAATACCACATTTATATAATTTTTATTGTGTTTTAACACAGAAATAAAAAACTTTGGGAAAAAAAATTTCTCTGCCATATTGTAACCCCCATAACTTTTTAGGCCTCATGCACACGACCGTAGTTATGGTCCATATCCGAGCCGCAGTTTTTGCTGCTCGGATGCGGACCCATTCACTTCAATGGGGCCGCAAAAGATGCTGACAGCACTCCGTGTGCTGTCCACATCTGTTGCTCTGTTCCAAGGCCCCACAAAAAAATATAGCATGTATGATTCTTGTCCGTTTTGCGGACAAGAATAGGCATGTCTACAATGGGCCACCCGCTCCGTTCTGCAAATTGCGGAAGGTACACGGGCGGCTTCTGTTTTTTGCGGATCCGCGGTTTGCGGACGGCAAAAAACGGCATGGTCGTGTGCATGAGGCCTAATAGTTTTATTTGGAGATGTGTGGAGGCTCATTTTCTACTGGACAATCAGTAGTTTTTATTGATGCCATTTTGGAGTGCATATGACTTTTGATACTATTTTGGACTGTGTAACACTTTTTATTACATTTTATTTGGGAGGTGAATCAATAAAAAAATTATCTATATTTTTTCAGTATGCCACTCCCATATGAGATTTTAAAATATTTATATTTTAATAGCATGAGCATAAAAAAAAATATAAAAAAAATGTGTCAGATTGCAATTTCTATATGGCAGTTTAGCAATTAAACATGTTGCTAAATAGAAACTTCAGTATGTTCCAATGTAGTGCTGCCACCTGCAAGGCTAGTTGGAATATACCTGTGAAAGGCCTGGTAGCCTCCAGCAGGCTGAGGCCTTTAACAGTGAATGAATGGCTACCATGATTGTGTGGGGGAGCTATTCCAATCGCAGAAGCACAGCACTTCCGGGTTTTAATCTCTCAGGTGCCATGGTCACATTTGATCACGGCATCTGAGAGGTTAAATGTCTGCGATCAGCCGTTATCATGATAACACTGATCACAAACATTGTCTCTGGGTGTCTTCTGTTTAAAACAGCAGAAACCTGGGAGCTAAGGTGCCCGCTGTGGTCGCAAGCAGGCACCAATTTTAAAGACCGAACATGTACAGAAAGGGTTAAACATCCTTATGTAAAATAAATTATTTCTATTAAGCAACACAATGATAGCTAGGGTACATATTCGATTATTCTTGGGAAAGTAGTACTCAATATACGTACAACAAATACCTATTTAAACAATTCAAAATCTGAATAAAACCCATAGGAAGAGCTGTCAAGCACAAGATTATCTAATCTCATGTTATATTTAATGAACATGCTGGTCATTTTACAAAACATGAAGTATAATATAAATCAAATGTTTTCTTAAGATTTCTCAAAGGAAAGCAACTTTACTGGCAGAACACTAATCTGCTTTAAAAGTAACCATAGTGAATACATATCATGAAAGCTGTTTCTCTAGCTTGTTACCATGACTTAAAAATGTTTTGTCTTTAAATAAAAACACATGGCTACAATTACACTGGTAAGATTTTCTAGAAAAATTATCACATAAAGTAAAAATGAAATAAAAAAATGACATTGTAAAAAAAATAATAAAACAGATGGATGATAAGTAGAGATGAGCGAATTTCATATTTTGAAATTCGTTCACACTTTGTTTGTTGGTAAAAGGTGAATTGCGTCATGGATTTCGTTACCACAGACCATAACACAATTCTATGATGGAATGCATAACGGAATGCCTTTAGAGGCATTCCGCTATTCACCCGGTCATAATAGAAGTCTATGGGCTGCAAAATGGATCAGTTCCGTTTCCATTATGCAGTGGAGTCCTAAAAGCATTCCGTTATGCATTCTGTCATAGAATTGCGTTATGGTCCGTGGTAATAGAATCCATAATGCAATTCATCTTTTACCAACAAACAAAGTGTGGAAACTCGCTCATCTCTAATGATAAGAGGGTAGAAGATGTGACACATTGAGGGGTTGTGTCTGGCAAGGCAGGTATTTTCCTCCCAGCTTTTGCGGCTGGGCTGTTTTCCAGCTAGGTGAGGTCAAATACCAGACTGGAGTTTAAGTGCCGCTGTGGGTTTTGGCAGCACCTGGCTGTCCTTAAATAGGCAGCTGGGCTCAGCAGTGATGTCTATGTTTTTGGGATCTGAGGCTTTGTGCCGTGCTGGAGGGCTGAGAGCCGCATGCTGGGGAAACAGGCCTCCTAAAGCCTGCTGTGGACTACTGGAGGCAGAACTGCCAGCAAGGTGACTTGTGTTATATGAACTTTCCATTGTGTGTGATTTAACACCAAGACTGCAAAGTTACGTGCTGTTTTGTGCAATTGCCTCAAATGTGAATAAACACTGACCTCTTGAGTTAAGAACTTGAATTTTGCCTCTGTACTGTGCCCGCTTACCCTATCTACCAGAGCTAAACCCTACAATGGATAGAGTGAATAAGTCATCTGGATTTCTGAATTAGTTACAAAAAAATGTGGTCTGATAGTTTACTAAGTCACAATTATAGACAAACCAATGTAAGCTAATAACTAATAGAAACAATAGGTGTCTACTGTCTCTTCAAGTTCACCTAGTAACTTTGGTCTGTTGCTATGAAACTGCCTTGCATATGAATCTGGGTATATGGATATCATCTAGTCTTGCCTTGTTGATTGGTAGTGATGGACCAACATTGGCCGGGACGGTTCGCAAACGCGATCTCACAATCTCGCGAACGCGATCAAATGTTCGTGAACCGCAAGTTCACTGCGGACCCCATTCACTTTAATGGCAGGTGAACCTGGAAAACATTCAGGTCATATTTGCAGCCAACAAATACTTACTATAAGTGCACAAATAGTCCCACAACATGGACAGTGACATACTAGAGTGGGATCAATGACAAGAATTCCCACAAAAATGATGTGGTGTCTACTGTACGTGTTTCTTCAAATTCACTGAGTAACTTTGGTCTGTTGCTATGCAACTGCCTTGCATATGAATCTGGGTTTGGGTATCATCTAGTCTTGCCTTGTTGATTAGTAATGATGGACGAACATTGGTCAGGACGGTTCACAAACGCGATCGCACAATCTCGCGAACGCGATCAAATGTTCGCGAACCGCAAGTTCACTGCGGGCCCCATTCACTTTAATGGCAGGTGAATCTGCAAAACCTTCAGGTCATATTTGCAGCCAACAAATACTTACTATAAGTGCACAAATGGTCCCACAACATGGACAGTGACATACTACAGGGTGGGCCATTTATATGTATACACCTTAATAAAATGGGAATGGTTGGTGATATTAACTTCCTGTTTGTGGCACATTAGTATATGTGAGGGGGGAAACTTTTCAAGATGGGTGGTGACCATGGCAGCCATTTTGAAGTCGGCCATTTTGAATCCAACTTTTGTTTTTTCAATAGGAAGAGGGTCATGTGACATCAAACTTATTGGGAATTTCACACGAAAAACAATGGTGTGCTTGGTTTTAACGTAACTTTATTCTTTCATGAGTTATTTACAAGTTTCTCTTTGTTTACAGCCATTGACATGTCACCGAGGTTAACACGTGAGGAGCGGATAGAAATTGTGTTGATGTCTGGTGAACGCAGTAATCGGGTCATTGCAGCAGATTTCAATGCAAGACACCCTACGAGACCACCCATCTCCCATGCTACAGTTAGCAAACTGCTTGCTAAGTTTCGTGAAACTGGTTCAGTGTTGGATTTGCCAAAATGTGGACGCATGAAATCTGTCTCTAATGAAGAAACATCAGTGGCTGTCCTAGCTTCATTCAGCAAGAGCACACAGCGTAGCACTCGCCGCATGTCACTGAGAGTGGCATTAGTCGAACATCCCTTCGGCGGATATTAGCTACTCACAAATGGCACCCTTACAAACTCCAGCTACTGCAGCATCTCAACGAGGATGACCCAGATCGGCGAACTGAATTGGAACAGGACCCTCAGTTTAAGCAGAAGATTTTGTTCAGTGATGAGGCAAACTTTTATGTGAATGGTGAAGTTAACAAACAAAACCACCGCTATTGGTCTGACACTAACCCACATTGGATAGATCCCTCCAAGACTGTTGGAACCAAAAAATTGATGGTATGGTGTGGTATATGGGGTACACAGATAGTGGGGCCATTCTTCATCAATGGAAACCTCAAGGCCACTGGATATGCAAAATTGCTACATAATGATGTGTTTCCCTCTTTATGCACTGAAGCTGGCACGTTCCCTGAGTTTTTCCAGCAAGATGGTGCACCACTACATTATGGGTGTCAGGTCCGAGCATTCCTAGATGAACAGTTTCCTGGAAAGTGGATTGGTCGTCGTGGGCCAGTTGAATGGCCCCCAAGGTCTCCCGATCTGACCCCTTAGACTTTTATCTTTGGGGTCATCTGAAGGCAATTGTCTATGCAGTGAAGATACGAGATGTGCAGCACCTGAAACTACGGATACTGGAAGCCTGTGCTAGAATTTCTCCTGCGGTGTTGCTATCAGTGTGTGAAGAGTGGGAGAAGAGGGTTGCATTGACAATCCAACACAATGGACAGCACATTGAACACATTTTATAAGTGGTCAGAAACTTGTAAATAACTCATGAAAGAATAAAGTTATGTTAAAACCAAGCACACCATTGTTTTTCTTGTGAAATTCCCAATAAGTTTGATGTGTCACATGACCCTCTTCCTATTGAAAAAACAAAAGTTGGATTCAAAATGGCTAACTTCAAAATGGCCACCATGGTCACCACCCATCTTGAAAAGTTTCCCCCCTCACATATACTAATGTGCCACAAACAGGAAGTTAATATCTCCAACCATTCCCATTGTATTAAGGTGTAACCATATAAATGGCCCACCCTGTAGAGTGGGATCAATGACAAAAATTTCCCCAAAAATTATGTATTTTAATCAGGGGCCATTTTTATGCATATTAAAGGGAAATTCTCAAAACTGTGCCCTGCTGGAGCCTAATTTTTTATTTATTTTAGGCCACGGGAGTATGGGCCCTAAAAATTAACCATTCACCTGACATAAAAGAAGAAGTGATTATGTCGCTTGAGGTACATTATGCAGTCAATGGATAAAAATTTTACAGTAGCCCACTGGAGTACAGGCCCTAAACATTAGGCATTCACTGGACAGAAAAGATCAAGTGATTATGTGGCAGGAGATATATTAGATGGTCATTGGATAACAATTGTACTGCAGGCGAGTGGAGTACAGGCCGCAAAGATTAGTCATACACCGAACAGAAAAGATCAAGTGATTATGTGGTTGGAGGTATATTAGACGGTCAGTGGATAACAATTTTACTTCAGGCCAGTGGAGTACAGGCCCCAAACATTAGGCATTCACCGTACAGAAAAGAACAAGTGATTATGTTGCTGGAGGTATATTAGGCGGTCACCGTATAACAATTTTACTGTTGGACAGTTAGATTACAGGCCCCAACAATTAGGCATTCACCGTACAGAAAAGATCAAGTGATTATGTGGCTGTAGGTATATTAGACAGTCATTGGATATCAATTTTACTGCAGGCCAGTGGAGTATTGGCCCCAAACACTAGGCATTCACCGAACAGAAAAGATCAAGTGATTATGTGGCTGGAGGTATATTAGACGGTCAGTGGATAACAATTTTATAGAAAAGATACAGCGGCTCACCTCCTCTCTATATGGAAATGGTGCTCACCCCCAGGTCCCACCCTCAGGACCAAGTGGGAAATATAATGTATACAACAGGTATGGGGGGGCACACTACAAAAGGGAACACCAGGCAGTATATTGATAGTACACTTTATTGTGTTAATCTATTCCACTAGAATGTGGTAAAATGTTAAGAACATACCCCTAAAATACACATAAAATATAGACTATATACAAATCTATGTAATGCACACAAGGTAATACCACAATTCGAATAGCAGCTGATAGAAATTAGCAGCACACCTGTAATACTGTCCACAACCACAATAATGTCCGGCAAGTGTCCAAATATGGTGGATTGATGCTGCACAGTTCTTACTTAGTAACCCCCAGTAACAGTCTTAACCTGTGGGGCCAAATTGCTTGCTGGGTATGGCCTATGGTGATCGGCTCAATACCGCTGCCTTCCACAATACATACACGTAATATCTCTGCTCAGGCTGAGCTCGGTCTTACCGGTCTTCACTGCTAGTCCTGCAGCGGTGGTTTGAAAGGCCGCACACCCGCAGCGTCCCACGTGGTGTGCTTCTGCCTACACGTAGCGTCCCACGTGACCGGGTATCCAAGGAGACCGGATGCTTTACTTGTGTGACGTCAGTATTGTGCGACAGCTTTCACAGCGGCGCTGCTTAGTCCACTTGTCTTCCTTTCTTTGCCGGCTTTATTCTTTTTCTTTGACTTGGGGTGGATCAACGCTCACTCTAACAACCGCCAGACGCGTTTCGGGGTCCCTCGCCCCTTCCTCAGTGGCCATTATTGTGGTTGTGGACAGTATTACAGGTGTGCTGCTAATTTCTATCAGCTGCTATTCGAATTGTGGTATTACCTTGTGTGCATTACATACAGTGGGGGAAATAATTATTTGACCCCTCACTGATTTTGTAAGTTTGTCCAATGACAAAGAAATGAAAAGTCTCAGAACAGTATCATTTCAATGGTAGGTTTATTGTAACAGTGGCAGATAGCACATCAAAAGGAAAATCGAAAAAATAACTTTAAATAAAAGATAGCAACTGATTTGCATTTCATTGAGTGAAATAAGTATTTGAACCCCTACCAACCATTAAGAGTTCTGGCTCCCACAGAGTGGTTAGACACTTCTACTCAATTAGTCACCCTCATTAAGGACACCTGTCTTAACTAGTCACCTGTATAAAAGACACCTGTCCACAGAATCAATCAATCAAGCAGACTCCAAACTCTCCAACATGGGAAAGACCAAAGAGCTGTCCAAGGATGTCAGAGACAAAATTGTAGACCTGCACAAGGCTGGAATGGGCTACAAAACCATTAGCAAGAAGCTGGGAGAGAAGGTGACAACTGTTGGTGCGATTGTTCGAAAATGGAAGGAGCACAAAATGACCATCAATCGACCTCGCTCTGGGGCTCCACGCAAGATCTCACCTCGTGGGGTGTCAATGGTTCTGAGAAAGGTGAAAAAGCATCCTAGAACTACACGGGAGGAGTTAGTTAATGACCTCAAATTAGCAGGGACCACAGTCACCAAGAAAACCATTGGAAACACATTACACCGCAATGGATTAAAATCCTGCAGGGCTCGCAAGGTCCCCCTGCTCAGGAAGGCACATGTGCAGGCCCGTCTGAAATTTGCTAATGAACACCTGAATGATTCAGAGAGTGACTGGGAGAAGGTGCTGTGGTCTGATGAGACCAAAATAGAGCTCTTTGGCATTAACTCAACTCGCTGTGTTTGGAGAAAGAAAAATGCTGCCTATGACCCCCAAAACACCGTCCCCACCGTCAAGCATGGGGGTGGAAACATTTTGCTTTGGGGGTGTTTTTCTGCTAAGGGCACAGGACAACTTATTCGCATAAACGGGAAAATGGACGGAGCCATGTATCGTGAAATCCTGAGCGACAACCTCCTTCCCTCTGCCAGGAAACTGAAAATGGGTCGTGGATGGGTGTTCCAGCACGACAATGACCCAAAACATACAGCAAAGGCAACAAAGGAGTGGCTCAAGAAGAAGCACATTAAGGTCATGGAGTGGCCTAGTCAGTCTCCGGACCTTAATCCAATCGAAAACCTATGGAGGGAGCTCAAGCTCAGAGTTGCACAGAGACAGCCTCGAAACCTTAGGGATTTAGAGATGATCTGCAAAGAGGAGTGGACCAACATTCCTCCTAAAATGTGCGCAAACTTGGTCATCAATTACAAGAAACGTTTGACCTCTGTGCTTGCAAACAAGGGTTTTTCCACCAAGTATTAAGTCTTTTTTTGTTAGAGGGTTCAAATACTTATTTCACTCAATGAAATGCAAATCAGTTGCTATCTTTTATTTAAAGTTATTTTTTCGATTTTCCTTTTGATGTGCTATCTGCCACTGTTACAATAAACCTACCATTGAAATGATACTGTTCTGAGACTTTTCATTTCTTTGTCATTGGACAAACTTACAAAATCAGTGAGGGGTCAAATAATTATTTCCCCCACTGTAGATTTGTATATAGTCTATATTTTATGTGTATTTTAGGGGTATGTTCTTAACATTTTACCACATTCTAGTGGAATAGATTAACACAACAAAGTGTACTATCAATATACTGCCTGGTGTTCCCTTTTGTAGTGTGCCCCCCCATACCTGTTGTATACAGGATAACAATTTTACTGCAGGCCAGTGGAGTACAGTCCCCAAACATTAGGCATTTACCGGAGAGAAAAGATCAAGTGATTATGTGGCTGGAGATATATTAGATGGTCATTGGATAACGATTTTACTGTAGTCCAGTACAAATAGATGTCAAATACATATGTTTAAAAGAACTAAAAATATAAAATTGGATTAAAAACATGGGTAACGAAATCCCCCCTCTTGAATAAACCCTGAATCATAATAGGTGACATTTGATAACACGTAGTCGTCATAGGTGTTGAATTCCTCCGACACCTCAACAATTAGGCATTCACCGTACAGAAAAGATCAAGTAATTATGTGGCTGGAGGTATGTTAGACGGTCGTTGGATAACAATTTTACTGCAGGCCAGTGGTGTATAGTGTATAGGCCCCAAACATTAGGCATTGACCAGAAGGAAAGGCCTTTTATGCCGCTGTATTTACATAAAACATGGACCATTCTTTGTTCTGGGTGGTGGCGGATATGTGTGGGCTGGCATGAGGAAATTGAATTAAATGTGGTTGTCACAGGTGTTGAATTCCTCAGAGATCCATGTCTCATTCATTTTTAGAAATGTGAGGGAGGCCACACTGTCGTGACCTAGACGAGTGCGCTTATCGGTCACTATCCCCCCTGCTGTGCTGAATGTCCTTTCGGACAGGACACTCGACGAGGGGCAAGCCAAGAGTTCCATGGCAAATTGTGTCAGCTCTGGCCACAGGTCAAGCCTGCACACCCAGTAGTCCAGCGGTTCCTCACTTCTCAGAGCGTCCACATCGGGAGTAGCCCCTCCTGGGAATTCATTCAGCATTGCGACTTCCTCATCTTCCAGCTCCTGCTCCTCGACGGCTTGATCAATGACACAACGCAATGCACGCTCCAGAAAGAAGGCGTAAGGTACGATGTCACTGATAGCGCCATGGCTGTGACTGACCAGTTTGGTGATCTCATCAATTGGCCGCAGAAGTCTGCATGCATCGTGCATAAGCAGCCACTGGCGCGGTGAAAAGAAAACAAGCTCCCCAGAACCTGTTCTGCTGCAGAGTTCGTACAGGTAGTCGTTAAGGGCACATTGCTGCTGGAGCAGCCTATCAAGCATATACAAGGTGGAGTTCCAGCGCGTGGGGCTGTCACAAATCAGACGTCTGAGGGACAGGTGGTGTCGCCGCTGAACGTCAGCAAGGCGAGCAATGGCCATGTAAGATCTTCTAAAAAGTTCCCTGGCCTGCTGCAATATGTCCTGGACCCCGGGGTATTTGGCAACGAATCGCTGCACAGCTAAGTTCAGGAAGAGTGCCATACATGGAACGTGTGTCATTTTGCCCTGTTTCAGCGCGCTCAGCAGATTGGCACTGTTGTCGCACATCAGTTTACCAACCGTCAAATTGAGCAGGGTTAGCCACTGATCGGCTTGTGACCGCAGAGTTCAGAGCAGTGCAGGACCGATGTGGCTCTTGTCTTCCAGGCACAACAGCCGCAGCACAGCATGGCAAAGTCTCACCTGGCACATCGAATAGGTTCTAGGGAGCTTGGGGGTTGCAGCAGAAGAGGCGCTAGCAGTGGAAAAGGAGGAGTCAGCTGAGGAGGAGACGGAGGATGGAGGAGGAGGAGAAGTAGAGTCAGGCCTCTTGTGGGCACCCATGTGACATCCATTGACACGTCATCATTGTCACCTTCACCACCACTGACATTAGAGATGTTGGAATAGGCAGCAACAGCGGAGACCTCCATCCTTGGGCTGATCTGAGTACTGTCGTCAGACTGATGGGTGGCGGCCGTTGCTACCTCCTGTTCCTGATCCGATGCCAAGAATGGCTGTGCATTGGTAAGGTCTGGGAATGGATGGGAAAATAATTTCTCTGACTCGAGTGGAGGGGCTATGGTAGTGGTGGTGTCTTTGGGGGTGCACACAGCAGAGAGTGAGGAGGGTGGAGATACAGAGGATGAGGAGGGTGCAGAAGTGGAAGGCTGAGTGAGCCACTCCACCAACTCTGGTGCGTCCTTTGACGTAATCGCACGCACCTTCTCCAACTTTTCACTTAGGCTCCGGGAAGCAGGTATATCGCAGGCCTCAATCAATAATTGGTGGAAGCCGGTATATCAAATGCCTTAATCAATATTTGGTGGAAGCCGGTGTATCGCAGGCCTCAATCTATATTTGGTGGAAGCCGGTATATCAATCCCCTCTATAAGTATTTTGTGGAAACAGGTATATAGAACCCCTTAATGAGTATTTGCTGGAAGCTGGTATATCAAACCCCTTAATCAATATTTGGTGGCAGCCGGTGTATCGCAGGCCTCAATCTATATTTGGTGGAAGCCGGTATATCAATCCTCTGTATCAGTATTTTGTGGAGCTAAGAATATAGAACCCCTTAACGAGTATTTGCTGGAAGCTGGTATATCAAACCGCATAATCAATATTTGGTGGAAGCTGTTGTATCGCAGGCCTCAATCAATATTTGGTGGAACCCGGTATATCAATCCCCTCTATCAGTATTTTATGGAAACAGGAATATAGAACCCCTTAATGAGTATTTTCTGGAAGCTGGTATATCAAACCCCTTAATTAATATTTGGTGGAATCTGTTGTATCGCAGTCTTCAATCGATATTTTGTGGATGCCGGTTTATCACACCCCTGAATTAATATTTCGTGGAAGCTGGTGAATCACACCCCTCAATTAGTATTTTGGGGCAACAGGTATATCACACCAGTTGCAATTAATTATTCCAATAACGTTTGTCCCTCTATCTAGCTCCAGTATCTCAGCAGAACCACACACAACTACTGCACAATACAAATGCACTATAATATACTTTCTATGGCATATTACACCCCTCAATCAGTATATTTCTTTTTGGGCAACAGGTATATCACACCAGTTGCAATTAGTTATTCCAATAGCGTTCTTCCCTCTATCTAGCTGTGGAATCTCAGCAGAACTGCACACAACTGCTGCACAATACAAATCCACTATAATATACTTTCTATGTTAGAAGGTATATTATAGGCATATCACAGCCCTCAATCAGTTTTTTTGGGGAGCAACAGTTATATCACACCAGTTGCAATTAGTTATTCCAATAGCGTTTGTCCCTCTATCTAGCTGCAGTATCTCAGCAGAACCGCACACAACTGCTGCACAATACAAATGCACTATAATATACTTTCTATGGCATATTACACCCCTCAATCAGTTTTTTGTGGGGGCAACAGGTATATTACACCAGTTGCAATTAGTTATTCCAATAGCGTTTGTCCCTCTATCTAGCTGCAGTATCTCAGCAGTACCACACACAACTGCTGAACAATACAAATGCACTATAATTTACTTTCTTTGTTAGAAGGTATATTATAGGTATATCACACCCCTCAATCTGTTTTTTCTTTTGGGCAACAGGTATATAAAACCAGTTGCAATTAGTTATTCCAATAGCGTTTGTCCCTCTAGCTAGCTGCGTATCTCAGCAGAACCGCACACAACTGCTGCACAATACAAATGCACTATAATATACTTTCTATGTTAGAAGGTATATTATAGGCATATCACACCCCTCAATCAGTTTTCTTTTGGAGCAACAGTTATATCACACCAGTTGCAATTAGTTATTCCAATAGCGTTTGTCCCTCTATCTAGCTGCAGTATCTCAGCAGAACCGCACACAACTGCTGCACAATACAAATGCACTATAATATACTTTCTATGGCATATTACACCCCTCAGTCAGTTTTTTGGTGGGGCAACAGGTATATCACACCAGTTGCAATTAGTTATTCCAATAGCGTTTGTCCCTCTATCTAGCTGCAGTATCTCAGCAGTACCACACACAACTGCTGAACAATACAAATGCACTATAATTTACTTTCTATGTCTATGTTATGTTAACCTTAAAGGTGGGAAGACAATGTAATAGGGCAGCACGAAATGCCAGCAGAATGCTTGGATGTATAGGGAGAGGTATAAGCAGTAGAAAGAGTGAAGTGCTTATGCCGCTGTACAGAACACTGGTGAGACCTCACTTGGAGTATTGTGCGCAGTACTGGAGGCCATATCTCCAGAAGGATATAGATACTCTAGAGAGAGTTCAGAGAAGAGCTACTAAACTAGTACATGGATTGCAGGATAAAACTTACCAGGAAAGGTTAAAGGACCTTAACATGTATAGCTTGGAAGAAAGAAGAGACAGAGAGGATATGATAGAAACTTTTAAATACATAAAGGGAATCAACTCGGTAAAGGAGGAGAGCATATTTAAAAGAAGAAAAACTACCACAAGAGGACACAGTTTTAAATTAGAGGGGCAAAGGTTTAAAAGTAATATAAGGAAGTATTACTTTACTGAGAGAGTAGTGGATGCATGGAATAGCCTTCCTGCAGAAGTGGTAGCTGCAAATACAGTGAAGGGGTTTAAGCATGCATGGGATAGGCATAAGGCCATCCTTCATATAAGATAGGGCCAGGGGCTATCCATAGTATTCAGATATATTGGGCAAACTAGATGGGCCAAATGGTTCTTATCTGCCGACACATTCTATGTTCTATGTTTCTATGTATATTATAGGTATATCACACCCCTCAATCAGTTTTTTATTTTGGGCAACAGGTATATCACACCAGTTGCAATTTGTTATTCCAATAGTGTTTGTCCCTCTATCTAGCTGCAGTATCTCAGCAGAACCGCACACAACTGCTGCACAATACAAATGCACTATAATATACTTTCTATGTTAGAAGGTATATTATATTACACCCCTCAATTCGTTTTTTTGGGGGGCAACAGGTATGAACAATACAAATGCACTATAATTTAATTTCTATGTTATGTTAGAAGGTATATTATAGGTATATCACCCCTTCAATCAGTTTTTTCTTTTGGGAAACAGGTATATCACACCAGTTGCAATTAGTTATTCCAATAGCGTTTGTCCCTCTATCTAGCTGCAGTATCTCAGCAGAACCGCACACAACTGCTGCACAATACAAATGCACAATAATATACTTTCTATGTTAGAAAGTAATTTATAAGTATATCACACCCCTCAGTATGTCACACCTATCGATAGCACACCTATACCAGTCCTTAAAAGGACTTTTGTTACCCTATTAGCTAGCAACATCTCCCTACATTGGCAAAAAAACTGTAAAATGGCTACCAGATCGGGTTTATTTATAGGGTAGGGGGTGTGTCCATGAACTGAAACGTCTCAACTGGCTGTCCTGTCCCACCAGATGGATGTGTCATGGATTAAAGTTCAGCACAATGCAAAAGAATATGGCGCCGGCAGACATCGCCATATGTTCACATGTTCGGCGAACTGCGAACGAGCAAAGTTCGCCACGAAACGACCGCCGGGCGAATCTCAAGGCCATCTCTATTGTTTACGGTGGAGTCCTGATTGTGAGTGGATTTATTCTTTTTTTGTCTGATTGTGTCACAGAAGGAGGTCGGTATGACTTGCATGGTTTGATCTGACAGGTTTTCCTTGTGGCTCAATAGGCGTCTGTGTTGTTTCTGGTAATGGCCACACCCCTTGCCTCAGGTGTTGTGGTAATTTAACCTTCCTTATTTATTGTTGCTGTGCGGTTTATAGCTTCAGTTTCAGTTGTGGATTGCTGATGTGTGTTTCTTGGCGGAGTTCCTGTTGCTTCCATAGCCCATTTGAAGTTAAGTCTTTCCTTTCCCTTTTGTATTTTGTTTGGGTTATGTGTGTTGCATTTCCCTATTGTTTGTATTAGGCCTTAAGGAGACTCCTGTTTGTCCTTCCTTTTGGAGGAACAGGTAGTCTCATCCCTGCCATTAGTACCAGGGTACTAGGGGTTTGAACACACCTACCTCTGGGGTCTGTTCATACTGGTAGTCAGTCAGGATTTGGGTTAGGGTTTTACTAGGTGGTGTCCATCTTCCTCCCCTAGTTCTCAGGCCTGATTCCCTGTTTCCCACTTCCCTCTTATGCTCGTGTAGTGTTTCCCTCCCACACCGAAGCGTGACATTATAAACTGCCAGAACTGTCATTTTTTGTTTGTGTGCAGCCATGGATCTTATCGCTGCACTGGCAGGTCAGCTGCAAGGGCTATCTTTGGAGGTAGCTGACCTCCACACAACTGTCTTGAAGATGCAGAGACCACAGGCTGCTGGTCCTAGTGGTGGTGGTGGTTACCAGGCCTGTCTTGAACCTAAAGTTGCCCTCCCGGACAGATTTTCTGGGGGACGTGATAATTTCATTTTGTTTAGGGAGGCGTGCAAACTGTATTTTAGGCTACGTCCATACTCACCTGGGGATGAGAAGCAGCGAGTCGATGTGGTTATTTCCTTGATTAAGGGGGATGCGCAGTCATGGGCTTTTCCTCTGCCGACCGGATCGCACTTTCTCCGGTCGATAGATGATCCAGATCGGACCTCTCTAGCCGAAACCAAGCTGTGCGGCCTTCGTCAGGGTGATTTATTGCTCTGAGTTTAGGAGGTGTGCTATGGATACGGAGTGGAACGATCCTGCCCTCCGTAGCCAGTTTTGTCAAGGGTTATCAAAGCAGCTGAAGGACACCTTGTCCTTTCATAAATTCCCATCTGACTCTTGGAGAGGTCAGAGGAGAGTCAGAAAATGTGCATTTGTCTTTCACTGGTAGTACCCGATTTCTCCTGGCTGCTGAGGTGGCGCTAGAGTCAAAAACTGTGGGGATTGAGGTGTTTATCGACAGCGGGCCGTGGTGAACCTGATTGACGCTCAGTTCGCCCGTATGCTCGGGTTGTCACCGAGTGCATTAGATTTTTTTTAAATGTTTTTGCTACGGATTCTGAACCTCTAACTCAGAAGTTTTTATCTCAAGTGGTGCATGATATCAGATTAAGAGTGGGTGACTTTCATCAAGAATTTATCTTGTGTTTTGTGTTGGAGGGTCTCCCTGCACCGGTGGTTCTGGGTTTATCGTGGTTAAGCAAGCACAATCCGACCATCGATTGGCAAGCTAGACAGATTCTGGACTGGGGTAATTATTGCATTAACAATTGTCTGAATACATCTTTTTCTGTTTTAACTACTAAGACATTACCCTCTTTTATATCTAATTTTGCCGACGTGTTTTCTGAGAGTGGATGCCAGGATTTACCTTCACAACAGGAATATGATTGTCCTATCAATCTTATTCCCGGAGCTAATTTGCTAAACTCTAGGTTGTATAACCTTTCCAACATATAAACTATGTTACTATGTTACTAGTCCCCCTTAATCTAGTGTGTTTGCTGTGTATTCTGGAATCTGTAGTTCCACAGAGTTTACAGTGTTTCTTTGTTTTGACTGTGACAAGGGGACATCCCCTACATCTATAGGAGGTTTCTACAAAAACATAGATGATTAATTATGATAAAAGCAGTGAGACTTTGAAACTTTCTGTCTGAGGATGTGGTGATGGTGAATTCACTACAAGAGTTCAAGAGGGGCCCAGATGCATTTCTGCAGTGTCATAATATTACAGGCTATAGTTATTAGATTTCTGGAGAAGGGTCATTGATCCAGAGAGTTATTTTGACTGCCTGGTTGGAGTTGGGAAGGAATTGTTTCCCCTTAAATGAGGAAAATTGGCTTCTATCTCAGAGGTTTTTTTTGCCTTACTTTGGATCAACTTGCAGGATAACAGGCTGAACTAGATGAACTACTGTATGTTACTATGTTAATATGAATGTGATGCTGTGCTGTTGCATGGTTCTGACTATTGCTGGTTTGAATTCAAATAGGGTAATTCAGTATTTTTCCATTCCATTTCATTGTCATTCATCTGCCATCTCCCTGAATGCCATACATCTCCTATCCACTCCACTGCTGGGTCATCTCTTACTGCTGTCATAAGACGTTTACGAGAGATCTTGCAAATAACTTTTTCTCATTCCCACTATTCTCTATCTTCAGCTAGGGAACAGCTAGGCAAACATGTCTGACATCACATGCACACACTGAATAGGAAGTTCAAGAGAGGGCTGAAGCTTAACCAGCCACAGTGAAATGCCAGCACATCATTCTGCCCTACAGCTACTTTCTCTCCTATTCTCCTGAAACCTATCAACTGCCTCCCAGCCTTTTCAACTTGATCATTCCACTCCAGCCAAAATAAATCATTTCACCTCATTTAGCCACTGAGACAGCATAGCATTAGTGCAGAGAAGTAATGAAGGACCTTTAACGACCTGTGTTATGTCACAATTTGGACAGAGCTTATGCAATGTGTGAGAGATTAGTGTTTCCCTCTATAAGTTGTCAAATACTAGGAGTTATAGTTATTTCCTTATATTCACTCCCTATAATGTCCTCTGATGGCCCATAATACCACCCTAAAAATGCTGGCCACTGATGCCCCATAATAACAGTCTGTTTTTCTCTCTTATACCCTTCTCCATGTAATGTCCACTGATGTCCCATAATTAGTGTTGAGCGAAGCAGAGCATTCAAAGCAGAATTTGGTTGTGTTAATGAATCAGGTTTTCTAAAAATGGCAGCTGCATGTTTTACAAAGTGAAAGTAATAAGCCCGGGAACACAAGATCGCCCATAATGCCATGCAGCCAGCCAATTCACAGGTAGCCATGCCCTGTGAGGTCACAGCCCTATAAAAGCCTCATCCCATGTGGTCTCCGCCATTGTCCTGTGGAATGAGCATAGGGAGAGACATAACAAGGGCTAATGCACTAGGGACCGTGTTGCTGCAATAATCCAGTAGCCTTGTTTGATCCATCCACCATATTCTGCCATCTTGTCTTAACCTAATAATTTTAAAAGCAAAATTCCGCTAGGTTCATCTTAGGGAGAGATCCTGGATCTTATAGAGGGATCCATGTGGGATTATGGTTATCTCTGTTGTGGATCCCTCATTGTTATTGCTTTGTGGAAGGTTTTCACGCCTAAATGCTGTGTACAATCTCATCTCTGGTACCATCACATAGGAGGACAGGGACTGGTACAGTTTATAGGTCACATTAAAGGTGGAAAAAGTTCTGAAATTATTTATCTTTGTATCATTTTTTTACAGTGCAGAAACCTGACATTTTAACAGGGGTGTGTAGACTTTTTATATCCACTGTATATATACAGTCGTGGCCAAAAGTTTTGAGAATGACACAAATATTAGTTTTCACAAAGTTTGCTGCTAAACTGCTTTTAGATCTTTGTTTCAGTTGTTTCTGTGATGTAGTGAAATATAATTACACACACTTCATATGTTTCAAAGGCTTTTATCGACAATTACATGACATTTATGCAAAGAGTCAGTATTTGCAGTGTTGGCCCTTCTTTTTCAGGACCTCTGCAATTTGACTGGGCATGCTCTCAATCAACTTCTGGGCCAATTCCTGACTGATAGCAACCCATTCTTTCATAATCACTTCTTGGAGTTTGTCAGAATTAGTGGGTTTTTGTTTGTCCACCCGCCTCTTGAGGATTGACCACAAGTTCTCAATGGGATTAAGATCGTGGGAGTTTCCAGGCCATGGACCCAAAATGTCAACGTTTTGGTCCCCGAGCCACTTAGTTATCACTTTTGCCTTATGGCACGGTGCTCCATCGTGCTGGAAAATGCATTGTTCTTCACCAAACTGTTGTTGGATTGTTGGAAGAAGTTGCTGTTGGAGGGTGTTTTGGTACCATTCTTTATTCATGGCTGTGTTTTTGGGCAAAATTGTGAGTGAGCCCACTCCCTTGGATGAGAAGCAACCCCACACATGAATGGTCTCAGGATGCTTTACTGTTGGCATGACACAGGACTGATGGTAGCGCTCACCTTTTCTTCTCCGGACAAGCCTTTTTCCAGATGCCCCAAACAATCGGAAAGAGGCTTCATCGGAGAATATGACTTTGCCCCAGTCCTCAGCAGTCCATTCACCATACTTTCTGCAGAAGATCAATCTGTCCCTGGTGTTTTTTTTGGAGAGAAGTGGCTTCTTTGCTGCCCTTCTTGACACCAGGCCATCTTCCAAAGTCTTCGCCTCACTGTGCGTGCAGATGCGCTCACACCTGCCTGCTGCCATTCCTGAGCAAGCTCTGCGCTAGTGGCACTCCGATCCCGCAGCTGAATCCTCTTTAGGAGACGATCCTGGCGCTTGCTGGACTTTCTTGGATGCCCTGAAGCCTTCTTAACAAGAATTGAACCTCTTTCCTTGAAGTTCTTGATGATCCTATAAATTGTTGATTGAGGTGCAATCTTAGTAGCCACAATATCCTTGCCTGTGAAGCCATTTTTATGCAACGCAATGATGGCTGCACGTGTTTCTTTGCAGGTCACCATGGTTAACAATGGAAGAACAATGATTTCAAGCATCACCCTCCTTTTAACATGTCAAGTCTGCCATTTTAACCCAATCAGCCTGACATAATGATCTCCAGCCTTGTGCTCGTCAACATTCTCACCTGAGTTAACAAGATGATTACTGAAATGATCTCAGCAGGTCCTTTAATGACAGCAATGAAATGCAGTGGAAAGGTTTTTTTTGGGATTAAGTTAATTTTCATGGCAAAGAAGGACTATGCAATTCATCTGATCACTCTTCATAACATTCTGGAGTATATGCAAATTGCTATTATAAAAACTTAAGCAGCAACTTTTCCAATTTCCAATATTTATGTAATTCTCAAAACTTTTGGCCACGACTGTATATGTGTATATATCATTCTATATTCCAGTAAAAGGCCATGTACATCATTACATTAGATAAATCCCCCACTTAACTCCTTAACGCCCGATGATGTACATGTACTTCAGATCTGGACGTTATTTAAAGCCCAATGACGTAAATGTACTGCATGGTGATCAGGCGGGTTCAGGAGCTGCGCCCACCCGATTGGGGTCAGTGGTCCACCAGTCACTGATAGCCGGACCCCAGGTGTATGCGCTTTAGTGAAATTACTGATGCTGGCGCATTAACCCCTGCATGGCCGTGGTCAGCGCTAACCGCGGATCATTTGAGATTCAGACATGTGCGGGGTGTCCATCAGGTACCCGCGTTGCTGTGATGGGGACCCGATGGCAGGGAAGGTAGCCCGATGCCTTCCTTAAGCATTGTGTTTGCCCTCCGGGATAGCCTGTGAGATCCAGCCCTGTATTACACGGGTAATACACTTACAGCCAATGCATTAGAATACAGAAGTATAGTAATGCATTGTAAAAGGGATCAGATCCCCAAAAGTTGAAGTCCCAGAGAGGGACAAAAACTAAGCTGAAAAAAATTGTTAGAAAAATAAAGCTTTCCCAAAAAACAAATTTTTTTCAAGTCCCCCCCAAAAATACCTTTTCCCAAAATAAAGTTAAATAAAAATTGAAAAAAAAGGCAAAAATAGAAAAGTAGACACATTATGTATTGCCATGTCTGTATCGACCGGCTCTATCGAAATATCACATGACCTAACCCCTCAGGTAAACACCGTTAAAAAAAAAAGATATTATAATATATTAAATAAACAATTTTTTTGCCACGTTGCATCACTAAAATTGCAACACCAAGCCATCAAAAAGGCGTATGACCCCAAAATAGTACCAATCTAACCGTCACCTCATCCCACAAAAAATGAGCCCCTACCTAAGATAATCGCCCTAAAAATTAAACAAATATGGCTCTCAGAATAGGGAGACACTAGAATATGTTTTTGTTCTCTTCAAAAATGCTATTATTGTGTAATACTAAATCCCCCCCAAAAAAATATATACATAATAGGTATCGCTAAGTCCATAATAACCAGCTGTATAAAAATATCACATGACCTAACCACTCAGGTGAACACCATAAAAAAAAAGAAAAGAAAAACTGTGTAAAAAAATCCATCTTTTGTCACCTAACATCACAAAAAGCGTAATAACATAGAGATCAAATTTTTGGTACATTTAATTTTTTTTTTAAAACATCATTGAAATTTTGTGACTGAATATTATCATTGTCATGAAATACAGTATGTGACAAGAGAACAATTTCAGAATGACCTGGATAAATAAAAGCGTTTTAAAGTTACTATTACATAAAGTGGGAAGAAAAGTGAAAAATGGCTCGGTCATTAAGGGGTGAATTTGCATTTGTTATGAGTTCTGAGTTGTTTCTCTAAATTCTGAACATTGTGTGATTACAGGGGTTTCAGTTCCCACTGTGCGCCGCCGGACTTCCTCTAAAGAAATGGAAGTTGTGGTGGTGTCTGCAGAGAAGGATGAGGAGAAGGTGGACAAGCGAGAGCAAGCTGGACCCGCCCAGCATGCCGATGCTCCACCAACACCTGATGCTGGAGAAAATGTGGAGGTGGAGGCCGAAGAGGCTGGTCCCTCTCACCAACCTCATTCCCACCCACCCCCAGTTCCTGATGAGGAAGAAGAGGAGGCGGAGGAGGAGGATATCACCAGCCCACGTCAGGAGGGTAAATATGTGCACACAGCAATATAATTCTGTATCCATAACATGTACAGAAACAAAGGGCCAACAATAAAGGGAAAGACTCACACTACAATAATACAAAACAACAACACTAGACACTAACTCTGTAGTCTACATAAAAACCATTTACTAACCAACTAAATCATATTTTTCTCTACATAACTATCATAAACTAATCAACTAAATACAATTATACTCTACTAAACTAGCACTAACTAACCAACTAGATAACACTATACTATACTGAACTATCACTAACTAGCCAACTATATAATCATCATAAATATCATTAAAAAAAAGTAATGTAAATCATCAGTGCTTTAACAAATACTTCACACAATGCACTAATTGCCTCAGATTCTTAATTGAAAGTATATATTTTTTTATCCTAACAGTCCTCCGTAAATTGAAAAAAAAAAATTATCTAGCAGCAGGACAAGGATAAAGAAACAATGCTGGAGATAAAAAAAAACATCAAAAAAACATTTGGGAGCAGCAAAGGCGGCTGAATCAGCAGCTGTGCAATCTCAAAAAGAAGGTGCATCAGCTGGAGGAGAGGCATAATAAGGGCAACCTGAAGTTGCTGGACCTCCATAAGCAACTAAAACCTTAGAGGCATATTTGGTCCTCTACATTCTAAATAAATATTTTGTTACGTTATGTGTGCTTTTGTTTGTTTAGATTGTTATGTTTTTGAATAATTTTAAACTATAAGGTTGCAGGAAGTACCCTTTAGTCCTGGGCGAAACTCGTCAGGATCAGGACAGACAGCAGCAGCAGGTAAAGGTAACGGTGGAGTAAACGGCTTAGACAAAACTCAGCAGGATCAGGTCAGACAGTAGCAGCAGTAGGTACATGGTAAAGTTGTAGTATAAGGCCTACACATAGCTCGGCCACACTCATCAGGACAAACAGCAGCAGGTAAATGGTAATGGTGTAGTATAAGGTCTACACATAGCTCGGCCACACTAATCAGGACAGACAGCAGCAGGTAAATGGTAATGGTGTAGTATAAGACCTACACATAGCTCGGCCACACTCATCAGGACAAACAGCAGCAGGTAAATGGTAATGGTGTAGTATAAGGTCTACACATAGCTCTGCCACACTAATCAGGACAGACAGCAGCAGGTACATGGTAATGGTGTAGTATAAGGCCTACACGTAGGTCTACCAAACTCATCAGGACAGACAGCAGCAGGTAATTGTCAATGGTGTAGTATAAGGACTACACATAGCTCGGCCACACTCATCAGGACAGACAGCAGCAGATAAATGGTAATGGTGTAGTATAAGGCCTACACATAGTTCGCCCAAACTCAGTCAGAATAGACAGGAGCCTGTTCTTTGTAGGATGAATAATTTCCCACAAATGGGCCCCCGCTAGACCGGGGCAACCCCAAAAATCAACTTATACACCTCTGACAGCAGCATGTTTTTTGTTGGCAGCAGGAATATGTTCCCATGCATACAAAGTTTAATATATTCCTTTTACAATTATTTTTTTTAATCATTTTTGAATTTTGTAATGCCCACAAGAAATGTAAAAAAATATATATTACATATATATATATATATATATATATATATATATATATATAGATGGAAGTTCAGGGCAGCACTCCTGGTGGTAAGTATTTTGGGTGCCAGCGATGAAAAACACCTTACCAAGGTGTATGATATAAAATAAAGAAATAACACCGCGGCACATCCGTTTGGTGAAGAAAAAGTGGAATCCTTTATTCACCTGTGCGACGTTTCGGTCCGTTTACTGGGACCATTCTCAAGCAATACAGCATTATAAAAATTGTGAGTATTTATGAGGTCATGACAAATCAGCATACATAAGTGACAATTAACAAAACATACAAAAACAGTATCTTAATACATCTCATAAAGATATAAAAGTGACAAGCCTGGAAGATGACCAAAGTCAGAACCATAAATCGGTATATTCAAAACTTACAGATGTATTCATTCAGTGATATTACAGTAAGTTATATAAGTGACAATTAACAGTGAATCATCATCACCTACAAATGTGTGGACATAACAGGACCGAACGTGGAGTCAGGCTTGCTCAATGGTGGGAGGATACAATGTTGTGACTTACACCGCATGGATACGGCGTCCCGGAACTGCAGGTGCGCATGTCCGTGACGTCACACTGAAGGACTCACGTGATCCCTCCGTGAGGCATCACATGACATGCAGCATAACACGTCACCAGAGAAAGAATGTGCAAATACATGCGCCGTAACAGAAAATTCTGAGAATGAAAAAGTAATTTAAGGAAAGAACACCCAGGGTATCAAGTCGGATGACGTGCTATCTTATGATGCACTGTCCTCCGGCGTGTGCGGGCAAAAGGGGGAGGGGACAGCCGCGGCCATCCTCCTCCCACTACGCTCGTCACAATTTAACCCTTGTCGGGTGGAAAATCTCCATAGTAGCTATACAAATGCGCATATAACAATAATTAATATGTGTGCTTGAATACGCAGTGATCAAGGGATGAGCCGCATATGTCCAAAAGAGCATCCCGCCTTCCGTTGAGCAAAGCCCTTCCAAATGATGGTCCTGTAGGTGAAACAATAAAAAATATATTATCCAAATATATTCATTAAAAACAAAAGAACAAATTCTTCAACACCTGTATCGGCAGGGACAGAACTGCGGGAAGTCATATGAAAAGCCATGGCCTATATTCTACATTCAAGCCCATCGGTCTAATAGTTTGTAGCCTAAAAATCCATTCGGACTCGCGTTTTTTAAGCATTTTTATGCGGTCACCACCAGTCCGCGGTAACGTAACATGATCAAGGATCATAAACTTTAGATCTCCTTCAACATGGTCCATCTTCGCGAAGTGGTGTGAAACAGGCAAATCTTTTCGTTTTTTCCGTATGGAAATACGATGTTGATTAAAGCGGGACTTGAAGTCACATGTGGTTTCGCCCACATATAATAATTTACAGGGGCACCATAAAACATAAATCACAAAACTCGAGTCACAAGTCAAATAAAATTTGAGAGGGTAAGAGATCCCTGTGTTAGGATGGATAAAATCACTTCCCTTCACCATGTATTTACAATTTACGCAGTGAAGGCACGAATAACTCCCACTATTTTTTGGGGCCAGAAATGACTGACGTGCACTTTTTTGTGAGCCAATATCATTTTTGACCAACTTATCTTTTAGATTGCGGGCTCTTTTGTAAGATATTAACGGTCTGCTGCAAAACTCAGGAATATTTTTATGTTCAGTTTTGAGAATTGACCAATGCTTATTGAGAATTTTACTAACATGTGAGCTTGCTTCACAATAAGTGGAAACAAAAGGTATTCTCTGGAATTGATCCCGTTTTGTGCCTTGGGATAACTCCCTCCTTTCTTTTTGATTAATACGCTTTAGTTGTTGCTGTAATATAGATGCTGGGTATTGTCTTTGTCTAAAACTTTGTGTCATGGTTTCCAGAGTTTTATTTATTACTGAAGTATAACTGACTATACGTTTAGCTCTGATAAACTGGCTGTACGGTAATGACCGCACCATCGTCCGAGGATGAGCACTGTCAAACCTCAGGACGGTGTTGCGGTCAGTAGGTTTGGTATAGACCTCAGTGCTCAGCACACCTTCCGTACATCGGACATTTACGTCCAGAAAATGTAAAGTGCTAGTAGAAAATTCCAAAGTAAACTGTATTTCAGGAACCAGGCTGTTTAGATAGTGGTGGAACAAGTGCAGTTCTGAGACAGTGCCCGTCCAAATGACAAAAATATCGTCTATGTATCTCCACCACCTCAGCACATGGCTGAAGTGGTGGGACACATAGACGTACTGTTCCTCCAAATAGGAGACGACCATGTAGGCGTAAGTGGGGGCCACATTCGTCCCCATGGCCGTCCCTCTAATTTGCATATAATAATCATCTCCAAAAAGGAAATAATTATTATATAAAATCATGCGTAGCAAAGCCAAAAAGAAAGTTTGTGCCTCAGTAGTAAAGTCAGAGTTGACCAGAGCGGATTCCACAACTGACAACCCTAAATCATGCTGTATAGAAGTATACAGACTGACGATGTCGAAGGAGGCCAAAATGGCGTCCCCCGGCATCGTCACGTCTGCTAACTTAGATAAAAAATAATGCTGTATTGCTTGAGAATGGTCCCACTAAGCGGACCGAAACGTCGCGCAGGTGAATAAAGGATTCCACTTTTTCTTCACCAAACGGATGTGCCGCGGTGTTATTTCTTTATTTTATATCATACACCTAGGTAAGGTGTTTTTCATTGCTGGCACCCAAAATACTTACCACCAGGAGTGCTGCCCTGAACTTCCATCTCTACATAATACCACAGGAGCTGGCACCCATCCTTTTACTTTGAGAGCAAGTATTTTCTACTTTATTTACACCCATGGATCCGCTGTTACATCAGCTTTCACCGGCTATTTTTTCATACACTGAGGCCGACAGGGATAGAATTGTGGGAGCATGTGGAGGTAATGTGGATTTTCTCTCGGTTCCCTCACTGCTTGACACCAAAAAGAGGTATGAACGTGATGCTAAAAAATGTCTCACTCTGGAATTACATTCCACTACGCTAGTGGAATACGTCAAAACTAACCGCATACCGAGGGGGATGCGTGTACAACCAAGATCTTCTATGTATTCTAATGACCTAGAATTCCGGTCTAAATATGAACAAATTTCCAATAAATACTCCCTGGATCTAATGCTTTTAAATATTGAATTGATGCGTAAAGATTTACTTTCCACAGCAGCAAGCAAGACCGAGCAAGAAGCTCTATTAAGGGCAACTTTGTCCCCACAGGACTTTGACGATTATTACAGCAAGTTTCAATTCCACCTCAACAAACTTAAGAGTGAGATTCAAGAAACCAAGCGAGGAAAATGGCAAAGGGATACAATGGATTATACCACGGGCCACGTTTATAATTGGAATGAAAGCAACCGATCGAATCCTAATCCAAGTCAACAAAGTCAAAAGAGAATAAAAAGGCGGGATGATTCCAGTACCAGCACTTCAGCCACTTTTTTAGGGCCCCCACCTGCTCACGGAAAAAAGCCACAAGAAGGGGCGGTCGAAACAGAAACCGATACCGTAAAAACCAGGAGCCAAAAGATGTTGAGAAAGACCAATGCCTGACTGAACGGACGGTGGTAAATATATCTTCTCATATATTGACACCGGTACAATTACAGTTACTTGAGAAGGGTTTAAGTTTTTGTCCAGCTAGTGTTATCAATTGGTATGAGTTAGAAGCCGATTTACTGTATTTTTTTAGATTGATTAAACTTAAAATCCATTTTCAAGATGCACATATTTCCACTATTCAGCCTATGCATGAGCTACGTTTATCTGATTGGGGGGTGGAGGATCCATAAAGATTTTTCGCCCCAAATATCTTCCAAGGCCTTTGATGTGTTTTCTGATGCAGTGCTGGGTGATATACAAGAGTTAAAACAATCTGGACTCTTGGATCGCATCCAGCACCCTAATGTTTCTAAACAGGAATTGCAGGCACTCGAGCAGTTAATCCATGACCACTCCCTCACCATCAAGTCTGCTGACAAGGGTGGTGCGGTAGTGGTCATGGATACTGTTATGTATTTGACAGAGGCAGCCCGCCAGTTGACTCTGCTGTTTATGCTAAACTCCAAAAGGATCCCAGATTTGATATACAACGTGAACTTAAGTGTCTCATCAATACCTATACACAAATGGGTCTTATTGATGAGTAGCTGAGTGAGTTCCTGCAGATAGAACATCCAGTTACTCCTTTACTTTATTTATTGCCAAAAATTCATAAAAACTTACAGTGCCCTCCCGGCCGACCTATTGTTTCTGGCCGTGGTTCTTTACTTAGCAATGCTTCAATTTTCTTGGACAAGATCTTACAGACGTATGTGGTTACCTCCAAATCTTATTTGAAGGATACCAGTGATTTTTTATCTAAGTTAGCAGACGTGACGATGCCGGGGGACGCCATTTTTGCCTCCTTCGACATCGTCAGTCTGTATACTTCTATACAGCATGATTTAGGGTTGTCAGTTGTGGAATCTGCTCTGGTCAACTCTGACTTTACTACTGAGGCACAAACTTTCTTTTTGGCTTTGCTACGCATGATTTTATATAATAATTATTTCCTTTTTGGAGATGATTATTATATGCAAATTAGAGGGACGGCCATGGGGACGAATGTGGCCCCCACTTACGCCAACATGGTCGTCTCCTATTTGGAGGAACAGTACGTCTATGTGTCCCACCACTTCAGCCATGTGCTGAGGTGGTGGAGATACATCGACGATATTTTTGTCATTTGGACGGGCACTGCCTCAGAACTGCACTTGTTCCACCACTATCTAAACAGCCTGGTTCCTGAAATACAGTTTACTTTGGAATTTTCTACTAGCACTTTACATTTTCTGGACGTAAATGTCCGATGTACGGAAGGTGTGCTGAGCACTGAGGTCTATACCAAACCTACTGACCGCAACACCGTCCTGAGGTTTGACAGTGCTCATCCTCGGACGATGGTGCGGTCATTACCGTATAGCCAGTTTATCAGAGCTAAAAGTATAGTCAGTGATACTCTGGAAACCATGACACAAAGTTTTAGACAAAGACAATACCCAGCATCTATATTACAGCAACAACTAAAGCGTATTAATCAAAAAGAAAGGAGGGAGTTATCCCAAGGCACAAAACGGGATCAATTCCAGAGAATACCTTTTGTTTCCACTTATTGTGAAGCAAGCTCACATGTTAGTAAAATTCTCAATAAGCATTGGTCAATTCTCAAAACTGAACATAAAAATATTCCTGAGTTTTGCAGCAGACCGTTAATATCTTACAAAAGAGCCCGCAATCTAAAAGATAAGTTGGTCAAAAATGATATTGGCTCACAAAAAAGTGTACGCCAGTCATTTCTGGCCCCAAAAAATAGTGGGAGTTATCCGTGCCTTCACTATAAATTGTAAATACATGGTGAAGGGACATGATTTTATCCATCCTAACACAGGGATCTCTTACCCTCTCAAATTTTATTTGACTTGTGACTCGAGTTTTGTGATTTATGTTTTATGGTGCCCCTGTAAATTATTATATGTGGGCGAAACCACATGTGACTTCAAGTCCCGCTTTAATCAACATCGTTTTTCCATACGGAAAAAACGAAAAGATTTGCCTGTTTCACACCACTTCGCGAAGATGGACCATGTTGAAGGAGATCTAAAGTTTATGATCCTTGATCATGTTCCGTTACCGCGGACTGGTGGTGACCGCGTAAAAATGCTTAAAAAACGCGAGTCCGAATGGATTTTTAGGCTACAAACTATTAGACCGATGGGCTCGAATGTAGAATATAGGCCATGGCTTTTCATATGACTTCCCGCAGTTCTGTCCCTGCCGATACAGGTGTTGAAGAATTTGTTCTTTTGTTTTTAATAAATATATTTGGATAATATATTTTTTATTGTTTCACCTACAGGACCATCATTTGGAAGGGCTTTGCTCAACGGAAGGCGGGATGCTCTTTTGGACATATGCGGCTCATCCCTTGATCACTGCGTATTCAAACACACATACTAATTATTGTTATATGCGCATTTTTTATAGCTACTATGGAGATTTTCCACCCGACAAGGGTTAAATTGTGACGAGCGTAGTGGGAGGAGGATGGCCGCGGCTGTCCCCTCCCCCTTTTGCCCGCACACGCCGGAGGACAGTGCATCATAAGATAGCACGTCATCCGACTTGATACCCTGGGTGTTCTTTCCTTAAATTACTTTTTCATTTTCAGAATTTTCTGTTACGGCGCATGTATTTACACATTCTTTCCACTTTTTCTTCACCAAACGGATGTGCCGCGGTGTTATTTCTTTATTATATATATATATATATATATATATATATATATACACACATGCCAAAGCAAAACCTCAAGGAAATGTTCATTAATTCAACCAAAAGCGACGTTTCAGTCCACACAATGGGACTTTGCTCAAGCAGTAATGAATGTGAATGTTGCCAAGTACAAATACTAACTCAGGTGATTTTTATTTAATGTAAACTATTAATAATATAATTTGATTGAATGTGTTTGATTCATATTGTGTTAATAAAAAAATGCAATAATATACAATTATCCATACTGTGAAGAGATTAATAAATTCCATTACAGTATGTGATATTATCTGCTTAATTCATCAAATTTCAATATTAAAAAATGATATAAAAAATAAAATGTTGTCAATAAAATATCAGTTGTACTGATTAAAAAAATAATGGAGGGGGCCAAGAACCAACCAGCATGAATCCAATATAGCATCCCATTTGGTTAACTGCCCATGTTGGCGCATTGCTTCCGCATTACATAAATAAAAATGTGATCGCATCGAAGGAAGAACACACACAGGCTGCAAGTGTCCATAGACAGGGTGTTCAAATGATAACAGATCACATGTTCGCACCAGACAGTGAACGCAAGCTGATCCACAAACGCATTCAATCTATGCGGTCACATAATAGCAAACCTGATAAGAATAACTCCAAAAATGTTGACATGGCTGGAAGAATATTATATTTACAGCATTCTATATTGCAAATTGAAAAGCTTTGATTCTATAAAAATCGCATGCGCACATTATCATTACATAGTTGTCAAGAAGTAACTTGAACATTTCTAATAAAAATGTATATATAGATATATACATGTGGCAATAACGCTCCATTCCCAAAACAGGATTACCACACGGATAAGTATAACGCCAGTCACACCCAACCATGTGGAGAGGTCAACATGGAAGTCAGGCATCCTGTTCAGGACGACAGACAACACCATGTCCGAACCCACTTCACATCTGCACATAGGATATAAACGTCCTATGGGTGGATGTTTAACTTTGAATGGACGTTCTGGAACGTCCATTCAGAGATCGCAGCTGCACGATAATTGTGCAGCTGCAGAGCAAGTTGCCCGCTATCAGTGACAGCAGGGCAACCCAGAGAGAAGGCAGGGACAGTTCCCAGGTGTCCCTGCCTTCTAGATCGCTGCATACACAGCATTCACTGAGCGCTGTGTATACAGAGCAGGAAGCGCTATGCGCTTCCTGTTCCGGCCTGGTGGTCATGTGACCACCAGGGCCTGGAGAGTGCAGGAGCTGTTGGGTCTTCCATAGACCAAGATCAGCCCTGCACTGAGGTACAGTGCTGTACAGCTTCTCTAGGGGGGTGTATTTGCCCTGTAACGGGCTACTCTGTCAGCCCCAGTTACAGGAGAAATCAATAGTGAAAAAAAAAAAAAAAATGAAGTCAAATGTCCCCCAGAGGTCTTGTATGACCTTATGGGGGACACAAAGTGCAAAAAAAAAAAGTTACCGTAATGTTAGTCTGTCCACGGAGTCTGTGGACAGATGGATCCGCTTGTCGGTCACCACCCCTGCCGCGCTGAATGTCCGCTCAGATAGTACGCTGGAAGGGGGGGGCAAGACAGTACTTCCAGCGCATACTGAGCGAGCTCACGGCAGGTGTCCAGCCTGCCAACCCAGTACTCCATGGGGTCATCGGTGCTCATGCTGTCGGAAGCACCGATGGACCTCTTGTAGTGCTCATGCTGTCGGAAGCACCGACGGACCCCATGTAGTCTGCCACGATGCGGGCAAGCTGCTTGTGGTGACTGCTGCTGCTGCTGGGTCGCGCAGACTGGTAGAACTACCTCATCTCACCCATAAGGTCACCTGCTCGGCTGGTGCTGCTGGGGCCAGCCACCTGCTGGGTGAGTTCGGCGGGGACCATCGGTGCCCCCAGCACCGGCTCTCCCTCCTGGACATCGCCAAACTCCTCAACAAATTCTTCCTCCTCCTCCTCGTCTGGGCTTGATCTTGGTGGAGCAGGCGATCTAGTGTCCTGTCCAGCAGGAACACTATGGGGAGCACGTCATTGAGGCCGACATGCTCCCCGCTGAACATCTTTGTTGCCTGCTCGAATGGGGCCAACACGTGGCAGACCTGGTGTATCTGCCCCCAATCCGAATTGGTGATGTAGGGGAGTGGGTGTAATGGCCCGGAAGTGCCTTGGTCCAGCTGGTATTCCTTGACCGCCCGTCGCTGCTCCCACAAACTCTCCAGCATGTGGAAGGGTGGAGTTACACTGCGTCACGCTGTCCACAATCAGCCTGTGAGAGGGCAGGCTGTTGTCCTGCTGCAGTTTGGACAGGCACGCGGTGGCGGCTGGGGAGCGTCGAATGTGGCCGGCAAATCTTCTGTACCCTTTGCACAATGTCACTCAACCTTGGGTATGTGCGTAGGAACTTCTGTACCACAGAACCACCCTCCGCGCCAATGGTCAGTAAAACTGATGTATCGTCCCTGCCCATGTCTGCTAGTCCAGGCATCTATTGTCAGATGTCAGATGCACCCTGTCGCAGACGCGTGATCCAGCAACAAGGAAACATTCTGCACAATGTGCTGCTGTAGGGCAGGGACGACGGTCCTGGCAAAGAAATGGTGGCTGGGGACATGCCATCTGGGTTGGGCCTGCCGGAATGGATTGCTGTCAACAATATTGAGGGGCAGCAGATGTTGGGCGATAACCCTTGCCTGGAGCCCATTGAGTGAATGCACGTATCGGTCCTCGGGGGCGTAGGGCGCGGTGTGTTCAAATACGAAGGCTGGCGACGGACGGCAGTGGAGGGAATAGAGGAGAGTGCAGTGGAGGAAGAGGTCTGGCTGCCGGTACCAGTACCTCTAGGAGAGGGAGCGGGGGAGTGCGTATGCATTGTTGAAAGGGGTTGGGTGGCTGCAGTACAGTGGCAGGAGCTGCTGTCCCCTGCGCACTGATGGTGGCACTGCTACGACCACCCTGCATCTGTTCCCACTCCCGCCAGTGGTTTACTCTCATGTGCTGGGTAAGGGCAGTGGTACCCAGCCGAGCAAAAAACCTCCCTCTCCTTACCCAGGCATGGCATAGCTGACATATGGCAATTGTTACATCGGGTGAAGCAAGCCCAAACAGGCGACTTACACACCGACCTCCTGTCAGATGGGGTGGTGCTGACTTGCGCCTGTTCGGGCTAGGTCCGCAAAGGTGGAATTGGCTGCTGCTGCTGTTCCCTCCTCCTGCTGGCAGTACCAGTGGAGCCCCTGACACTGGGCTCACTGGTGACCTGGCGCACCGTTTGCCTTGAGTGCCTACCTTCCTCATCAGTGCTGCTGTCACCCCCTGATATGTCAGACCCAAGGCCAACCCGTGGTGGACTGAGGGGAACAGCAGACATGGAGCCCCTGACCTGGCTCCACTGTCCCCTTGCTGACCCCTGGGTCTGACTAGGTGCGGGGGTTTTGTGGCTGAAACCAGCCGAACCAGTTGGAAGGAATGTCACTGGGGTACTGACAGGCGGTACCCTCTCCTCCTCCTCCATCCCTTCCAAAAGTTCCTGACCATGAGGAGGACTGAACTGCAATTCACTCTCCTGCATTACCTCCCCCAAGATGTCCCTCTCACTGTCACTGTCAAACAGGAGCAGGGATTATTCTTGGGGGCTGGGGGTTAGTACTGCAGGAGGCGGAGGCTCACAGCAGGGGTAGAGGAATCCCTGCCACTGAATTGCGCCACAATAGCCACTACTGCCTCGGCATCCTGAGTTGAAATGGGGCGGCTGCCATTCCCAAATAAATCACAAATGAGGCGGAGGCCCCTGACACCTGCGCCTGCCCATCAATGGGTAGAAGAGCGGCCCACGTGCTGGCAGCGGTCCAGCACTGGAAACAACTCCCCTACCCCGGCTGCCTGAACGCCCACGTGCACTCATACTGTGTTGTTTATATTATATATGCAGAGCAAAAAATAAAGAAAATAATGAGGGAAATTGGGAATGGGGACAATGGGGTAAAAATGAAATTAAATATACTAGAAACACTAACACACTAACAGTAAAAGCCTTTTTTTTAAAAAAAAACACAGACAATAATCACAACACCAACGGAACCCTAATACCCTAACAATCTAAGAATTTTTTTTATTTTTTTTTTAATAGATGCAAGACAGAAACTAAACCCTACACAAACTAAACACTAAAACACTAACAATAAAGGACTTTTTTTCCATTTTTTTAAAAGAAAAAAGACTCAGACACTAACGCAGACAGTAATCACTACACCAAATGAACCCAAATACACTAACAATCTAACACTTTTTTAATTTTTTAACTGATGCAAGACACAGAAACTAATCTCTACACAAACTAAACACTAACAATAAAGGACATTTTTTTTTTCAAAAAAAAGACGCAGACACTAACGCAGACAATAATCACTACACCAAATGAACCCTAATACACTAACAATAAGGTTTTTTTTTGTTTAACAGATGCGAGACACAGAAACTAAACCTTACACAAACTAAACATTAAAGCACTAACAATGAAATCATTTTTTGTTGTTGTTTTTTTCACATATGCAAGACACAGAAACTAATCCCTATACAAACAAACACAAAAAAACTAACAATAAAGGACTTTTTTTTTATATAAAAATGACGCAGACACTAACGCAGACAATAATCAATACACCAAATGAACCCTAATACACTAACAATCTAAGACTTTTTTTTATGTTTTTTTTTTCCCACTGATAAAAGACGCAAACAAAAATCAAAACACAAACTAAAGCCAAAAAAAAGGACTAAAAGATTTTTTTCAAAGATGAACGAAACAGACAGCTAAACCCTAGACTATCTTATATCCCTATCTAACCTAAAGTACACCCTGCCCTGGAAACTATCAGCTAAAATATTTCCTAACTAACCTACACTATCTAGCACTAACTATCTGGATTATATATTTCAGCTAACTAACTCTATAACCTACACTACACCCTCCACTGGAATCTATCTGCTACACTATACCCTAACTAACCTATACTATCTAACATGAACTATATGGATTATATATTTCAGCTGACTATATCTATTACCTACACTACACCCTACACTGGAATCTATCTGCTACACTATACCCTAACTAACCTATACTATGTAACACCTACTATATGGATTATATATTTCAGCTGACTATCTCTATAACCTACACTACACCCTGCACTGGAATCTATCTGCTACACTATACCCTAACTAACCTACACTATGTAACATGAACTATATGGATTATATATTTCAGCTGACTATCTCTATAACCTACACTACACCCTGCACTGGAATCTATATGCAACACTATACCCTAACTAACCTACACTATGTAACATGAACTATATGGATTATATATTTCAGCTGACTATCTCTATAACCTACACTACACCCTGCACTGGAATCTATCTGCTACACTATACCCTAACTAACCTACACTATCTAACACTAACTATATGGATTATATATTTCAGCTGACTATCTCTATTACCTACACTACACCCTGCACTGGAATCTATCTGCTACACTATGCCCTAACTAACCTATACTATCTAACACTAACTATATGGATTATATATTTCAGCTGACTATCTCTATAACCTACACTACACCCTACACTGGAATCTATCTGCTACACTATGCCCTAACTAACCTACACTATGTAACATGAACTATATGGATTATATATTTCAGATGACTATCTCTATAACCTACACTACACCCTGCACTGGAATCTATCTGCTACACTATGCCCTAACTAACCTATACTATCTAACACCTACTATATGGATTATATATTTCAGCTGACTATCTCTATAACCTACACTACACCCTGCACTGGAATCTATCAGCTATTCCGCTACACAATTCCCTATTACTATCTAACACTAACTATCTGAATTATTTATATGCGATTTGGAATGTAGTTTGAAAAAGCAGAGCACAGTATTCAAGATCCTCTCTCTCTCACATGAAACTCCACAAAATGGCTGCTGGGGAGTGTCATAATTTATATAGTTAAGGGGTAGGCAATTTATCTATTGGTTGCCAGGGATGTTGCTAAGCTGTGACAAAGCCTTCTCATTGGCCCACAAGCTAGAAGAAGGGAGGGATAATCATCTGATGTGTACTGTGTTAAAAAATAAAATAAAAATATTCGTCATTACGAATAGAAATTTTTTTAAAAATAAACAGCAGCACTCCTTTGATGCCAGGTGAAAATCCTCAACTGTTCCTAAAACATGGAACAATGAATGTAAAGTGGAAAAAGTAAGGTAGCACTCCGATCTTCTGGTGAATAGGTGAATACTTTATTACACCCAACAGCAATGCAGCATTTATCTCTCAATGGAGCCTTTGTCAAGCGTCATTACGAATATATAGCACTATATTCGAAATACTCGCGAATTTTCGAAGTGCCGAAATTACCACTTAAACCCCCTGTGCCGAATGGGAGGAGTGCTGATACCAGTAATAAAGAAGAAAGATTCAACATGCATACTGTATATCAAGGGGAGAAAAACAGAACTGGATCGCACATCCACAATGCTATGATTAGATCTAATTAAACTCGCTTCTCAGTGCAATATTAAAGTATACAGCCCCCTATACTACATGCTGTACAAGAGGCATTAGTGTACATTTTGATCAAAAGGCATGAGCCCACTCACCACGCCAAGGTCGCCTCTTTGAGTGGTAAGGAACTCTGGGAACGAGGGATCACCCACAATACCATGCATGCAGCCAATAAGCAGCCAGCCAGCCCTGTGATGTCACAGCCCTATAAATAGCCTCAGCCATTGAAGCAGAACAGGGCTCAATAGGGGAGTGTAGAGCCTGGGTAATAGGAACAATCCTATTACACCTTGCTGCACTGACTGCAGATCCAAATTGCCATTATACTGCTGCTCATTTCAGGTTTGCAATACCTCTGTAATTCCAGCAAACCGTTCTTGTTATTGGGGTTATTAGCCCTTGTGCGGTGCAGTTATATATATGTTCTAAAGCCTTTTTTGGCGTGTATTAGTGGGGAAAAAGAAAAAGGGCCTATTAGTGCCTGTGTGAAGTGAGAACATTTTGGCATGTATTAATGTAAAAAAAAACTATTATTTGCCATTCACGGCCGCAGTTATATGTTCAAGAGCCTTTTTTGTCGTGTGTTAGTGGGGGGGGGGGGGGGGAGGGGCTTATTAGCTATTGTGTGGTGAAGTGAGAAAATGACAGCCCTTTATGGCGTGTATTAGTGGCAAAAAAAAAATATTATTTGCCGTTCATGGTCACAGTTATATGTTCTAAAGCATCTTTTTGGCTTGTATTAGTGGGGAAAAAGAAAAAGGGCTTATTAGCCATTGTGTGGTGAAGTGAGAAAATTAAAGCCTTTTTTGGAGTGTATTAGTGGAAAAAAAGAAACTTTATTTGCCGTTCACTGCCGCAGTTATATGTTCTAAAGCCTTTTTTGTCGTGTATTAGTGGGGCGAAAAAGGGGCTTATTAGCCGTTGTGTGGTGAAGTGAGAAAATGACAGCCCTTTTTGGAGTGTATTAGTGGCAAAAAAAAAGTATTATTTGCCGTTCATGGCCGCAGTTATATGTTCTAAAGCCTTTTTTGTCCTGTATAGTGGGGGGGAAAAGGGGCTTATTAGCCGTTGTGTGGTGAAGTAAGAAAATTACAGCCTTTTTGGAGTTTATTAGTGGCAAAAAAAAATTGTATTTGCCGTTCACGCCCGCAGTTATATGTTCTAAAGCCTCTTTTTGGCATGTATTAGTGGGAAAAAAGAAAAAGGGCTTATTAGCCATTGTGTGGTGAAGTGAGAAAATTAAAGCCCTTTTTGGCATGTATTAGTGGAAAAAAAGAAACTTTATTTGTCGTTCACTGCCGCAGTTATATGTTCTAAAGCCTTTTTTGTTGTGTATTAGTGAGGGGAAAAAAGGGGCTTATTAGCCGTTGTGTGGTGAAGTGAGAAAATTTCAGCCCTTTTTGGAGTGTATTAGTGGCAAAAAAAGAAACTTTATTTGCCATTCATGGTCACAGTTATATGTTCTAAAGACTCTTTTTGGCGTGCATTAGTGGGGAAAAAGAAAAAGGCCTTTTTAGCCGTTGTGTGGTGAAGTGAGAAAATTATAGCCCTTTTTGATGTGTATTAGTGGGAAAAAAAATAATTTTTGGCCGTTCACGGTCATAGTTATATGTTCTAAAGCCTCTTTTTGGCGTGTATTAGTGGGGAAAAAGAAAAAGGGCTTATTAGCCGTTGTGTGGTGAAGTGAGAAAATTTCAGCCCTTTTTGGCGTGTATTAATGGCAAAAAAGAAACTTTTTGTGCCGTTCACGGTCATAGTTATATGTTCTAAAGCCTCTTTTTGGCGTGTATTAGTGGGGAAAAAGAAAAAGGGCTTATTAGCCGTTGTGTGGTAAAGTGAGAAAATTACAGCCCTTTTTGGCGTGTATTAGTGGCAAAAAATATATATTATTTGCCGTTCATGGACGCAGTTATATGTTTAAAAGTCTTTTTTTCGCGTGTATTAGTGGGGAAAAAGGCCTTATATTAGCCATTGTGTGGTGAAGTGAGAAAATTAAAGAAATTTTTGGCGTGTATTAGTGGCAAAAAAAAGTATTATTTGCCGTTCATGGCCACAGTTATATGTTCTAATGCCTCTTTTTGGCGTGAATTAGTGGGGAAAAAGAAAAACGTCTTATTAGCTGTTGTGTGGCGAAGTGAGTAAATTAAAGTTCTTTTTATCATGTATTAATTTCCTTTTAATTTACTTATTTGATCTAACAGTATGTCAGACAGAGAAGTGATGGGCCCTGCACAGGAGAGGGGCACAGGACTAAATGTTTCTGGCGCATGCACAGGTCACAGCAGAATAAGGGAGCGTGGCAGCAGGTGTCACTTCCAGAGGCCTGAGCTCCCAGTGTCAGTTAGTGGTCGTGTCTTGACCAGCAACCCAGCGGTTCTTGAATGGTTGACTCAGTCATCCACTTTGTCCCAAGTGCTGTAAGAGGGCTGTGTACTAGCTTGTACACACTGTGATACCTTTTGGCGCAAAACCACAATAGCGAAAGTCGTCTTTTTAGAAATATTTATTTGTTCAGGTGACAACGCGCTTCGGAGTAAAAATACTCCTTTGTCAAGTCTTGAGGGCCGGGCATACACGATTGGCAGGGCTGGTCCAATTTCTGGTGCCGGGTCCTGTCCTTGTGTAGCGCGCTACACAAGGACAGGACCCGGCACCAGCAATTGGACCAGCCCTGCCAATCGTGTATGCCCGGCCCTCAAGACTTGACAAAGGAGTATTTTTACTCCGAAACGCGTTGTCACCTGAACAAATAAATATTTCTAAAAAGACGACTTTCGCTATTGTGGTTTTGCGCCAAAAGGTATCACAGTGTGTACAAGCTAGTACACAGCCCTCTTACAGCATTCTATATCACTCCTCTGGAGTACTGGCGACTCCAAGGATTGAGAAAGATACCAGCAGCATACCTCATCTGGATCAAATTTTTACTCCACCCCTGCCGCCTTTGTAAGTGTTGTGCTGGAACAAGCACAAACACCAAAAGGTGAGTGTAATTACTGATACAGTACTCTATATAACACTATCTACCAGAAACTACTACCCTATGAGCGCCTTGTTTCCTGTTTATCTCGCCAAATTAACTTTGTCCCAAGTGACTTTAGACACCCCCAGTCAAGAGTCGTGGGTTCATCAGACATAACCCTTAGTTGGCATGGCCCGGGAGCAGGCCATGTGCCCTCACCTGTCCTCAACCTGCCTCTGTCCTTTTCTGTTCCCTCAGAGAGTCAAGTATTATATGCTGTGGGCTCAGCTCCACTATACAGCGAGGACGAGCTACTAGAGGACAGTCAGCAGCTACTGCCGAGCCAAGATCTGGAGGAGACATTCGCCGCTTCCTCCGCTAGGCGGGCAAGTAGTGATGAGGAGAGTGGCGTGGGAGCTGTTGTTGCGAGAGTTCAGGTTCCTGGCTCAGAGACCGTTGAGGAGGATATCAATGACGTGCAGACAGTACTCGATGATGATGGGAGCCGGGTGACGAAGGGGCTTCATCATCATCGGGAGAAAAGGGTGGCAGCTTGCGCATGAGGCAGTGGCGGAGCCAGCAAGTCGGTAGCATGGCCGCGAGTCAGCAGGGTGGCATCAGTGGGAGGTCTGGAGCCAAACGTGCCCAGGGTAGACCACCTGCTTTGCAGGAGCCTAACGGCCCAGAAAGTAATGGTGCAGGTAGGTGTTCATGGAGGCAGTGGCGGTAGCAGTCAGTCAGTGAGGAGTGTTGGAGGAAAAATCACCTATCGGCGGTGTGGTAATTTTTTGCTAAGCCGCCGGAGAGGTGAACATGGTCATTTGTCGAATCTGTGGGCAGAAGGTGAAGCGTGGCCAGGGTGACAATGTTGGCACCATGGTTCTGCGTCAACATATGCAGAATCACCATAAAGTGGCCTGGGAGAACCGTGGCTCCAATATGGTGGTCCAGCCTGCCGCAGCAACCGTTGCATCACCTAGTGGCATGCACCCAATTTCAGGCAGTCAAGGCTCCACCACCTCAGCCGAAGTAGGCTGTTTTTCCTTCTCATCATGTGTTGGTCCTGATGCTCCTAATTCTCCTCCTCCTAGTCAGTCTTTCCGTCAGCAATCGATCACCGAAGCGATTGCCAAGAGACAACAGTATGCGTGCACTCATCCAACGGCGCAGAAGCTGAACGTGCTCCTGGCCAAGTTGCTGGTACTGAAGTCCCTCCCTTTCCAAGTAGTGGACTCTGCACCTTTCAGAGAATTGATGGCCGAGCTGAGTCGAGGTGGAGAATCCTAAGCTATCATTTCTTTGCCAGCCCTGCACACATATGTAGAACAGAAGGAGGGCCAGTCCTTAAGCATGTCGGTGTCTGCCAAAGCGCACGGCAGTGCCGATGTGTGGAGCTGTAACTATGGTCAAGAACAATATATGTCCTTTACGGCCCACTGGGTAAATGTGATTCATGCCAGGCCAAACCAGAAACTTGGCCAGGTGACGCTGTTTTCGCCTCCACGTTCTCAAGCCGTTGGTCCTGCGACAATGTCTGCCTCCTCATCTTCCACCTTGTCCTCATCCTCCACTGCAGGGACAATTTACAGTGCCCCACCAGAATTTCACATGTGCAGGGCACATTCTGTTCTGCACCTAGCACTGTTCTGCACCTAGTTTGCCTGTGCAAACGGAGTCACACAGACAGGGCCGGCCTTTGGGGTGTGCGGGCTGTGCGGCCGCACAGGGCGCCATAGCAACAGGGGCGCTGGGCGGCCGACAGCTCACAATGTAATATGCGGCAGGCGAGGCTACCCCCTCCATCTCCCCCTCCCCTGTCTGACCTGATTCCTCCTCCCCTGTGTCTGACCTGCCTGCTGCCCCCGCCGCTGCCAATAAGAAGAGAGACGGGAGGAGGAGGGGAGGGGCTGTGGCCACTGTGCCACCAATGAAGATAACTGACCTGTAATACAAATACAGGAGGCGGGTGCTGGAATCAAATAGCCGACACCCGACCTCTGTGACAGGGAGCTGCGATCAGCTGCAGCAGTTGAGTTAACCCTTCAGGTGCGGTACCTGAGGGGTTAACTGCCGCTGATCGCAGCTCCCTGTCACAAAGGTCGGGTGTCGGCTATTTGATTCCGGCACCCGCCTCCTGTATTTGTATAAGAAACGTTGGTGGCACAGTGCGCCCCCCTCCCCCAACACCCCAGTATAAGAAACATTGGTGGCTCAGTGGGAAGTGCCAATGAGGGTTAAAAAATAATTTAAAAAATTAACTCACCTCCTCCAGTTGATCGCGTAGCTGCCGGTCTCCTGTTCTTTCTTCAGGACCTGAGTGACGTCACTGAGCTCATCACATGGTCCATTACCATGGTGATGGATCATGTGATGTATCATGTGATGAGCACAGTGATGTCACCACAGGTCCTGAAGAAAGAACAGGAGACGATCAATTGGAGGAGGTGAGTTAATAATTTTTTTATTTTTTAACCCTCATTGGCACTGCCCACTGCGCCACCAATGTTTATTATATTGAGGGGGGGCGCACTGCACCACCAATGTTTATTATATTGCGCCACCAATGTTTATTATATTGGGGGGGGCGCACTGCGCCACCAATGTTTATTATACTGGGGTGTTGGGGGGGCGCACTGCACCACCAATGTTTATTATATTGGGGGGGCGCACTGTGCCAATGTTTATTATATTGGGGGGGCGCACTGCACCACCAATGATTATTATATTGGGGGGGCCCACTGCGCCCCAATGTTTATTATACTAGGGTGTTGGGGGGGCGCACTGCGCCACCAATGTTTATCATACTGGGGTGTTGGGGGGGCGCACTGCGCCACCAATGTTTATCATACTGGGGTGTTGGGGGGGGGCGCACTGCGCCACCAATGTTTATTATATTGGGGGGGCGCACTGCGCCACCAATGTTTATTATACTGGGGTGTTGGGGGGGCGCACTGCACCACCAATGTTTATTATATTGGGGGGGGCGCACTGCGCCAATGTTTATTATATTGGGGGGGCACACTGCGCCACCAATGTTTATTATACTGGGGTGTTGGGGGGGGCGCACTGCGCCACCAATGTTTATTATATTGGGGGGGCCCACTGCGCCAACAATGTTTATTATACTGGGGTGTTGGGGGGGGGCGCACTGCGCCACCAATATTTATCATACTGGGGTGTTGGGGGGGGCGCACTGCGCCACCAATGTTTATTATATTGGGGGGGCGCACTGCGCCACCAATGTTTATTATACTGGGGTGATGGGGGGGCGCACTGCGCCACCAATGTTTATCATACTGGGGCGTTGGGGGGGCGCACTGCGCCACCAATGTTTATTATATTGGGGGGCGCACTGCGCCTCCAATGTTTATTATACTGGGGTGTTGGGGGGGGCGCACTGCGCCACCAATGTTTATTATATTGGGGGGGGCGCACTGCGCCACCAATGTTTATTATACTGGGGTGTTGGGGGGGCGCACTGCGCCACCAATGTTTATCATACTGGGGTGTTGGGGGGGGGGCGCCACAAGGTTAGCTCGCACAGGGCGCCTGAACACCTAAGGCCGTCCCTGCACACAGATGAGGAACTGCTCCACATGCTTCCTCAAGAAATCGAATCCTGGATTTCTCCGCAACAACTCAAAATCAGAACCATGGTGAACAACAACGCCTCGCTACCGGTCCAAAATGGGGGCCTTTTTTGCACCTGCTGAGAGGGAGGACAAACTGAACTACTATAGAGACATCTATGATCCTATGTAGTCAGTTGACCGCTGCCTATCTGCACCATCGTCCATCCTCTCGCAGGTGAGACCGGGGGGGGGGCCCTCTGCGATCATGTTCCACTGCCATGGCTGCTGGGGGTGCTGGCAGGAGCAGTACTAGCTCCATCAGCAGCAGCCTGAGTCTAGAGTCGCTGATGAGCAGCTTTCTTCACCTGCATAGTGAAGAAACTACTCACCAGCAGCTAGACATAGAGCAAAACCTGAACCAAAAGGTGGTGGCATACTTGGAGTGCACCCTGCCAACCGTCATTGAAGATCCGCTGGACTACTGTGCAGCCAAACTGGATTTGTAGCCGCAACTGGCCGAGTTTGCCTTGGAAAAGCTGTCCTGCCCGGCCAGTAGTGTGGCATCAGAGCAAGTGTGTAGTGCAGCGGGGGCCATAGTTACCCCAAGGAGAACTTGCCTGTCCACCCAAAATGTGGAGAAACTGACCTTTGTCAAGATGAATCAGGTGTGGATCAGCCAGGATTTCCTCCCACCAATGCCTGATGCATCAGATTAGATCATACATGCTGCCTCACCCAAACCTTGAAAAGAGAGACCGGTTTCATCTGGCTACCTGCCTCAGATACTATTCTGATGCTGCCACCGACCTGATGCCACACATCTGATGCCAAGTGCTCCTTCTTACCCCTACCATTATCAGCGGGTACTGTTAGTGACACCTGCCTCCCCACTCTGTCGCCGGATCACTCTGTGGTCTTTTGATGCTGCTGCCACCTCAACACTATGTCATCTTGCCACTCTGTGGCCTCCTCATGCCGCTGCTGCTGCCACCTCCAGACTATGTCACTGTGCAAGTCTGTGGTCTCCTGATGCTGCTGCCTCCTCCACACTATGTCATTGTGCCACTCTGTGGTCTCCTGATTCTGCTGCCACCTCCACACTACATTAACTTGAAACTCTTTGGTCTCCTGATGCGGCTGTCACCTCCACACTATGTCACCTTGCCACTCTGTGGTCTCCTGATGCTGCTGACACCTCCACACTATGTCATTTGGCCACTCTGGACTTCTCATGATGTCCCCCCCCCTTCCACACTCCATGACTGAGCCACTGTTTTGCCTTTTTGGCCTGTTTGACATCATCATTTGTTTGACCCTTCTTCTGATCTGTCAGAAGGAAAGAAAAATGAGACACACAATGGATCCTGTCTGTGTAGCAGCTGTAAGGCCTGTATGATCCCATCAGAATTGGCTTATGATTAGGTAGCCAAAAGCAGGAATGGGTACAAAACACAGAAGACATGAAAATATTCCATTAACGTGTCATCTCTGTGAGTTATTGTTCTGATGGATCAGAGGAAGGGCAAAATAATCTGTGACGTCAACACAAACTTACTGCTGACACCCTCTTCACTCTGTCGGGGGACTCTACTTGTATAAGCGTTTAATAGAACAGGTTCTGTAGACATCTATGTGGAATCAGCTAACGACGGTGTAAAAGAAATGCGCTCTTTCACACAATAGTAGGATCTTGGGCTTCTGCATGCTTCTATATACCTGATGCTAACATCGACCTGTAAGGCTGAGTTCACAATTGAGTTATTTAATACGTTTTGGCCACGTAACTGCCCAAAGAAGTGAGGAGTGCAGTGATTCTAAGAGCGACGCCTGTCATCTGCATGTCATACTGACTGACAGTATTGTTTCCCTACCACAGCAGACTCACTATGCATTTTGCTGCAAGGCACAGTGTTCTAGACCACTATACAGTCTCTCTGCAGCCAGAAAATAGCTATTTTTTAACGCGATTCGCCACAAATTAACTCAGATCGAATCGAATTGTTTCGGAAAATTTGCCGAGCCGACTGAATCAAATTTGTGAGAAATTCACTCATCTATAATAATAATAATTTCAGTTCCACATGATTGTTACTCAGCCAAGACCCTGAAAGGCACATCTGTTTAGCTATGGCAGCATTTAGGAGTGAGGAGGAGGATTTTTCATTATTTCTGGATCATTTTTTTAATGGTTTTAATTTCTCAAATAACGTTACAATCTCTCTATTTTTATCAGACTGGTTTTTCTTTTCTCTATTATGAATTGCACTGTCTTTTTAGAAAAAGTGTGGAACATTTGGTCCCACTCTTGTAATGTATCCAAATCCCCTATATGACCAGCTAAAACCTTGTATACTTTTAATCCCTTTGGGATAGTGTCATTCTCCAGGTATTCTTCCAGAGATGCCACTTCTCATAAGTCCCTCATTTCCGTCAAGAGTAATCTCTCAAATTTTTTCAAATTAGCAATTGCTTCTTTTATCCTATTTTGAGTGATCTCCATATCTCCATTTTGGTGGTAGGTCAAAGAAGGATTGGATAAATTGGATCCTAACCTTTCTATCTATATAATTTTACTATTAGCTTCTGTGTAGCTGCGGGGTTGTAATAAAAGTAACCAGCCCGTACTTGATGTGGTGAATATACAACAGAGGCTGCCGTATACGTATGTGCAACGTCACATTTGTGAAGTCACACCAACACTTCGGGAAGCCCATTCTGACTTATAAGACACAAGCGAAAACCGCCTGCCTGGGCTTCGCCACGTGCAGAAGCCGAAGACGCAAGTAGGCAGGATTAAAAGGATTCTGTCATGAGATTTTAGCCCTATAACCTAAACATATGTCCATGTCCGTACTAATAACATGAATCCTAAACTGGCCTTATTAAACCTGCCTGTGGCTCTATTAGCCCAAAAAACAAATTTTTATAACCTGTCAGTCAATCACCTACCTAAGGTGCCCAAGGGGACGTCCGTCAATACAAGGTGCCCGGCCGCACCCATCGCCGTCTGGTGCCCAGCGCCGCCTTCCCAGTCTTAATCGCTGCACTCCCTGTCTACAGTGTCGCCTTCCTCAACCTCAGCGCCGGCTCCGCAATCCTCCCGTCCCTCTGCCAGATCCCGCGCGTGCGCACTAGACTCAGCTTGATGCGCCCATGCGGACTCCTGGCAGCGGCTTCGTAGAGCAAAGTGCGCATGCGCATCAGGCCGGCGCATGCGCACTTCGCTAGACAAAGCCGCTGCCAGGAGTCCGCACGGGCGCATCAGGCTGAGCCTAGTGCGCACGCGCGGGATCTGGCAGAGGGACGGGAGGATTGCGGAGGCAGCCCTGAGGTGAGGAAGGCGGCACTGTAGACAGGGAGGGCAGCGATTAAGACTGGGAAGGCGGCGCTGGGCACCAGACGGCGATGGGTGCGGCCGGGCACCCTGTATTAACGGATGTCCCTTTGGGCACCTTAGGTAGGTGATTGACAGGTTATAAAAACCATTTTTTTGGGCTAATAGAGCCACAGGCAGGTTTAATAAGGCCAGTTTAGGATTCATGTTATTAGTACGGACATGGGCATATGTTTAGGTTATAGGGCTAAAATCTCATGACAGAATTCCTTCAGGCATCGGAGCTCATTGACAGGACTAAACTACAGGATGGCTACAAATATAAATACAAACAAGGTAAGTGACTGTAGTAGACTATTTCTGAGCACTTTGGAACATTGTACTAAATTGTATGTATTAAAATAAGGCACAAAAGTTTCTTTATGGGAGTCTTATTTCTATTTATATTGCAGTTGGCGCAATAGGTATCTGTGGGTTTGGAATATTAATATTAAAACTAGCATCCAACTGATATCAGCACCAATACCCCACAAGAAGTGAAAGGTGCCTACTAGTAAGCATGGGTTGATTGCTATTTATTGTTGTATATTTAACACCAGATTCAGTTAGGCTATGGCCACACAGTCAGGTTTCCTGATGCAGTTTCTGTAGCCAAAACTAGGAGTGAATTCAAAAAAGAGTAGAAGTAGTATCTGTCCTTGTTACCTTCTCTTGGCTTCCCAAACCTGACTATGTGGCCACACCCTTTAAGAGATGTGACTGGTGGGTTCCACAGGTGCTTAGCTTTGTCTAAACTTGAGAAAGACTCTAATGTTGCGCTGAAATGTTGTTACTGCATGGGTGAATAAAAATAACTGTACACTGAAAACTTTGGATCGCTGACAATTTATTTTTCAAATTGGTATTGGAGTCAATTCCCTGGTGCTGGCACCCTGTACTTTTCGAGTTTTTGTATGCTGCAGCTATCTTATTGATCTTTAGATAGATATGTATAGATTAGATAGACAGATAGTTTTGTGTTGTTACTCACATTGAGTATAGAGACTGATGGCAAATGTTTTTATGCACCTCTCCGACTTGTCCTACCAGGGAAGGGAGACATATATGTGACCCTGGTGTGGACTGTGGAATTCTTGGCAACTTTTTTGTTATTGACTAATATTGCAGGTATCCAAGAGAAAGTAACCATGTACTAGTATGTATTTGTTAAAGTTAACATAAAGTTAACATTCTGCTAACCATTATTTTTTCCAACATATTGTAATAATTTGCAATCATGTTACCTAGAGCTGTAACACATGTATATTCAAGTGTAGAATCTGGGTACAATTTAAGTAATTGTTCTAATATGAAATTATAACGATTAAAGAAATATGAACCAAGTTACATTTTATTTGGATACATATTTTTGCCTGTTTTTTGTGTATACTTACAGCTAGAAATTGCTTTGACATGATTTCACAGGAAAATGTCCAATTATAGAGAAAATTTCACTCATATAAGACAATGAGGACTTACACTTGAGAAAACTGTAACTTAATCAACATGGCTCTTCTTCAATACTCATTAAGGGTTTTAGTCTTATATGATACATAATTCAATAACTTACCCAGGAAGTTCACAGTATTGGCTGAAACCTTATTGACTTCAGTGAATGTGATTGGTCAATATTTCTGTAATGTTTCAGAAAAAAAGACACTAAAAATGTACAGGTGTCATTTAAATTAAGGGGTTCCTAATGGAAAACAGATGTGTAATCTCAGGGGGGGGGGGGGGGGGCTATGATTACTAGAATGGGAGTCCTAAGCCCAATCTTCAATAGATGTTTAAATGGAGTGGTGTTTATGCAAGTTCCCTGCTGCTTCAACAAGTCTATGTAACTGATGGAGATAAGTGAGTACAATGCTTAGCTATCTCCATCAGTCACATAGGCACTGAATGGAGTGGCAGGGCACATTTGTGATCACTGCTCTATTCAAACTCTTCCATACTTTGGAACTCTTGTTCTAGTGATCGTGGGATTTCTAGCAATCATACATTTATCACCTGTACCTATTATTTTTTGTTTGATGAATCTTTTAAGTTCTCTCAGGTTCCTTCACCAAGGTAGCTAGAATGAGAACATTAATTATTTACATTGCTGGCTGTATGCAGTGAACTGAACAGATGACATATTGAAAAATAACTACTTTTTATTTTGTTGCTTTTATGTTTTATAAAAATAAAAAAAAAGTTTAAAGAAAGTAAAACTGGACTCACCTCTGCAGCAGAGGATTCAGTAGAAATGTTGTCGCTTTTTGGCACAATTAGGCACAAAAAGTCATATTTAGTGTATTTATCATTTTTCTTGCTATGCTCAGTGAGGGAATGTGGCTTAGAGGGAAATGAGGCTTGTCCGAAAATGTGACTTTTTTTGTGAAAATGTAACAAAGTTTCTGTCTTAAAAATCTGAATGAAAGTACAACCCACAAATGTTGGGACACTTTTTAAAATGTAAGTAAATCTAAATATAAACAAAATGCTTAGATCATAGATTCATATTTTATTTACAATAAATCATAGAACATATATCAGATGTTGAAAGTGAGACATATTACCATTTCATGGAAAAAATAACACATTTAGAACTTGATGGCAGCAACACATCTCCCGAAAGTTGGGACAGAGCCATGTCTACCATTGTGTAGCATCCCCTCTTTTCTTAACAGTCTGTAAACTTCTGGGATGTTAGGAGACCAACTGCTGGAGTTTTGGAAGAGGAATACTGTCCCATTCTTGTCTGATGTAGGATTCTAGGTGCTCAACAGCTGGGTCTTCTTTGCCGGATCTTTTATTTCATGATGCTCCAATTGTATTCCATTAGTGAAAGGTCTGGACTGCAGGCAAGTCATTTCAGCACTTCAACTCTTTTTCTGTGAAGCCCGGGAGATTCTGGTGGGGATTTCATTTCCGTTTTTGAATCATCTAATCATAATTAATACAATCTCAAATTTTCACTACACATGAGTCACAAGACAATAGGATTTTTACATCTCAAAATATCAGTAAACCAGGGTAAATTAAAATGTACAACATACCACAAACCCACTGCGAGAAACAGTTTAATACTGCAATCTAGTGGCCATGTACTCAGATTGTTTCTTAATGCCCCATATTGACAATATAGAAGACTAAAATGAAACTGCACTAAAAGTTAGGAGTTCGAAAAAAGGGCTGAAAAAACATAGTAAACAATTTAAAGATCAAAAGCGCCCCATGGAATTCTACGATTCAATAAGGGCACTAGATAAATCATACTTTTTTCCTGTAGCAGATGGTATGAGTGGAGGAGAGGGGATATCAATAGACTGGCAAAAAATACTGGCCTATGATAAATTCCCCCTTTGGAGTGAATTTTTTTGTTAAACTCCTCGCCAGGCATACCCCAGGTGTACTTTTACCAGAGATGAGCGAATCAAATCCCACAAATTGGAATTAGATCTGAATTTCAGGATAAATTTGATTTGCCTCGAAGCCGAATTTCCTCATGCTTCGTGTCAGCGAATCGATTTAACCTAAAATAGTGTATAGAGCCAAAAATGTTAGAATTGTGTCGATGTCCCAATATTTATGGACCTGACTGTAGCTAACTAACCTCCCACACCTACATTGATAAATTCCCCCCATAAGGTTGCAACTCATTTCTACATGCAAATGTCCTTGTCACATATGATATGATTTTTGATGGCAGTAGCAGGAGCAGAGGGTGCGATTGCGACAAGGCTCGGCGGGAAGAGGGGGCCTGCTGCACTTACATGTAATGGGAGAGCTCTAACAGGGCCCAGCATAAAGTACAGTGACAATGCCGGGCCCCATCAGAAAGCTCTTTAAACATGTATAATATGGCCCCGGGCGCAGAGGCAAAGGGGGGGCACAGAGGAAAGGGGGGGTGCACGCAGGTGTGGGCTGGGACGGGGGGCAGGGAGGCAATTGCCCCCCAGGCTGCCCTAAAGTATGTTAAAAACATCCGCCAGCTGAGCACCAGAGGACCAGGAAGCGGTGAAATGACTTGCGCACCGCCGGTCTGTTCCTGATATCTTCTCTCTGGGCTCCGGACAAGTTGTTAAGGAGTAGGACCTTTCCCACTCAGCCAATCAGTGGCTGCAGCTGTGTCACATGTTAGGCCAGTGATTTCCTGTTGAGCCAATCACTGGCCTGACACATGACACAGCTGTGGCCACTGATTGGCTGAGTGCGAAAAGTCCTACTCCTTTACAACTTGTCCGGAGCCCAGAGAGAAGTTACCAGGACCACATAGAGGAGAAGGGGAGCTGCTGAAGACAGGGCCAGGTTAGGATAATGCTTTTTACACAACATTAATAGAGGGGAGGGGGAGAAATGTGACATGAGGGAGGGGGAGAAATGTGACATAGGAAGGAGGAGAAATGTGACATGGGGGAGGGGGAGAAATGTGACATGGGGGGAGAAATGTGACATGGGGTGGGGGGAGAAATGTGACATGGGGTGGGGGGAGAAATGTGACATGGGGTGGGGGGAGAAATGTGACATGGGGGGAGAAATGTGACATGCGGGGGAAATGTGACATGGGGGGAGAAATGTGACATGGGGGGGAGAAATGCGACATTGGGGGGAGAAATGTGACTTGGGGGGAGAAATGTAACATGGGGGTAGAAATGTGACATGGGGGGAGAAAGGTGACTTGGGGGGAGAAATGTAACATGGGGGTAGAAATGTGACATGGGGGAGAAATGTGAAATGGGGGTGAAATATGACATGGAGGGGGTGAAATATGACATGGAGAGGGAGAAATGTAACATGGAGGGGGAGAAATTTGACATGGAGGGGGAGAAATGTGACATGGGGGTGATATGTGACATGGAGGGGGAGAAATGTGACATGAGGGGGATAAATGTGACATGGAGGGGGGAGAAATGTGACATGGAGGGGGAGAAATGTGACATGGAAGGGGAGAAATGTGACATGGAGGGGGTGAAATGTGACATGGAGGGGGGTGAAATGTGACATGGAGGGGGTGAAATGTGACATGGAGGGGGTGAAATGTGACATGGAGGGGGTGAAATGTGACATGGAGGGGGTGAAATGTGACATGCGGGGGAAATGTGACATGGGGGGAGAAATGTGACATGGGGGGGAGAAATGTGACATGGGGGGAGAAATGTGACATGGGGGGAGAAATGTGACTTGGGGGGAGAAATGTGACATGGGGGGAGAAATGTGACTTGGGGGAGAAATGTAACATGGGGGTAGAAATGTGACATGGGGGAGAAATGTGACATGGAGGGGGTGAAATATGACATGGAGGGGGTGAAATATGACATGGAGGGGGATAAATGTGACATGAGGGGGATAAATGTGACATGGAGGGGGGGAGAAATGTGACATGGAGGGGGAGAAATGTGACATGGAGGGGGAGAAATGTGACATGGAAGGAGAGAAATGTGACATGGAGGGGGTGAAATGTGACATGGAGGGGGTGAAATGTGACATGGAGGGGGTGAAATGTGACATGGGGGGTGAAGTGTGACATGGGGGGTTAAATGTGACATGGAGGGGGTGAAATGTGACATAGAGGGGGAGAAATGTGACATGGGGGGAATGTGACATGGGGGTGAAATGTGACATGAAGGGGGGTGAAATGTGACATGAAGGGGGGTGAAATGTGACATGAAGGGGGGTGATATGTGACATGGAGGAGGTGAAATGTGACATGGGGGGAATGTGACATGGGGGTGAAATGTGACATGGAGGGGGTGAAATGTGACATGAAGGGGGGTGAAATGTGACATGGAGGAGGTGAAATGTGACATGGAGGGGGTGAAATGTGACAGAGGGGGTGAAATGTGACAGAGGGGGTGAAATGTGACATGGGATGATATGACATGGGGGGAGAAATGTGTCACAACGGGGGTGATGTAAAAAGGAGGGGTTGATGTGACATGGAGGGGGAGAAATGTGACATTTCTCCTCCTTCTATGTCACATTTCTCTCCCCTCCGTGTCACATTTCTGCCCTCTCCGTGTCACATTTCTACCCCCTCCGTGTCATATTTCTGCCCCCTCCGTGTCACATTTCTCCTCCTCCATGTCACATTTCTCCCCCCTCCGTGTCACATTTCTCATCTCACCCCATGTCACCTTTCTCCCCCCTCCATGTCACCTTTCTCCCCCCTCCATGTCACCTTTCTCCCCCTTCCGTGTCACATTTCTCCCCCCTCCATGTCACATTTCTCCCCCCTCCATGTTACATCACCCCCTCCATGTTACATCACCCCCACCGAGTTCTGGTGGTTGGTGCGCCAAAATGTAGCTTCGCTTGTGTTGGCAAAAATCCTTGCACCGGCCTTGGCTGTCAGCTGTGCAGGGCTGCGCACAGGCGTAAGGCGCTCTGTGATGTCACGCTGTGCGCAGCCTTCACAGCACAGCCGACAGCAGGAGGATTCATATCGCGTTGGAGGAGAGGAGCGGCGGCGTCCAGGAGCAGGAAGGGTTTTTATTTTATTTTATATTTATGAGGCTGATGGACTCTTCTGGGGGCAGATGAGAGGTACTGGGGGCTGATGGAGAGGCTGCTGGGGGCTGAGAAGCTACTGGGGACTGATGGAGAGGCTGCTGGGGCTGAGAAGCTACTGGGGACTCATGGAGAGGCTGCTGGGGGCTGAGAAGCTACTGGGGGCTGAGAAGCTACTGGGGACTGAGAAGCTATTGGGGGCTGACGTAGAGGCTGCTGGGGGAGAATTATTACTACTAGGAGGTATTATTGGGAGCTTTACTTACTCCTGGGGCATATGAGAAACATGATTACTAGTATGGGCACTATAGGGGCATTATTACTACTAAGTGTGCTCTGGCAGAGAATTATTTCTATTGATGGGATTTTGGGGAGCACTGTTACTTTTGGGGGGCACCCTGGCATAGTATCAGCTTAGCACAATTATTTTTGGGGGACATTATCTTTATACTATTAGTGTTTGGGCGCAGTTATTTTTTAGAGCACTGTGTGCCAATAATTGTTGAAGGGGGCACTATCTGTGTGGTAGTAGTATTTCCAGGGGGACTGTTTCTGCAGTATAGTATTGGGGGTGGCAGGAAAGGGTGTTCAGAAGATGTGAAGATGATGGAATTTGTCTGTTTGTTAATCTCTGCAGAGATGGGAGATGACTGAAAAATCATCATGGCGGTCTGGTCTGAATGGAGAAGATAAAGAACGAGAAGGTCTACAACAAATGTGACATCACTGGATGTAAGAGGTATGTGGGGCTATGTAGGAGAGGAGATGCTCCGGCTCATCCCCCTGCCATTTGCAGAAGGAGGATTCAGAGCTGGGTGAGGATGGCCAAAGGGGGCAGCAGGCCACGGGCGGGTGGCAGATGGTGGGGGAAACCACAAGCCTTGAGCAGGATATGGGGAGGGTGGAGAGCGGAGGAGCTTCCTGGCTGTAGCCTGCTGTTTATTGTATACTGCGAAGTAGGCAGTGCAGCCAGGACAGGCCCTCCCCTCTCCGTATGATGTGTAGAGACAGGCCTCAACAATAGAATTTTAGCTGTACAGTGTTTGTTGGGAGTGGCCTATTATATGTAGGAGGGGCTTTTAATAATGGGTGGGGCTAAAAATTGGCCACTTGAATGGATTTGCCCCCCAGGACTAAGGCTGCTAGCCATCCCCTGGGTGCACCCACTCACTCAGCAGTTCTTTTCACTGCCAGGCTGTTGTATCCATAGTGAAGCAGGGAGCCCTCTCAACTCCCTGCTTTACTTTTCTTCTGAGTTCCGCCACTCCCCCTGCAGGCAGCACATGGTGCTGCTGGCTGTGGGAGGAGCGCTGAAAGCCCGGGAATCGGTCTCCAGCACAGCCAGCAGCGCGATGTGAGTGTGGGAGCGCGTCATCAGGGAAGAAGGTAAGTATGTGTTTTTTTTTCTTCATAAAGCTGCAGACTAGAGGCAAAAGGGGGGCCACAACTAGAATGGGTGGGGCACAAAAGTGGGCATCTTTACTAAGGAGACACCTAATCTGGAATAACTACTGTGAGGGGGCACCTAATCTGCCATAACTACATTGAAGGGGCACCTAATCTGGCATAACTATTGTGCGGGGGCACATATGTGGGCATAACTACAGTAAGGATGCACATATCTGTGTCTATAATTACTGTAAGGGGGCACATATGTGGGCATAACTACTATGAGGGGGCACATATGAAGGCATAACTACTGTGAGGGGGCACATAATCTGACATAACTACTGTGAGGGGGCACATTACTGGGCATAACTATTGTGAAGGGGCACATAATCTAGCATAACTACTGTGGGGAGGGTACATATCTGGCCATAACCACTATGAGGGAACACATATCTGGCATATCTACTGTGAGGGGGCACATATCTGGGCATAAATACTATGAGGGGGCACATATCTGGGCATAAATACTGTGAGGGGGCACATATCTGGCCATTACTACTGAGGGGGCATATATATGGGCATAACTACTATGAGCAGGGAACATATCTTGTATAACTACTGTGACAGGAACAAAGGTGGGCATAACTGCTGTGAGGGGCCACAAGGAGGACATAATTATTGTGAAGGGGCCACAAGGTGGGCTTAATTACTGTGAGGGGCCACAATGTGGGCATTAGTACTGTGTGGTAGCACTTAGGGGAAATGTCCTAGATTACCCTGCTATACATTGGCATGGCTCAGTCTTATAGGCTAGCACAGCGCCCCTTGCTGGTGATTTCACAGGGGCTGTCACCATCCCTTCCTTATGTGATTATACTTTTTTTCTCTATCACCACAGGGACCTTGTTCTGGATCCAGTAGACATCACGCCAACGGCAGCGACACCCTGGTTGAGGTAGGACCAGATTTTATTAGTTAGGACTGGGTGAGTGTAGCCATGCATTGGCATTAGTTTAAAAAAAATTGGGGGGGGGGGGACAATTCACAGTTTGCACTGGGGCCCATAACACTCTAGTTACGCCGCTGGACAGTAGAATATTAACTTTGCAGATTCATAACATTAATAACATTAATACCTAAGCCAAATCTGATCTAAGCCGAATCTGATCGTCATTTCCAAGTGGGGATAAAGGGCAAGCCCTATGCTAGATTCTGGCCTCTGATAGAATCAGATCTCCTTTCTTTGTAAAATTGGATCCTGATGTTAGTTCTACTTCAGGGTTGTTTAAAAGGGGATAATTAATTCAAAATTTTACCCTTCCGGGTGCTCCGCTGCGTATTCAGAGACTTCCGCCTTTATTCTGCAAACTGTAACTTGTATTGTCGTCGGATTGTTTATGTATCCAGCTGAATATGCTTTGATTTATGTTCTCAGCCTATATGTATCCAGTATTTATGCTCTTTTTATATTTTTATTATTTTTTTTATTACATGTAGTCAGCTTTTCTATTTTTCATGCTGTGTATGTACATGTGCTATATCTCTGTATTGGATGCTTATGTCTCTGTGAGCACGGAATAGATTGTCTAGGTCCTATAGTCAATACGGGGCATTTCTCAAGCCGGTCCGGATTTATAGTGGATCTGTTGTTGGAAGTTCCTCTGTATTTCATATTGTCTGGACTCTACATTAGTCCTTTCTTTATGTGAATTGTTTGTCTAGAGATTACCTATTAGGTCTTTTAGACTTGCCGCCTAAGTATCATAAATCTGGAGGGGTCCCCTCGCCGAAAGGCGGTTCGGGTGGGAACCCCCAGGTTCGACTAGACAATTTTTTTAAATCACCACCACCTAAAACTAGGGGGGGTGCTCAAAGATCTGTTCCATAGGCTGAGTTGGGAGAGGTTAATATGGATCGGCTAGAATTGGCCACTACAAAATCTAGTACGCCCCAGAGCAAAGGGTTGGATAGTATTAATAAAAAACTCTCTGACATATTGGGAGTAGTAAATTCCACCAGCACCTCCGTTGCAGAGTTGGCCTCTTCCCTCTCAGTAGTACAAGGAGATGTTACGATAATTAGAGATGAAATGACAAAACTGAGACTGAAGGTGAAGGAGTTGGAATTAGCAGTTATTTCTGTCACCTCAGAGAACACTGTATTAAAAAAGAAATTAGAAGAGGTAGATCAAGATCGTTTTTGGCTCAGAAGGAAAGTGATAGACCTGGAGGCAGGGCTGGGACAAGGCCATTTGGTGCCCAGGGCGAAGATGGCAAACCGCGGCCCCCCCCCCCCCCCCCTTTTTAAGAAAGAATCAATGTTGTTTCAAAACAAGAATATACTTAAAGCAATAGAACAAAGGACTGTGGGACTTTGAAAGTCACAGACACTATAAAGTTCCCCCCCATCATCATGTGCCAGTATAAAGTCCCCCCCATCATCATGTGCCAGTTTTGTAATAAGCCCCCCCAATGTGCCAGTAACACTATTGTAAAAAAAAAACAAAAAAAAAAACACTTATACTTACCTAAGTGTCAGCGATGCGATGCAGCCTCTTCCTGTGTCCCACGCTGTAATGTAAGGCTCAGGCGGCACGATGACGTCATTGCGCCGGCCTCTGATAGGCTGCCGGCCTAGTGCCTGCAGCCAGGGGCGTACATAAAAATCACTGGGCCCCATAGCAGGAATCTAAATTGGGCCCCCATTCCCCTTTTATAGCCCCTCCCTTTGTTCCATGAACTATTCTTGCTGCTGCGTTTTATAATTTATGCCATCAGGGCCGGAATGGGATTACAAAACAGCCCTGGCACACAAAAGAGGTATAATAGATGCAGATGTATATTATATACAGCAGTGTACAGTTATGTGAGGTACGCGGTATAATAGATGCAGTGTGTACAGGTATATAGTATATTCCCTAGTGTTCTGATATGTGAGGTACAGGGTATAATAGATGCAGTGTGTACAGGTATATAGTATATACAGCAGTGTACTGATATGTGAGGTACGGGGTATAATATATGCAGTGTATACAGTATATACAGTAGTGTAATATGTGAGGTACGAGGTATAATAGATGCAGTGTGTACAGGTATATAGTAAATACAGCAGTGTATTGACACCTCGTACCTCACATATCAGTACACTGCTGTATATACTATATATCTGTACACACTGCATCTATTATACCTCGTACCTCACATATATAGTATATACAGAAGTGTACTGATATCTGTACACACAGCATCTATTATACCTCATACCTCACATATCAGTGCACTGCGGTATATACTATATATCTGTACATATTGCATGTATAATACTGTGTAATATATGCAGTGTGTGTGCATGTATGTGTGTGTATATATATATATATATATATATATATACAGAGCAGTGTATTGATGTGACACATAGAAGGTATAATACTGTAGATGCAGTGTTTATAGAAATATGTGGTCAGTTATGCATTATAGTCACTGTGAGGTACATGAGGTAGTGGTAACTGTCTGAAGTAGTATACATGAGTGAGCAATGAGTAAAAACAGGGCATGGAGGGGGGGGGGGTAAATGATGAAAAGTGGAGGACCTCCTCTTACCTCTCCATTCCAGTCCTGTATGGATCCATACAGAGCTGCTTGTGAACTTTTAATACTTGCTGTTAGGGGTTGAAGGACCTGTGATGATGTCATCACAGGTCCTGGCAGATGTACCTTTGAAACCTAGGAACTACACCATTTTTGGTGCAGTTCCTTTGCTAGATTCTGCAGGACCTGTGATGTTGAAGATGATGTCATCACAGGTCCTGGCAGATGCACTGTTCTAACCTGGGAACTACACTTTACACTGTGCAGTTCCCTTACAGGACCTGTGATGACATCATCAAAGGTCCTTTAGCTTTAGAAAGGTAAACAGGAGTAATTAGGGGGCGGGGCCTCTCCTCCACTTCGGTGCCTGCCTGCAGCCTATCAGAGGAAAGGGAAGGGACACGCCTCTCCCTCCCCTGCACCTCCGCTGGCACAGACAGTTTACAATGGAGATGAGCGCAATGGAAGCGCTCATCTCCCTGTGCCCGGCGGCGGCTGCTCACTTGGGGGGGGGGGGGGTCATTTTAGTTGGGGGGGCACATGGGGGGGCACAGCATGATGTAGGGGGGGGCCGTGGCCCCCTCTGGCCCCCCCTGGCCACGCCACTGCTGCTGGCACTTCACCTGCGCCCCCCTCCTGTCCGCAAATGGTAGCGCCCAGGGCACCCGCTCCTTCGGCCCTGCCTGGAGGATAGGGGTAGATACAACTTGCGACTGGTGGGTTTCCCAGAAGGGGTAGAACAGGATAATCCTGCCAAATTTATTCAAAAATGGCTGGTCGAAAATTTAGGGCCAGATCAGGATGCATCTACCTTTTGTGTGGAAAGGGCCCACAGAATCCCCTTTAAAAAACCTCCTCCAGGGGCTTCCCCTAGGTCAATTTTGGCGAAACTGGTTTGTTCGAAGGATCGGGATTGGGTACTCAGACGTAAAAGAGAAGTACTAGACACATATTTCGATGGAAACCTGATATCTATATACCCAGATTTTTCACGAGAGACCCAAATTAAAAGATCTTTCTTTGATGTTAAAAAAAGATTGGCTGCAGCCAATATTAAGTACTCAATGTCATTTCCAGCAAAATTAAGGGTGGTGCACAATGATGCTGTCCGGTTTTTTTCTACACAGGTGGATGCGGTTCAATGGCTGGACTCGAAGGGGTTATAATGAGAATATAAATGTGGGGAGGAGGGAGGTCAAAGGGGGGAAATTGGCGGGGAGGAGGTCTGGTGGATTGGAAGAGGTTGATGGGTAAGGTTATATACCTTATTAACCATGTAGCTGGTTTTTTGGGGGTGGGTGTGAGGGAGGGATTGGCTGTCGTCACTGGCTTTTGGTCTACGTGTCTCTCTCCTAGATAGGGGATTGGGATTCTGATTTATATATTGTCTATGCCATGTAATATTCTATTCTGGAATGTGAAAGAGTTGGGAGACAGATGTCACGGCCTTTGGTTTGCACTGTGACACTGTTGCCACACTTGCGGTTGCCCGCAGCAACCTGTTGCTGTGAGAGCATGCAGTAGCAGTGTCTTGGCCTTCTGGGTGATTGCTGTGACATGGTTGCCACGCATGCTGTTGCCGGTGGTAACATGTGGTTTAGTATGCTTGTGTGTGCACTTCCCCTTTAAGTTGTAGCCTTCCCTTGTCTGGTGTTGGAAGGGTTAACTCCCTTCCTAGTGTTTTGTGAATACTGGGTTTGTGTGTGTGGGTGTGGCTGCTTGGGCTATTTAGTCTCTGCTGGATGCTTGAAGCCCAGTGTTCCTCCAGCCTTGGTGTATGCTGGTGGTTCTCTGTTCCATCTGTCCAGTGAGGGCCACCCTTGTGGTCATCAATGTTATTACGGTGTCTCCTTCCCTTCCTGTCCCTTTGTGTATGGAGTGGGTTTTGATCAGGTTGTTGGTTTGTCTATTTTTGGTGTTACATGTCTGGTAGTGTTTGGTGTCCAGCATGTTGTTTAGACATTCTCCTGTTTCACATTTATTGCAGCTATGAGTGTCCTGGGTCCCTGTGTGGTTCGTGGTGTGTGCTGTGTCCTTTGATGTTGGTGTGGACACTAGCACTTGTGCACGGGTTCCAGTCAGTGTGTCTGGTTTCACTTACCTGCCATCTCCATATGCTGTATGTGTTCCCCTCTGCTTGCAGCTTGGCCTTAATTAGAGACTACTGTTCCTCCGTGTTGAGGATGAACAGGTAGTCTTTCCCCTGCTCCTATGTGAGGGATTTGAAGGGCGATTCAGGATATTAGGTATCCCGTGCATGAGCCGTCCTACCATCGGGGTCCGCTCATACGGTGAGGAGTCAGGGAGAAGATTAGGGATGCGGTAGGAGGTGACCTGCTCCCTTATCACTCCTTTTGGCCAGGCTGATCCCCTTTACCCTTTGACACCGCACGGTGGGGGGTTTCCCCCACTCCCCGCCGTGACAGTATGACCACAACAGCTCCTTGCTTGGTGCCTTCGGAAGAGGGCCCAGATGTGTCGCCTGCCATTTTCTGGCGCACCATGCTTATCCTCGGAAGGGAGGGTGAAAGGTTGAGACGCTGTTACAGTGCGGTTCCCTATGACTGTTGGTTGCAGTAGTTGTGAACCGTCACTTGTGTTTGCGTTTCTCCTCGTCCATTTCTCAGTGGTTCAGGTGCTTGTGTTTGCGTGCCAGATGCATTCCTTTGGTGTACTGGCTGTGTGCTGGTTGGGGATGCATGCTGGTAGCGACCTGGTGTGAACCGTGTCTGAGGTGGACGCAGCGTTCAGTGCGGGTTTCTCTGGGCTGTTTTGTGGCTGGTGCCCTGGTTCCTGTGTGTTGCTCCACAGGCTGGCGGCAGTCTTAGAGAGACATCCTTGCTCTGACGCTGAATCTTCTTACATCCTCTTGTCCATGTCTCAGTGGTTTTGTCACTTGTGTTGTGTGCTGGCTGCATTCCTGTGGTGTACTGGCTGTGTGCTGGTTGGGAATGCTTCCTGGCAGCGACCTTGTGTAAACTGGGTCTGAGATGGACGCAGCGTTCAGTGAGGTTTCTCTAGGCTGTTTGGTGGCTGGTGCTCTGGTTCCTATGTGTTGCTCCAGGGGCTGGCGGCAGTCTTAGCGAGACATTCTTGCACTCACGCTGATCCTGTTTCTTTCCGATACCCCCCCCCCCCGCTCTGTTGTTTATTGGGTGTTCTGTTTGGTCCCCTTTTTTTTTTTGGTTGGGGGGCTTTGAGGGGTGGGAGTGTCACGGCCTTTGGTTTGCGCTGTGACACTGTTGCCACACTTGCAGTTGCCTGCGGCAACGTGTTGCTGTGAAAGCATGCGGTGGCAGTGTCTTGGCCTTCTGGGTGATTGCCGTGACATGGTTGCCACGCATGCTGTTGCCGGTGGTAACATTGGTTAGTATGTTGTGTGTGCACTTCCCCTTTAAGTTGTAGCCTTCCCTTTTCTGGTGTTGGAAGGTTAACTCCCTTCAGTGTTTTGTGAATACTAGGTTTGTGTGTGTGTGGGTATGGCTGCTTGGGCTATTTAGGTCTCTGCTGGGATGCTTGAAGCCCCAGTGTTCCTCCAGCCTTGGTGTATGCTGGTGGTTCTCTGTTCCATTCTGTCCAGTGAGGGCCACCTTGTGGTCATCAATGTTATCACGGTGTCTCCTTTCCTTCCTGTCCCTTTGTGTATGAAGTGGTTTTGATCAGGGTGTTGGTTTGTCTATTTTTTGGTGTTACATGTTGGTAGTGTTTGGTGTCCAGCATGTTGTTTTAGACATTCCCCTGTTTCACATTTATTGCAGCTATGAGTGTTCCTGGGTCCCTGTGTGGTTTGTGGTGTGTGCTGTGTCCTTGATGTTGGTGGTGGGACACTAGCACTTGTGCACGGGTTCCAGTCAGTGTGTCTGGTTTCACTTACCTGCCATCTCCATATGCTGTATGTGTTCCCCTTGCTTGCAGCCTGGCCTTAGTTAGAGACTCCTGTTCCTCCGTGTGAGGATGAAACAGGTAGTCTCTCCCCTGTCCTATGTGAGGGATTTCCAGGGCGACTCAGGATATTAGGTATCCCGTGTATGAGCTGTCCTACCATCGGGGTCCGTCATACGGTGAGGAGTCAGGGAGAGAATTAGGATGCGGTAGGAGGTGACCTGCTCCCCTTATCACTCCTTTTGGCCAGGTTGATCCCCTTTACCCTTTGACACCGCACGGTGGGGGGTTTCCCCCACTCCCCGCTGTGACAACAGAACTAAGAGGACGGTGGTATTTGATCTTGTGGCACGTGATCTGCCGGCCATTGTGGTATTATTAGAAACACATGCAACAGTAGATAGGCTTTATACACTCACCTAAAAAATTATTAGGAACACCTGTTCTATTTCTCATGAATGCAATTATCTAGTCAACCAATCACATGGCAGTTGCTTCAATGCATTTAGGGGTGTGCTCCTGGTCAAGACAATCTCCTGAACTCCAAACTGAATGTCAGAATGGGAAAGAAAGGTGATTTAAGCAATTTTGAGCGTGGCATGGTTGTTGGTGCCAGACGGGCCGGTCTGAGTATTTCACAATCTCCTCAGTTACTGGGATTTTCACGCACAACCATTTCTAGGGTTTACAAAGAATGGTGTGAAAGGGAAAAACATCCAGTATGCGGCAGTCCTGTGGGCAAAATGCCTTGTGGATGCTAAAGGTCAGAGGAGAATGGGCCGACTGATTCAAGCTGATAGAAGAGCAACGTTGACTGAAATAAACCACTCGTTACAACCGAGGTATGCAGCAAAGCATTTGTGAAGCCACAACACGCACAACCTTGAGGCGGATGGGCTACACAGCAGAAGACCCCACCGGGGTACCACTCATCTCCACTACAAATAGGAAAAAGAGGCTACTATTTGCACGAGCTCACCAAAATTGGACTGTTGAAGACTGGAAAAATGTTTGCCTCGTCTGATGAGTCTCGATTTCTGTTAAGACATTCATATGTAGAGTCCAAATTTGGCATAAACAGAATGAGAACATGTATCCATCCTCTGATGGCTACTTCCAGCAGGATAATGCACCATGTCACAAAGCTCGAATCATTTCAAATTGGTTTCTTGAACATGACAATGAGTTCACTGTACTAAAATGGCCCCCACCGTCACCAGATCTCAACCCAATAGAGCATCTTTGGGATGTGGTGCCCTGGATGTGCATCCCTCAGATCTCCATCAACTGCAAGATGCTATCCTATCAATATGGGCCAACATTTCTAAAGAATGCTATCAGCACCTTGTTGAATCAATGCCACGTAGAATTAAGGCAGTTCTGAAGGCAAAAGGGGGTCCAACACCGTATTAGTATGGTGTTCCTAATAATTCTTTAGGTGAGTGTACATTGTAAAGGAAATGGGCTTCTTTTGAATATCACGCTTACTTCTCCTCATATGCAACAGGGGTCAGCGTTTATATTCACCGCGGGATAAAGAAGGGAGATTTGTTTTCCTCCATGGCTTTTAGAAAGGGCAGGAGATTATATTGGCGTTTATTTATATTCCTCCACGATATAAATCAACTGTGTTTTCTCTATTAGCTAAATACATAGCCACAAATAATCAATGTGCATTATTAGTAGCTGGAGATTTCAACTCAGTTCCTGATCCTGAGTTGGATCGTTTCTCCACCTCTTCTGGGCAAGGTCGGACTGGATCGCCTCTGAGTACTATTTGCCAGGAACTGGCGCTGGTTGATATCTGGCGCCACCTCTATGGCACAATGAAAATCTTTTCTTGCTTCAGCCAGTCCTATGGGTCAATGTCCCGTATTGATCTGGCTTTTGCAAGTCTTGATTTGAGTCATTAAATTGTGAAAATGAAGTAGGAACCCCATGGAATTTAAGATCATTCCCCAGTTCTGATTGTGTTCAGAGAGGCGGATGCTCCAGCCCTAGGTAGAACTTTTAAACTGAATTTGCATTGGTTTGATGTGATAGGTGAGCAATGCCGAATTGATCTGGATATACAGGAATTCTGGGGCTTTAATGTAGGCTCAAAACATATACACTATGTGTGGGATGCATTAAAGGCCCATGTAAGGGGCTTATACTTTACTTAAATCAATAGGTATAGATCTGGCAATTAGGAGCCTACGGGCTTTATTAATTGCTCATTATAATGAGCAATATATAACTCAGTTAAAGGAGGCCAACCTACAGCTTAAGACACTTCTGTACAGTAAAGCACAGCATAAGCTTCTTTTCCAAGGTAAAAATCGCTTCTGTGAATTGGGCAAGTTTCTTGCACGATTAGTGGCTAATCAGAGAGAGGCTACTAGTATAAGGGAGATTAGGAACTCAAAAGGTAATAGGGTGAAGTCCTCAGAGGAGATTAGGGAGAAATTTGTGAAATACTATTCTACTCTTTATCAGTCTGATTCTATGTTTAGTCGGAATGATATGGATCAATATTTACAACATTTGGAGCTTCCCCAGTTAGATTCACAGGACAGGGAAATGCTGGATCGCCCTATTCTTTTGGAGGAGTTGCAAGCGATACTCCCATTCCTGAAGTATAATTCATCCCCTGGTCCTGATGGCTTGCCGTTTGAACTTTATAGGTACCATGCTAAATCGCTCCTTCGTATTCTTGTGCGGGTCTTGAATGAATCCTGTCTATTTGGCTCTTTACCTCCATCATTTAGAGAGGCAGTGATCATCTTGGTGTTAAAAAAGGATAAAGATATATGCGATATGGGGTCATATTGACCCATATCGCTTTTAAATATAGACTACAAAATTTTTGCAAAAATTCTGGCTAATCGCCTTGAAGAGGGTCATAGCCTCTCTGGTACATCCCAATCAGACGGTTTTTATTCCGGGGCGGAAAATACAGATGAGTCTTTATAGGGTGTATTTGAATCTCTCTGTTGGGGGTAGTATAGACCACTCCATCCTGTCCTTAGATGCCGCAAAGGCGTTTGACAGGATGGAGTGGTCTTTTTTGTGGGATACTATGTCTTAATTTGGTTTGGGGAACATATTTATGGAAATGACTCAAATGCTATATGAACAGCCGTTAGCATGTAGTAATATCAATGGTATTAGTTCTTCTCCCTTTATCATGCGGCGAGGGATGAGACAGGGATGCCCCCTTTCTCCTCTTCTTTTTGCCCTATTTATTGAACCGTTGGCCTGTAAGATCCGTTTAGATAACCATATAGACGGCTTCGGGGTGGCAAGAGTGAGCGGTAAAATAAGCCTCTATGCTGATGATGTGATTTTGTTCCTGGATCAGGGATGGAAAATCCTTCCCTATGTGATGGAAGCAATAGAGGATTTTGGTAAATTATCGGGTTATCTGATTAACTGGACTAAGTCATCGCTCCTCCCGCTGAATCGTAAGGCCGTAGATGAGGGGAGTGGAGTCCGGGTTCTTGCTCCTAATGATACTTTGGACTATTTGTGGGTTAAGATTTGGGTTCCCATAAATAGGTTTTATGAGCTTAATTTGGCCCCGGTTTTGAATAAAGTTAAGTCTAAAATATGCGCTTGCCAGAAATTGATATTGGCACAGACTGATCGAATAGCATTGGTTAAAATAATTATCTTGCCTATTGTGATGTATCCGATGTGTGCTTCCCCTGTTTGGATCGATGATATCTTTTTCCATAGATTGGAGACTCTTATTAACGATCTAATTTGGGAAACGAAGAGGGTGCGTATAAAACAAAGATATTTATGGCTGTCGGAGTCAGAGGGCGGGTTATCATTTCCTTTTTTTCAAGGATATTATTTATGTGCACAGATTCAGCGATGTTGTAACTTTAAAGAGAGTTCACTTGCACGATATCTGACTAAGGTTAAGGATAAACCAATAGAGAATATCTTCACATGTTTGGAGTCTGGGTATATGGGATTGAGGAAGTCCCTACTGATCCCTTGGACCCTACAGAGGGTTTGGAATAAGCTTAAGGAGATTCTAAAAGTTTCCTGTCCTTTTGCTTTTACCCCTCTGTGGGAGAACAGGAGTCTGGTGGAATTATTCAAAGTCACAGATTTTGTTTACTGGTTACATAAGGGGATTGTCAATGTGTGTCACCTTTTCTCTTCGGGACACTTTAAATAGTTTTTGGAATTTAATTTCACTGATAGTCCATCATTAGATTTGTTTATGTACTCACGTTTAAAACACGTATATGAGGCCTCTAGGAATAAAGGCTACATTTTTCCACGAGAGAATTTATTTTTTGATTATTGTTATGCCCAGAAAGATGAGGAGGTTAAGATAGCTAGATTATATTGCAAACTTCGAATGGCATTGGCAACTGTAACACTTTTTAAAAGCCCAAGTAAGTGGGAGCAAGAGTTGCATTGCCCTCCACTACAGTGGACCAGCATTTACAGAAATGTAAGAAAGGCTACAATTTCCAATGCTCACAGATTAATTCAATTTAAGATTTTGCACCGATTGCATTATATGCCAAAAATGCAAGCAAAATTTCCCCAAAATAAAGGCCGAGATTGCTGCTGCCCTAAATGTGGATATGTGAATGCGGATTAAGGCCACTTACTTTGGAATTGTAGTAAACTAAAAAAGCACTGGGAACAGGTCTTTGTAACCCTACAAAAGGAGTCCTCTTTGACATATAATCCTGGGATGTTGACTGTGATATTGGGATACTTTGCTCCAGAAATGGTAATCCCGGTCCGGGTCAGACAGATCTGGATGAGGGGCTTGATGACGGCAAAAATTATTCTAATTAAACACTGGTGCTCTGTCTCCCCGCCCTCGCTAAATGAATGGATCCTGTACCTTCAACAAATTTGAATGTTTGAGGATATGGAAAGGAAACGGAGAGCGGCACGTATGACTGTTTAGCTATAATTAATACTGTAATTATGGGTATAGTTGATAGAGCTGTTGTGGCGACAGCCAATTGGGGGGGGGAGGGGGGGAGGTTATAGTTGTACTCTCTGTATATTAATTTTGAATCTATAGTGATATTTATAATTTAGGCAGGATCCTGCCTCTCTTTATAGGGTAGTTGATTGTTGTCTATAATGGCTATCCTGTGTTGGTTGTCTTGTCTACTATAATGTGCTGTTTTTCACTGTTTTAAAAAAAAAAGAAAATAAATATTTAATAAAAATAAAAAAATAACATTAAGAAAAAAATAGGACAGGTCCTATTTTTTTAACGGCCAGGAAACACGGATCACGGATGCGGCTGCCAAACGGTGCATTTTCCGATTTTTCCACGGACCATATGAAAGTAAAAAAAAAAAACGGAACCACGGACGCGGATGCACACAACAGTTGTGTGCATGAGGTCTAATACAAGTTGTAAGAAATTTTCTTTCCGTCAAGTGCATTTTTTCAAATACTGGGAATGGGATTAAAATAGAAGAGCTCTGCAATTTCACAGCTGAATGAAGTGGCAAAAGTACAGGGTGGGCCATTTATATGGATACACCTTAGTAAAATGGGAATGGTTGGTGATATTAACTTCCTGTTTGTGGCACATTAGTATATGTGAGGGGGGAAACTTTTCAAGATGGGTGGTGACCATGGCGGCCATTTTGAAGTCAGCCATTTTGAATCCAACTTTTGTTTTTTCAATAGGAAGAGGGTCATGTGACACATCAAACTTATTGGGAATTTCACACGAAAAACAATGGTGTGCTTGGTTTTAACGTAACTTTATTCTTTCATGAGTTATTTACAAGTTTCTCTTTGTTTACAGCCATTGACATGTCATCGACGTTAACACGTGAGGAGCGGATAGAAATTGTGTTGATGTCTGGTGAACGCAGTAACCGGGTCATAGCAGCAGATTTCAATGCAAGACACCCTACGAGACCACCCATCTCCCATGCTACAAGTTAAGCAAACTGCTTGCTAAGTTTCGTGAAACTGGTTCAGTGTTGGATTTGCCCAAAATGTGACGCATGAAATCTGTCTCTAATGAAGAAACATCAGTGGCTGTCCTAGCTTCATTCAGCAAGAGTCCACAGCTGTAACGGTCACGTCCACACACACACAGGGGGAAGGGTAGTGACCACTGCGCTCCACCCTCACCCCTGGCCCTGCCTACTTTCCTCACGAGTCCTGATGACAGGGGACAACTGGACGGCAGTCCCTAACTTAGGATATGCGCAGGGAAGACAGACAAGACAAAATACGGAACATGGACGGACCGGGTCAGAACCAAGAGAGCTACGCAGTACAACGGATTAAGCAAAGAATGGTCAGGAGAAGCCGGGGTCAAATACCAGGAGAGTAGCGAAGTACAAGAGGAGTCCTAAGAGAGTAGTCAGGTGGGAGCAGAGGTCACAATACCAGGATGTATGCGCAGTACAGGAGGAGCAGGCAGAGGATCGTCAGGGAACAGGATCAGGTAAATATTCAGTAGTCCAACAAAGAGCCAGGAACCTAGAAATTAACAGGCAACCTGTAGCCAGCAGGCTGCCTGTATTTATAGTGGGGAGTGAGGGTCATGTGACGTGGCCAGCGTCACATGACCGACAGACCAACCAGTCGAGCACCGAGTGATCAGCTCGGCGCTCAAGGCAGACTAGGAGCAGGAGCCACCCAGCTAGTAAAGCCGCCCTGGGAATGAGTCAAACACAGAACCTCATTCCAAAAGCTAAGCAACAGTTCTGCGGGCAATGGGGGACCGAGTGCACCTTCGGAACCCCGTGACAGTACCCCCCCCTTTTACGAGGGGCCACCGGACCCAAGACTTCAGGCGATGGCTTTTCAGGGTGTTCTAAATGAAATTTACGAACCAGTCTAGAAGCATGAACCTCCCTGGCAGGTACCCAAGATCTCTCTTCAGGTCCATACCCCTTCCAGTGAATCAGATACTGCAAGGAGTTACGCACCTTCCTGACATCCACTATTTTAGACACGACATACTCGACAGCATCATTAACAAGAATCGGCGGAGAGGCGAGGCTTTCGATGGTACTACCGGTTCAAAATATTTTTTAAGTAGAGATTTATGGAACACATTATGAATGTGGAATGACTCGGGCAGCTCCAACCTAAATGATACCGGGGTTAATCACCTCCGTGATCTTATATGGTCCAATAAAACGAGGAGCAAATTTTCTAGAAGCTACCTTGAGAGATAGATTCTTGGAGGACAACCATACTTTATCCCCAACCTGAAAGTTCACCCCCCTTGAACGTCTCCTATCGGCCTTGAGTTTTGAGAACTTTGAGCCTTTTCTAGGTTCGATTGAACCCGGGCCCAAACTGTGCACAGTTCGGAGGAGAGTTTATCAGCTTCAGGGTTAGAGGAGGAGACGGACGACGCAGAATGAAAACGGGGATGAAAACCATGGTTACAAAAGAAAGGGGAGACCCCAGCAGAAGAATTGACACGGTTATTCAGAGCAAATTCAGCCAACGGAGGGAATTTGACCCATAATTGCTGGTCATCAGCAACATACAACCTCAGGAATTGTTCACAGACTGATTAAGGCGTTCAGTCTGCCCATTACTCTCAGGATGGTAGGCGGAAGAAAAAGACAACGAAATTTTACATCTTTGACAGAAGGCCCTCCAGAATTTGGACACAAACTGCACACCCCTGTCCGAAACAATATTTTCCGGGATGCCATGTAAACGAACAATCTCTCTCACAAAAATAGACGCCAGGGTTTTAGCATTCGGAAGTTTAGACAGGGGAATGAAATGAACCATCTTGCTAAACCTATCGACCACTACCCAAACCACAGTCTTACCCTCCGCCAGCGGTAGGTCAGTTATAAAGTCCATCGAGATATGGGACCAGGGTCTACTGGGAATGGGTAGGGGTCGTAGGTTACCAGCAGGGCGAGTCCTAGGTGTTTTAGACCTGGCACAAACCTCACAGGCTGACACGTAGGACTTGACATCCCTGGTCAGAGTGGGCCACCAATAAGATCTAGAAACCAGATCCTTAGTGCCCTCAATACCCGATGTCCACAAAAGGCAGAATCGTGACACTCACCCAACAGCTGGAGACTAAATTGTACGGGAACAAACAACTTATCTGTTGGGGTGGATGCCGGTGCCAGATGTTGTTCAGCCTTAATGCGAGCCGAGATATCCTGGGTTAGAGACGCTAAGAAGATGTTTGCTGGTAGGATGGATTCAGGCGGCGTCTCAGTGGGTTGAAAAGCATGGAAGCTCCGAGATAATGCGTCTGCCTTCACATTTTACTTCCCGGCCTGAACGTAATGGAGAAATCAAACGGGTAAAGAACAGAGCCCATCGGGCTTGTCGGGGATTCAACCTCTTAGCGACTCGAGAAACATTAGGTTTTTATGGTCAGTGACAACAGTTACTCGATGCCTTGCCCCTCCAAAAAATGTCTCCACTCCTCAAATGCCCATTTAATGGCCAACAGCTCCCTATTCCCTATGTCGTAGTTTCTCTCCGTGGGAGAGAATTTCCTAGAGAAGAAGGCACACGGTCTCAGGGTTAGTGAGGCTAGCAGGACCTGGTGAAAGGGACTGCTCCTGCGCCGTCCTCGGACGCATCCACCTCCACAATAAAGGGTCTCTCCTGATCAGGCTGGATCAGAATGAGAGCGCTACTAAATGCCTTTTTTAATGTTTCAAATGAAGAAATGGCCTTGGTAGACCAATTCTCCAAATCCGCCCCTTTCTTAGTAAGGTCGGTCAATGGCTTAGCAATTACAGAAAAATTCATGATAAATTTACGATAGTAATTAGCGAAACCCAAAAACCGTTGTAAAGCCTTTAAGGATGAAGGCCTTACCCATTCCTTAATTGCTAAAACCTTACCAGGATCCATCTTAAAGGCGTGAGGAGTCAAAACATGCCCTAGAAACAGTATCTCCTGTACACCAAAGACACATTTCTCTTGCTTAGCGGATAGCTGGTTCTCCCTCAACACCTCTAATACTTGTTTGACATGGGACACATGAGATTCGAATCAGGAGAGAATATCAAAATGTCGTCAAGATAGACAATAATAAATTTACCTAAGAACTCCCTAAGAATATCGTTCATTAAGTTTTGGACTCAGCAGGGGCATTGCTGAGTCCAAAATGCATCACCTGATATTCAAAGTGTCCTATCGGAGTATTGAACGCTGTCTTCCATTCGTCTCCTCCTTGATTCGGATTAGATTGTATGCCCCTTTCAGGTCAATCTTGGGGAAAACCAGGTTGCCCCCAAAACCTGTTAAATAAATCCGGACTCAATGGGAGAGAGTATCTATTTTGGACAGTGATTTTATTTAATCTCCGGTAATCATACAAGGCCTAAGACCACCATCTTTCTTTTAACAAAGAAAAACCCTGCTCCCATAGGAGAGACTGAAGGTCTAATATGCCCTTTAGCAAGGCTCTCCTTAATATAATCTTCCTTAGCCTTGCGCTCGGGCCCTGAAAGATTATAAATTCGACCTTTAGGAAATTCGGCACCCTCAATTAGCTCTATGGCGCAATCATAAGGTCTATGGGGGGGGTAGAACCTCTGGAGTAAGGGACGAGAACACATCAGAATATTCCTCAATAACAGAGGGTAATGTATTAGACCTTACTGAAACCCCAGCCTGGACCACGGAGAAGCATGAGTCACACTTAGGTCCCCATTTCACCAACTCTCCTTTGGACCAATCAATGGTGGGGTTATGTAAACGGAGCCAAGGCAACCCTAGTACCACCTCAACCGGTAGGTTCTCCAGGACTAGAAGAGAACATCTCTCAGAGTGGCACACACCCACGGACAGAGAAATTTCAGAGGTACATGACCTCACGTACCACCAATCAGGGGAGTAGCATCAATAGCCATGACATGGATAGGTGTAGGTAAAGCAAACATTGGAATACCCAATTTACAAGCAAACTCAAAGTCAATAAAGCTGGCCGCTGAACCGGAGTCAATAAAGGCCTTACCCGGCCACTTATTAACCCCCAGAGAAATTGTTATGGGTACCAAAAGCTTACCTTAGAAAAATCAGGGTGTACCTGGTCCTTTAGGTTGTCTTGCTTTAGAAGACTTGTCAGAGAGTCCCTCTTAGGACACTTGTTGATCCAATGGCCAGGATCTCCACAGTAGAAGCACTCTCCGCGTCTGCGACGAAGATTACCCCGGTCATGCCAACCTGCATGGGTTCCTCGGTGGAGACCTCAGTGTTGTCCCTGGAAAAAGGTCTCTGGCTGGACCACCATCTGAGAAAAGAACTGTCGTTCTTGTCGTCTCTCTCTAACTCGTCTGTCAAGTCGGACAACTAGGGTCATCATCTCCTCTAAGGTCTCAGGAATTTGGTAATTGACCAATAGATCTTTTAAATTATCAGATAGACCAGACCTAAACTGACTCTTCAGGGCTGGTTCATTCCATCCTGAGGGGACACACCACCGTCTGAATTGCGTGCAATACTCCTCCGCAGGGAGATGGCCCTGAACCAGTGCCCTAAGAGCTGTCTCGGCTACCAGGGCCCTGTCTGGTTCGTCATAGAGGGTACCTAGGGCCTGAAAAAACCCCTCCACAGAAGTTAGACAACTGGCCCCAGGAGGTAACGAAAATGCCCAATCCTGGGGATCACCCTGTAGTAGAGAAATGATAATCCCCACGCGTTGGCTCTCGGGACCGGAGGACACTGGGCGCAAATGGAAGTAGAGTTTGCAATTCTCCTTAAAGGAGAGAAACCTCTTCCGGTCTCCAGAAAAGGGTTCTGGGAGCTTGATCTGGGGTTCAAAATATGGACTGGAGGACAGAGGAGTGGAAGAACCTTGCCCTAACTCACAAGAACGGATTTTCTCTCCTAGCTCCTGCACCCTCTGTTGTCAAGTTAGAGACATGGTCATCAGGGTAGTAAGAGGATTCATGATACAGTGGTTATTGGGCCTGTTAATCTGTAACGGTCACGTCCACACACACACAGGGGGAAGGGTAGTGACCACTGCGCTCCACCCTCACCCCTGGCCCTGCCTACTTGCCTCACGAGTCCCTGATGACAGGGGACAACTGGACGGCAGTCCCTAACTTAGGATATGTACAGGGAAGACAGACAAGACAAAATACGGAACATGAACGGACCGGGTCAGAACCAAGAGAGCTACGCAGTACAAACGGATTAAGCAAAGAATGGTCAGGAGAAGCCGGGGTCAAATACCAGGAGAGTAGCGAAGTACAAGAGGAGTCCTAAGAGAGGTAGTCAGGTGGGAGCCGAGGTCACAATACCAGGATGTATGCGCAGTACAGGAGGAGCAGGCAGAGGATCGCAGGGAACAGGATCAGGTAAATATTCAGTAGTCCAACAAAGAGCCAGGAACCTAGAAATTAACAGGCAACCTGGATCCAGCAGGCTGCCTGTATTTATAGTGGGGAGTGAGGGTCATGTGACGTGGCCAGCGTCACATGACCGACAGACCAACCAGCTTCGAGCACCGAGTGATCAGCTCGGCGCTCAAGGCAGACTAGGAGCAGGGAGACACCCAGCTAGTAAAGCCGCCCTGGGAATGAGGTCAAACACAGAACCTCATTCCAAAAGCTAAGCAACAGTTCTGCGGGCAATGGGGGACCGAGTGCACCTTCGGAACCCCGTGACAACAGCGTAGCACTCGCCGCATGTCACTGGAGAGTGCATTAGTTGAACATCCCTTCGGGCGGATATTAGCTACTCACAAAATGGCACCCTTACAAACTCACTACTCCAGCATCTCAACGAGGATGACCCAGATTGGCACACTGAATTTGCAGAATGGGCAAAACAAAAATTGGAACAGGACCCTCAGTTTACGCAGAAGATTTTGTTCAGTGATGAGGCAAACTTTTATGTGAATGGTGAAGTTAACAAACAAAACCACCGCTATTGGTCTGACAGTAACCCACATTGGATAGATCCCTCCAAGACTGTTGGAACAATAAAATTGATGGTATGGTGTGGTATATGGGGTACAAAGATAGTGGGGCCATTCTTCATCAATGGAAACCTCAAGGCCACTGGATATGCGAAATTGCTACATGATGATGTGTTTCCCTCTTTATGCACTGAAGCTGGCACGTTCCCTGAGTTTTTCCAGCAAGATGGTGCACCACCACATTATGGGTGTCAGGTCCGAGCATTCCTATATGCACAGTTTCCTGGAAAGTGAATTGGTCATCGTGGGCCAGTTTAATGGCCCCCAAGGTCTCCCGATCTGACCCCCTTAGAATTTTATCTTTGGGGTCATCTAAAGGCAATTGTCTATGCTGTGAAGATACGAGATGTGCAGCACCTGAAACTACGGATACTGGAAGCCTGTGCTAGCATTTCTCCTGCAGTGTTGCTATCAGTGTGTGAAGAGTGGGAGAAGAGGGTTGCATTGACAATCCAACACAATGGGCAGCACATTGAACACATTTTATAAGTGGTCAGAAACTTGTAAATAACTCAATAAAGAATAAAGTTACGTTAAAACCATGCACAGCATTGTTTTTCTTGTGAAATTCCCAATAAGTTTGATGTGTCACATGACCCTCTTCCTATTGAAAAAACAAAAGTTGGATTCAAAATGGCTGACTTCAAATGGCCGCCATGGTCACTACCCATCTTGAAAAGTTTTCCCCCTCACATATTCTAATGTGCCACAAACAGGAAGTTAATATCACCAACCATTCCCATTTTATTAAGGTGTATCCATATAAATGGCCAACCCTGTATATTTATGCTATGTAGAAATTTGGACATAAACCACTAAGTGGCACTAGCAAGCTTACATTGAAATACTAAAAAAAACAGTAATTTATTTATTTCTACTTAATGGAAATGGTTTAATACAGGTTCCAAATCACATACTGTATTCTTTCTATACTATTTTATTTTTTTCTTTAGAAAAGTGTATTGTTAGGAGAAAACAGGTTATTATATTATAATATAAACCATTCTGCATTCTGCCATTTAAAATATAAAAACCTTGCATTCTCATAATCAAAAGGTTGTTACAGGCATTCATATAGGATTCAGAGAAAGACAATGATTTGACAACCATATCTCTATCATTTCTTACCATCCTCCCCACCACTGAAGCTCTAAACATTCTTTACTCCTATATTGGCAATCACTGCTCCTACCTGAGTACAGTCCCTGTACAAAGACCCTTTACTGACAAACCGTTAGACTAATATGGAGGGAAGGAGAAATTGAAGTTTCTCCTTGTCCTCAAAAACACATTCAAAACAGGTGTCAGAACTGCCCTGTAATATCACAGCTGCCATCATCTTATTGGTAGCCTGGCATGACAACATTGAGTTACTTTGTATCTGTTTTCAATGTAAGTCCTTTAGCTGTGAACCAATACAGAGGCTAAATATACAATTTTGCTCAATTTGTACTCTTTTTCTATTCTGTGAACTATTCAGGGGCATGGGCACATGACGAAGACATGTAATGAAAGAACTGGTAGTAGATGACGTGATGACGTATCATGCACTAGAACACCTTCCCAATTAAAATATACCTTTTATTAATAATAAACTAAAATCTGGCCTACAGCTGGACTACACATAACAGGAGAGTCAGCAAGACATACAATACAATACTATAATCAATGAGACAAGAGGTACACTGGTAGTACATGTGACAACATCCAAAAAAGGAATCCTTGACATGTATATGGAAGACAGCTGAGGAATTATTTACGATACTAAAAACGACAATGATAGCTCAATGATGACCTGATATTGGTGGGGCCATCATAAATAAACAGTAATGCAATATGGTCAATTGACATATATTCCGCGGTTATACACGGTTTGCTGAATTACTATGCATATATTCCGTGAAAATTCACGCGTTGCTGAAATACAGAAAAAAGGTTTTGTGGTTACTCACGGTTTGCTGAGATATCAGTAGGTATAGAACTTAACGGTTTGCTGAGATGTCAGTGGGTGTAGTTCTCAATAACCAGGTGGGGAACCAACACTGGTAAATGAAGCAATCAGGTAGATATTTAACATTACTGTTAACCAGGATGGTTCGGAGGCCGTAATATTAGTGCAGCTCAGAAACATAATGTCCAATAGTCAGTGAAATCCTATCCTACATGAATTCCTCCGTGACCCTAATTAAGCTCAGCCCAGGGACACCCCTTAAAGGTAGAGGTTCCCTGTCCTCGTGCCTAATCTGACTCTCCCTGTATGCCCCTATCCTCATTAACCAATAGTAAATAACATAACAGACACACTAAAGAAAACAACAGAAAAAAACACAAATCCCAACGTTACATTTCCCCAGCCAGTATGACTTCTGTCTGGTTCGTCAGAGGAAGTGGAGAACAATACTCCAGCAGCAGTGTCTCACAATGGAGATTTTCAATTTAGCGTCCCTCAATCGAGACCCTCCAGGAATAGGAGCCCAGATGTAGGCAATAGATGACCAGTGTCCCCAGATCCTATTCAAAATCAGTGCCTTATAAAGTATCCTCCCCCAGTTAGTCCTTCCCCTTTAGACAATTACTTTCTTAGTATAGATTAGAGAGCGCAAACAATATCATGAGCGATATCTTATAGTATAATTATCAGCCCCCATATGTATAACAATACTGTATTTATAAGTAAAAGATCATAAAGCACCTTAAAATTGAATGCCCCATTGGTACAGCATGTGAACGCCGATTTGGAACGCATATGCGTTCCAAAGACCGGAAGTGGTGTATTAAACCGGAAGTGGCGTACCGGAAGTGACGTACATAGTGCTACTCCGATAACCGGAAGTTGCTCTGGAACGCAAATTGCGTTCCACAATGCGATTATGAGGTTTAAGAAAGCAATGCATGCAGCTTCTAGTCATCCCACTATTTTAATAATAGGAAATACCGATATTTATAGTATGATGTTCCTCTTTTATATAATATTTCAGTCAGGATCGATCTTATTAGAGGGAGGAATAGAGCACCAATTAATCTGGGGGGAATAGGTCTAGCCAGGAAACAATGAGGATTACAATTATTTAAACTTAGGCTGGGTCACACCGGACAGGGCATTTTTTCGGCCATCCATGGGGAAAATTTAATTACAAAATACACCCCATTCCGGCAACATTATATAAATTAGAGGATCACTTTTGATCCGATATTTTAAATGATGACAGGATTTATAATACCAATAAAGTCACCATTGGTGGTTGGTTTAATTGGAGAGAAGAGGGGGGAGCCACCTCAGAGAGGGAGGGCCCCCAAAACGCAGACATTATGATTTAGTAGTCGTGTCAGAGTGGGCAAATACAGAACAAAGGAGTATAAGCCCTTGACAAGCCATAATTATAGGGAAATAGTCGTGGGCAAGTGGGCACTTTTGAAAACATTGTAGTCGTGTCCAAGTGGGCAATCTGATGTGTCACATGACCCTCTTCCTATTGAAAAAACAAAAGTTGGATTCAAAATGGCTGACTTCAAAATGGCCGCCATGGTCACCACCCATCTTGAAAAGTTTTCCCCCTCACATATTCTAATGTGCCACAAACAGGAAGTTAATATCACCAACCATTCCCATTTTATTAAGGTGTATCCATATAAATGGCCCACCCTGTATATTTATGCTATGTAGAAATTTGGACATAAACCACTAAGTGGCACTAGCAAGCTTACATTGAAATGCTAAAAAAAAACAGTAATTTATTTATTTCTACTTAATGGAAATGGTTAATACAGGTTCCAAATCACATACTGTATTCTTTCTATACTATTTTATTTATTTTTTTTCTATAGAAAAGTGTATTGTTAGGAGAAACAGGTTATTATATTATAATATAAACCATTCTGCATTCTGCCATTTAAAATATAAAAACCTTGCATAATCATAATCAAAAGGTTGTTACAGGCATTCATATAGGATTCAGAGAAGGACAATGATTTGACAACCATATCTCTATCATTTCTTACCATCCTCCCCACCACTGAAGCTCTAAACATTCTTTACTCCTATATTGGCAATCACTGCTCCTACCTGAGTACAGTCCCTGTACAAAGACCCTTTATTGACAAACTGTTAGACTAATATGGAGGGAAGGAGAAATTGAAGTTTCTCCTTGTCCTCAAAAACACATTCAAAACAGGTGTCAGAACTGCCCTGTAATATCACAGCTGCCATCATCTTATTGGTAGCCTGGCATGACAACATTGAGTTACTTTGTATCTGTTTTCAATGTAAGTCCTTTAGCTGTGAACCAATACAGAGGCTAAATATACCATTTTGCTCAATTTGTACTCTCTTTCTATTCTGTGAACTATGCAGGGGCATGGGCACATGACGAAGACATCTAATGAAAGAACTGGTAGTAGATGACGTGATGACGTAGCCACGCTATGTTACGCCTGCCTCCCCCCTCCTTACCTCGCCAAACTGCTGAGCCATGGTGTGTGAGTTTGGGTCTTGCTTGAATCGGAGGATCCATTGATGCTGACCGCCTGCAAGACCTCCGGGACGCCTTCCACGCTGCATTACGAATGATGACTGCCACCTTCTTGGCTTCCACTCGCCTATCTTGATCTCCCTGCCTCCTGCTCCTCCGCTCATGGTCCCTTCTCTGCACACGGTGTCTGGACTAAGGTTTGGAAGTCGCCGCTTTCTGTTGCTCCTGACTTGTGGGGCTGAGCCATCCTTCCCCTTGTCTTCCGCGCATCTCTTGATCCTCCTGTGTTCGGCTTCGGGCATAAAACTGTGAATGTATGCTCCCACAATTGCTCCCCCAAATATATGTGCACTCTATCTTCCCCCCTGCTCCTTGTAACTTACTCCTCGATTCCTGAACTCTCTCTAACCATCACTGTGATACTCCTGTAACTAACCTGCTCACCTTAGCATTTTGTTCTTCCTCCTGCTCCCCTGAATTCAATATCAATAATATCAATATAAGTTGGCTGGCTGTGGATGAATTTTGATTATAATAAGACTGTGGAGACCTGGTAGTGGTTTCGGCTTTAATGAGGGGAGAGGCTGAAAAATTATAAATAAAGAAGCAAAATAAAAAAAAGTAAAAAAAAAAGAGAAAGAGAGAAAGAAGCGAGGATAAAGAAGGGGAAAAAAAAGAAAGAGTGAGAATGAAAGATGATAAGGAGAGGTGTCTCCCAGGTTGGAGGAGGAAAAACAAATCTTGGAATGTTCGGGGGCTAGGTGATAAAATAAAAAGACGGGCAGTTTGTGATAGAATTTATAGATGTCTTCCAGCGATTGTTAGTCTACTGGAAACCCATTTTACTGAGGGTGAGATCCCACGTATTGGTGGGGGACGGGCCGCGCAGACTTATCACTCTACTTTCACTAGTTATTCAAGAGCAGTAATAGTGCTAATTCATAAAGGGATTGACTTTGTCTGCCGGGCATCCTCCATCGATAAGCAAGGGAGATTTGTTTTTCTTTATGGAAATTTATTTGGGAAACCTTGCACCTTGGCCTTTATTTATATTCCAGCTCCTTTCTCTCTTTATGTACTCAACTGTTTACTAGCCTTTATGGATCAGTGGCCTGAATGCCCTTCCATAGTGAATAGAGATTCTAACTGTCATTAATCCAGAAAAGGATAGGATCTCTATGGAAAGTGATGCTTGTACTCCTCTCCGGGGGTCCCCCTTATCCTGCTTTTGCCAGGAATCTGGTTTTGTGGATGTAGGGGGACATTTGGGGTGGGGGAAGCAGGTGTATTAATGTTTTAGTAATTCCGGTAAGTCCATGTCTAGGATAGATCTAACCTTGATAAATAAAAAGTATTTAAACTATATCAAGCCATATTTTGATTTTCATGTAGTCTAAAGTTGGTCCAAAGAAGAAGCAAGATTTCATAGAAGCATTGTAGGCCATCTTGGTTAAGGGAAAGATTAAAGGAGTTATCCAGATTCAGAGCTGAACCCGGACATATCCCCCTTTTCACCCAGGCAGCCCCCCTGACTCTTTTGCCCTGCACTGAATCGCGCAGGACAAAGGCATTTTCTGGAGTTCCAATGGCAAACTGTGCTCTTCTTAGGGCTGCCAGGTGGAGGATTCCACCCAGCAGTGAGCCCGGTGACGTCACCAGCACTGATGGCCATCTTTAGCGCTGCCCTAGCCTGCAAAACGGCTAGGGCAGCTCTAAAGCCGGACCATCAGAGCCAGTGACGTCACCGAACACACTGCTGGGCGGCAGCCTCTGCCCGGCGGTGTGTTATGGTAAATAAAAGAGCCCTTGCTCTGCTCGATCCATGGAATTCTCCGATGCTAACATCAGCGGGGCTGCCTGGGTGAAATTATGTGTATGTTCGGGTTCAGCACTGAACCCAGACAACCCCTTTAAGGGAAAATTAGTAGCCTCCAGGGATAAGAATTGAAAGAGCAGCACAAATTCTTCTAGTGTGCAACAGCAGTCCCTAGTGTTCAATTTATTAAAAACATCAGAACCCTGACAACTGGTCCTGTTTCCTATATCTTGTACAAAACCCTACACTGTACACATATAAAGGTTTTGGTTATATCTTTGGTACTATTAAAGAGGTTGTATCACTTCAGTAAATGGTATTTCTCATGTAGAGAAAGTTAATGCAAGCCGCTTTCTAATGTATTGTTTTTGTCCATATTGCCTCTTTGCTGGCTTGATTCATTTTTCCATCTAATTATAAACTTCCGTTCTTGCACGCAATAGGAAAAAGCACCAGCCTATGCACACTCCCACTGTCCCGACCACCAGAGAGGCCGGAACTTTTTCCTACAGTGTGCAGGCATGGCCACCACTGTTGGATTACAGGGTGTTTGTAACCATCAAAATTGGCAGTGTATAATGCAATGTAAAAATAATTCAAGCCAGCAAACGAAGCAATATGAATATAACAATACATTAGAAAGTAACTTGAAGTAACTGTATCTATTTGATAAATGTTATTTGCTTATTTTTTTGTTCTTTCTATGTTCCTAACTAGGCAAATATAACAACTTTACAATTAACTCACTTTATCTGCAGTGCCTGGCTTTTCAGATTTGACTGAGGATCGCCTGTAAACGAGACGTCACTGTGCTGGCCACGCCACCCTTCACTACCGGGCTGTCTGCTTTCTCCTAGGATTCTTAACCCCTTCAGCTGCACAGACTGGGTAGCTGCAGGCAGTGACAATTCTGGGCACAGGAGCTGACAGACTAGAGAGAGCATTGCACAAAAAAGTAGGGGGAAGATCCTGTGTGTATTAGCAGTGTCATTATACAGGTGGGACTTGTAGTTCTAAATTTACAAGTTGCTGTTCTCTCCACTGCTTGGTCTGGTCTTCACCTGCTGTTTGTATACAAGGCTCCAGTGGTGATGTAGAGGTATATGGCATCTCTCCACTGCAGCCAATCATTGTCCTCAGCAGCAGAGATGGCCTGGCTGTTCGCCCAGCAGTCGTTTCACGACGAACATTGCTCGTTCAATATTCGCCGAACATGCGAATATATGGCCATGTCCGCCGGCGCCATATTCTTTTGCATTGTGCCGAACTTTGACCCATTACACATCCATCAGGTGGGACAGGACAGCCAATTGACATGTTTTAGCACATGGACACACTCCCACCCTATAACAAATCCCGATCTGGCAGCCATTCTACATTCTGTGTTTTGCCAGTTAAGGAAGAGGTTGCTTTGTGGAGCAGGGACAGGCTGTTAGGGACACCAAACACTAGCTAATAGGTCCACTAAAGTCCTTTTAAGGACAGATATAGGTGTGCTATCGATAGGTGTGATAAACTGAGGGGTGTGATATACTTATAATGTACTTTCTAACATAGAAAGTATATTATAGTGCATTTGTATTCTGCAGCAGTTGTGTGCGGTTCTTCTGCGATACCGTAGCTATATAGAGGGACAAGAGCAATTGGAACAACTATTTGCAACCGGTGTGACATACCTGTTGCCCCCCAAAAAAAGGATTGAGGAGTGTGATATGCCTGCTTCCACAAAATACTGATTGACGGCTACGATATACCTGTTGCCCCCAAAAAACGGTGGTGTGATATAACTGTTCTGGCAAAATTGAAGGGTGTCATATACCTACTTCCACAAAATACTGATTAAGGGGTTTGATATACCTGTTTCCACCAAATATCGAATGAGGCCTGTGATATACCTGCTTCCACAAAATGCTGATTAAGGGGTTTAATATACCTGCTTCCACAAAATACTGATTGAGGCCTACTATATACCTGCTTCCACAAAATACTGATTAAGGGGTTCGATATACCTGTGTCCACCAAATATTGATTGAGGCCTGCAATATACCTGCTTCCACAAAATACTGATTGAAGGGTTTGATATGCCTGCTTCCACCAAATATTAATTGAGGCCTGCGATATACTTGCTTCCACAAAATACTGATTAAGGGGTTTAATATACCTGCTTCCACAAAATATTGATTGAGGAATGCGATATACCTGCTTCCATAAAATACTGATTAAGGGGTTCGATATACCTATTTTCACCAAATATTGATTGATGCCTGCAATATACCTGCTTCAACAAAATACTGATTGAGGGGTTTGATATACCTGCTTCAACAAAATACAGATTGAGGGCTACGATATACCTGCTTTCACAAAATACTGATTAAGTGGTTCGATATGCCTGTTTCCACCAAATATTGATTGAGGCATATGATTTACCTGCTTCCACAAAATATTCATTAGGAAGTTTGATACACCTGCTTCCACCAAATATTGATTGAGGCCTACGATATACCTGCTTCCACAAAATACTGATTAAGGGGTTTGATTTACCTGCTTCCACAAAATACTGATAGAGTGCTATGATACACCTGCTTCAACAAAATACTGATAAAGGGGTTCGATATACCTGTTTCCATCAAATATTGATTGAGGACTACAATATACTTGCTTCCACAAAATACTGATTAAGGTGATTGGTATACCTGCTTCCACAAAATGCTGATTAAAGCTGCGATATACCTGCTTCCACAAAATACAGGTCAAGGGGTTCGATATACCTGTTTCCACCAAATATTGATTGAGTCCTGCGATATAACTGCTTCCACAAAATACTGATTAAGGGGTTTGATATACCTGCTTCCACAAAATGCTGATTGAGGGCTGCGATATACCTGCTTCCACAAAATATTGATTAAGGAGTTCGATATACCTGTTTCCACCAAATATTGATTGAGGCCTGCGATATACCTGCTTCCACAAAATACTGATTAAGGGGTTCGATATACCTGTTTCCACCAAATATTGATTGAGGCCTATGATTTACCTGCTTTTACAAAATTCGGATTAAGGGGTTTGATATATCTGCTTCCACAAAATACTGATTAAGGTGATTGATATACCCGCTTCCACACAATATTTATTGAGGCCTGCAATATAACTGCTTCCACAAAATACTGATTAACCCCTTAGCGCAGATCGCAGTACATGGACGGCGGGATGATCGGGTGGGCACCGGAAAAGTGTGCGCCCGATCATTGCAGGGGTCCGGCTACCTGGTTCCTGATAGCCGGGCCCCTGCTGTATCTGCCGGCATCGCTGTTTACAGCGATGCCGGCGGATTAACCCCTTCTATGCCGCGGTCCTCGCTGACCGTGACATAGAAGTGGTTTGCGGCAGGTGAGTGATCGCATCGAGTCCCCGCGCTGCTGTGGCGGGGACCCGATGCATGACAAGGCAGCCAGATGCCGTGCAGAGACTGCCCAATGCCCTGCACGGCATCGGGAACTGCCTTTTATGGGTGCCCAGGAGATCCAGCCTCAGGCTGGGTCTATAAGGCAACCTGTTAGTGTATGACTCATTGTCATACTCTAACAGGCAATGCATTAAAATACAGATGTATCGTAATGCATTGCAGAGGTGATCAGACCCCCAAAAGAGAGGGACAGAAATAAAGTTTTAAAAAGAAAAGTAAAAAAAAGTGTTTTGAATAAAAAAATTAAGTTTCAAGTAAAAATAAAAAAACATGCCCCATTCCCATGATTTTCTAATAAAAAAAAAAAAGAAAAAACGCACATATTAGGTAGCGCCGCTTCCGTAACGAACGGCTCTATAAATATATCACATGATCCACCCTGTCCGATAGACACCATAAAAAATAAAAACTGTGTAAAGAAAAGCCATTTTTGTCAACTTACATTACTAAGTGCAACACCAAGCGATCAAAAAGGCATATGCCCCCAAAAATAGTACCAATCTAACCATCAACCTCATCCCGCACAAAATGAGCCCCTACATCGGGCAAACTGAAAAAACTATGGCTCTCAGAATATGGAGACACTAAAACATGATTTTTATTTAATTTTTAAAACAAATTATATTATTGTTTAAAACTTAAATAAATAAAAAGTATACATATTAGGTATCGCCGCATGCATAATAACCTGCTCTAAAAAATATAACATATATATCACTTAACCCCTCAGGTGAATACCGTAAAAAAAAAAAAATGGTGTAAAAAAATCCATTTTTTGTCACCTTACATCACAAAAAGTGTAATAGCAAGCGATCAAAAAGTCATACGCACCCCAAAATAGTGCCAATCAAACTATCATCTCATCCCACAAAAATCATACCCTACCCAAGAAAATCGCCCAAAAACTGAAAAAAATATGGCTCTCAGACTATGGAGACACTAAAACATGAATTTTTTCATTTCAAAAATGAAATCATTGTTTAAAACTTTCATAAATAAAAAAAAAGTATACATATTAGGTATCGCCGCATCCGTATAAAACCTGCTTTATAAAAATATCACATGACCTAACCGTTCAGGTGAATACCGTAGAAAAAAATTAATAAAAACGATGTAACAAAAAGCCATTATTTTGTCACCTTACATCACAAAAAGTGTAATAGCAAGCGATCAAAAAGTTTTACGAACCCCAAAATAGTGCCAATCAAACCTTCATCTCATCCCGAGAGCCCCTACACAAGACAGTCGCCCAAAAAATAAATAAAACTATGGCTTTCAGAATGTTGAGACACTAAAGAATCTTTTTTTTTAAAATGCTTTGTTATGGAAAACTGAAACAAATAACCCAAAAAAATAGTCATATTTGGTATTGTCACGTCCGTGACAACCTGCTCTATAAAAATACCACATGATCTAACCTGTCAGGTGAATGTTGTAAATAACAAAAAATAAAAACGGTACCAATACAGCTATTTCTTGTTACCTTGCCTCACAAATGTGTAATATAGAGCAACCAAAAATCATATGTACCCTAAAAGAGTACCAACAAAACTGCCACCCTATCTCGTAGTTTCTAAAATG